>NW_027132942.1:2003681-2671575 GCF_026122565.2 Emydura macquarii macquarii
GAAAATAAATAAGGAAGTGTTATTTACTCCTTCTCATAATACACAAAATGAAATAACTAAGCAACAGGTTTAAAACAAAAAAAAGGAAGTATTTCTTCACACAATGCACAGTCAACCTGTGGAACTCTTTGCCAGAGGATGTTGTGAAGGCAAAGACTATAATAGGGTTCAAAAAAGGAACTAGATAAGTTCATGGAGGATAGGTCCATTAACGGCTATTAGTCAGGATGGGCAGGGATGCAAAACCATGCTCTGAAGTGTCCCCAGCCTAGTTAGCCTCTGTTGCCAGAAGCTGGGAATGGGCCACAGGAGATGGATCACTTGATGATTGCCTGTTCTGTTCATTCCCTTTGAAGCACCTGGCATTGGCCACTGCTGGAAAATAGGATACTGGGCTTGATGGACCATTGGCCTGACCCAGTATGGCCATTCTTATGTACTTAACATTTGATTTCATGATTGGTAAAGGAGATTGCCCTTAAATATCTAGATGATTCCGTATTTAGGTTTTATATTTTAGAAACCAGTTTCAGACACTGAGGATCAGATTCTGATTTCAATTATATCTGTATCAATCTAGAGTAACTCTATTGATTTCAGTGGACTCAGGATTGATACCAGTAAAATTGGGATTAGTTTTGTTTTGTCCTTTGTTTAAATAATTGATTGGTCTGCACTTTATTACACATTCTTGAGAAGAAGTTACACGTTATTAGTCATAGAATCATAGAATATTAGAGTTGGAAGGGACCTCAGGAGGTCATCTAGTCCAACCCCCTGCTCAAAGCAGGACTAACCTCAGCTATATCATCCCAACCAGGGCTTTGTCAAGCCTCACCTTAAAAACCTCTAAGGATGGAGATTCCACCACCTCCCTAGGTAACCCATTCCAGTGCTTCACCACCCTCCTAGTAAAAAACTTTTTCCTAATGTCCAACTTAGACCTCCCGCCCTGCAACTTGAGATCGTTGCTCCTTGTTCGGTCATCTGCCACCACCACGAACAGCCTAGCCCCATCCTCCCTGGAACCCCCTTTCAGGTAGTTAAAGGCCGCTATCAAATCCCCCCTCACTCTTCTCTTTTGCAGACTAAACAAGCCCAGTTCCCTCAGCCTCTCCTCATAAGTCCTATGCTCCAGCCCCCTAATCATTTTGGTTGCCCTCCGCTGCACTCTCTCCAACTTGTCCACATCCTTTTTGTAGTGGGGGGCCCAAAACTGGACACAATATTCTAAATGCGGCCTCACCGATGCCGAATAGAGGGGAATAATCACTTCCTGTGACCTGCTGGCAATGCCCCTCCTAATGCAGCCCAATATGCCATTAGCCTTCTTGACAACCAGGGCACACTGCTGACTCATATCCAGCTTTTTATCCACCGTTACCCCCAGGTCCTTTTCTGCAGAGCTGCTGCCCAGCTCGTCGGTCCCCAGTCTATAGCTGTGCATGGGATTCTTCCTTCCTAAGTGGAGGACTCTGCACTTGTCCTTGTTGAACCTCATTAGATTTCTTTTGGCCCAATCCTCCAGTTTGTTTAGGTCACTCTGTATCCTATCCCTACCCTCCAGGGTATCTACCACTCCCCCCAGTTTAACTACTTGTATCGAAGTAACATTGTATGATGACTTACTGCCCCTAAATGTCCTTTGTAGAGGACTATGTTTTTTAAATACTATGTGGAGTTTTTCACTAGGAAGGAGCAATGAGGACTATCCCACGCAGAGACATCTTGTATGTTTGGGTTTTTACAATAATAATAATAATAATAAATTAAAATTTTGCATTATTAGCCATGCAAGATGCTTCTTTGTAGGCATCTGTAGGTTCCCATCTGCAGATCATTACTTCCGGCTGCAGGTAGCTAAGCAACAGGCTGTGGGGCTATGGAAGGGTATTTATTTATTTTCTGTGAAAGGAAGGTCCCCAAGTTTCCCAGAAAAATTGTGATATACCAGGTGCGTTTTCCTGAATTCTGTATGGCCCAGGACCTGCAAACATATGAGCTTTATATCCACATGAGCAGTCCATTTGACCCTAGTGATAGGGACAGAGAGAGAAGAAGAGCTATTTGTTCTGCTCAGTGCTAAAAGCTGGGGAGGCCATCTGGGGAGGTGGTGCCATCTACTGTCTCTTCATAGCTATGGGCCAGCATTAATACTCCCACAGATGGGCTCCAATTCCCACTGAAGTCAGCAGGAGTCTTTTCATTGGCTTTATTAGAAATGGGACTGCGCCCGTGTTTAGTCATCTTACTGAAGCCAGTGCAAGCTAAGGATGTGAAGGACCTTCTCAAGAGGCACTCAAGACATTTCAGGAGATGCCCTTAGATAGTAAACAATGTGAAAAGCTAATGAAAGTATAATCTCTGTAATGCTTTACATGCTTCCGAGTCTACACAAACATTCATTAATACTCACAACATCACAGGAAGGAAAGCAATGATCATACCCATTTCAGTTAAGAAACTGAGGCCTGGGGAAGTCAAGTGACCTGACCATAGCAGCTGAACCAAAATAAGATCTATAGAGTTCCTACCTCCTAGTCTTTGCTCAGTCCAGGAGATCAAACTGCCTAGCAAGATGGAGGACTGCAAATAGTAAGACAGAAACACTCTCCTAGCTAGTACGTCTTTCAGCTCTTAAAATGCTACTATATGCAGTTCAGCTGAAGTGAACTTGTTTCTTTCACCAACAGAAGTTGGTCCAATAAAAGATATTACCACACCCACTTTGTCTATCCTGACATTCCACATTTATCCCCACATCTCACTAGCTCAGTTTACAAGTTAAAGATTTTCCTAACAGACTGGCTCATCAGCAGTCAACAATAGTCTTATTTGTCAGTCACCTAACTTCATCTCTCCTTAGATGTGAGTTTACAAAAAGTTTATTTTAAGAAATTCACAAGTTTCAATGGAGAGATTTCTGAGGAAGGCTTTCAGAATGTATGTGTAATTTGCACATACTGACTTTGTGCCTCTGAAAAGATCAACATTCACTGACCTTGGAAACAAATCTTAGTTTCAGCTTTGCCTGGGTTACTATTTATTTCTCAGGCCAATAAAATTTTTTATCTCTGCAGTAGTCAGTTTCCAGACTATTATCAATATTTAACTTTCAAGTCAATACAATTTGATGTTAATCTGAACAGAAGTCCATTATCTATTTATTATCATTTCATTATCAACCTGTGAAGTTATGCAATTCCTTTTCACACTTTCCTCCACTTTTTATTTCCTGCTCTTGCTGTTCTCCAGGCAACTGCTCTGAATTTTTCAGCTACGTGTTTCCTTCTTCCTTTCCTTCTACTTTCAATAAGATTATGAATATCACAACATACTTGGAGAACTTCCTCCCACATATTTTAAAGATTATACTTGGCCTCTCTCAGAAGCCCACCTGTACCAACTGCCACAAATAAAATGTTATCTCATAATGCCCTCTACAGAACAACACAGCAGCTTTGGAAATAACTTGGAAGGTGGAGATGCAATACACTGTGGCGCTCTCAGATATCTTCCAGGGGACAGGTTGCTACTACACTATGGTAGGACTGATATCATTGGGAGTAAAAGTTCCTATGCAGCTTTCAAGAGGCACTCAGCTTTATAGAAAGGCACTCATACCAGTTTTGAAGGAGACTGGGCACTTCACCTTCCCGGCTGGCCTAAACAGTGTGACAGCAAAAATGAGAGGAAAATAATCAATGGGAGTAAGTGAAGGGATAACAAGATATGGGACAAACTCAGTTCGCATCTGGATGTCCTAGTCAGCAAAATGTAATTCAGGATGAGGCATTACAGACTCATTATATTACATGAAGATTTCTGCGAGAGAACCTACCACACCCTGCTCATTCTAGCTTCACTTTAATGCCAACTTTTTCAGCACCTGGCCCTAGGGAGGAAGGAATTAAACAACGTACTTTCTCAGAGTCGCCAACATGCTATGCTTCAGGATACAGCCTGCTGGAGGAAGGCGTGTGGGTGACCATCATGCCCCACTTGTCCCAAAATCTGCTAGACAGCCAACTGTCTTCCCCACTGGTAACTGCCAGTGACACCCCCACATCTGGACTACATCCAGGAACTCTCACCCCAAAGCGCCTGCAGCACAAGGGAAGGGCTCAAATTCATTGTAGGCCTGGCGCCCTCCTGTCACCACATGGCGTGAAGGACCGCCACTAACTCCACAGGCGAGTGCCACACGGCGGCACAAACGGAGACGCGACAGAAGCGGTCTCTCAGAGGGGCTGGCGTAGGGACATGATGTCATGGTGCAGCTGCATGGTGTCACAGCACCCCGGTGACGTCACAACCCCACGTGACGTCACAGCCCACGAGGTCGTGCAGGCCACGTGGGCCAACGGCCGTGGCGCCGGGCCCCAGACACGCGGGCCCGTACCTTGAGAGGAGAAACCTCGAAGCCGAAGTCGCACAGGGAACCGCGAACCCGCCTCTCCAGCGCAGCCACAGGCGGCTCCATTGCTAGCCATCGCGCGGGGCATCACGGGAGATGTAGTCTCCCGTCCGCCATGGCTGCGCGCGGAGCGTCAGGGGCAAGAGAGTCCTTCCGCACCTCCGCCCCGCGGCCGCACACGGGACACGCTCGCTGGTATCCTTCTTCCCCTTTCGCCCACTCAGTGGTTGCGCGGGGCGTCTTGGGAGCTACCCGCCGCCCTGATGCCGTGACCGCGCGCGGTGTATCATGGGAGACGTAGTCCTCGCCTCAGACGCCGCAGTCCTTCGGCGCGGGGAACGATGGGATTGCGGGCCCGTCTGCCCGCCGTGGCTTCTGGGAAGTGTAGTCCTGAGACCGTTCCTCCCTGTGCCCGGCAGCGTAGGGGGAGACTCCATTCCCCAGCAGGCCCCGCGGGCAGGGCGTCGCGCTGGCGGCGGTTATTATGCGTGTTTGAAAGTTTAGCCTCGGCGACCGGAGGGACGGTCACGGGACGGGGTCCGGGGACTCGGAGGGAGGGCGAGAGACGAGTCCGGCTGCTGGTCCCCAAGGGCTCTGGCGCCTCGGGAACTGCGTGCCAGGTTCGGGAGTCTGCGGCGCCGGTAGCGGGACCTTCTCTTGGTCCTGGGCCTTCCGGCACCCCCCGAGCCCGAGCCCGGTATCGCGGCTGGGACTCGAGCCCCCGCCCCGCCTCTCTGCCGGGCTGCGGCCCTCGACACCTGAGTCCCCAGCGCCTCCTCGCCAGGCTGCCCCAGCTTCCCAGAGCCCCTTCCCCCCGTCCGTATGCAGTCCTCCCCCTAACACCTCCCCAGAGCCCCACATTCTGACCCTCCGCTACGGCCACGCACCTCGCCCCACCCCATCCCTGGATACCGCCACAGCATCCCTCTGCCAGCCCCTCCTCCACACCTCTCTAGAGCCCCCTGCCCCACCTCTCTGCTAGCCCTCCCAGAGCTCCCCCACTCTGACCCTTTGCCATGTTCTCTGCCCCACCCCCTGGATACCTCCCCAGAGCCTCTCTGCCAGCCCCCCCTCCATACCTCTCTAGAGACCCCAACTCACCCCCTTGCCAGCCCCCCTCCACTGGCAGTTCCTCAGACCCTTCTGAGGCCTCATGCCCCATGGTTGGGGGGCTGACCACCCCCCAACCAAAAACACCCTAATACCACCTGGCAGACTTCTGTGTAGGTGGTAGGAACCCTGGGCTCCCCTGTCTCCTTCATCTCCCCTCTCTGAGGGCGAGGTGGGGGTTCCTTCAGCACCAGAACTATGGCAGGGTGCTGTGCTTGGCACTAAGAGATGGTCTGTATGAAAGTCTGCTTCTGCACTGGGCTCTGCCCTGAGCCTCCATCAGAAAGCCTACCTCATAAGACCTGTTCTGGGTGTGGATTTTATAGGAGTCTCTGAGTTTCTAGCTCCTGCATGGTGTCCTCAGGGCTGCATCCTCCCATTTATTTCTCTGACCCATACATGTATATTTTGACTGTGAGAGGAGTTTAGGCTGTATGGGGAGAAAATCTCTTTGGTGCTTTTGCAGGTGAATCCAACTATCTTCACTCCATTGGGCTCTGTTCTATCTCTCAGCTTTATACACCAAGAGTTGATTCTAGGTGACTTTGGCATTGGTAAACCGTTAAAAGCATCTGCCTACCAGCCACATGAACTGGGACACCCGGCTCTACTCCATACTGACTGCAACAGACAGCAACGTGGCTAAAATAAAGGCAAGTTCAGCTGCATTGTCCTCTCTTACTTGTTGCTTAGACTGTCACTTCAGGAAAGTCCTGTTTAAACAAGTTCTGAATTCCTTGAGCTATGTTGGTAGCATTGCTGTAGGTGAATTCACCAGGACTGATTTCTTTAGCTGCTTTGGCTAGTGTAACTGTTTCAGGCTTCCCTACCCTCAAAGACTGGTTGAATTTTTCATGTTAATAGTTGGATTCAGTTGAAAAATGACTTTCATGCAGGTCTTTCAGTGCCAGATTGGTGCTATCAAGGCTTCAGTGTTCCTAGAAGGAATGAAAATGGAAATGCTTCTGCAAATATTTCAAGGATGTAAATGCCCAGGAGGAGGAGTGATTCTTAGGGTGATCCAAGACCATAATTAAGAGAAAAGGAATGAAATGGGGATGCAGCATAGATAGGGCACTGGACTGAGAAGAAGCTCCTAATTCCTGTGTAATAAGCAAATTCTAGAACTGGATTGGTGTCCACTGTTTGCAAACCTTACAATCCAGGCCTCTTGGCCAAAATAAAATCCACCTCCATGTTTACTGCAGATACCTATAGAAATTACATCTTCAAGGTTTTCTGTAAAACTCATTTTTGTCCTTTTAGTGAAGAGAGATTCTCTTGACTTCCCCAATAAAGTTGGATCCTTTGTCAAGAGAGATTATTCTGTCATCCCTACAGAAACTTTATTACACAACAGTTCAGAGGAAGGGGTGTGCTGTTCTGGATAAATGCAAATAGTTTTCTTTAAAAACCATCAGATGAGCATCTAGGTTGTCAGGCCTTGCTGCAATCTCCACCCTATACAAGCAGGGATTAACATGACAAGGGAGCCAATTTGTGGGAAGTTGGAAGTACAGCTCTGAGCTGTATTATTTTGTTGTTGTTAGAGCCATGGCAGGGGGCTGTGTTATAGAGAAGGCAGCAATAACATTACAGGGGTGTGGTCAAATGCTTAGAGTGGGGAACTGTGCTTTGGAATTGCTGAGTTCTGTTCACACTTCTGTACTGATTTACTGTTTGGACAAGGCCCTGAACTCTGCCTCTGTTCTCCCTAGCTATAAAATGGGAGATTATGGGCTATTGAGGGTGCTAGTGGTACAAATATTTCAAAGCTACTGGTGCTGCTCCTAAATAGTCAAAGGGGAAGGGACCCACTTACACTGCAATTTCAGCCTGGCTAGAAATGGTAAAGAGCTCTAGGAGTGCTGATTGGATTTTCCAAGTTCTGTGACTATCCTTATGTATTTAATATAGAAATTCTCTCTTATAATTAAAAACAGGTCTTTTGTGAACATTTTTCATAGATTAAAATGTCAGAAGGGACATTTTTGATAATCTAGTCTGACCTTCTGTATAACACAGATCATAGGATGTCACTGAATTCATTAGTTTCAACTGTTTCCTTCCCTCCTGGATTTGCCCCACATACCTCACCCCTCTGTTCCCCTGTTCACTCCTCACTTAATAACTGTTGTTGCAACTTAGTTGACTTGAGGGGTCACCACTGAGAACGTGAAGGAACTTCCTAATCTGTCCTGTAGTGTTAAGAAAGCAGTATGAGGTACCCTACTACTCCTTCCTATGTGTGTAACTTTCCACTGCCCCTTTGTGAGAGCACACGAGTGTTAGTGTCTTTACCACTTCATTTGGTTTCTCTTTCTCTATTACAGCAGCGTCTGAACACGACCAGCATCTCTTCCAAAGGTAACAACCAGTTTGTCTCAGGCATTTCTAAAAGCAGTTAGCTCCATAGCATTGAGGTTCTGTAGGAAAAACCATTGTGTTGTACAATCATGAGTTGTTGCTCTGTCTTGAATGGAAGATTTATACCAGTCTTTATTTTTATTTTCTGAGAGCTGTTGATGCTCTGAGTTTAAAATCCAGGCTGCGTCTGTACCCATGTAGCAAAGCAATGGCCATTTCAAGCCCCTCTGGTTAGTTATCTCCACAGTGTTTCCAGGGTGGGCAGACTTGCCTGTTCTAATGACTCTACGTGTGATTACATCATTCAAGCAGAGATAAGAAATAATCTAGTGTCTGCTTTTTAAAACTGCAGTTTGGCCTTTTCCAAGTTTTCTGCCTTGGGCACTAGCTGAGGCAAGTTTAACAGTGTGGCAAACAAGTGGGTTCCCTTCCCTGCAGCCCTAGTAACTTCTGTTGCTTTTGATCTCTTAGTGGATTTGCTGCTTGACAGAATAAGCACTGAGAACGTTGCATTTGATGAGTCTCTCGCTGGATCTCGGCAACTGTGTCCTACCTGCTCAAGTCTTCCACACTGCAGGATGGCAACAGAGGAGCTTGCAGCCATCAGCAGTCAGCTGCATTCGCAAGCTAAGGTAACTCCAAAGCTCTGATGACATTGAGCCAATGCATGTTGCTCTTTGAGACAGCTGAAAAGGTCTCCACATGAAGATTTGAGGTTTTCCTTTCTCTCCCCATCACCCTGGTTTAAGAGTGTGTTGCCTCTGCAGCATCCCCAGTTCCTGCCAGTCCATGGCTGAAACTGCAGGGACACTTGATCTGCTGGCTCATGTGTCCTTTAAGGCAAAGTAACCTCCAAGGAGCACTAACTTTCCTTTGCTGTCTGTGGGGGGTCCCTTCATCTCTTTGATCTCTGAATCGTCTACCCTATCCCTCATCACAGCCTTCATCCTTCCAACAAGGAGGGTCATAGGAGATTCCTTGAGAGCCCCTCTATCCTGTTCAGCCGAATGTGGTTGCTTTAGAGTCAGTCTCTAGGTGCCCCACAGCATTCCCAGCTTCTGAAATGGAACTGGCTTGCACAAAGCAACTGAGTTCTTCCCTGGGCTAAATTATTTCCACATGAGACTTTTTCTTGTCCTGCTCTTCTCCTAGGTCATCGAGTCCCTTACCCAGTCTGTAAATCGACTGAAGCAGGAGAAGGAGCTCCAGCAGCAGCGGATCCATACTCTGGAAGGTATTGAAGAATCACTTGGCTTTGCAGTCATTTTGGGATGTTCAGAGATTTCTCCCCACCTGACTGTTTGGGGTCCTGTTGATGAGTCAACAGGCTGTGAGTGCAGCTCCTCAAAGGGGGACAGTCCAGTCCTCTTCTCCGCTGAACATATAGAGCTCAAACCTAGAGTAGAACCTTGGTGTCCCAACTCGTAGTCCTTTGCTCTAACGCTTACAGAACACAACCCCTACATCTGTTGGTACAGATGCTTGTAGGTTGTTGGCTCAGAGGTTTGAACTCTTGGTTTGCATCTCTCACGTATTGTACCCAAGAGTATCAGTTGTTCAGAATAGGCCATGAAGACTGAACTCCCCTCATGACCCTGGAGTGTGCTGGCAGAGTGGTGAAGAGAGCTCTTGAATTGGCACTGATTTTCAGGGGATTAGCAGAAGCCCCTAGTGCCCTGGGCTGTCAGTCCAGCACCTTACATCAGCAGTGAACTGACTTATGTGACCATCATATGGTGTGTTATCCAGCCCCACCCTTCCCCTTTGCAGGCTGATGTCTAATCATTTTCTGCCCTTTTGCTTGCTGTTGCAGAGGAGGTTAATCGATTGCAGAACAACCCTCACAGTGGCTTGGAGTCCCTGCTGGGGCGAAGAATGGAAGGGCTGAAGAGTGAGCTTCGTAATCTGCGACAGCAAGTGTTTCACCAGCCGGATGGAGATTGCACCCCGGATCTGGGCTCCAGCTCCAGCGTCACGCAGGAGATGCATGAGAGGTCAGCTCTGAGGCCTCATGGCCTCTTGGGTATAGGAATTAAGGCTGTTGCTTCCTTTCTGCATGGGGTAAGCCTGTCTCTCACTTTTATTTTAGCAAAAAGCTCCTGTGGCAAGAATACGAATGTGTGAGGAGAGAGGTGGAACAATTGAAGCACAAACTCAGTGAGTGTTGCTCTGAACTACTCCCAATGGGGGTGTCTGCCATGTGTCCCTGACAGATGACTGGAATGGGGAGGGAAGCAGTCTGCAGTTGGGAGCATCATGTTATTTGTTGTAATGGACAGTTTGCTCAGGAATGGAAGAGTAGGGGATACTGTGATGAATTGCAGAGCTGGAGGGGAAGTGTGGGAACATGCACAGACTCCAACCAGGGCATTGGCAGAGTGGTGGGAGGGGAACATACACAGGGTCTCCCCGCTCTGTCTGACTGTGTCTGTTGCATTGTGGTACTTTGAGAGATGGGATCCACTCAGTGAATGTTTGGTGCATTGCAATACACTTCTGTAACTGTTTTCTAAACTTCACCCCCACCCCATTCTTAGAGAGGCAAGAGGGGGAGGGAGGGAATTGATGATGATACTGACCTCTTTTGTAAAGTGCTTTGAGATCTCCTGCTGAAAAGTGCTATGTGAGAGCTGGGTGGCATTATTATTATTGGCCTTTCTCAAGGATGCTCTGGGATGTCTGTTACCTTGGCCAGGCATAGGCCAGGAACAGTCCTGAAAATACCTTGGTCCTAGATTATCAAACTGCATCTCTACTCTTCAAAGCTACTGGTAAAAATGACCTCTTCATACTCATAAGCCACCACTCAGTCAGGTCATCTGTTTGTAGTTAACTAAGTTTTAACTACTTCATTCCTATAATAGGTGCAGAGCTGACATAACCATGGAAGAGGGAGCTGGTTTCTATTCTGGCTCATGAATCATAAACAGAATTTCCAATTGTGGACTAATTTCTGCCCTCCCTATACTGCAGCAACTTCTCTGGAGGCAGTTAGGTGTCCCACATGTAACCGAGGGCACAATTTGAGTTGCAGGATCTTTGGTAACTACCAGTGATACATGAAACAGAAGGAACCTAGCTTGACTCTCAGATGCCAGGATGAGTTTACTGCAGCAACTCTTTTGCATTCTAGTAAGGCTGAAAGTTCCCAGCCAAGATCAAGTCCCCATTGTGTAGGTGCGGTACAAATACATAGCAAGGGTCAGTCCCTGACCCAGAGAGTTTACAATCTGAATAGACAAGACACAGAGTGGGGGGAAAGGAATATAACAATCTTTTTACTTATAATAATCTGAATATAGTCACTGAACAGCAATAAATGGGGACCCCCAATCTCGTTTTCAGTCATTTTTCAGTATAGAACTGCATGTTAAAGGCTCTGTGTCAATAACAGCTTTCCGATTTGTGCCTATTATATACCTGTGAAAGTAATAGACCTGGGCATTGTATATGATGCCCATGGATATCTGGCAGCTGCTCCTGCTGTTCACATGGGTTCCTTTGTAGAATGTAGTCCTGGCATGAGAGGTGCCTGCTGAGCTTTTGGCTGAATATGCACAGAGAAAAGTGAATGCTGAGCTGACTATTAAAAATCAGGCACAGAATAGAAGTAGATTCTGCTATATGACTAAGCTCCTTGGCCAAAACAAACCCAGTTCACTGTGTCTGCCCGTGTAAAGTTAGATTGCTTTCCTTCTTAGACCGACAGGAGGAGGATCTATTCAACCAGATGTCTGAAACTGGTGAAATTAAGAGAACTCAGAGTCGATATTGCAAGGTACATTGCTTTACACAGGTTCATCATCTCCAGGTAAAATCATTACATGCATTTTTAAAGCATGGGATGACTTGATAACCTGTGGAACTGCTTCCAGATGACAGAAAATTTTTTAGTAAAATTTTTAAAAGAGGGGGTAGGCACATGTTATGAATAGCATCTACATTGCAAGGAGCTAGAGTAAAAAATGACACAGGCTGTCAATCCTTATGCCTCTGGCACATACTGATCACCAGCTGGGGGCAGGAAGAATATCTTCTCTTTGCGTAGTACTGCAGAATTATCCAGGAGATTCATGGGAGTTTTATATCTTCCTCTGAAGGCTGGAGAAAAGATCATGGATTTGATGATCTGTTCCCATATGGCAGAGCCATTATTTCTCAGGCTTGCTGCATTAACATGGTCTAACATGGTGTTACATTAGTAAACACCAAGATATTACTGTGTTTTCCAGTGTGCTTCAGATTTTAGTATTTATTCCTTAGGAAAGAACCAGCTCCTGTTTGCACCTGGAATTATGGGAGTGGTCACTGTAATCTCTGTTTATAAAGGGCCTTGTCAATGAAATTAAACACTGAGACTCAATAGTGAGACCCAACTGTAGCAATTATCTTTCCTGTGTATTTTGAGTGTTTATCTAACAATACTGGCACTCTCACATTATTTCTAAGACACCCATCACATGGGTAGCTAGGTGCCATGTAGAAAACTAAGATCAGTATGGTTACAGTCTGCAGCGGATGACTTATTTTTATTTAATATTGATATTGCAGTAGTGCCGAGATGCCTCAAGCAGGAGATCCATTGTGCAAGATGTTATATAAACACAGTCCCTGGCCCAAAGAGCTAAAATATAAGAAGACAAGTGATATATAAAGGGTGGGGGACAAGAGTATATTCAAAATATATACAAGTGTTCATATTTGTAGAAAAAAGCAAATATATATATCTATAAGTTTTCTGACCATCCCCATCATAGCCATCAGGACTTGGTTGGTTTCTTGTAGGTGTCACAGCAGAAGTAGGAGGGATTTGGAACAAAAGATATTGCCCTTATAGGTCACTTCATGGAGGGCATTCCATGTATAACGTGCTAAGACATTTGTGGTTGAGGTGGACAGTTGGGAGAGAAGAGGGAGAGAAGGGATAACACGGTGGGAAACACATGGACAAGTTGGGAGAGGCAGAATTGTGAAGGGCCTAAAATACACCAGAGCCAACGATCAGCCCTCGCTATACTTCTCAGCTAGCAGCAGCCTTCTAACCCTTTTAGAAATCCCCTGCTGTATGGCGCTTTTGCTCAGGTGGTCCCATAACCTGCTGCCCAAGAGATTCTGGGGGCATGTTTTTCAATTGATTGGTGTTTTTATTCATTAGGGTTGGCCAAAATGCCGCCCGTGGGCCGAACATGGACAGCAGAGATCTACAGCGTGGCCCTAATTTCCAATCAGGAGTCTGGGTCAAGGGGTACAGGTCCTAGCATGCTGTACTCCATCTTGATCTGGGCACACCAAACTGTAAAGGGACATAAGTGCACCTGCTGCCTTCTGTGTTGGAAAGACAATGTGCTCATTGCCATGGTTAGCGTGTTTTGTGTCAGCTGTGCTTTTTCCAAGCAGTTGTAGGCCCATACGGAGAGCAAATCACACATGCATGTTCTGCTGGGCTGTGTAGAATCACAGGCTGTCTGTGAGGGAGCCCTTTTGGCAGTGACTGACTGTCCCATGTCATCCTCAGATGCTGGAAGATTTGATGAACAGTCACAAAGCTCAATCTGATGACTTGGACAAAGCCAGGTTGGCGACGCGGAGCACCCAGCAGGAGCTCGGCCACATCAGGTAGGGGAAATGCACCTTCCCAGGGTCTCGTGGGAGGTATGGTACGTGTGTGCACACACCAGGCATTGCTGGCTGTGGGGTGCATTCCCCACCCAACTGAGCTTGGCAAATGAGCTGCAAGTGCAGCTCTTTGTATTTCAACACAAACCACGTGTGAATGGCACAAGTGTGTGTGCTGCTGTCTGACTGCTCAGTGCCTCTCTGTGAAAGGAGCTGAAAGGAACATCAGCCCAGTTGTTAGTAGGCAGGCGTCCACATCACAACTAGAACTAATAGACCCTTTGCTTGCACCCTCAGAGAAGCCAGAGCTGAATTCCCCTCTTGCTCCTAGAAGGAGCTTCTACAGGTCATGGTTGAGTCCTGTTATTGAGGCAGTGTTGGGGAAGCTGTCACTACATCTGTTTGGTGGACAGGTAACCGCCATCTCCAGGGTTGGCAATCCAGCATCTTGGCCAATGAGGTATTCCCCTTTTTTAATGCATAAGTGCTGGACTGCCAGCCCTGGAGGTTCCAGAACATAGGCAGCTACAGTTCAAGCTTGCCTGCTGCCTTGGAGAGGACCCCCCAACCAGGTGGATTGATTTAAATCATCAAGAGAAAATCATTGATTTAAATCAAGTTTCCCACTGATACTACTTCACATATTTCTTAAACTATGGTGCAAATCTGATCACTAAAACATGTTAATTTACAACTCAATACAGCATTTTACAACATTTAGGAGGGTATACTTTCTGTAATATTTTAGATAACTTGATTTTTATTGATTTAGGAAATAGTACATAATACTCATTACCTGTGTCAAGCTGCAAATGCAGCAGCAGTACATTAGGAATGGTAAGAACTAAATTTCACACACAAACACAATAGCACTTATATTTTATTAAATTAAATCTTAAATGTTATATAAATGTTTCACATTAGCAGCAATTGCAGCAGTCTCCTGAGTTGCCAGCTGATGGCTGTCCTTAAACTTTTTTTTTAAATTTTTTAATTTTTTTTAATTTTTAATTTTTTTAATTTGCTATGGCAGCAGCATCTTCTTCAGAAGTTAGGCATCTACCTTTATATCTGGGGTTGAGAATGTTCACAAGAAAATGAGGTGGAGTTAGTTGCTTGATCCATTTGCTTCTTTATTGCCCGCAGTTTAATTTTCTGGTGAGGTATTTCTTTCTTCAATGTCTCTTGAAGTGCCTTCCAAATTTCGACAGCATCAGCAATGGAGCAACAATTTCTCCGAAGTTTGTTTAAGGCTGTGGGTATAGGGCTTAGTATACTGACCATATCCTCTATGTTCCTCTTTAATCCAATGTTAGATACTTTGGATGAGATACTTCCATCTATTTTATCACGGATTTCTTGACAAAGTTTTATGAGAATAAGCCAGTTCTTAATAAATTGTTCAAAACAATCAACCACAGAATTCCATCGAACATTTTGAGGGAGAATTAGTTTGGATCCTCCTGCTCTCTTCAGTGAAGCTGAAACAAAATGGTTGTTACAGAAGTATTTTGCGACTTCAACAACATTTTCTTTTATTCCTGGAGAAGACGTATCATAGAATATTAGAGTTGGAAGGGACCTCAGGAGGTCATCTAGTCCAACCCCCTGCTCAAAGCAGGACTAACCTCAGCTATATTAGCAGGACTAACCTCAGCTATATTTAAGTCTTTAAGTCTTTAGCTAAAAGATGCATTAAATGGGCACTGCAGCCATATGTTGTTAAGGAGCATCCTTCCGTTTCTTCTTCTAAGCATCTTCTCATCTTTGCCATGTTTGCAGCATTGTTTGTGACAAAACTGCGCACGTGACAGTTGAATTTTTGTTTGCAGTTTATTACAGCTTTCACTGCCACTTTTAAAAAATATTCTATTGTGTGGGCATTTCTCAATGTATCTATTGTTTCTGAAAGATATGCAACCCCATCTTCTGTTGTCACACAGGCACATATTACTGGATCATTATGTACATTGCTCCACCCATCAAGGCCTAAACTGGCAAATTTCCCCTCAGTATTTCTTGCACACAGTTCCAGTTCCTTCTCATACACTGTCTCTTGCAACCTTCCACCAATGTCTGCTCTACCAGGTGGAGTGTAGCTGGCCATAAGGACTCAACCATGTCAATGAAGTGTTTATTGTTAACAATGCGAAAAGGAGAATTAGTGGCATAAATGAACCGACTAATCTTTTCATCTATGGTGTCTTGTTGGTATTTGCTGGTCCTTACTACAAACTCATCCATGGTGGTGGTTTTACTGGATGATTGAAATCTTTTGCTTGCTACTGATACTTCGTTGTCTAAAATACATTTTTCAATACTGCTGCTAAAAGCACCAATGGATGACTCTGAAGTTGTTGCAGTTAGACAGTCACAGTCAAAGTCTCTTATGTTTAAATGGGATCCTGAAACAAAATTAAAAAATGATTTTGAATAGTCATTCTTCTCAGTTCTTCTCACTCTATTATTCAGTTAACCATTTACATTTTTTTCAGCAAGGATGCAGATCCAATTCCAAATTACCAAAAAAACTAAGACTGACTGAACTTAGAGTGCACTTAATTTTGGAGTAAGCCCCATAGAACTCACTGGCACTTCTGTTTTTTGAGAAAACAAGTATAGGATAGGGAAAAGCTTGGGAAAGCTGAGTTATGCTGAAGTAAAATAGGGAATAGATTTATGGCATCACCATTATGGTCTGTGGCCATGATGCCCCAAAATAAGGGGCATGTATTATGTAATATAAAATAAGAAAATAACACCCAGTGCCAACTGGCAACTCTAGATTTCTCTTACTGCAGCTTTCTGTACCATATACTTGGGTGATAGATTCTAAACCTAGGTAACTAATTAAACAAGCCATAAAGATTAGTTAAACTAAACTTTTTTTTCTAGCAACATCCAACATAGCAAACAGCTTGGGAATTTACTTGTTAAATCACACTTATACTAAAAGGCATAGAGAGAGTCTTGAAGTATGATGCATTGCAAAGTGAATTATTTAAGTTACTAACCAGTTAATCTACATTGTTCTTCAGATACATCCACATCTTCATCCACATCACTGTCTCCCAATAAGCAGTTTTTACTATGATATTTCATTCATGCAGCTAGGCCCTGCATCATCATCTTGCACTGCTTACACTTGACATGTTTTCCGTTTTTACCCAGAGAAGGAATTTCTTCAAAATATTCCCAGATAGGGTCTCTCTTACACCCAGAAGTCATGACAGTTTTTCTGTGGCAAAAGTGTGGGGGAATATAGGAAGCTGTGTGTGTAGTTCCAGTGTGTTTCCACTGTTCCCTTTCTACTCTGCCTCTGTCCTTTGTCTTTAAGTCAATGTCATAACTAACTCTTCTGCCTTGATTGGCCCAGCTCCACCACCACATAAGCACAGAACAACAACAATCCTGTCCAGCCTGTATCTTTCTTTGCACGTGTCCCTTAAACCTCGGCTCTTCCCTGCGTCGCCCGGCTCTCCTTTTGCTTTCCTGTGTTGTCACATACCCATTGATGGAACATGGTGAGAAAGGGAACTGGCTCTGCCTTTTGGCTGTGATTTCCACTCAGCTGGATATTGCATGCTCTGGCCTCTTCTCTGGAGAGGACAGTGACATTTGCACTTCCCTGTCAATGATTCTTAATTCTGTACTACCGTTTCTTTAATTGTGCCCTTGCCTTTCCAACCCCAGTTGGCCCTGGAGTATCTGACAGGCACCAGAGCTGACTTGGGCATAGCTGGGGATTTTGTGTGTTCTCCTCCTCCCCCCACTCCCCTTCCCACACATCCTGGTGCCACAAAGGGATAATGTGTCACAGGAGCGCCTGCCACCCCTTCATTTGGCAGGCAGTGTTCCCTCAGTGGCGTGCCCCCGACCTCCCTTCCATTCATTCATCTCTGTTCATTGACATCAGGCTGATACTGAAGACCTTTGCAATACAGCAGGGCTGGGACTGTTTATTAAATATTTGCTCCTGAAAGGTCTTTATTTGAAATCCCTGTGTTCTCCAGAGATATAGCAGGTAAGTCAATGCCAAGCAATGCCATAGTGTGCCATTCGTCCTGAAGAATCTCAAAACACTGTGCAGCATGGTGACACCAGGGATTGCTTCCCCCACCACTGCACTGCTGTCACTACTCGGGTTGACCCGATAGGCTCTTGAAAAGCATTGGTGTTGGCTGTTAAACAGATTGGGGCAGGAGGTGAAGCATACATTATCCAACTGAAACTGTGGGATGGTAGGAGCCTAGGAAGGCAAACAATAACTATTGCACATATGAGTTCCAGAGGGGTGGCCGTGTTAGTCTGTTTTTAGCAAAACAGCGAGAGTCCTGTGGCACCTGAAAGACTAACAGATTTATTTGGGCATAAGCTTTTGTGGACAGAAACCCACTTAGTTGGATGCAGATATAGAATTGAACCAGGACGCTGAAGATGCATGCTTGGCCTCTGCGGGGATGAGCTCTTCACATCGTTTGGCAGTGCCCCCATCTGATGGCCAGTACAGCATTGGCTGGCTCTGCAGGGGGTTGTGTCCCGGTCTTTCCTTGTGATACAGGGCCTTTCAGGGACGCTGGTGGGGAATGACAGTACAAACATTATGCACTTCCCTAGTGCTTTCCAGCCCAGGATCTCAGAGGCCTTTTCAGACACAATTCATTCTCATCTTCCTCCTCCATTACCCAAGCGAGGTGCATATGATGATATTACCCCTCATGTTACAGATGGGGAAAGAACAGTAACAAAGCTGGGATTGGAACCCTAGTGTCCTGACTTCTTGTTCTCTCTTCTGATACCCCTCTTATCTTTCTCCCTGACCAAAAATCTATAAATAACTATTAGTGTTCGTAGTGGAAAATATTAATGAAAACATCCTTGGCTAGGCATGGCTCTGTTAGTAGAATCTCCTTAATAAATGTGCTCTGACATCAGAAACCAAACTTGCCTCCTGTACTATAATAACCCATAATGGAGGTTATGTTAACTCAATGAGTAATCTCCAATAATGAGATTTAACTGCAGTTCTGTAATTAAATATTGATTCTCTTTCCCTTTCTGTAGAAGCCTCAGGTCACCGCCCTTACCCCTCTGCCTACCACTCTGCATAGAATAAGTTGCTCAGCAGAGTTGAATCCACCTTGAACCATGAGTTTGCCAAAATCCCTCATTGCAGAAAATTCCAAGAATGAATTTGTCTTTCTCCTGGTAGGTGTTTCTGTCCCTGGCACTAATCACTGTTGTTGGGTTTTGTTTCAATCAGATTCACGGTCACTGACCTGAAAGACCAACTGAAAAACCTGCACGTGGAAGAGAAGCCTGTAGGAAAGGAAAGTGTTGATGAGAGTAAGTGATTCTACTCCTCTTGGGTAGAGCTGGTTGTGAATTTTATGACAAAATAGAGTTCTGTTGGCAAATGCTGGTTTGTTGAATCCAAAATGTTTTGTGGAAGCATCTTGGGTTAGACAAATTTGCATCGAATCACAGGTTCCAGTGGAAACCTGCCTGGTTTCCTGGTGGGTTGCTGAAGCTCCCAGGATCTGTGGTTCTAGGGTAGCCTCACCATGCTGACTGCCTGGGGGACAAGGAGCAGAGGGCTTTCCAGGATCTGTGACTCTGGGCAGTCCTGCCATATCAGGGCTTCCAGGCTCCATGCCTGAAAGCCTTGGAAGTCTTGGCTGTAAGTGGGGCATAGAGTTCTGAGAACTCTAGTAGTGTCACTTTATTGGATTCCCTCTCCAGATAAATTACTGGGAATCAGTAAATAAATTAGTGGGAAAAGATTATGGGTCAGGCACAGCCAAGAATCTGGCTGGCTTCTCTGTTTTCTTCATCTCTCCTATGATCCTGCTTGATTTGTCTTTAATCACAGAGTCAGAGATGGGAGAGTTCCGTGCAGAGGCATTGCCTCCAGAGCATGTTCAGCATGTGTCTAGCGCACATCCAGTCTAGGTTTCCATGATTCAGGGTCTGGCTCTACATCCCTTTGTTCAGTTATTTGCACCAGTACAGAGTAGGGCTACAATGCTATGAAACCAGAATGGTTGTATTGCCCAGGATTCAGTGACAGCACAAAGTGAAGGCAGTGGGGAATCAGGCCCGTGGTCTTTAACCATGAGCTCAGCTCTTGACTTACCCTGCTTGTTGGCATGTCTCTCTTAGAGGGAAGCAATGATTTTAGAGAGGAGGAGACGTTTTCTTCTTCCCTGTGTGACGATTCTGCCTCTGAGCTCAGTCTCACAGATGTCAGCTCGGATGAGCTCTCCAGCACCACAGAGATTAAGGAGCCTAAAGGTATGAGGAGTGTGGCTGTCTTGGGAGACCTTGATATCCTAAGAATATAGTTTTCAGTGGGAATGTGGTATTAGATGTGTGGCTGCCTTGGGGTGGGGGAATCTCTTTGTATGCCCAGTCCCTATTTTGGATCCCTAAAAGTGTTTCAGTATTTGCGATGCCCAAACTAAGATCACACTCCCAATTTGACAGGAGCCCTAGGCCGTGCCCAATTTAGGTGTATGTATTTGACACCCAAAAATGGCTGGCAGCATGGTCTAATGGTCAGAGTATTGGTATGGGAGTCAGACTACTTGGTTCTAATGGCAGCTCTCCGCTTGCTAACAGACTTACTTTTCAGGGCTTAGTTTCCTTGTCTGTATGTTGTCAGGCCTAATCAGGTGGAAGGTGCTATGTAAGCAGAAGTATTATTTTGCATAAAATAGAGCACCTTGCAGACTCACATTTGTACTGTTGAGGGGGCAGCCCTGAGAAGGGACATCATCTCCCAGCATGCAGTGTCCCAGAGGCCTCCCTTTGCATACTGGTGTCTAGTCTGTCCAAGCCGTGTACTAAAGATTGAGGCTGTTTGTGGTCTGCACTGTAGAACTGCACTTTGCCCTGTACCAAAGCACCTTATGCTGCTTGTTCTCTAATCTGACAAGGGGAATCTAGAAAGCTGACTGCGATGCTTTGGGAAATCCATCTGCACAGCTTATGAAATGATTACTGTGACCTTGTTAAGAAATTTGTGTATCATGGAACACCAGTACGTAAATAGCAGATCCACCATGGTTGTCATGTCTCTTCAGACCAGGAACAATGGTGGGTGGTTAGAATTTAATGACTGCATATCCAGGTGGAAACACCTGAATGACAATAGGTTAGTTGAGACCAGAAGATATTTTCCCCAATTTGTCTGCAAGGAGTGGGGGGAATTGGAGAGAATGGAAAATTACCAGCAACAGGACAAAGACAGAAGTGAGAATGGTGGGGTTTAAACAGCCTATGAGAGCCTCATGGGGAGTTTGGGGCAGGAGAGGGGAAGGAGATAGACCAGCCAGAGTCAAAGAGGTGAGTTGGGGAGAGAAGGCTACATGTTTCAGAAAGCAAGCCAGGCACTGCAGCAGAAGGATCTTGGACAACCCCCGAGGACTCTGATCCCAGCCCAAAGAATGCTGTGTAGTGGTGAGGAAACTGAGGCAGGGAAATGCGTGTAGGATTTATTGTTTGTATTGATCTGTGCATTTCCTGTGCAGTTAAGCAATGAGCAGTTTTGTTAGAATTCTTTGCAAAGTACCTGTGCGTTTCATATTACTCCTAACATATGCTCCTTGAAGAAGTAAATTGTTGACCCAGAAAGCTACATGGCTCGTGTTCTGGGAGAGGAAGTGTTTCAGCTGTGGGTGGAGGAGGAGGAAAAGGAAGAAAAGCCTGAATGGCCACTACTGTTTCCCAGGGGCTGGGCAGTGGGCTGAATAATCACAGCTGTCAGGAGAGTGTGCTAGATAGTGGATCTGCATCCTGAGAGTGAGCCTAGAGGCCCCAAGATAGGGACAGTACATGGTTTCTGTTCAGACTTTGGAGGCTTAAAACGGTCTGGTGAGTCGCCAAGAGAGGCACTTGACTGGACCTGTGACGCTGGCATCCAAAACAATTAGATGATGGTTAAAACTGTGGTGCCCTATGGGCAGTGCTGCCTTGCCAAAGACTGGCAGGGACGTGTGTGCATGTCTGTTGTTGATCCTACCTTCCAGACTTGTCTCAGGGTAACATTAAGCTGGAATATAAGGGCCAGTTATAATATTACTACTATTACCACTACTACCTAGAATTCCCCAGTGGTGCCAGGAGGTCAGATTTTAATGTCACTTCATGTATGGTTTGGTGCTGACACTTGGCCAGTGAGATTAGGAAGGTGAAAATCACTGATTTTTTTTTCTTCCAAAAAGGCTCATCTTCCAAACTGTTTATCCCTTTGGATTTGAACATTGCTTCAGGATGTTTAAGACCCTTGTGTTTGCATTAACACTTGGCCTTGGGGGAATTCCCAGGTCCAGGAACAAAAGGATTAATATTCTTTTAAAGGAAATTCATGCCCTAGTTCAGTAAGATGCATAAGATTCTCATGAATGGGGGCTTTAAGGCATATGAAGCTGCCTTGTGTTCTGTTTTTTCTAAGTACTAATCCTGCTGAGTCAGTCTTTGCTAGTAAAGCTGCTAGAATTAACATCTTTGCAGAGGCAGTTGTAACATGTCCAGTTGCTGTTAGAATGTTCCCTGAGCAATCTCCCCATGACACATCAAGTGGTTAAATTCCCTTCTCCAATATTACTTGCAGGCACATGCCAGGGATCGTGTTTAACATTTGATCAGCAAAGCCCAGTGTCTGATAACATGCATCATTTCATAATAGGAAGCTAGTTATAAATATTTACTACTACTAATATAGGATATCCTAGTAGCACCCAGAGGCCATGATCGGAATTATAGTAGGGGTGCCCAAAGACTGTATTGGCAGCTGGCTAGGAGGCAGGAGGCCATGATTAAACTATATATGCCAATACAAATTAGTCAAACCGATGTTGTCAGTGTGTTTGCTACGATTTGTATCTGCCTCACTGGATGATGAATGGGCATTGTTTGGAGTTCATTGGTAACTCTACAGCAGGTGCAGATCAGCTTTGCCCTCACTCTGTAGTTACAGGGAGGTCATGATCAGGGGCTGCAATTTACCATGGGGCTGTTTTCCTAAATTGATGATGACTTGAGCCTCAGAGTCCAGAGTGTGGCTAACTCCTCTGTCATGTGTCTGTAGGATCCAAAGACATCTCCACGCCAAGCCTGGAGCTGGAGGAAAGCACCCCCCAGGAGAAGGCTGGAAGCATGTCCGATGACGATCTCAGCAGTGACCTGTCGGACAGTCTGCCTGAACTTAATCTGAGTGATCTTTAATGCTTAGCCAAAGAAAACCCCCTTCTGTCAAATAAGAAAACAAATTAAAGGTGGAAAGGGAATTGGCCTCCCAAAATGGACAGGCTCCTCGTCTGAGCTGTCAGCCACTTGGGCAGCTGGGGTTGAAGGGATGTTACAGAGGCCCAAAGAGATCCATCCCCTTGTGGAGAGAGGTGGGTTCTGCACAGCTGTTATCAGGCATGCAGAGTCTCCACTGACTTTCAAATACTCTCTGGAAGAAACGGATTGGGCTGTGTATCCCTGAGCTTTGGGTTGTAACTTTTGTTCTCTTTGTTAGGTAAAGTGCTGGGCATGTATATGGAGACCTGTTCTGCCCTCGCTGCCTGGGTGGGGAACAGATCCCTAGTAACTGATCATAAATCTGCTCCGTCAGATAAGAGTCCATGAAGCCTCTAAGTGGCAGCTGAGTTTGCCAGGTGCGCTGGTGAATCCCTTTCCAATCAGGCAATTGAAATGGTCTAAAAAGCTCCATTCTTGGAACACAGTTTTCATATCAATCATAAAGGGAAAATTGCTTTAATGCAGGAGAAGACAGCTGAAATGGAGTGAGGCTGTGGCATAAAATCCTGCCATTCCCATTGTTCAGGCTTTGCACATCTGGGGTGTTTTAAATAAAGGTTTCCTATGTAATGACTCTGATTTTATAACAATGACTTGATTGCAGTGGGGGCGGGAGGCAAGAGGAAGTAATGGGGTGTGTTAGATAAGAATTGGATGATGAGAAGATGAGAGAAGTGTGCGCTTGACACCTTTACTGCACTGCCTGATGGACCTGGAATGTCAAGTGATGAGTGAGAGGAGAGGAGGAGTCCAAGGGTCTGTGAAAGAGGAGGGAGGCATAGATACCACTAACCTTTCCCTGCCCCCTACCCTTCTCCAAGATACCAGTATTGCTTATCATGAAAAGTGGGCAGCAAAGGAAGATGGTACTGATTTGGGCAGAGATGTCTAGTGCAGTATGGCAGAGTTCAGTGTTAGGGCTGGTTTGAACAGCCGGTAGAGGAAATAACTAGCCCGTTAATGAAATGCATTGTTGTGCTAAACTGGGAGTAGCAGCAGTCAGGTGAGTCATCGGGGACAGACAGAGATCAGAAAGTGCTCCATTGCCATTCAGTTTGTGCATTTGGGGAAGCATAATCCCAGTTCCCACACTCAAGGGGACAGTGAAGCTGGGCAGTGGTGACCCTGCTAGAGACCTAGTGTGGTGAGAGTGGATGCCACCTTTAGCATGATTTTGCAACAGCGGATGGCTGCCAAAAAGACTGGTGCAGCGTGCTGAGAGTGGTCCCTCTGTAGGTGACTCTGGTAAGATCCCAGCAATCATACTGGAGCACTGGGCATCTCCTTACCAGAACAATATTCCCAACCTGGTGGGAGTCCAGAGAGTAGCAATGGAAATGAAAAGGGGCTGCAGGGACTGATGGAGGGGCGGAGGTTAGCTCTGCTAATGAGGCAGGGCTTGGCAGAGTGACGATGGGTGTGGGGTGGAGAGGCAGGAATTATTTCAGGCACTGATACAATGTGCTTCTCACTGTGGTAGCTATATCCACTTTAACTGAGACCCATCAGCTTCTCTTAAATGGGGAGCAGCTGCTTCCCAACTCCCCAGCTCTGCTTCCTTGAGAGGACCCCAGTGGGTGAATGGCAGCCTCTAGATTCTTGCTGGGATACCAGAGCCTGCCTGCCTGGAGATGAGGCTCGGATGTAGCCAGGCGAGGACTTGACTCTGTCTCATGGCCTTGTATTTCAGAAACTAAAACTAGACAAGACACTGCAGAATGATTGTGCATTGCCCATCACGTGGGCTGGGTGGTCTCACAGAGCTTGCCTACAATTAGGCTGTGTGGAAAATGAATGGGGTGGTTTTCCCTGAAAGCTCCATACAGTCCCTTTGGAAGATTCCTGATTCCCCTTCCCGTCTACTGAGGCAGACACAGACAGTGCTGTACTTATCTCTAGTATTTACACCCATAGAGCTCATAACGCTTTAAAGAGGCAGGCAAAAATTTTGACTCCCTTTTTACAAATGGGGAAATGGAGGCACGGAGCGGTTTATTACTGAGTCGGAGGCAGAGCTAGGATTAGAACCTAGGAGTCCCGCACTAAGTTCAATTGTCTGTAGCTGCACCCAGTAAAACTCTCAGTGAGTTGCTGAGTCACACTAGTGGCTGCAAACTGACTGAGACGTGTTGCAGAGTGTGCAAGCTTCGTCTTGTTCCAAACAGCCTGTAATTTAGCATCTGGAGTTTTCTGTGGTTCTGACACAATGGCAAGTTGTAAGAACACCTTCAGCAGGGCTGACTCCCTTCAGCTCCTGGGAAAGCCTGTGTGAACAGGAACTCTTGCTCTCACCTGCCAGAACTGTATGGGGCAACCAGTGTATCGGATTTCAGAGTAGAAGTACTTCAGAAGGAGAGAGGATTAAAATGCAGGGAAGGGGAAATTAGCCTATGGGAAATTAAGCAGCCACATGTCTAATATCCAAAATCCCTCAGTTGCATTACAGTTCAAAGAGTGTTGGCTGTAAGAGCATATTAATTCTGGGCAGTTCATAATGGGGAGACCTGGTTTACAGACGGGGGAAGTACAGAGTAACTTATTTACCTCTTTATTTGAACTGTGCATGTGGGGCTGGATCGAAGTGTGAATTCAGAGGGACTGGGGGGCTCTGCAGAAGATGTCTTTAATCCCTTATGGTTGTGACTGCCATTGCATCTGTGATCAACACTGTGCTGAATTCGTGGTTCAGGGGGCTACTATACTGATTGTCCCATAAAAGGAAATGATGGCAGATGAAATGAGGCTAAAAATTGTTAAACTACTTGCGTGTGTGTGTGTGAGAGCTGCTAGCCAGGGCCCTGTCTGTGCTCAGATCAGCACTGTGCTGATCCCCATACAATTTAAACATGGTTATTTCTGGTAAGGGCCTATTGATGTTGCAAAATCAGCCTTGGCCAGGAACCTGATCACTCTCTGGCTGTGTCTGGCCACTGGATTCCTGTTGTACAATGAACAGGACTAAGTGGCCTATTTTCCTTGGGCGACCAGCTCAGTGCAGACAGTCTTGCCCTCTGCAAGTACTTCCTAATCTGGAGCTAAACTGCTGTCTGATCCATTGAACCTCATTAGAGTGCCTATGCTAACCTTGCTACTAAACTATAATCATATTTAAGCCTGAAAACCATAAAAACCAAACCGAAAGAGGCCATCGAAGGACTGTGCTGTGTTCAAAGGACCACAAACTGGCACCTTCAAATAGTTTGCTCAGCTGTGTGGGGAAAATCAAGCCCAAGAGGGCCTCACGTGGCCCATCCCAAGGGGCTCGCAGCCCCAGAAACTCTCTAGATGCCACGTAGGAGGCCCGGAATCTGATGGGTCACAGAGGCAGATTCTCCTGGCCTTCTGGAGATGGTTTCCTGCGGGTCGAGCCTGAGGGCCATTGCTGGGATAGCAGGAGGGAAACTTGGTTCATTGCTGCCCTGTGAGCACTTAGTCTGCGGTCCTGGCTTCAGTAAGAATGTCTTTCTGGACAGCTGTGGTCCCAGCTGCACTGTGGAGTTGCTCAGATTCTAGCCACTGGGGTAGCCGCCCGGCTGCGAACCCTAAATGTTGCCAAACACAGCCAGCGGCTGCCCTGGGGTGCTTAGCCCAATTCCAGGGATGCCATGCAAACCCTAGCATGGACCAGGCCTGAGTTTGTGCCATTCAAGTACTAGTTTGGGGGGGCTGCAAGAACTTCTGGCTCTCTGTGGTGTCTGCGCTGTACTCTAACCCTAGCGTTCTCAATGTCTCTGTTCTCTCTGGTGCCCTAGAAACCTAGCCCGATTCCCAGCACAATGTCTGTGTGCAGTGGCTTGTGGGGAGCTGTTTAAAGGGCAGCTGGCAGCACAGTGGAATTGGGGGAGCAATGGTCAGCCATGTCCCTAACTTAATTCCAAAGTGTCCATGAATTGGGTGGTGCTGGCCCGAGTCTAGGAGGCTCAGAATTTTGTCATCCTCTCAGGCGCTCCCGCGTGCTCTCCTGGCCCCAGGTAGCAGCATTTGAAATCACTGCCAGGCTTGGGGCCCCTGGAAAATCAAGACGAGTTGCGATCACAGGAGAACTGGTGAAGTCACAAGCTCCGGGATCCGGGGGGGGCAGCTTCCAGTTAAGCTGGTGTCAGGACAGTGGAGTACAGTGAGGCGGACCAGCACAGCCCCAAAGGTGTGACCAGGTTATTGTGGGTCCCAGGGGGGAGCCAATTTCAAGATGTGAGCTAGTGGGCCTGTGTTTCTTGTCTACGTTAGCGGTGGACAGCTGCAAGCCAGCACGCAATGAAACCAGTCTGTAGAGATGATCACTGCAGGGCTAATTATAAAGATGCCTTTAGAATCTCGGCTGCCTGTCTGCAGATGCTCAGCAAGGCAGGGGCGTTAAAACATTATCGAGGCCAAATTCTCCAGCGGAGGACAAGGCTGGGACAAAACTGAGACCATTCATGGCAGATGGGTCTGCCCCAGCGCCCTTCAAATGCACATGGCTGATTGAGTGAATAGGCAGAAACTAAAAGGAGCCCAGCTAGGAATGCTGGGCATGTGGAAAGGCCCTTTATCTCGCCTTACACTCCTTCCTTGCTTTTAAATACGGAAAAGATGACATTCAAATGCACACAAGGCAGTTAGATGCCCACGCCCACTGACTTCCATACCATTGGCCTTTTGTGCCTATTACCGTGTCTCTAACTGCACCCTCCCTCACCCCCTGGGCTATAACAATCAGAGGCTTTCCTTGGGTTTGGTTAGCTATCATTGGTTATGTTGACCAGCTCTGAAGAGATGTTATTTAACTATCGCAGGGTTTCCTGTGCAACCGCAGCTCTACTCAGATCCGTGTCCAGAGCTAAGTGCAATGACGGTACACGCAGCCTCCAACGTTTGTAACTTTATTGCAGAAAAACTCCACTATTAACATATTTGACAAAGAAAGTTGTACCTTTGGTGTGGGGCGCGTTCTGTTCCCCCATCCCCTCCCTCAGGGCAGAGATGCAGGTGGGGTGGGGACAGTCAGTCTTCTCCCTTTGAGCTGGGTGTAAAGAGGCTAATTCCAGCAACGACAGCTCCACTGACTCCATCCTGGCTGAAACTGGCATAAGCTGAAGTTTGGCTATTTCCATCAGCACTGTGTGCACCAAAAATGAGGAAACTGCCCTCTAATTTTCACACAATAATTTAGAAGGGGGGGAGAAATCAAATACACTCCCTCCTCCATTTGCTTTTGGGTGTCTCTCGGCACAGTTAACAGACCCAAGTCTACAGCCAACAGGAAAACCCTAACTACTGCATGATTTCTTTCACCAGCTACTTCCAAAACCAAGGTGCAATGCAGGGAGTGGGGATGTCACCTTCTCCAGCTCAGCTGCCCTGCTTCCAGAGGACCAGTTCTCCAGCTGCATGGCCTGAAGAATCCCCATGAAAGCCAATGACAGGACTTATTTATGTCCTGCTGGTGGGAGATGAGCATGGCTGTGAAAATGGTGCAACTTTGTATTCATGGGGGCTAAACCGGATGAGATGCTGAGTGCCCACAACTCCCCCAGACTTTGCTGGGAGCTGTGGCTGCTGGTGGCCTGAGGGAGCATGAACACTCGCTGCCTTGGAGCCACGACGGCAGGCTGAGACCTGAGAAAAATAAGGCTTTTTTGTTTTATACCAACTACCCCAGCATCATTCTCAACAGCGTGACCTTGGCAACCACTGCCCAGGTCCTCGGTGGGTGCTGATCCGGGGTACAGCTCAGTGGGACATCAGAGGAGCCTTCGGAAAACTTACTTAACAAGATAGGAAATAGAAATAGGCACGAACCACTGCATGGGAAGAGAGAAGACCTGGAAACCCGCGTGTGTGTGTGTGTGTGTGCGCTGGAGAACAGGGACAGGTAGTAACACAGAACAGAAAAAAAACACCCGGCCTCTCTCCAGATGCACACATGGAAAAGACGCATCCTGCCCAACACGCTAACATCGGTCCCCAGGGAGCCCAACGGCAGCTGGCTGTCCCCCTGGCCCGCTACAGTTTGTAGCTGTTGGTTACACAGCTACAAGGAGACACGAGCAGAGCATGTGCAGAGTTAGCAGCCTCTGGGATTGTTCATGGGATTTCAGAAGCAAGGACGCAGCATTGGCTGATGCCCAAACCCAACACGCCGGCCTTCGTTTATATGAATGGCAGGTCTGAGGAGAGGGGGACAAGGCACAAAACAGTGGCAAAGGCTCGTTAGGGGGTGAGGGGTATAAAGCGCCCTGCCACGGGAATCTTCCCCTGAACGAGAGCCACCAAACGACAACAGCAAGGCCCTCGCCCAGGGGCAAGGCTATTTTGCTACTGAACTAAGGAACTGGAGAGGGAAGTCACAGCTCAGAACAGGTGCTAAGCGCAACAAGTGACTGTCTGGTACCCAGGAGAAGGGCATGCCTCAGCGTGGGGAAGGACTGTGCTGCGACAGCCTCGCCTGCCTGCGGGGAATGGTTTGGGGTTGTGCTGCTGCCTAGAGGGAGAGAACCAGGGACTTTATTTTCTTTTGAGACACGCAGAGTGTCCCCCCACCCAGACAATGCTACACAAGCCACGGCTATGTCTGTTCCCTCCCTCTGCAGCGTGATGAAAAGTCCCCCGATTTCCCCTGCCACTAGGGGCATGTTCTCTTCCAGCAGCCACTGGGCTGTTTTTCTAGGTGGCAAGGAGGAGGTTGCAATTTACCACAGTCCTGCTAGATTCTCTGGGAATTCAGGAGCAGATCCCACCGCTGAAGTTGAAACAGGAACATGTGCAAAAAAACCACAAAGCAAGAGGGAGCCAGGGGGAGCCGGCCTGCTCCCCTGCCCCCTTGTCTCCCAGTGGGAAGTAACACTCTCCCTTGCTTGCCTTGTGCTGGCCGACACCGCATCTTCTTACACAAGACGCACCTGCCCTTGGCCTGTGACAGAAGCAGCTTCTGAGACTTCCAGGCGAGTGCTCTCCGGAGACAGTCTGTAAAATGTCAGCTCGGCTGTCAGGCTAAAACGCAAGCTGAAAAGCCCCTCTCCCATCTCCCCGGCATTGTGAGGAGAGTCGGGAGCATGGAGAGCAAAGGGAAGGGCCAGCACTGGGCTCTCGCTGGCTCCAGCGCTCAGAATAAACTTTAAAACCAAACTTTTACAAAAGTGTCAAACAAACCAACCAACCCACCCCTCTGCAAGGAGTGTTTCAGTCAAGTGCAAAAATCAGAGCTGAGCTCCTCCATCCGCAGAGGCCTACTGCTCTGGGAACTCCAGCACGCCCCCAAACCTGGCTGGAGGCTCCTCTTCCGGCTGCCTAGTAGCTGTAGAGGGAGAGGGGCGTATCCTCCATCATGTCGTCCTGTGAGCCAAGTAGAAAAACACGTGACGTAAGCATCCTTCTGCCCACCCCACAGTCCCACTCTCGCAGCTCAGATGGCAGAGGAGTGTCTCATGGACAGGCCCAGTTTCATGCTGCTCTCATACGACTGTCTCAGCCTCTCCCTGGAGGTGTTCTGGGACCAGGATCCCTCTCTCTTATCCCCTCCCCCCTATGGCCACCCCCAGTCCAGCCAGCCAGGTTTCCCATCAGCAGGATTCAGTTAAGCAGACAGGTGGTCTCTGCGGAAGGACATGAGGCAGACACCACGCTGCTCTCAGCCCAAGCCATGAGGTCCTAGGATCGTGTGTTCCACTGAGGTGTGTGCATGCCCAGCGCGCCAGAGCAATTTGCCTAACAGTACCCAGAGAGGGACGACACTCATGCCCAGTAGCCATACCTCCTCCCCTGGCTACACCTCCCTCAGTTCCTTCGCTCCGAATGCCTGGACCTGAGAGCCCAATGCAGAGGGGATGGAGGGTGCATGGTGCAATACACGTCTGCATCACATCTCGAAGAGCCACAGTTATCGTAAGTAACCGTTTTGTCATCTTCAAGTAGATGCAGACATGTATTCCGCTTCAGTCGCTGAAAGCAGTATCCCTTACCTCCAAGAGGCTGGGCTCAGAGTCTACCTAGACGGGGACTGCAGGACCGCTCAGCTAAAGCCTGCATCCGCCCTGGAAGAAGAAGTTATGGCGTAATGGTTTGTGAACGTATGTATCAACAACCACGTAGCAACCTGCAAATGTCCAATGTGGAAATGTCACTGAGGAACGCTAAAGACGTTGCTTGCATCCAAGCAGAATGAGCTCATACCCACCGAAGGGTTGTAGCCAAAGCTCTTTCAGATGCTGTCCTGATGTTATCCATTTGGAGATCGTCTGTGAAGAAACCGCTTGACTCTTCACATGATCTGTATATGACACACACAGGCAAGACGAAGCCTGAAATGGTTTAGTCCAGTCTAGACAGAAGGCTAGACGTCATCTGTCGTCTGCGGTATGGAGACACTGCTGCTCCGAAGAGGAATGCGGCTTAGGAAAGAACACAGGTAAATGTACTGCCTGGTTCAGCTGAAACTGAGAAACCACTTTTAGACAAACATTTTGGATGTGGTCAGAAAGTCACTTTGTCTGTGGCGAATTGTGTATAAGGAGGTTCTGCCATCACAGCCTGCAACTCTCACGTTCTCCTTGGGGATGTTATCGCTACCAGGAGTGCAGTTTTATGACACAAAAGTGGAAAGGGGCAAGAGGCCAGAGGTTTGACCGGAGGTCCCATTAAGGCCACTTAAGGACTGAGTTAGGGTCCCCATAGAGGAACCAGCTCTCGGACTGGGGGATGTAGACAGAGGAGCCCTTTTAAGACTCTTGGTACCATGGCATTGGAGAAGACAGATCTTCCCAGAATGGGGGGATGAAATGCCGATACCACTGCTGGATGCGCTTTCAATGAGCTAAACGCAAGCTGCAATGACTGAAGGTGCAGCGGGTACTTCAAGGTATCCTGGATATAGGCCAGTGATGGTTGGATGGATTCTACAGCCTAGGGACCACATCAAAAATTGCTTCCATTTTGCTGAATAGGCCATCCTGGTGGAGGGTTTTCTACTGTAAAGGATTTGGACAGCTGCCGAACGCCGCTCTTCTGCTCCATTCAGCTACGCAGCAGCCACACCATGAGATGCGGGGAGCTAAGCAGAGGATGCAAAGTGCAGCCTTCGTTCTGAGTGAGTACGTTGGGATGGGGAGGAAGTGGTAAGCAAGGCTGAATAGACAATGCGAGAAGGTCAGACAACCAGTACTGTCTCGGCCATGCCACATCAATGAGAATAAGCTGGGCCCGATTCACCTTGAGCTTTGAGAATGACCTGAGGGATGATCAGGGTCCCAGGAAAGGCGTACCGGAGAGCCGACCGCCAACTGAGGTGGAAAGCGTTGGACAGGGAGCCTGGACTGAGGCCCTCATGAGAGCAGAACAAGGGACAGGTCAATCGTCAGGATGCCCCAAGCTGTGAAGATGACCCAGAGGACGCTTGTCTTCAGGGACCTCTGATAACTCAGGGAAAAATACCTGTTGAAATGGTCCGCAGGATGATTTTGAAGCCTAGGCAAGTGAACAGCTATCGGAGTAATGTTCTCCTTGATGCAGAACTGCCACCGCTTGATTGCCTCTAGGCAAAACAATTTGAAATGTGCTCTCCCTGGTTTGTTCATATAATACATCGCAGTCATATGTGAACCACCAAGTCTTTTGATAGGCATGACATGCACTGTAGATGGCCTGAAGCTCCAGCACATCGATATGGAGTGAGGCCTCCTGCTCCGACCACAGTCTCTGTACTTTCAGTGCCCCCAGGTTTGCCCTCAACCCATCAGGGAGGCGTCAGTAACAACTGATCCAGTTGGTGAGGACCAGATAAAGGGAACGTATTGGCAAACATTCTCTGGACACATCCACCACTCCAAGGAGCCCAGGACCAGTGGAGGAAGATGAACCAGTCTGTCTAAAGGGTGAAGATCAGAAATAGTGGATCATCCTGAGCCACATTTGAAGGGGGCAAAGGCACAACCTTGCAAACTGCACCACTTGCGTGTAATCAGACATAGAGCCTCAGACACGGCCGACCTGTTGTGGAAGGGCTGAGACTGCAGACGAAAGCAAAGATGGCGAACTGTCTGAAAATGGCCGGTTGGCAGAAACACTCTTGACATGGAATCTAATAGGGCCTCAATGAACTCTATTTTCTGAGTGGGAGCCAAAACTGACTTTCCAGTGTTTAAAATGAGACCCAGAGGATGGAGCCAAGCGCACTGCAATGCCGACGGGAACAAGAACGTCCTCTCTGGATCTGCCCCTCAGTAACCAGTTATCCAGTTACGGGGAGATGTGAATTCCCTTCTTCCTGAGATACGCTGTAACCACCACCATGCATTTGGTAAAAACCTGGAGGACAGAAGAGAGGCTGAATGGAAGCACTGTGTATTGAAAGTGGTGTTTCGCCACGATGAACCGAAGGAACTTTCTGTGGCTTGGCGAGATTGCCACATGTACGTAAGCTTCCTTAAGGTCCAGAGCAGCAAACCAGTCATTCTGAGACAAGGTAGAGAGAATAGTCGATAGCGACCGTTCAGAACCTCGTCTATCTGACATATCTGTTGAGGCTGCAAAAGTTGAGGATGGGTCTTATTCCTCATGAATCTGAGTACCAGGAAGTACCAGGAGCAGAAGCCAAGACCCCAGTGTTTCAGGAGATCCTCCTCCACTGCTCCCAAAGCCGGCAGAAAATCCACCTGCTCGAGGAGCAATATCTCATGAGAGGGTCCCTGAAGAGGGATGTGGAGGAGGTTTGGAGAGGCACTGGATAGCATAACCTGATCTGTCGGTGCTTATGACCCAGCTGTCAGTAGCAATTGAGCCCCAAGCATTGTGAAAGCGGGCCAGCCTGTCCCCAAAGAGGGGAGATGAGGAGCGAAAAGCAGGAAGGGAAGGGTGCTCTGGACCAAGGAGTCAAAATGGACACTCAGAGGATTCCTGGGAGAGCGTGTGGACTGGCTGAATCCCAAGTCCAACTGCTTCCTTCTGTGGGAACTCTGTCCCTTTCTGGGGTAGCCTCGGCGGAGTGAAAATCGGGCCAAACGTGCACTGCAGACAATGCTGGCGTCCTTGAAGGAGTGTAGCATCTTGTCAGTTTTGTCCAAGAACGGTGTTTGGCCGCCGAAGGCCAAATCCTCAATGGCTTGCTGGACATTGGAGGCAATGTCCAAATTCTGCAGCCAGGAAGCCCTCCTCATAGCACTTTCCCATGTGATTAGCCGCAGGCAGCACCAAAGCCGGCTATTCCAGAGGGCCTTCGCCAGTCCAAAGAGTGTTTCACTGCTAGGGTGGGTGACTCTCCCAGGGGCAGACAGATGCAGGATGTCTACCAATTTATAGGTGTTCTCTTGCAAGAACTCCACTTGGATACTGAGGGAAGCAGCTGCGTGCCACAAAAAGCCTTGGTACGCCTTAATCCTCCGGTATTGAAGGGAAGGATGAGCCAGGCAGTACAGCAACGTCTGGAGATGAAGACCAGGCCCTCAACTGAACCCAAACTGGATCCTGTTCCAGGGTTGACGGACCTAGATGGGACGACTACAGAAGCTACACGGTGCCCGGGCCTGTGGTGGATCGACAATCACCGCCGCGGACCTGGCCAGTGATTTCACCTTCGAGCGAGATGGAATGGGACCTCTGCAGTGGAGGAGCGTCCCACAGATGCCGTGGAGGCCACTGGCATGGTTAAGGCTTTGGGAGCCACTAGACACTGGGCTGGTGTCTCTGTCCCAACCACAAGCAGAGTGTCAGTCCTGATATCGGTACCGGTCCATCAAAGGTCTGGTCAGGTAACGGAGAGCCAGGAGGATGACGACACCGACTCAGACGCTGAGGAGCCCTGGGATCCCAGGGGATAAGGACGGAGAGAGACCGGCAGAAGCGACTAACCACTCTGACTTGTCTGTTGCCCAGGTACCTGCTGCAGGAAGCGGCCCTGCTGGCACCGAGCGTGCCAGTGATGAAAGCGGCGTCGGTTCCAAAGTCAGCAGTGGTGAGGGAGTGTTTGATGGCACTGGCGTTGAAAGCCGTGGCAGAAGCATTTGCAGTGCTGACTGCAAGAGGTGCTGGGGAGATTCCTGCTACCGAGGTCCCCCTGTGCCGACGGTGGTCCTGGCTCTGCTTCCACAACCCGTGGAAGGGGAACATTGGGGTGCGGTTCTGACAGACCTGAGGGTTCAGAGGCGCATTCAATCGACCGATGGGGCTATAGATAACACAGCCCTGGGCCAAAGGAGAGGTCAGGACCAAAAGGCAAAGGAGGGCTGTAGCTGCTTGATATACCACTGACATGGAAACACTCGGTTCGTCATCTCCGTCGTCGGTACCAGACTCAACAGACACCCAGGGCCAGAACCGAGTTGTCAGTACAGGGTTTCAAAGTTCGCTACTCAGAAGGGTTAGAGGTACTTGCACCATCCCATGTGCCGATACCAGCTCCCTGCCAGTCCACATCTCCCTGGGGAAGGCAGAAGAGTCACCCCAAGATCTGGAGCGGTCTGGACTGGTCTCACGCAATCTTTTCCTCAGCACAGTCGACAGGGGAGGGCTCCTCCGCTTCTTCGGAGAGGCGCCCGCTCCAGAACATGAAGTGGCAGCACTCGGAGTCCGAGGGAGACCTCCAACCTGCCCAGGGACTCGGTGCCAAAGCTGGTGCTGCATCAGGCCACGGTCCCGAGCCAGCTGAGCCATTTCTGGAACCATCTGCAGATCACACAACACCCTAACATGAGCCTCACCGAGAGAGAGAGAGCACCACATGCGGGCACCGCTCCCACGGACGAAGGACAACGTTAAACCCTGGGGAGGGCATCACCGAGGAAGAGAAATACAACAGCACTAAGGGTACCGCTAACTAGATACACCAGGGAAAAACTAAACTAGTCGTGAGGTTTTGAGCATGCCGAGCTCTGACCCCAGCCGACGGGCAGTACGAAGGAATTGAGGGCGGGTCCAGGCAGCTCTAGCTCACGTAGCTAGGGGAGGGGCTCCGGCCATGAGGCGTGTGCGCTGCCCCCTCTACGGGTACTGCTAGGCAAACGTCTCTGGCTCCGGGGCGCAAACACACCTCGGCGGAACACATGGCTCCGGCTACTTGAAGAACTTTGTATCCCAAAAGCTAAAATACAGTGATCACTTCCCCCACCACGGAAATGCAACCTCCTGAGGGGGGTGGGGGGCATGACCGCTGTTTAACAGCCACCCAGGAATGCTGCATGAACACATCAGGGCAGGAAGGAAGAAGAATACTGAATCCACTTGAAGCCCTGGGGATGGGGAGCTGAGGAAGTTAGGATGCAGCCACCCAATCAGGCACGTGGGCTGCCTTCACGCTGTCCGTCTTCTGGAACGGGTGGCAAGGTTGATCCTGCCTCTACATCTCCTATCACCTGCCACCCTGGCAATGAACTGTCCAGATCCCAGATCCCAGCCCCGCTCCCCTGCCAGTCACAGGCACCTCGTTCTTTGCACGAGGAGTGATCCGAATTCACTCGGCGTGGCTTGACGCCATCACTGCTCACGTGCCAGAAGGGGAGCTGGGAGCCAGCCGGGGCCACAAGGCACAGAGGCCCCGGGCGTGGCCGGGGTGACACTCACCATGGGCAGGTCCTGCAGGCGCCGGAACTCCATCCGGCTGTTGCGCTGCTGGTATCGCAGGAAGCCCACCAGGGCAAGGATCCCCACCATGACGACGAAGATGGAGGCGACACCGATCACCAGGGGGTCGGCCCTCACCACGTTGGCAACGGTGGACCTGGGCACGTCTGGAGAGAGGAGGAGAAGGTAAAGCCGCAGGGCAGGCCGCGGGGCTGGAGCAGCCAATCCCCGTCTCCCCCTTGGCTCGGCTCCTGGTTCAGCCTGTCTTACAGAACCCCGGGGGCTCTCCCAGCTCAAACCCACAGGTCAGATTCCTCTTCCATACCCCTGTACGTGCGCAGTAGCCAGTTAGGGAGAGCAGGGATGGGCGCACGTGGGGGCCTAGAGGGCATTTACCTTGGTCATCGTCTCCCACATCTAACACAGCAGCCTGCTCGTGCACGGAATCAGCGGAGGGCCGCACGACGGCCGTTGTGGCTGCCCTGTTGGTGGCGGTAGCTCTGTGGGTTACCGCGGTGGTGCTGGGGGTGGTAGTTGCAGGTGTGCTTCCTGTGGTCATGGCAGCAGAGACTGTCGTGGGCCCTGGGGTGCTTTGCTCGGTGGCGTTTTCATGGGCTGTTTGGGGCGTGAGTTCAGGGTTCCCTGTGGTGGGTTCAGGGTTCCCTGTGGTGGGACCCAAGGTGTTGAATGCAGAAGGCTCCAGCTGGGAGCTGCCTGTAGTTGCTGCAGAGAAGAAAAAGAGCCAGTTATTCTACAAGCTGAATCTGCCCTTTCCCACCCAGCGCAGCCTGGAACGTGGGCAGGACGGTAGGAGGGGCTGCTGGGACCTCAGGGACCAGGACATGCCCAGCTCTTGGCCGAAGACCATAAGCAGCTTCCGTTTTTAGAAAGCAGCAGCTCGGAGATGGTGGCTCTGGAATGTCTAGCTCCCCGAGACCCGCCACCACTCAGAGACATTAAGGTCAGATGGGACCATTAGGATCATCTCGTCTGAGCTCCTGCACCACGCGGGCCACAGCGCCTCGCCCAACCACTCCCGTGCTGCCGCTGGCCGGACCGGGGCTCCCCACGCAATGCTGCTGGCCGGCTGGCAGGACTTTGGGGATGCGTAAACTCCCCTTGTGCGCTCTTTGGGGGCGGATGAATGCATTTGCGACAGCAGCGGGACAAGCTAGGCAGCCAGCAGCTGCTCTGCTGGCAGTGCTCTCTGCTCCAGTGCCTCCCAGAGATCCTCAACCAGCCAGCAGAGAGGCACCAACGCCCCTCCTACTCTGTGTCGAGCTGTTGAAAAGGGCACGACTGGATCCGTGTCTCTGTGCTTTAGAGCAGAGTGGGGTGGGACATGTGTGTGAGGCTTAAACTGGGCAAGGCTGGGGAGCGCAGCTCCAGCCTTCCCAGGCTCGTGGGCGGATCCCCCCACCAAAGGAGGTTTCTTTAGCGCCAGTGAAAATTTAATTCTGCCGGAGTTTGAGACGGACTCTGAAGAGGTCGTTAACCATGCCCCGTCCTCCCCACCGCCTCAGTGTGCCTCTCTCCCATCACCTTCACGTGGCCACCAAATGGTGTTTGTGTCCTAGCGAGGAATCCCCGCAACAGCATCCCAAAAGGAAGAGCAGGGATCCCCCTTAGTCTGCGTAGGTGCCTCTCTGAGAGTTACGGCACGGAAAAGGGCGACAGGACTACTGGTCAGGAATAAATTACATGAGCCGATGGGCCAGCCGTGACACTGCCCTCCAGGGAGCCCAGCTGCTGCTTCCGTGACGAATGCCACACAGGTTAACAGCCAAATCAATACGTGTTTGTCAGACAGCCCACATCAGAGCCCAGCGTGTGTCGAGGGGAACAGGTCTCAGAGCTGGCCTGGGAGCCCCTCTCTAGTCAGCTGCAAAACACAAAACCAAATCAGCCAGAGTCCCCATTCCCCATGCAATCCAGTGGGATTTCTGGGCAGCGGGGCAGACCAGGGAGTGCATGGTAGACAGCAATCAGCACTCTGGAAACACCAGGCTCGAGAAGAGAGATTACACTGGCAGCTGGGCCCTGCTGCCATTACGGATCCCAGCACGCAGAGCGCTCTGTTGCACCGAGCCACCTAGCATGCTGGGATTTTCCTCAGAGTTTCTGTCTGATGATGCAGGATGGCTTGGATTTATTCCACAGTACCTAAGTTAGGGGTTGCTCAGGGGAGCTACCAGCCCTAGACACCAGCTGGGTCGTTCTGCTTTGAAACCAGCCGGGCCCGGTACTGCTCTCACTTATACTGGTGTAACATCCCTGCGGGCACCACAGCCACCCTGGAGTTAGGCTGGAGAGCGGAGTTCGACCCCTGGCTGAGTGTGCATGAACCCCTGGGTGTGTCCCTAGGAAGGGAAGGGTTAATTTGTGTGGGTGCAGGGAGACAGGCACAGGGACAGCTGGCTAAAAACCCCGGCGCAGCTTTCCCCATCTGCATATGAAAGAGGAACCTGGAACCAGCAGCTGCCGCCAACCTTTCCCACTTGCCCTGCGGTCAGGGTCTCCTTTGCACTTACCCAGGGCCCAATCCTGTGAGGTGCTGAGTGCCCCCTTCCTCCGGCAAAGTCACTGAGAACAGAAAGGCACTCAGCACCGCACGGGGCCGGGCCCTGAGTCCCCAGGCTGGGTGTGCTATGGGAAGAGGCGCTCCCTACACGCCGGTGAGTGGCGGGGTTGTGACAAGCCTCACCCAGCAAGTCCTTCGTGGGAGGATGCGCTGGAGCCCCAGTGGTGGCCCCCGTCGGCCCCGTGTGGCTGGAGGACTCTGTTCCTTTCTGGCCAGGCTGGTTTGCTTCGGTGGCGTTGAAGGCTGGATCCGGAGGGGGGAGCTCGGAGCTGCTGTTGGCCGACAGGTTCTCATCATGCGGAGGCCCTGTCGTAGCAGGCGCTGAGGGGGCTGTGGCAGGATGCTGCAGCCGGGGGGCCTTGCTGGTAGCTGCCTTGGGATCGGGCAGGAGGGAGGATGCGTCCAGCTCGTCAGGGCGGGGGCTGCTGGCACTGGGCTGCAGGGTGGCCATGTCCTCATCGGCGCTAGTCACAGGTGGGGCTGTCACCTTCCGGCTGAAGCCACCAGCCTCGCTGAGTGGAAGTGAGCCTGGCACGGTGCTGGGCTGAGCTGATGCTATGGCCTGGCCCGTCGGCGTCTCCTGCCCATCTCCTAGTGCAGGAAAAAAGGAGAGAGAAACGCTGAAAGGAGCGAGGTCCCTACCACACAAGATCAGGGAGCCAGGGTGGACGCTGCCTGCCGGTGCGGCGGATAGGGAGGGCAGGAGTCAATCCCCCCTGGCACATGATGTGTACAGCATCGCACAAACACCAGGGACCAGAGGAGGGGTCTGGTCTCTACCTAAGGGAGGACGCCTGATCAGATGGAGCCACATCCACTCTACTGTCAAACCTCCCGCTCGCATCAGACTCTGCAGGAACCTCTCCACACTCGCATGAAAACTGGGAGCTCAGTAAGAAGAGTGCATTAGTCACAATTCCACAGCCAACAAAGAGACCAACCGCAGAAAAAAGACACGCTGGTTAAATGGGGAAGTGAAGGCGCCATTTAAAAAAAACTTTTTTTAAAACTATGTCAGAAAAGGACAAAAAGGGGAAGTAGAGAGCAATTGTTATAAATCAGAGGTTATGAGGCTTAAAATATTGATAAGGGAAGCTAAGGAGGCCAGGGCTAATGAAATTAAAAAGGTGTCTAAGCATATTAGAAACAAAAGGAATCTTAACAATGATAGAGGCTCATTACTAGATTGAGATGGTAAAATCGTTACTAATGATGCAGAAAAGACAGAAGTGTTCCGTGAATATTTCTGTTTGGTATCTGGAAAGAAGCAGGATGATGTAATCATATCATATGAGGATGAGAAACTACTTTCCAGTCCCTCGGTAACTGAGGAGGATGTTAGACAGCATCTACGAGTGATAAACATTTTAAAATCAGCAGGCTCAGATACCTTGCACTCAAGAATTCCAAAAGAGTTGGCTGAGGAGATTTCTGGCCCACTAATGTTAAATGTTAATAAATCTTGGAATAGCAGAGAAATTCCAAGACTGAAAGAGTGCTAATGTTGTGCCAATACTTTATGCAAGAAGGGCAAGTGGGATGACCCAGTTTACTACAGGTTGGTTAGCCTGACATCAATCCTGGGCAAAATAATGGAAAAGGTGATGCAGGATTCAATAAATAACTAATGGCAATATAATGAATGCCAGTCAACATAGTTTTATGGAAAATAGGTCTTGTCAAAACAAAGCTGATTTCTCTTTGTGATAAGATTATTAATTTGGTTGATATATTATTACAGCCACACTGTTACCTTTATTTTGTACTGCATTTGAGTCAGTACCACCCATCACTCTGATTTTAAAATATTAGCACTATTCAATATCAAAACACATATTGCATGGATTGAGAATTCGCTAACTGACAAATCTTCAAAGCATCTGACAATGGGGAATCATCACTGAATGGGGTTCTGCAGGGATTGGTACTAGACCTGATGCTATTAAATCGTTTCATCAATGATTTGAAAGTAAATATAAAATCGCTTGATAAAATATGTGGCGGACACAAAGGCTGGCGAATGGCAAATAATGAGAAGGAGAGGGCAGTCATACAGAGCAGAGCATACTGGGTGACTCAGTAAGCTAAGACAAAATGTGTTTTAATACAGTCGAATGCAAAGTTATGTGTCTAGGAACAAGGAACGCAGCCCATACCTACAGAACAGGGACAGGATCCTGGACAGAGTGACTCTGAAAATACTGCCAATACTTATGCATGTGATTAAAGTTAAGAGCATGAATAATACCATTGATGGCAACTGCACGTGCATAAATATTTGCAGTGCGGGGGCTACACAGGGGAGCCCAAGGTGGTGCATCTAACATATTGAGAGGCCAGACGGTGTAAGTTACACGCACATAGCCCTTGCTCTGATTCCATCAGTGGCCTGGCACCAGTACAAACCCTTAGTGTAGGTAAAGCTCGCTGCAATTTGCTTCAGTCCATCATAGGCTGGTTTCAAGAGCTTAGCTCTCATGCCTCCCTTACAAAGCGGGCTCCCAAGGAACGCTATGGAGAAACGCTGCAGGCATCGGGCTGGGATCCCCTGACGGCCCTGTGAGGGGACAGTGACTCTCAGCGAAGAGAGACTGAATGTTAAAAGGCATGAGAGAGTATCCCCACTCAACAAAAAGGCATCACCCTGAGGTCTTTATGGGGAGAGCCTGATGGAGCTAAATTGATACAGGCTAAAAGAAATGATGCTTACGGGATTGTGAAAGCCCTATAAATATCTGAAGGGAAACGTACAGAAGAGGAGTAAGAGCTTGTAATAACGGGGGTTAAAAATACAGAGGAGTAGGTGGGGTCCTGGAGACTGGCAGATGGAACCGCTAAGCTCACGATTCTCAGACATCCAGCCTGGGAATAAATAGATCCTCCCACTATAAACACTCACCCCCTGCTAAATATATACACCCAGCAGCTCTGAGACTGCACAATAAACAGGAAGTACTTGTGTGGGGGCAGGAGGAGGGGGACGGGTGGGCCAGCCCTGCCACAGACTCACCAGGCCTCTTACTGTAAGGGAGCTGCTCAGAGCTGTGTGCAGATGCTACCCCAGCTGGCTAGCTGGAAAAGGGGGAGGATCAGCTTTTCCTGGCCAGGGCAGTCTCCCAGGTGGAGGGCAGAAGAGCAAAGTGCTCTAGATTCCAAACTTCATAAAAGCAGCTGGGACCAAGGTGAGGGTTAGCCCAGGACCTCCCGCCTAGCCCTGCATCAAACTGGAAGGCGAGATGCTGCACGCTGAGGATGTGCTGAGCATGTCTTCCCCTCCTTAGGGCCCTGACTCCCCCAGTGCTCGACTAAGGTGGTCTGGTTCCAGGAAAGAGTTTTGCCCCCAGACCTGACGGGTGGAGTCAGGGCCTGGTGTGGGGCAGGGGCTGTTGCTCTACATCTTGGCAGAAGGACTATGCCACGCGAGGCTGGCTAACCAGGGCAAGGGACAGCCTGACTCTCGTGCGTTCCATGGCAAAGCAGGCTGGGAAAGGGGAGGAGCCAGGGGCCCTTGAAATGCCAGCTCCTCTGCCTTCTTTTCAGCCAGCTTTAGGGACCTTGGCAAAGAGGGCTCCTAGTGTTGCTTGGCTGACCGTGCGCCTGGGAGTCAGCGTGTGCAGGTAGGGGACTGCCGACTTGACTGTGGGGACTCTTGGAGCTTTCTATTGCTTTGGGCAGCTGGTCGCGGCTGTGTCTCATGGGTGCAACAGTCCCTTTGGGTTTAAGAAACCTCTTCATCTGTCCCTTTCTATCCCACCTCTTCCCCAGCGGGCAGGGCCATCCTGACACTGCTGGGGGTTGTATACCTCAAAGGCAGGCCTTACGGCATCTCAGTCTGCGTGGAGAGAGCAGCGGAGGGGGAGCCACCTGGCGGTGATGTGGGAGACATGGCTCCCAGAGATGCCCCCTGGGATGCTGCTCACACAACAGCCGGGGGGGGGGTGTCTCTCCTCCCAGCAGAAACTCTGCCTGTGAGCCTCCTTCCTGCAGCAGGGAAGGGGGATAGGGAACTCGTGGGGTGTCTGGGTGAGATGGGGCTGGGTTCTGTCTCTTGCTGCCCCACCAAGATCACTGAGGTCTGTGGCCCAAAGGGATCTGTCTTTGAGGGACTCTGCGGCGTTAGTGGAAACCTGCCCTCAGAGCTGTGGTTTGGAGGGCAGGATACAGGGGAGCCGCACACAAGGGGGCACTTGAAGAGATTAAGAAAGAAAGCTCTGCGTAGCCGGATCAGCCGTTGCCACTTTACCAGTTCAGCTGTCCCTGGGCCTCACACCAAGGTCACAGGACACCTCCCACGCACAGCTTTGAACCTTGTTCTGCTCCCGAAACAGAGCCCCCGGCCCTGAGCTACAGGAGAGGCTTTACACCGCCCACAGCCAGCGACACCAACCAACAACCCTGATCCTAACCAGCAGAGGCAGCTCGCACCCAGTGTGGCCTTTACACTTCACTGGGATGCTGGCCAGTAAGGCCAGAGGAGGTCATTTCTTGGAAGAGAGGAAGGTGGTCCCAGAGGGCAGCTGGTGTCTGGGGGAGGGCGCTATCCCAGAGCATTGTTCCCAAAATGGCCTGCCTTTAGAGAGGGCCCGGCAGAGCGAGGCTCCCCTCTCTCCCAAGCAGCACAGACGGATGGGGTTATGAAACTCACCGGGAGAGGATCAAGAGCCTGACAACTTGACTGGGCGTGTGACTCAAAAAAGGGCTCTCCAAGCCCAGCCAAGGAAGACGCTCCTGAGGCCAGGAGGAAGAACTCAGCCAGGACCCGAGAGGAGGGTCTGTAGGGCAGGAAGAGGCAGGACTGGAATCGCATGGACCCAAGAAGGAGGGCTGTGAAACCCTGATTCTAAGGGTACGTCTACACTGCAGTGTACGCCCAGGGTTAGCAATAACTCTACGTGGCAGACTCTGGGTTTGTTAACCTAGGGCTTCAGCATCTTCACTGCATTATGTGGGCCTGAGTCCCACCTCCCATATCCCACGCTTCCTAGAACCCTTCCAAGATGTGGCCACTCTAGCCCTTTGTTCGTGGTGCAGTGCAGGAAAACGTAACTGTTCAGAGGAGAAAGAAAATCAGCCCATGGGATTGTGGGATATTTTTGGCAGACTCCCAGGACACGAGTCCAGTGGGGCTGCATCTACACTGCAAAGCAATAGGGCTTGAACCCTGGGTCCCAGCTTGACGCAGGTTCAGACCCTCTGCCCCCCATGGGTTCCTGAGACCCTGGGTTAGTGCGATTTGTGTACAGACAGAAGGGGGGTATGGCTTGAGCCTGAATTTGAACCCTGGTCTTAAACTGCAGCGTAGCACACCCTAAAAGAGCTCTGGGGAGGGAGAGAGAGAGAGAGAAGCTGGTTAATCTGAATAAATTAGTCCCAGGAGAGGAGGAAATATTGTTCTCTGGATGTAGGTGGGTGTAAGTGCATTATTCTCAGAATTCAGAGAGGAAACTTGGGCACTGCTCTGGGACAGCACCCACCTACCATTTCTGTCTGTAAAGCAAGTGTTTTTGAAAACCGCCTCTGATCAATTCCAAATTTCACGGCATGTTTTAGGCATAAGTAGAAAACATTACTTCTCCTTCCACTTGGAGTTCTGCCCTGGTCTTGGGGAGGAGCTGTGCAGAGATGTTGGCAGAGAACGCCTGGTAGGCAGATCGCCGTAAGGGGACTGCCAGATGTTGGCAGCTGGGGGCTGTGTCCAGCGGGTGCTGGGTTTCACAGCCTTCTCTGTCAGAAGATGACCAGTGAGACCCCGCTGCAGCCCTAGGATTAAGGCTCTTCTTTCAGAGACGGCTGCTTTAAAAGCCACCATGCACTTCCCACAACCAACCCAGTGTGAACACACAGTGCAGGATTACTAGTAAACGCACAGTCGCTCCCCTCCCCCAGCAGGAGCAGTCAGCATTCAAACAACTCCAGCTGGCAACGTATATTTCAGTCCTGCAGACACTTTTCGAACCTGACCGCACATGCACAGATGAGGTTTCCTGCAGGTGTACGTGCGAAGCCTGCGGACGGGAAGGCACTAACTGGCATCGTGGGGAAATGCACCACCTCGGGCTGCGTAACCTGCTCTGTGAGGAGTTCAGTGGAACCGGTCTCACTTCTACTGAAGCCACACCCCACACCCAAAGGCACGGGTGGGTAGCCCATAGCTCTGGAACTAGGATGGAGGCACACTGAGAGCTCCGTGCACACCCGAGAGCCCGGCTACCAGCCCCTTCCGGTCAGGAGCATTACAACTATTCAAGCCACCATTTAAAGAGATACAGACCAGGCGGATGAGTTAGTCAGAGTCCTAATGAACCAGACACAGTGCCTGCGCTTGATAACGAGCCAGGAAGGAACGTGCGTAACAGGCATTGAAGGGAGAGGGCAGCTTTCCCTGTGACAGTCTCCATAGCCCCTGAGAACGGAGATCCAGGAATTGTCTCCTGTAATAATGGCAGGATAGCACCTTGTAAAACAAACAGCGCCGGCCCAGCGGGTGCTGACGCCCTCCCAGGACACGTGACAGCACACTTGTCAGCAGGAGAGGCTGACTTCCTAGCCGGCACCCTACAGGAAACGGTGCCAACAGGCAGCCCCTTCCCCTCTCACGTGCATTTCAGGCCTGTCTGGAGGAGGTGTCTTGCACAGAGCCTTTCCAGTGGGGTGCCCAGAAAATAAGACAAGTGCCCGAGCCCAGCCCAGAGACACTAGGGCTCTGAGCTGGCATGGGAACGCCCACAGAGGTTACGGTATGATGGAGAAAGCAAAGCTCAGGGGCTGTTTGCGGTGCTCAGCACAGGGGTAGGGCCATGAAACAAGTATTTCATCAGAGGGGGAAGCAATGGCTTCGCCAATGTGCTTCTTTCCGGGCTGGAAGGACAGAGGCCCTGCCCCTACCGCTGAGATGCCAGTGCAGTATGAGAAGGGTGGGAAAGCACAGCTAAACGCTGCTCTCCAGATGTTCAAATGACCATCTGCGAAAGATCCCATGACAGCATGACGCCCTGCTCCTCACAGGAGAGGGGTTCTGGGAATCTCCTCTTCCCCGGCCTTCCACATCTGTTTAGTTTATACCTGGGTACTGTCCGTGGCTCATGCTACAGCCAATGGGCTCTCTTCCCCAGAAGGGACTGCGGAGATCGCACACCGTGTGCCCACACTGCGGGGATTTTAAAATCTGTTCTCTGCTGTGACTTGCAATCCTAATAAATCCAAAGACAGACAGAAGACTTGGTGTCAGCTGAGAGCTGGCCCTGATTCTTAAAATGCAAGAGCCAGAGCCACCAGCAAGAAAGCATTCAGAGCCTCAGCAGAAAACTGACCACCACAACAGGGACCCTACGTGTCTCTAACTCTGTACCCAGCACCCCAACAGGAACAAGTCTCACCCACCTCCCCAGGGAACCAAACCACACCAGGGAACGGGATGATCCAGAGGGCGAGGGAACAGACTACAGCACCAGTCACTTCTTGACTACTGCTCCAAATCCAGCCCTGGCTGGTGAGGAGCGGAAGCCAGCACCCTCCGATGGCTGCGTGGGGACCCGTGTGAAATGAGCCGGTGGTTTCAGAAGGGGGTAAGCGTCCACATCGCAAAAACCACCCCCACAACTGGCTACGGTGGCCAAGGATTTAATGGGCCAGGGAGGCAGAGAAAACATTTGACCCCTTGGCACTAATGCCACCTAGTACTTCCCGTTGGCAGATCTTCAATTGCTTTACGGTGTCAATGGATCTCTTGTACAAACGGAGAAACGGGGGCACAGGAGGTAAAGGGACTTACCCAGCATCGCGTAGCAAGTCTGTGGCAACTACCACAGGGCCTCCCGTTACCCATCGCAGGATGCCTTGCAGCATCACAAGGTGAGGTCCCTGCCCCCCCCCCCCCCCCCCATCTTATTCTCAGCTCCTTTCCCTTCCACCTTTCAGCACTGCTAATGCCACAGACAATCCCTGTCTCTTCCCTCCCTAAGACGCATGCCTGTCGGGGAGGGGCCTGACTAGTTTTAAAACTAACGCTTCACAGCACGGACACATTTCAGTCTGAAAGGAGACGCCGGTCGCCCTTCACAACAAATCGCGAGGGACTGATTCAAGGATGGCAGCAGAGCCACTCGCATCTCCCACCATCTCATGTCCATCACCACGAGAGGCCCTCTATTACCCCAGGCTCTGGAGAGAGACTCTTGCAGAAAGGTTCCTACTGCCCCTGAATGGGTTAGCTGATCACTCCCTGTGGAGAACGAGGGAGTTATCTGCATTATCTTCTGTGCACCTCAGTTTCCCTGTTGGATATTCTCTCGCTTGGCTGGCGGGAGTTAAACTGAAGGAGGCTGTCAGGAGGAGATGAACCATGGCAAAGATGTGGTCTGGGCCAGAGAACACTAAGGGTCACAGAGCAAACAATGGCGAAGATATTAGTTGGAGAATGCCCCTTGCCTGACTAGAAAGGTTTATTCTTGCCAGACCAGAAGGTAGGCTCAGAGGGGCCACTTAAACCTTAGAGATGCTGGCCTAGGGAAGAAGGGAGGGTGGATTGGGCGGTCAGCATCTGCCCCACAGGAGATGCCCACAGAAATCGGTGTATAGGCCTTGCCTCTGACTGCCATGCACTCTGGGGTGAATGAATAAACGAGGCTTTGTGCTGAAGAAGCTCTTGGAGTTCCTTTAATCAGCTGCTGTCACGGACTCCAGGAGGAAAAAGGCTTTGCAGGTGCAAACTCACTTGGGCCTGTCAGATTCACACAGCTGGTAAACGGGGGCCGCAGGCCTGAGATCTAGCCTATGAGTGGTAGGACCAGGTGGCTTCCACCCAGAGAGAGAGGAAGGCAGCAAAGGGATGCCCTCAAGGGGGACTAATGGGATTTAAAGTGCAGCCTCCCCCTGTAACTGTGACCCCCCCCAATGCAGTTTTCAGAGCAGGGCTCTCTTCCCTTTAGAAGCCGTGGCTTCTGGGGCCACCTTTCCTCTCTCCAAGATAACCTCTTCCCCCTAAGCCGGGCTGTAAACTCAGGCTGTCTTCGATCACAGGCCTTCCACCTAACCTGCAGAGCTGCCAGCACTGCCTGTTCCACCTTAAGTACTGTGCACACTACTCTTCTGTGCATCTATCTCCTCCGGGCAGTGGAGAGACCACAGGGGAGGGAGCTGGAGCTGTGACAATCCAAGCTTTATGCGCGGCTGCTGCCCCTTCTGCTCGGATTGCTTGTGGAGACTTCTGCCCAGGGAGAAAAAAAACAAACAAAGCAACCCCAACACAGCCCAAGGTGGCGGGGAGAAAAAGCCTGCTTGGCGGACTAAAATATACTACCGTTTTAGTTTTAAAACCAAGGCCACTGCTGCTGAAGGAAGCAAAGAAAGACATTATTGAAAGAAGCTAACGCAGGCCACATGCGCAGAGAATGAACAGACGGGTTGTAACAAATGGCAGGCTGCAGCCTGAACATTTCCAGAGGGATCCTCCCAAGTCCCTTGGTTTTTAACAAAAGAAAAAGGTCTTTTAATGTGCATGCGTGCACGTCTCTAGCACTTTGAATACCCACCCGCTTGGCATCTAGTCGTCAGGCAGACTTTGCTGGAGTCCTGTCTTGACTGCAGCATTGGGAGTGCACGTGTACGAGTTTTCCTACGAGTGTTAGCAATGTCTGAATTCCTTGGATAGAGACGCTGGCGGCTCCCACCGCCATTTTTAGAGGTGCCATGTAGCCCTGCTCATCTGGGTCTAGGGGACCATGTTCTAAAGTGACATAAGCTCTTAGGGTCTGGTCTACACAAACTTTGTACTGGTATAACGTCAGCTAGGGGGGACTTAAATGAAATACAGAAACCAGGACAATCTCTAATGTGGATGCCATTACCTGGGTACAACGCTGCCTTAGGCCAATATCATTTATTCTCCTTGCTGTACAGAAAAAATCTATAGCAGGCAGAGGCACTTTCATACCACTCCAATTCTGCCCACGCTAAAGTTTGTTCCAATGAAGTTAGAACAGTAGAACTCTTGTGGTTAGACAAGCCAGAGTCTCGCTGAAAGTCAGGAGCCTACGTAACTTCTGGAAAGGAGCATTAAGGACTTTAGAAAGTTGACTTTAGAAATCACAGCATTCAGCACCTGCAGACGCCTCACCTGTAGCTAGGGATCCCAACATTGCTAGTGCTGGGGGAGCTACAGCAGGGTTACGACTGCTAGGAATTTTTTAGAAAGCTTCCCTGGTGGAGGAGACAGGCTCACCAACGCCAAGAGGTTCAAAGGATGTTTAAAAAATCCTGACTTCTAGACGATGCAACACACACAAAAACCTATGTTAAAAGAACATTAACGTTTGCAAAATCAAGAACTGCAACGTTAGGAGAAGTCAGAATTAAGGCTGCCCAAGCAACTTTAATGCAGCTCCCTTGTGCAGATGCAATACAATACAGTCTTCAGTTGCATGATCAGATGTTATTTTTTCCACAGGACCTCCATGCCTCATTCAGTGCATAGGATGGATAATGCAAAATCAATGAACAGCTGTTCAATATTGTTTTCTTCTTATTGTTCAATGTGTGGCCCTGAGCTTTCTTTACTGCACACTATTCAAACCCCGCTCTGAAGACAAAATTATTATTTTCCTCATGGATTCCTCTATGGTGAGTGCTTCACACACATTCATTTCTTTTCACACCCTCTGTGAGATGCTTTTATCCCGATTTTAGAGATTACTCAAAAAACACCGGTTAATTTTAGGAGCCCAGTTTGAGAGGCCTAGCATTATAGAGCATTTTATATGTTCAGAGCACAGCTCCCACGGACTGCAGCTGCTGTTCTGATTGCTCCGCCCTTCTGCAAATCAGACCCCAGGGTCTCAAGTCAGCTACCCCGAAAATGAGGAACACACAACTAGTGACCTCCTGGGAGAAGTGTGGTTTAAGCAACTTGACTAGCATCCCACAGGGACGCTGTGACAGAGGCGGAGACCGAATCCAGTTCTCAAGGGCAGCCCTTGGCTGCCGTAACCATGACACCATCCTCTCTCTTCCGTCATCCCCCGCCTCATCACAACAGACCTTCCACCTTCTACAACAGATGAGGCAGGGATCCTACAGACAACAGCCTCCTAGACTGCACAACCCTGCTCCACCCCAGAGCAGGTCCATCCTGCGCACTGAATGAGGCAGAGGTCCTGTGGAAAAAAATAGCACATAATTGTGTAGTTAAAGAATGGATCATAACGCATATGCACAAGAAGACTGAATTAAGATTGCATGGGCAACTAAATAAGTTATACTGCCAAAAAGACTTTTTGGTGATATAACTGAGTCTACGCTAGGCGCTTTCCTGGGAGAGTTGTATCAGTTCCTTAGGTGCTGATATTTTTTTACATTCCCAGCCAACACAGCTATGCAAGCAAAACCCTTAGGAGTAGACCAGGCCTAAGTGACTTGCCAAGCGGCAAATTCAAATTCAAATCCAAATTCAAGGCCACTCCCTCAACTACTGGAATGTCCTTTAACTCATTCACAAGCTGCCTACAAATTCTGCCTGGTGTAAGCCCACCACCGATCACTAACTGAGAAAGCAACTAGCAGGAGAAAAAAAACACCCACACAGGGAGGTAACTGTCCACTCCAGGGTTTGTTGCAGTTCCTCTGAAGCAACTTGAACTGGCAACTGTCAGACAAGATCCTGGTCTAGACGGGCCACCGCTCCAGACCCATATGACAATTTCTATGATAGTGGAAGGAGCTTGGGTAAATTACGACACTGCCGCCCCGCCCGCCAAAATACAGACACATTACTCTGATGTGGTTACAGCCAACATGGGCCAACGCACGCACACAGGATTTCTTCATTGGCCACACTGTCATGCCACACCCACTGTGTAACCTTTTGTGATAGGCCATCCTGGAATAACCCAGGCAGCTGCTGGCACCAGGGGCAGAGGACTGGGGGTGTCTCCCATGGCTGCATCCTTTTAAGGTTGCCTCCTGGCAGAGAGAGCTGGGACTGCCTCACCCCATTACAAAGGAACAGCTAGAAGGCCAAATCTGAACGGCGGCAGAGCTGTTAGAACCGAGGGGCAGCCTGAGTGTTGTGCAATGACCATGCCCCCGGTTTACAACTGCCTGGATAGGTGTTAACATGGATCATGGGTTAAGTCAACCAAGTTACACACTCAGGCCATGTCTACACTGCACAGCTAATCCACACGATCAGCATCTTGGTCCAAGCCCCGAAATTAGCTTAGACTGGCTGTGAATAGTGCTACTGCCGAGCCACAGCCGTTACTATGTCCTGTCTGTCTGTGCACCTGCCCGCGTGTGCCTGGGGCACTGCACGAAGAATTACACAGATCTGGGGTAAGGAAGGCTCGGCTGAACATGGCAGCTTCTCAATGCACGTTTCTGAGAGCCCGGCCAATCCACAGTAAGTGAAAAGTAAATGGGGGAGAGACGCTTTGCTGGGCTCAAACTGCAAAGAAGTTTGGATCCTAACCAGAATTTCCCCGCGGTTGAAGAGATTTGCATCTCAGATTCCAGTTAAGGATCCAAACACACGGGCAAACTGGTCCCGTCTCCAAGAGTGGCCAAGAGTGGATAATCAAAAGAACGGAGAATGCCACATACTGCAGCCCAGAAGTGGATATTTTTCTTATCCCCGGCTGGTCATCCCCTTTTACCTTGAAACAGGCTATCAGGGGGTAGGGGCAACAAGAATCGCCTTGGGATGGGGCGTATACCCCACACTGGCACTCAAAGGGTTAACCTGGAGCTAGAGCACTTCATGAAGACACCAGGTTACACCTGGAGGGTGGGCTGGGCCGGGCCAGGCTCGGCTGAAGATGAGACCCAGCTGCAGGAGGAGTTGGGTGGTGAGCGTAAAGGGAAGGACCCTGCAGCCTTTCTCTGGATCGCTGGAGAATGAAGGAAAGGCCTAGAGAGGTGCCGGCAGTAAGCCCCGGAAGGGGCTGTGGGAAAGGGCCTGAAGGAAGGCCAAGGTAGGAGGGAGGCAGCCTGGAGCAGACCTTAGCTGCTCACTGCAGGGTCCCTGGGCTGCAACTGGGTGGAGAGGGACGGTCTGGGTTCCGAGTGGCCATGGGGTGCAGAAACATCCTGACACAGGGAGCTGTGGAATCTGGAGGGGAGACAGCCCTGGGAGGTGTTACTCGGCACAAGGCCAGGAGGACAACCCAGCAGACTAGAGCCCGCAAGGGGAGAAGAGTCTGCAGACAAGTGAGCCCTGGCATGCGGGAAGAGTTATGTTGGAGTCTTTTAGTTTATTGGACTCTGTTTACCCCAGAAGGGGCGAGTCCAAATCTGAGCTGGCTGGAGGGCTGGCCTGAGAAGAGGCTGATCACTACAGGCCCAAAGTGGTTGTCAGCAGGTGGCACTAGGTGGGGGGAGTCTGCTATGCCATGCCCAGCCATGGGGGAGAGGATTGCTCCAGCGATGAGTCAACCCATCCATGTCCTCCTTTAGTGTTACGTGCTAAATGCTCCACCCGTCATTTCTGCACATTAATTGCTTAGGGCCTGCTTCAAAGCCCACTGAAGTCAACGGACGGCTTTCCCCTGACTTCACTGGGCTGTAGATCAGGCACGTGTACGTCTCCATCTCTGCCACTTCCTTCAGAAGATGCACAGAGTACGCATGCCCCTGAGGCTACGCAGAGGTCTTCCGGAGGTACATCAACTCATCTAGGCTACATAAAAAGCACTAGCTGAGTCAGCACAAACTACAACTTCGTGCAAGGACTTGTTCTATACCGCTCTATGTACCACATGCTGAAATGGAGGGCAATGTGCACATTCCAACTGTTTTGTTTGATAATGATAGGGTAAAAATGAGGAAGTCGGCAATTTTTCAGTACTAGTGAAAATCTATAGTGTGCTGCGACACTTTTGTATTTCTATGCCTGATCTTGTAAGCGAGTAGTTTAGGTGAGGTGAAACAAGACAACTCAGACTCCTGAAAGGGGGACGGTAGTCTGGAAAGGTTGAAAACCACTGCTCCAGCACGTGTTCTACTGAGAAACAGGTGCACAGCAGCTCTGAGGCTGTGGCAATGAAGGTTCTCTAAATGCTTAGATCAAACAGAGAAGGGAAAATCCCACGATTGAAATCGTGCTCTAAAAACATTATTCTCCCTTCTGAAATATGGAAGCATTCACCTAAAACTTTAGTGGTTTCTTTGATATGGGGTCAACTTATTTTGTAGCATGTGGCTTTTAACAATGATCGTTCATTCATCATGAGTTTTGTCTTACATAACTGCAAGATCAAAAGAATCCTCTCTGTATTATTATTATTAATTAAGTATTAATATTAATCAAGCACTTTTTTAAAGTTCGCATTCCTGGTTTTTATCCCACGGACATATGAGCCACATACAATTCCGAGGGAAGAACGCTGATCGCTATTTAAAGTATTCTCAAAGGGCCGGGTTTACTTTACCGCAGCTCTGTGCTGGTAAATGGTGGAGTTGGTATCTCCAAAAGGGTCCCTGCTGGCATCAGAGCAACCAGAGGCAGGCTCTCTTAAATGCTTGCTGATCATCTGGCCCTTCCTGAGAACCTTCAATCCACAGACTTTAAAGCACTTTGTGAAGGTGAAAGAATCAGCCCTTTACCATCACTGCTCCTCATTCCCAAAGATCGCGCCGGCAGGACCAAAGGAGAAGTCAGGTCTTACCACAACCCCAGCCTTGACCTCGAACTGCAGCTACCCTTCCAATGCGCTGAAGTGACACGCATGCTGTTTTGAGCGGCATTTGGCACCGAATAATGAAGGTTTTCTTAGCTTTGTTGATCCCCCCTTTTAAACAATTATTTGTATTTTACTGTGGCGCTTACGAGTCTGATTCATGGACCAGCACTCCTGTGCTAGGCGCTGTACAGGTGCCCCAGGGAGCTCACAGGCTAAGAACAAGGAAACGAGGGGAGGACACTGATCAGCACCATGAGCAGCGGTGTCTTGTTTGACACTCACTGATGTATGTTGTAAGGAGTCTAAAAGAGTTGAAAGAGGCAGGTGTGAGCACCCTGGGGCAGAAAGTAGCAGCAGCAAAATCTATAGCTCAAAGAGCCATGACTCAGCTCCAGAAGGATCCAGATCAGTGGTTTTCCACCTGTGGTCCGTGGACCCTGGGGGGTCTGCAGACTATGCCTGAGCTTTCCCAAGGGGCCACACCTCCACGGGAAATTGTTCAGGGGTCTGCAAATGAAAAAGGGTTGAAAACCACTGATCGAGATGAATCCCACCTCTCTGCGGCAGGAACGGCAGGGCCAGTGGAGAGGCATTAACAGCAGGTACCGGGGCACCCTCCCCGTGGGCGCTTGGGTGAGCTGTCTTGGCCAAGGGAGCCCCTTCCAGCTGCAGGTGGGTGCCTGCCTGCGGGGGCGTTTGCCAGGTGACAGGTATGCCTCCAGGTCGCCTGTGCGGTGGGGCAGGCCTGGGTGACGGCCAGCGTCCAGCCCTAGGGACGGGATGGGAGAGCCGGCGCCGGGCGTTCTGCTGCGGTACCCATCCCACCAGGGGAAGCCCTGCTCCTGGGAGGGTGCCAGCCACCCCGGCTGTGCAGGAGGCAGGCGGCGGTAGCGCCGTGGGGCGGGGCAGTGCCACCCCGGCTTCATTGGTAACCTGGGGGGCTCAATTTTGTTTTTACTGTCATGATGAGGCGGCAAGAGGGGCTGGGGCCGGGAGCTGCCAGGCCCAGCGGTGCCTGGGGCTCAGCCCTGGCCCGAATTCATGACGGGCTCCCACCCCAGGGGCAGCGAGGGCAGCATGCCCCCCCCCCCCATCCCCGCCCAGCCAGCCCCCCCCAGACCCGCGTGTCCCCCCCTTCCTCCACCCCCGGAGCTGCTGGGGGGGCCGGGGCGTGCAGCTGGGGGTGTGTCTCCAGGCAGGGGGGCAGGGATCGGGGGGGGACCCGGGCACGGGGGGGGGGAGCCGAAGGGGAAGGGGGGTGCCCCGGGCCGGGCGGGGAAGGAGGGGCCTGGGGGTGCCCCGGGGCCCGGGCGGGGGGGCCGGGGCGGTGTCTCCAGGCGGGGGGGAAGGATCGGGGGGGGGACAGGAGGGGCGGGGGGTGCCCCGGGCCCGGGCCGGGGGGGGGGGCAGGAGGGATCCGGGGGTGCCCGGCGGGCGGCGGCGGTACCTGGCAGCGGCAGGAGCAGCCCGGCCAGCAGGCAGCAGGCGGCGGCGAGGCGGAGCCGGGCGCGGCGAGGCGGCTCCATGCCGGGCTGGGGCCGGCGGCGAGTCCCGGAGCTGGGGCCGCGGGGGGCGCAGGGGGCTCGGGGCGGCGCTGCCCGCGTCTGGCTCGGTCGCTCCCTCCCTCGCTCGCTCGCAGGCGGCGGCGGCGGCGGCGGCTGCCACGTGGTTCGTCCCCCGGCCCCGACACCGACACCCGCGGGGCGTGTCCGCCGCCGCCCCCTTCCCCGGGACCCGCCCCCCGGGCTCCCCTCCCGCGCTCCCGGGCCCGGCCCCCCGCGCCGCACGCACCCCGGGCTCCCCTCCCCTGCCTCCCATCCGTCACCCCCTCCTGCCCCCCAGCTCCCCCAGGGTGCACCCCCCGTCTGCCCCGCATGTCCCCCTCTTCCTCCCATCACCCCAGGCCCGGCTCTTTGCCATTGCCCAGAGCTGCCTTCATTTCTTGGGGGGGGGGACCCCTAGGAGTCACCTCCTGGGCCTGTCTGGGCAGTGGGTTTGTTGCTGAACACACCCCAGGCTGGGCTAAGGGGCTGGGGGTGGACACTCAGCCAAGGCTTGAGATCGGAGCCTTGTTAGGCGCTGGTGTTTGGCCCCTTCCTTTCCTGGGGTAGGGGAAGCGGGACGCCGCACAGCGTTTCGCCAGGACGCTCAATTTCTTGGAGCCATCTTAATCTGCTCCCAGGGGTCCATGCCCTGTTTGGTCCTGGCTTATTTCCCAGGTCAACAGACACATTGAGTTGCCCCAGACCAGGATTTAGAAGCTGGCTGTGGGAGGGTTTTTCACCCCCATCTCCCATCCTACAGGACAGATCCTTTTGGGACAGATCTCTCCCACGTCCTAGTTATCTGCAGCCGAGAGCTCGGCACCCGCAAGTGGGTATCCACGTTCCCACTGAGGCACCAAAATAGGTGCCCAGATTTTTCAAAAGGGCTGTACACATCTTGTGGGTATTGGGTGCTAAACTCTTGCAAATCCAGGCATTCGTAAGCATCCCAATGGATGCTGGATCTAACCCCAGGTGTGAATGCAGAGTACTTGAAAATCGGTCCTGGAGCTCTTTTGAAAACTTGGTCTCAATTGTCTAGTCAACGTTTAAAAATGAGGAACATATTTATAAAACCATGCTGCCAGCCAGTTGATGTGGGCTTGGACACAGTCTAGTTTGGTTCCCATTGCTCTCAGAAAAATAAAATTCCAGCCTACAGTGTAATTTTTCCCTGTTAGCAACCACGGTTTCATCAATGGGTGGAACTGATCTGTCACAGGCCGTGCAGTACTAGTGCTTCTCTGATTGCCCTCTCAGCTTCTGCAGACTCAAAGATTTTAGTTTTAAAATACATTTAAGTTTCTAGCCCTTGTGATTCTGAAGAAAACTTCACAAATGTAACCCTGAGTCTGCAGACAAGTATCCTGAAGCAACAGCTCCAAGAGATCCAAACTTCCCTACTGTAACTCAGTGGGGTTTTAACTCTGAAGCCTAATGGTGGCCATTCTTAACTACTTTACTTCTGATCACTTTAGCAGAAACAGCGAGCTGTCCTGGAATTATGCACAGAGTTTGGAACTGTGGATGGATGGAGTTTGAGTATAGTCCCCAATTTCTTCTTTCCCCATTCTCCAATTTGCCACCTGGTTGCAACCATAGCATGGACAGGGCTAAAAAAAGAAAAGGCTGAAAACTAATTTTCCCCCAATGGTTTTGCCTTTCTTTATTCATTTGGCAAATGTTGATAGATTTTCTTCCTCTGCGTTAGGACTGGGATTGAAATGAACATGGCCGTTTTGGTTTAACCACAACTGAAATGCTAACTGCCTCTTATCAAAACAACTTTTGTCATCCATGATCTATCAACAGAGCCCGCAGAAAAATGTGTGATTGCTGCTGGCTGCTGCTCAGCTAGCAATGGAAGCACATCGTGGCATTTGTGTGGATCCCCTCAAAACAAGTAATTGGGAGGGTTGTTTGGTGGTTTTTTTAAATTTCTTTGTGATGAAGTGGTAATCTTGTTTAGAAATCCCAGTTAGAAATCTGATAAAAAGTTACAACAATAGAGAGCGTATATTTTGGGCCGGGTGTAGTGAAAGTTTATACTTGAATGAGGGCAGGTCTCTGGGGCAAGGTCCGGGTTTTTGTTCTGTGTTTGCACTTGTCCTAGCACAGTGGGGTCCCAGTCTGTGACTGGGACTCTGAGGTGCTACTGCAGTACAAATACTGGCTACCGTGTGTCATGGTTCAGGACAAATGCACCTATCTTCCCCCTCATGGCCCACCAAGAGCTTCCATGCTAGGCTGCTGGCTCCTCTCTTGGGGAGAGACCCACATTTCTCTCCATCCTGAGCAGGGTTCTTCCAGGCTGCACTGTGATGTTCCCAGCAAGCCAGACTGCGTAAACAGGCCAGTTTCTGCTCTTTGCTTTCTCTGGGCAGGCTTACGAGAACAGTCATGTAATTGCCTGCAGTTATAAGTTACCACACGGGCCTTTCGAAGGAAGCCCAATTCATTCCTGAGGTCAAAGCATTATACAGAAAGCGTATTAAAAACAATAAAAGCTCCTACACGCTCACCAGAGGTCACCCATCGGTCTGACGGGGCCTATCTATCAGTCCTTTGCAGGAAGGATGGACTGTTGTTCCCCTTGGACAGAAGGTCCTGGCTGTCAGCTGGATCGGAAAGAAGGCCCCGAGGCAGTTTAAACTCAGGCTGTTTATTCAAAAATCCTTTCTTTGTCTGTTGATCTCTGGGGAATCCAGCCTGAACCAGTCTAGGCGAGCCTCTCCCAGGGGTGGGAGCTTGCAGTGGCTGGAGGTGTTAACACCTGAGTTAATTTGCCTAATCACCCCCCTGTTCTTAATCTCTGAAGGAGAATCCCATGCAACGTCTGGCTCACAATGATACATAAACTTAATACATTGAGATCTCCCAAAAATACTGCAGGAAATTGCCCTGTCACACCATGTACATGCACCACTGCCCTCTACTCGAAGTAATCAGAATTGCTCAACAGCGTGTTATACGCAGACCCTCTATTGCCAGCAGCAGCAGATAATATTTTAATCCAAGATAGTTTGTACTTTTGGAACAACAGCATCTGAATTTTTTCCACCCTAATATTCTTAGTGGTCACGGTGTGCAACATGACAGCTAGGTGGATTGATTTAAGATTGAGTCAAGGGCAGATTTTTCCCAGGAAGTCACTGCTAAGAATGACTATAATGAGTCACTGGCTTTTCTGTCTCTAATCTCCTGTTCAAATACACGCCTAAAATCTTGCATGCTCCTAACTCTTCACTTCTCAAGGAGGTGGTCTCTTTGGAGACACAAACTGTCAAAGTTGTCTTATGGCCAGAAAGGCTTTCAGTTGTCAAGGTTACTAGTCCATTTGCTTTAATTAAGCAATGATACTTAGTACAGGATATTTTCAACAGCACAGAGATTATGGAGAGCATCATGCTGCTATCATTCCCTAGAGACGGGTAGTAAATATCCTGAAAAATCTGTGCCAATGAGACCCCCTTCAGGTCACTGCTATAGTTTACCGGTTCTGCTCATTATTAATTGTTAATAATTGAGCACTCAGTATGTTCACCTCTGTAGAATGCGGGAAGTACACGGTAAGTTCCTTTACCCATGTAACACCACCTTTGTGAGGACATTTACTGCTCTTCCATCACTGGAGAAAGAGTTAAAAATAGCTTTCTAGTGTGCTACTGGTGCAGGGCTAATTATTGGGATTCGATAATATTGTCATTGGATGCTACAAAACAGCACAGTAATTAGTGGAAGATACAAAGGAACTTGGAAGCTACAGTGAATCTAGCCTTTCATTCCATTTAGCAGGAGACTTGGAGTTCACGGCTGGAGGCGTGCAGAACAACAATGAATCCCGCGTGAAAAATATCAAGTGCTATCTAGAGCAGCTTCTGAAATAAAGTTCCACACACAACGATCAAGGCATTGACTCCTGTCAATGTCATGTTCTGTTTTCCAATGTGCTTTAGCTTCTGCCCTCTTGTTTCTGGCTGAGAACCAATGTACGGACCAGACCAGAGATTATAATAAGGTCGGATGATGTAATTTAATATAAGGAAGCAGATACACCATGGGAAAACAAGGGAATTAGAAGGAGCAGGAGAGAGAGAGAGAGAGAGAGAGACAACCTTAGCATCCTGAAAAGGGGATGGCCTATAACTATGGGAGAGACACATAAGTACAGTGATGTGACACTGGCCTCTATTGGAGAGGCTAAACTGTGTGTCACAGGCCCCATACTGCTAACAGTTATTAGATATTTTCCTTCATCACAAGCAGAACTGAAGACCCTGAGTACTATTCCCACGGCTGTCGTGAAATTCCAAGTAGTCCCTGAATGTCAGGGACAAGCTCAGGATAGGAGGCTGGATGGAAGAAGTGGGGAGAGAGAGCATTTGGTGCAATGGCAGGAAGCAGTGCCTCCAAGCACTGCACTGGGATTTAGAAGGTCTAGAAACCTTTCTTGGCTCTGCCCCTGGCTTGCTGCATGACCTGGGCCAAGTCACTTAATCTGGCTGTGTCCTATAGTGATATAGACGAATGAGTGGGATTCTCTTCTGCCTCATGTGCCATCGTAAAATCACTAGCTTCATTCTGAGTGGAGAATGGACGGTGACAATCAGGATTAGTCTTAGATCACACAGGCGTAACAATATGGCATGCAAACTGTGTGCACTACATATCCCTTCTGGAGGGGCTTTAACTCTGGGTTGTTACTCAAAAGTGGGACCGTTTATGGCTGAGTTATAGACCCTCTGCGAAAAGGAGATTCTATTACCAAGGGAACATTGCTGGTAGCGGAATAACAAAAGCAGAAAAAATAGCCTGGGTGATCAAGACGAGCAAGTTTTGATAAACAGCAAATCACAATCCGTAAAAAGGAATTGGTCAGAGAAAGGAAGATGCCCCCCCCAGTTCACGAATAGCACAGTCAAAGGGAGCTTTTGCTCTGCATCTTTATAGCCTGTTACGTCTCTCTGTCGTTGCCCCTGACGTGGGGAGAGATGCCGTTAATCTATTTTTGATAACTGACGCAAGCAGTGAGCCTGGCTTCAAGCCTGGAGGTTTCTCGTCCTTCCTCTGTCTCTCTCTCCTCATTCATCTTTTTCCTCCCAAGGACCCTTTGTGGCTGTGTAACCTACGGGGAAAGAAGAATGGATAAAAACGGTTACATAAAAGAAATCAGACACAATAGTTCCAGCGCTATAGAGTAATCCTTGCAGAACTATAAGTAGTGTGGTGGCCAGAATTATGCAGGGAATTGGGACGGGGCCAAGCAACTGGCAGGTTTAAATCTAGCTGGGAGAGCACTCCGTCTGAGCATGTGTGAGGAAAGTAACATTGGGTCAGGGTTTGAATTCGAGCAATGCATGGCAGTGCAACCCATAAAGAATCTCAGCTTTCAATTAAAAAACCCCAACTCTCTAGCTGCTAGGGCGGCAATGAAAACGTAATGAATGCGAACCACGTGTAAGCAAAGCAGAGATGCGTCTGCAGACAGCCTGCAACCATGACTCTGAGCACGGTGAACTGCCCCATTCATCTCCGAGAAGTATTAATTCAGCCGATCCCTGAGGAGAGTTTAAATGTCAGCAGCGTTAACTATTTCATTCCTCACGTGGGAAAGGAGAAGCAGGCGCACAGACCAGCACTATTCTATTCACTGTGACTGGCCCCTGGGTTTGGTGCCACATGCCATTTGGGAGATAGTGGCACTGATTTTCTTTCCTCCAATCAAAACGTGGCCAAGCTCAATGAGCCCGGCAGAATCCAGGGGCCTATTCAGGCCTTACTGTGGGGAGGCCCCGCTCGGGGAGCCCGGTGGAGATCAAGGAGCTGCGTGACCTTACTTTGAACATCTGCACAGGCTATTGTGACGCAAGTGGCAGAGCATGGGCAGTGCTTGGATGACTGCCGTTGCCATTTTCCCTCCAGTTTGACCCCTGCGTTGGCCAAGGATTCTGCCCCTGGACGGAGGGGCTTTGGGTCAGTGCGAATTCCTCTTGGAGCGTGCATGTGGCATGGTGGGTCCACCCTGGGAAGGGCAAAGAATGTTCCTCCTGTGCCCGGCCTGTTCTGCAGGCCAATGGAGAGGGCTTGGGGCCATGCCCCTGCCATCACCCCTCCATCACTGCTCACAGTGGAAGTGTTAGCAAATACAAGTCTCCAGGAGGGAGCAGGGCATCTGTTCCCCAGCGGGATCCTGGCTAGGCCCTGAATAGGAGCTCAAAATAGAGGGAGAGGTCTTTTGTGCCCTCGTGTACACCATGAGGTTGCACAGACGCTGGCCCACTGATATCACTTGACACAGAATCATAGACGTAGGACTGGAAGGGACCTCGACAGGGTTTCAAAGCCTGGGCTCCAGCCCCAGCCGAAATGTCGGCACAGCACCAGCCTGAGTCAGTTGACCCGGGCTCTAAGACTCGCTACCATGGGGTCTTTCTTTGCTGTGGAGACGCACCCTCTGGAGCCTGACTTTTGAAGCAGAGGGATACAAGAAATAATACAACGCTCTAAAACATTCCTCAAACAGTTTTTCTGCAACATGTGTGGCATGCACAGAACATACAGAGGCATGACATGGGCCAGAGTCTCCTGCCTTTTGTCCATCTCACTCTATTTGGATGATAAGCTTTGGTCAGGGAACTCTAGATGTACCCTTAGGGCTTGTCTACACTTAAAATGTACAGTGCCACAGCTGTGCCCCTGTAGCACGTCAGTAGACACTGCCTACGTCAACAGGAAGGGTTCTCCCATCAGTGTAGGTACCTCCCTGAGAGGCGGTAGCTAGGGTGATGGGTGATTTCTTCCCTCGAGCTAGCGCTGGCTACACCAGGTGTTAGGTCGGTATAGCTACGTTTCTCCAAGGTGTGGATTTTTTCACAGCCCTGAGAAAGGTAGCTATACCGATGTAAATTCCTTGTATAGACCAGACCGTAGGCTTTGTCTAGACTAGGGTAAAAAGTGTGTGGCTAGCACAAGTTCTAACTGGTAATATGTTTGAAAAGCCTAGTGCAGACGAGGTCCATGAACTTTAACATGCGCTAAACCAATTGAGTTAAAGCCGAGTTCAGGCCTGGTCTGTACCAGGAAATTAGGCTGGTATAATAACATGGTTCAGGGGTGTGAAAAATCCACACTTCTGAGCAAGGCAGTTAAATCACCCTATCCCCTCAGTGTAGACAGCGCTAGGTCAACAGGAGAATTCTCCCATCAACCGAACTACTGCCTCTCAGAGAGGTGGGTTACCTACAATGATGGGAGAATCCCTCCCATCAGCACAGGTAGCATCTTCACTGAAGTGCTAGAGTAGCCCAGCTGCATTGGTTTGTAGACAAGCCCTTAGCCTTTAACATGTGCTATGCTGCCTTGTCCACACTAGACTTTTCAAATGTTAGTTAGCAAATGGCCGCTAACACCTTCTATCATCAGAGCTGTAAATCCTACTCTGTACAAGGCCCACAGAGGAAAGAATTCAAACTTCCAACACTCTGAATTGTTCATATGGCTGGAAACATGTAAACATCAGGGTAAGTAGGCAGGCTAAGGACCAAGTGTTGCATCAGCTCATAGCTCCACCCCTTGAAAGCAGAGTGGGAATTCTTCTTTGTTTGCAAATAAATCTCATCTCATCTGAAAAACCCATCTGGAATCACATCAAGGGATGTGGAATAGAAAAAAGTATCTTCCAGTGGAGTCCATCAAGAAGCCTTCTGAGATCTTGGGAGTTTGATCTGTTGCTGAAACCCTGGAGGCTTAATTCCCCATGCTGTCCTATTTGATATTCATCAAGGCCAACGGATAGTACAGGGACAATGACAAGACAAAACAAAACAAGCAACACACAACATGGACCAAATTCTGCACAGTTGCCCAGATCAATAAATCTATTGGCTTCAATTAAATTACTCCAAATTTACATTGGTGTAAAGGAGAGTGGAATTTGACCCATTATATTTAAAAACAAAATATTCCTTAACGGTGTTTCTTACACAGAAGATTATTCCATAATTAAATCATGTAAAAATGTTGATTTTCATCATTGAAATGATGCTGGGATGCCTCTTAATGCTGGGATGCCTCTTCACCACTTATGTCCCACTAAAGGTCTCTGCATAGGAGTGAGGTATTTCACCTTTTGTTTGTTATTTACACTTCCGTCAGCTTGGATATTGAAACCAGGTTAGTCTGTTTCTAGTCAGCTTCATAGAATCACAGAAGATGAGTGTTGGAAGGGACCCCAGGAGGTCATACAGTCCAATCCCCTGCTCAAAGCAGGACCAACTCCAACTAAATCAAGACTAACTTGATCAAGACGAATCACAACTAAATCAATGTGCATCATTTTGTGATGCACTTTCACTAATACAGTGCTGTGGTGCGTTGGTTGAAAACATACATAGAGAAGGTGCGATATGAAATCAAAAATAATAATTATTTTAACAAGTCCACGGCTACTGATGGCAAGTTGCTACTATGGCCATTGGGGATTTTGTGGTAACAGCAGGAATAGAATTCAGAATCTCCTAATACAACAGCACAGGCTCCTGAACTATTTGAGCTAAAGGGAAACTGTATTAGCTGGTCGTAGTATAGGATCTATAATACAGCTGAGATGTAGAGAGTAATTCTAACAGACCCATGTTGTCTCACTGTTTCCTTGCTACTCCCGTCGGTTTGTCTGTATCCATCTGTTGTCTCATCTTATACGTAGATTGTCAGTTCTTTGGGGTAGAGACTGTCTTTATGTTCTGCATTTGTACAGCGCCTGGCACACTGGGATCCTGATTCATGACTGGGGCTATTGTGAAGAGTACTGAGAACCAGCAGCTGAAGCACATTGGTCACTGTAAATCCAATTAGTCTCCCCTCCCCCCCACACCAGAGCACCTGATTGAAGGAAGGTGTGGTTAATTACTAGATCAGCCTGACCTGGCCAGAGCGAAGGAGATGATTAGCCCATTAAATGAAGAGTAGAAAAGGCGCACAGGAAGCCTGTGCAGGAGAAAGGGGCTAAAGTGAGAGCTTTGGCAAAAAGTGACGACGATTGTATGACACTAAATAGAATTGCTGTACAGACCTGTAAGAGCGTGTGGGGTGATAAAACACAAATAAAGTACACAGCAGTGGTGACAAACCAGAGGTGGCAGAGCCGTTTGTGCGGGAAGACAGGAGTGGTGGGCTGTGCCTCTGTCACAGGGTCCTGGACATTATGATAACACAAATCAAATATAAAAATAATTAGCCAGTTTATTATAGATGTGATCCTACAGTTTATTATAGCTGTGAGTGCTCTGGCCCCACTCCAGCAAAGCACTTACGCTAGTGTTTAACTTTAAGCACATCTTAAGAGCTTTGCTGGGTCAGGCATGGCAGTATCATTTAACACAAGTGGGTTTGTGGTAATGTCTACACTAGTGATTAGGATGTTGTGGTATCGGTGCAGAATACCCCAAGTGTGGATGCTATGATTACTAGAAGTGATCTCCTTATATTTAGAGATTTTCAAGGCCAGAAGGGACCATTACGATCCTCTTCTCTGACTGCCTGCATTGCACAGGCCTGAGAACCTCACCCAGCGGGCTCCCATATCATGCTCATCACTTCTGGTTATGCTAGAGCTGATCTCTATAGAAAGACATCCAATTTTCATGGAGATTTCAGGTGATGGACCCAACACCACGTCCCTAGGTAAATTATTCCAATGTTAACTCCCTCACTGTTAAAAATGTGCACCGTTATCTCTTGCTTTAACTTGTCTAGCTTCAGCTTCCGGCCGTTGGAGCTTGTTTTGCCTTCGTCTGCTAGATGAAAAGTGCCCTTTGCTGTCAGAAATTTTCTTCTAATTTAGGCACTGAGATCAAGTCAGCTCTTAATCTTCTCTTTGTTAAGCTTCTTTTATTTCTCACTACAAAGCACATTTTCCAGACCTCAAATCATTCCTGTTGCTCTTTTCTAAACCCTTTCCAATTTGTCAACATCCTTTACAAACTGTGGCCACCAAAACACAATATTCCAACAATGATCTCGCTAATGTCATATACAGTGGTAATAACACTTCCCTACTCCGGCTTAATAAACCCGCACTTATACATTCATGTTAACAGCCATCTTGAATTTATGGGTAGTCAGAGATTTGATTATTTTATAAAGAAGAAACGTTTTTCTTTCATCCCACGGTCCCAGGTGCATTTCAGAGGCTCTGCGGCAGACTATTACCAGACTTCTTTTTATGTCTGTTTTTAGCCGTTGGCTGCTCTTTTGCAAGGCCTGTAACACTCAAAAAGATAAAACGATCTCTCTGGGGATGACAGTCATACTGAAAGCAGAAAGATGTAAACCACAAACCACAAAACTGTTTTCTGGAGTATTTGATCTGTAAGCAGGACAATCTGCACAAGGGCAGCAGGTTGGGGAGAAGGGGGAACATCCATAGTGATCAGAGCTTCCTGTAGTGGTGTGTGCAGAATGTGTGACTCTTGCCTGTTCTTCCTGAATGCGAACAAAAGGTGATTTAAAATAAAGCAACACTGTGATCTCTGCAGACCTTCCTCTTTGATCTCTTTCCACCCAACATTAGCTTTCCTCCTTCCAGGAAACAATAGAAAGCTCTACAAGCCATTCACCTTCAGCAGGCTTCAGGGCCAGAGTTTTGTGAGTCCCTCAGTCCTGTTTGCCAGGGGAGCTGCAAACAGTCAGCATGTAACTTTGGTTTCAGACAAGGATGTTACTGCTGATTTATGTACACATGTGGTCATCAGCTACACTCATGTTTTTCTGCTCCAGGCCTCTCGCACTTGAGGTAAAGAAGAGTTTCCATTGTCTGTCAGCAGTACTGGGGCTCAACAATATCCCCTTTTTAAATCCTCTCACACATGTGGATCATTTCCTCACATAATTATGAGCATACTGTCACACGTGATGGGTACATTGTAAGATAGTTAGATAGATAAACAGTGTTTCCACAGAACATGTAATCAACAAATGAGGCTTGTGAATACTAGATTACGCTGGCATAGGGTGGTAATGTTACTCCACACCGCCAAGTCATAAATTCCAGCACATGAGAGTTGCCAACAAGGACATTTGTAGGTATATTAGAGAGACAGATTGAAACCATGTTGAAACGCAGAAACTGGGTGATATTTTTAAAAGGACAGAGTGGGAGAAAGAGAATGTTTTAGCTTCAGTATAATAGGCATTATATCCCAAATAGTTGGAAGAGTGTCACCATGGAGATGATTAATAACTACTTTAAAATACCAACAGGTATAAAAGAGTTGTGGGGAATAGCTAGATTTAAAAACACAAGTGTTGCAGTTAGTTTCCCTGAGGAATGAAGCAGCAATGGACACTTAATTCTAGAGGATTCCCACCATGCTGCATATTTACGAACTGCTGCAAGTACATAAAAACACTGAGATGCGGAAGAGTTTGGTTTATGCAATCTTTTAAATTTTGCTTGAAAATGAACTATTTGAATAAACAGCACTTGACTTTAAAGCCACAAAATGTAGCTTACGGGAATTTCATTTGAGTGACGATGGCCATTCTGGAGCTTATGCTGTCAAGAGGGCAGATGCTTGCAGTTTTCTTACAGAGGCAGCTACTCCCTAGAGCATCAGAAAACAGAAGTAGCTGATCGAGCTGAGCAGTTCTGTCTGCTTTATTGGCACAGCTGAACTGGGTTCTGATGAATAAATAATTCTCTGTATGTTTAATTGTAAAAGTCGGGTAGTACCCTATGTCAGAGATGCTGGCAGAACACACATTGGGCGTGTGGGGTGTACGTGAAGTTTTGAGTTTGTGGTGGCAGTGTTTTTTCTTAGTTAGAGAAGTCCAAAATAAAAATGAGGAAAAATAGGATAATTTTTTTTTAAAAAGAGACTGCTTTTAAAAATATCTCCTCTGCAAAAGTTAGTAAAATGTTTCCATTAAATTGACATAGAAAATTCAATTGAAAAATTGTGCAAAATTTGGAGACTAAATTCAGTGACTAAAGACTAAAGAGTGAAACAGACTTTAATCTTGCTTTGTGTACAAATCTCAATGCAACTTGAACTATAGAGCTGTTACTGATGCTTCCATTATGAATGTGAATCAATTTTTTTTTAGACTAAATTAGAGAGAAAGACTAGACTGTAGAATTAATGACAATACACACAGAGAACATATCATATATTATAGACAGAACTGGTAGCATCATGATAGTTAAGGTTGCCTGACACTTCCTATTCTGAGAGGCTTTATTAAGTTGCTCATAACTCTGCCAAACTTTAACTGTTCAGACTGAAATTTTATGTTTATGCATCAAAAGCCATGAACTGAAACACAGGACAGGTAGGTCTCCATTAAAATGTAATGAAGTGACATTTGTTGAGAGACTAGCCATGGAGAAGTCATTCAAAAAAGAATGAAGAGATGAAGAGGTTTTTGCAGTCAGCTTTTCTTTTGGTTGACAGATGGGTGTGTGTGTTTATAATATTTTGCCTTTGCATCTGAGAATGTCATCACTTTATGGACATTAATTAATTAAAACTTACATCCTGTTGTGAGGTTGGTAGATGTCATAATTCCCATTTAACAGATGGGGAAACTGAGTCACAGAGGGCCAAATTTGTCCCTGGTATAACTCCAGTGAAGGCAATGGAGGCAAGACTGGGGGAGAGCTGCTTTTCACAGCATCATGTCCTCACAAACCTGAACAGATTTTTACAGTGCAAGCTAGTATAGACTGTATTACTCTGTGCATGTTTCCCTTCTGTGCACAGAATGTCCACTTCCAGATTTGTATTTGCTATCAGGAAACATTTTTTCCTTGCTTTGTGTCTGACTACTCCCAAAATACTGGAATCATTTCCCCCCTGAATGGGATGGTTTATATGTGACCTAATATGTCTTTCCCCTCTGCTTTCTATTATGTAATTTCTGTCATCACCTGTTTCTCTTTTTGAGCACTAGGTGTCACCATAACTTTATACTGGGGTAAGGATACATATAGCTTGGTACACATGGTAGGATTGCAAATACCCTCAAACAAGATCATCTACATTTTGCTCACGCGATGGAACCACGTTGATAACTTGTCAGAAGCCCAACTGATTTGTGTAAAATGGGTGAGGCTGCAGGTGTTCTGATATTTAAAGTAGAGGCACGGCTCTGTAGAGACAACAGGTCCTGGCAGGCAGTGCTCTATCGCACTCTGATCAGAGATGTGGCCCATAAAAATGTCAGATACTGGCGAGCCATCACAATACTTCTGGCTTAAATTCATCTGCTTGTGAGGATAATAGCCTGCTACTTGCTCAGAACTCCAGGAAATCCTGAATTCAACTAGCAGAGAGCTTTTAGGAGCTGAACTATCAGAGTTCCATCCCCATTGATCACTGTGGTGTCTGTATCAAAGTAACCATGGCTGATTTACCACAAAATGCCCCAGCAGCGATGTGAACTAGTAGGAACCTTCATCAGTTGGGCCCATGTTATCTGGGGAGGAATATGTGATAGTGTGCATGGTTGTGTAACTACTGACTGATTGCTAACACTCATTTAGCTCAGCGCTACTCAGGCTTGAGCCCTGCAGGCAACCTGGGTGCTCAGCCATGGCCTGTTCCACTGTTAATCCAAACAGAAGGCGGCTTACACTCTGCTACAGGCACCACGGATCAGGGCTCACCATCTCCGGAGGGAGGCTGCCCAGATCCACTACCTCGGCAGGTGTCCTTGGCTGCCAGCTGGGTAGAAAGCAGTGCCTGTGTCCTGAGCTGGGGTTTCCACAAGGCAGGGGTCAGATCGGGCGGGGCGGGGAGCCGTGCCGGGGTCGCATACCCAGCCAAATACAAAAACCAAGCCAGGCCGCTGAGGGATGTAGCTTAAGCATCTTACCACAGCTGCTGCCCCCACAGTAGGCCAGGCCCCCCCTTGTTCACATCCCTCCCCCCCTCGGTGGGAGATGCCCCCTGGCGCTGCTTGAGGTATTTACACAGCCACCGTCATCACGGGATCTGAGCATGGCACCAGCCATGGACAGGGCCCATCTCCCCCTCAGGGCCCACACAGGGCTCCTGCCCCTGGGGCCCCCCCAAACAGGGCCCATCTGTGGGGCCCCCAGCAGGAGAGGGCCAGTCTCCCCTTGTGCCCCCCCACAGGGCCCCTCCCTCTCTGGGGGCCCCCACCAGGACAGGGCCAGTCTCCCCCTGTCGCCCCCCCAGGACACGGCCCGCGTCTCCCCCAGGTCCTGGTGGGTCTGTTTCCCCCCCGACCCTCTCTGGGGGCGGCGCAGTGCATGCTGGGTCCTCTTCGCAGCCTGGCTCCCGATCGGGCTCAGGTCACCGCCCATCATCCTCCCTCCCGCGCCGTCGAGGCAGCCTTGTTGACAGCTTCACGCCCCCTAGCCTCATAAACAATTTGTAATTGGGCCTCAGACCGGTCAATCACCGTTAGGCTCACTCTCATTGGATGATCTTTTATTTACACCTCATCTTCAACCGTTGGCCAATGAGTTTGAGGCGCCCCTAGCAACGCCCCCCATCCGTTCCCTCCCACTCAGTCCCTTCCCTTACTTCCTAGCGGGTCCGGCTGGGGCCGGAGCTTTGTTGCATCGCCGTGTGATCGGCCAAGCTGGCTGTCCGTCGAACCATTTCAGCCAACCACAAGGGGGAGCGCTTTGATTGGCCGAGGCGACCTGTCCATCAAGCAGCCAGCAGTGCCGATTGGAGGCAGTGGCTGGGGGCGTTCATCGGTCGGGGGCGGGCCGCCCCCCTGTGGTTGTGGCCTGGGCGGCTCACTCAGGTGCGGGCGGGCTCGCTGTGGCGCTGAGGCGAGGGGGGCTGGGCCGAAGCCAGGCGCTGGCGGGGGAGAGGCTGGGGTCAAGGCGGGAGGCGGCGGCGAGCGGTTGGGGCTGAGGGGGCGCAGCGGCCCCGCCCACCGGGCCCTGCTGCTGGGGGGCTCGCCCCACATGGGCTCCCCCTCGCTCGCGGCGGGGGCGACGGAGCCTGCCCTGGACGCGGAGGGGCCGGCGCTGCCTGTGCGGGACGCGGCTATGAGAGACCTGCCGGCGCGCGGGCCCTGTCGCCGCCCGTGCCTCGCTCCAGGTGAGGGAGCCGCCGCTGTCGTGTCGCTGCTGCTGACGGGGGGCGCGCGGGGCGGGGGCTGGGCGGCGCGTGGGGGCCCTGGAGGGGGTGGGGGTGTTCTTGGAGTGTAGGGGGCCGCTTGCCGGCTGGGGGGGGGCGGGGAGCAGCTTGGCGGGGGGGGGGGTCGAGGGGAGCTGGGGGTGGAGGGGGAGCAGCTTGTCTCCCTGCCCGGCTGCTTATTTTATGGGAAGGTCTGACATGTCAGTGGATGTTCCATAAGCATTTCTTCTAAGTCCTCGTCTACACTAGCACTTATGCTGGCAAAACTTTTGTTGCTCAGGGGCATGAAAAAAACATCTCTCTGAATGACATAAATTCTGCTGGTGTAACGCTAGTGTGGACAGCACTGTGTCCTGCCGACATAGCTACCGCTGCGTGTTTAGGTAGTTTTATTATGTCTCCCACCAACATGACACAGCTACACAAGCATTCTTACAGTGGCACAGCTGTACTGATACAGCTGTGCTGCTGTACATTTTAAGTGGAGACTAGCCCTAAATCTTTTTGACTTGAAAATGTGTGTATTGTTGTTAAATCTGCTAGGCCAATAGATGGTGTGTCACGCTGTCTGGTCCTTCAAAAAGTATACAGCCTGTCCACAAACATCTGCTGTATAATCCCATCTGCACTAGTTTTGTTCTGCCTTCATATAAGGAGCTGCATATAAAACATGATTAGTTTGTATTGCATACTGAAAGATCTTTGTGCATTTTCCAACACTTGGTGGAAAGTGTATGCTGCCTTTTTAAATTCACTGTACTAAGCCATCTTGTGCCAGTGGATCACCTGTTTCTACTCTGAAGGGTTGAGAGATGGGGGTGCGGGGGAATGAGGATAGGATATTCCTTGATTCATTGTATAATATAGGGAGGCACATGGAAAAAACAAAGTTAGCCAAAATTGAAAGTGTGCAGAATAGGTTGCATGTAACTTAAAACATTATTCTTTATAATAATAATACTTAAACCTTTTCATTATTATTTATTATAAGATCCACTACGTTGAAACATATACGCTTATAAATTGTGTCTTTTTATGCAATTGATTTCACGAATATTTGTGATAGGGTCACAAAATTAAGGGTGGGGGCTCTTGCATCAAGCATACAATCAGAAAATAACAGTTACGGTCTACTAGTTTATTTGGTTCCTTTTCTGTATTACTCCTGTAACCCAGAATCTTGCCGATAAGGATGTAATGTAAGAGTTTTGGTTACAGCCCACTGTTTTGCAAATGAATGCAAAAATGACTGCTCTTCTAGGGGGAAATAAACCCATCAATATTTGTGTAGAGCTTTGAAAATATAAATAGTTAGGTAAACTAGCCTCCACTCTGGCCTTCATTCTGTCTTCAAATTTTAATATATTAAAAAAAAGAGGAACTAAGAAGATGCATATGTAGCGATAAGTATATCTCATAATCGGTCACTTGTATCCCTTCCATTGCCCCCATCTGTTGTCTAGCCCTCCTGTGTTATGTCGGATTTAGATTGTAAGCTTCTTGTCACATGGACCTGTCACTTTTTTTATTGCACACCTCTGATGCTAAATAAACAATGTTACATATTGTTGTTTCAGTTGTTGTAAATGGTTGATATGCAGAACTTCTGTGATCTCTGTAGCCACGAGGTAAATAATTAAACTTCCTGTGCTTTTGAAGGCACACTTCATATATTTTAGCTGTGTGAGCTTATAAATGACTTAGGGGCCTACCAATTTTATGGCTGTGAACAAGGTGTCACAGACTGTGAAATTGGCCCTTCCCCCATGAAATCTGATCTCCCCTGTGCTGCTGGGAGTGCTAGGCAGGGGGCTCCTCACTGCTAGTTGTGGCTGGGCTGGGGTGCTCCCAGCAGCCTTGGGGAGATCGGACCCACCTTAATACCTCCCCCTGCTGCTTGAAGTTCTGGGGCTGGGCAGCAGCCCTGGAGGTTCCTGCAGCTGGGGGAGGCTTCCATTCCCCCCTGCTGCTGGGAGTGCTCCAGCCTGGCTAGTTCTAGCAGTTAGGGGTCCCCAGCTTGGGTGCTCCCTGCAACGTGGGGGAGCTCGGACCCACCTCTAGTACCATCCCCCTGCTGCAGGAAGGTCTGGGGTTGGACAGCAGCCAAAGGAGGCTTCTTATCTCCCCTGTGCTTCTAGGAGCACCCCAGCTGGAGGCCTCTAGCTGCTAGAGCCAACCTGGGGCTGGCAATCCTGCTGTCCCCCTACAACAGGTTTGTGCCCCCCCGCCTCATTTTGGGTCAGGACTCATCCTGTTACCACACCATGAAATGTCAGATTAAAACATCTGAAATTGTGGAACTGACCAATTTTCAGATCCTATGGTGGTGATATTGACTAGAATGGACCATGAATTTGGTAGGGGACTATACACGACTCATAAAAGCCATCTCTGCATTATTGTGACATGAAGTAAAATCATCTGATGTTTCAGCTACATTCTCATGGTGGATATTTTTCTGTGTTAGGAGAGCTGTTAGGAGAGATTTTAATCTTATGTTTGTGTCCTGTAAATTGAAAAATAAAAGCAAAAATTACTATCCCTCATGAATGGGAATAAGCTAACAGACTATGTGTTTCCATGCACTGCTTACATTCATCTCTTCATTTTATTTTCTTTATCTTTTCTTCCTGCCATTGCTGGGCTGGATTCTTCGTTGACTTATGGCCTGTTTGCATTGGCTGTGCTGACACGGGCTGCAAAGCACTTGAAAGCTGCTCCCTATTTCCTGAGAATATTGCAGAGGGGAATAGCCCTGATGAAAGGGTGGGAAGCAATATGACTATTGCAATGCTGATGGGGTCTTGGCCTCCAGGGCATTAGTTAGGGCTACCCTAACCTGTGTCAGACCAAAGCAAGCCCCAGCAGTTCCAGAATCCAGGAGGCAAAAGCCGCTTCCCCTCACTACTGCTATGAACTGTGCCCAAATGTAGGGACAAACTGGGGTCATTATGGCTTCTAGATGACTCATGTTTCCTGTCTATCGAAAGGGAAATGTACCTTGTCTTCAGTGGATTATTTGAATGCAGTAACCATGTGTTGTAACCAAGCTAAAGCAAATCCTGTACCTGTCTTTAGCCTGCTTATGGAGCATAAGGTTTTGTGTATGCTACAAAGTGAACTGTTACAATCAGGTTAGGGGATTAGCAGGTAGTTACCAGGTCCCTAGGGTTACCTTTAAATTGTAAATGGACCCTAGAAGTTATTGGCAGGAACACGAATGGAAATAAAACGTAGTATTTCTGCATTATTATTGTATTTACATCTCCTGAATGTGTATTAAATGCTTAAAAATGTTTGTGACCACTGTACCTACGACCCTGGGCTTGAATCCCAGGTTCTGTGCAGGGGGTTAATGACCAAGCCCTTTTACTGAGTCCAAACTTGGCTGCAGTCACGAATTAGGAGAGGTGTTTGTTTCAGCTCAGCCTCTTTTGGAGGGGTATTCGCATCACGAAACTACCGCACAATGTAGCCAACTGACCGTCTATGGACCAGAATAGCAGGGTTATTGCAGGTCACTTCTGAGGAACTTTGGGTCTTTTTATGGGAACCATATATTACGATAGCACTGGTTAGAGTCAGGAAGTGGCTATTTCAGGAACAACAAAGATCACTGAGAAATATACATGTAAAATGAAAAATTCCAAGATTTAGCATTTGGTTGTAGCTCAATATCCTGAGTTCATCAGGGCCGAATGTCTGTAATTCTATAGAGTCAATGGTGGCACTTGTATATATTTGTACTTTAATGGTTTTACAGTGTGTTTGAAAATAAAACTGATTCTCACAACCCCATGTGAAGGACTAAGGTAGACATTATAATTGTACTGATGTGGGGGTGGGAGAGAAGAGAAAGCAGTTAAGTTACTTGCTGAAATAGCACATCAAATCAGTGGTCATGCAGGGATTAGCACTGGAGCAATGTTCTGAGTTCTTGATGTTAAATCTACCATATTTCCAGGTTTGACATGCAATTAATTATGTTTTACTAATACCTGTGTCCTTATCATGTGAACCAATATTTGGGCTGTATGTAGTGATGTACAGGGAATGAGTCACTGCTAAATCTTTGCAAGGGTAGTTGTGCCTGTGCTCCCACAGCTGAGGATTCTGCTGCAAAACAAGAAATAGATGGGAGTGACATACATCCCCTTTTCATCTATGCAGGCAGTTGAGGTGACTAGAGAGGAAATTTCCTTATTGCTCATAGGGCTGTCTGCACTAGGACATTTTATTGTATTAGAATACGTTAACTAACATCCAATGTAGACAAGCGCTATTGGATTAAACGTGACAGCTGTTGTCTACATTATGTGTTAGCTATCCCAGTGTAATTTCCTAGAGCAGATAAGCTATATAGAGCCCAGTCTATTTCCCATTAGAGATTCCCATTGACTTCAGTGGTGGTTGGGTAAGGCCATAGTGCTGTACAAACTTTGACTGATTTCCCCCTGTCCATGGTGATATGGCCAATATCATCTCCATTTTACATATTGGGGAAAATCAGGCATAAAGAAGTTAAATGACCTGCCTACTGTCACAAATGGAGTCATTGGGAATAGAATTATAGAGTTTCAGGTCCTGAGCTCTTTTGGTCTCTTAGGTTTTACCTCCTTCCCCTTCTCATAGATTTAGGGAACCAAGATCCTCAAAATGGGTACTGTGCTTCCGTTTGTGTTCTTTTGACTTAGTTGATGTGTGTGAATTTTGATCCCCTGTATGGAGACCACTTTTTTCCTCTTATAGATAGCATTGCTAAGTGACGCCTGACTACCTGCTTCCTGTATGTTCTGGTTGCACTGGGGATTGAAACTGGATCAGGAAGACAGTTTTAGAATTGTGAGCTTGAATGATTAACATTTGACAGATGTCTTGTGTCAAAGCTTGGGCATCTCATTCTCTGGAAAACCTTTTAAAATTAATAACATGCATCTATTGGATCTTCTGCTTTCCAGGCTAGATGCCTAGTGACAAGTCGTTCGTGTGTGTGTGTGTGTGTGTGTGTGTGTGTAATATAGTTAATGGTTGCTGCAGTGTAGTTAGAGAGAGCAGGCAATTTTCTCGTAGAAATTGTCCCTTTGTAAGATTGACTTTTGTGCGCAAATGTGCACATGCTTAAATTTGCCTGTATCTTGTAGTAAAGACAGTCCAGATACTTTTTGTGTCTTGAGGCATTAAAGGGACACCGTCAAGGTGGAAGGCCTGAAACTTGACCTATTTTTAGATCTGTTTGAAAAGAATATAAAATGAAAAAAAAATTAGGTTTATATAGTAGGGCTGTCAATTAATCACAGTTAATGCATGCGATTAACTCAAAACAAATTAACATGTTAGTTTTTAAAATGAGTGTTAATTGCACACCAGGATGCTGCGCTGGGGAAAGGCGGAGCACTGCCTGCCTTCGGGGCAGGGATGCCCCTCCTCCTGCTGCCCTGCTCCACTGCTGCTCCTGCCTCCTCCCATTCCCCCCATGGAGCCACCCCTGGCCAAGCTTCTCCTGACCAGGAGCCTGCCTCCTGTCTGCTGGGGAGACAGTGGGGCTGATGTTGGGTGTCCCCCTCCCCCTGCCTGTGTAACCGTTGGGGAACGGGGGAACCTTTCTGCTGCTGTTTGTGGCTCAGGAGTGAATGCTGTGGACAGCAGCTGCTGCTGGCTGAAAAAGCATTCAAACTCCCAAGTGCTCTGCTCAGAGACAGCGCTCCCCCGCATGTCCAAAAATATTTAAATAAATGCTATTCTATGATTATTTAACAGTGCTGTTGAAACTGCGATTAATCGCAGTTTTTTTTAAATCTCACGATTAATTGCAATTAATTTTTTTAATTGTTTGACAGCCCTGTTGTATAGTCTACTGAGTTGCCTTGCATTGCCCTGGGAGATAACTAGATGTGATATAATGGGCTTTTCTGTCTGTCCATGCTTTTGAAACAAATGCTTATATTTGTAAACTCAAACCTCAAGTAAAATAAATACAAGCAAATTCTATAATCTTTTGTAAGCAATCCTACAGTAACAAAGTGGTGGACTCATACAGTGGAGGAAAAGCTTTTAGTTATTTAAAAAAAAACCCCAAAATTCAGTTCAGGCTTCCAAAACACTTTGAACTGATACATTATTTTTTTAAATAATGTAAGATGCCTGGACAGTGTCTTTGTTAATAACATGATAGGTGATTGGGTAAGGCAAGGAAGGCAGATGTAGATATTTCCATACCTAAAAGATACGGACTTGGTTGAGTGTTTTTGTCATCACCAAATGTATAAGAATGTCAAAGAAATAAGTATGAAAGCCATAAGTTAATCAGATAATATTTCTAGAATATTCAGTGTTTTTAATAGGCTATTGTGCACAGCTGGACAGTTTTCCAGGCTGAACTTGATTATTAAAAATGTTCTGGTTTTGCAACAGGATTGTTTTGGATTCTGTTCATTGCACTTTAATTTACTACTTGGTATGGTTAATTAAAGTACCTCAGACTTACTTGACAGTTAGTTAAACCCTGGATGGTTTAATTGAGAATGTGATCATTAGTGTAATTGGCCAAAATGACAGTAGGCTTGTTTGGAATGCTTCCTACTTGAAATTTTCTTCTTTCTAATGCTGCATATATGAACCTAATGAGAAAATGAGACTAATGCAGTTCCTACCCTAGTAATTTCCATGGATATTTTTACACTATATAACTGTCTGGAAATTAGACTAACTTTAGCTGGCCTCCATGAAGAAATGGGTTACTTGAGAAATCCAGATGGTAAAACCTTTCGGGTTTTAATATTTCAATGTGGGACTTATATAGACCTTCTCGAAGTTCTCCATGTGATTTCAATAATAAAGGATGGTGCATGTGCAATTCTTTTTTTTTAAGAACAAAACTAATGGGGAAAGCATATTGAGAGAATGATTTTTTTTAAACTCCTGGGTGGATTTACTTCACAGAATTGCCAGTCTCTATTTTATTTTTATTTATTTATTTTTTTAATAGTACCCAGTTGCTTATGATATATTCAGTTTTTCCTGTTTCTCTCCTGCTTGATCTAACATCAGATCTGTTTTGCTTGGTGTTTGCTAGCATAGAGGACAACAATACCTTCCTGTGTCTTATTTTATATAAGACCCAGCCGCAGGGGTCTAATTGCAGTGTAGACCTATCTTGTGTGAGCTTAGGGGCTTACTTGATGTGGAATCCACTGCAGGATAAGGACTTTAGATTATAAGCCCTCTGGGATAAGAACTATGACAATCCTCTGTTGAGAAAGCTCCCATGATGTGCTAGGTGCTACTGCAACATAAATAAGTCATACCCCAACTTTGTGCCTTCTATTAGTGCTATTTTAACTAGTCCTTCTCGAAAGATGGACTCTGGCTGAACAGGAAATGCAAACGAGTTGCTGCCACCATAGTTTCCTCTTTGCACCTTGTCCATTGTTCTTGAGCACTTTCCTCTTACTCTCCCTTCCTACTGCTTCTCTAAATAATCAACAAAATGTTAGTTCAGATCTCTGTTAGAGCATTATGAATTATTTATTTTAAACCTACCTCAGAATTGTTGGGGCATCATCCTTATGGCTGAATAGAGATGCTTTTCAGAGGCCATTGGTGCTGTTCCTTATCAGCCCGGCAGTGTTGCCAGACACGTTATGCCTATGCTGCTGCTTCTGTAGCATTTCCAGACCCTGATAGCTCATGGAGCAAGAATATGAGGTTAGAAATCGGGTCTTGATCTCCTGCATGTCAGTGGGCCGCTACCACAGCATAGTATTTAGGAAGCACAGTGCTGAAGTGTGGTCAGGTTGCGTATGGTGTGGGAGTTTGCATGGTAAATTCATCTTGAAAAACTGTTTATGGTGGCATTTCTATAGAACTTTATATCCTGCATTGTGGAGATCAAGCAGTCCATAGCCAACATTACTAATAATTTCTCCCTGATTTTCAAGGACAATTCTGACTTAGTCAAATAAGTGGTAGAATACTTGAACGATGCAACGTATTTTTTTATTCTGTAACTGTTTCTTTCCTTTTTCTTTCTGGAGAGCATAACCTGAATGTTGTTCAGCATTGCAAAGTAAAGTCGCTATTGAACAGAAAAGGGGGTGCCATCTGTTTTCTTGGCATTTTGGCACTGAAGTAACATCTTATAGGAAATAAGACATGCATTGAATACAAACGTGCTTGTAAACAGTATTGCTATGTGTCCAAGGGACAGCTGGTGAGCCTCTGGTTTTTTTTTTAAATGCTCTTTAAAATTCAGTAGAATATTTTAAAATTGGCGTTTGTAACTGTTTCAGGTTTAGGGTTCCTACATCAGTGTAAAGAGAAGTATAAGGACCCTATCTGTTCCTTGCCTCATTACTGATTTCACTTGTCCTCTTTCCAATATATATCAGTGTTTTTTCTGCTTCAGGCTCCCCTTTTTTCCCTTCTCTTCATCCTTCGAAATCAGTTTGCTCTGTGATGAACTCAGATTGTCCAAGGACACAGTGAATTACTGTAAATGAACAATTTAATATGAAAAGATGAACAACCTAGAGAGCTTAAACAGAAAAGTAGGCCACTTATCAAGTTTGGCAGTGCAGGTTTGGCTTGATAGGCTCCAGAGTCATCCAGATTAATTTATTGTCCTCTTAAAAAATCCATTCCCCTACTGGTGTTTTCTCTTTTTCTACTTGGCAAATATGGTTTTATTTTCTGTATTTTGAATTGAACGGAAATTAACGTAGCTTTAAATAAACCAGGAAAAACCAACCTCAAACCACTCTAGAACTTTACCTTGAGTAGTAATATCATTTATGTTGTAATAGACTTGAGGCTAAATCTTCAACTGGTGTAAACTGTCATAGCTCCATTGTCATCAGTGGAGCTGAGATAACTTACACAAGCTAAGGAGCTGGCCCTGAAGTTGTAGTGCAAGGAAAGCTGGAAAAGAATGCAGGTGCAGTTGCTCCTGACAGCCAGAGAAGATTGTCCTTTATCTGCATTTGATGTTGTTCTGTTTTTGCATCCTGGGAGCCTCAGTACAAGTCCTAGTGCAGAGTGTTTTTTTTTTTGTGCTGACAGAAGACTTATGGGAATTGTTCATTAGCTGTTACTGTAGTAGGGTGAAGCATAAAACATTTATTTTCCTGTCAAGTCCATAAAACTAGTACTATTAAAAATTTTAGTGAAATAGAGAATGTATTTTATTTGACTAATAAAAAAAATGCTTGTGCAGGAATGGGAGGATTTTTCTTACCGTGTTTGGGGCCCAATACCTTAAATATGTGTCGTCTTAATCTTATTGCCAGAAACATAAGGTATTTTGGGAATCTAAAGATAGAAAAGGCCATTTCCATCTCTCTGTCAATACTGTGTTGTTCACCTTTTTACACTTACTAGGATTCTTGTTTTTTTCCTAATGAGAGCTAAATTTGTGAGGTTAAAGAGGTGTGAATTAAGAGTTGGACTCTTTAGATATATCCCTAATAGTGGTAGCTAATGACGTTTATGTAATTTTCTTTTTGTTTTTTAGCATCCCACCAAAGCAGAAGAAAAACTACTCAAGCACCTAAGATGTGAGAGATCCTTCCTTTTTCAAAAGGAACAATTTATTTTCCAAAATGGATCGAAGTAAACGGAATTCAATAGCAGGATTTCCACCACGCTTGGAGCGCATTGAAGACTTTGATGGGGGTGGCGGAGGTGACGGGACTGTGTCCCAGGTGGGGAGAGTTTGGACCTCTTCGTACAGAGCCCTGATAAGTGCCTTTTCCAGACTCACACGTCTTGATGACTTCACCTGTGAGAAAATAGGCTCTGGTTTCTTCTCTGAGGTGTTCAAGGTGGGTGGCTAACTTTAGTGATTCTCTTCTTTCAAAGTGATGATGCAGCATTCGGTGCAAAGTCTGTGTTTGAGTCTCTGAATGAGGGCTTCTTTTGTTCTAGTTATCTGGAGTTCTTGTATGTGCTTTGCTTAGGGTGAGTGAGTGGTGGGGATCCTGGCAAGTAGCATAAACATTCTTCCCAACTATTTATAATATAGTGTCATTTATTTTGGGAAAGTTGCAGAGGAGGATGGAGGAAACAGTGGAAAATTTTTTGATTGGCTTTTTGTTTCTCATCTATATTTTATTAAATGTATGCACACATTAAATATGTATGTCTTATATGTTGGGGAAACAGTGGTGTGGGCGTTTTCCATTTGGCTTGGTAATAAGACTTGCAGGACTGCATTTGTTTCTCTAGTACAGGTTGCTGATCTTCTTTGCTTCCTAGCAGACTTGTTGTGATGTTGGCATGTAATTGTCGAATCTGAAACCACATGCAGTAGTTTATTGCACAGCACATGAATACCCTCCTCTTCTTTTCTGTTTCCATTTCTTCTCTTCATTCCCTGCTTTCTTTCTCTCCTTCAGTTTTTCAGTAAAAATGAATCTCTTTTTCTGGAGTAGATCTGGGGTTGTTGCAATGACCTGATTTGACTCAGTGTTTGAAAAGTCAGTAAACGTTGTAAACTGTAAAGCAAAGATGAGATTGTGCAATCCCAGATTTATTGTGTCAGCAGTGTTCCTGCAGTTCTGGCTCTTCTAGTAAGGCTTATAGCCATTTTGATTTTTGCTAGCTATTAGGCCAGGCAAGACTTTTAGATATTAGGGTGTTGCAGAGATGATTTGGCTTCCTTCCCCAATTTTATGGCTTTGAATAAAATCATACTCCAAATTGTATTTACATCTTTGTGACATGAGATCTTCTAGCATTTCCAGATGTTATATTAGTGACAACATTTCTGATAGTCTTTTGCACTGTGTATTTTAAAATTATAAAAGCCCCCAGTTCTGTGGAAAAGTGCTTAAATTACAAATTAAAATAAAGGTTACGTTACTTAAATTATGATTACAAAATTTTTTTTTACACCTCTCTGCACAGAAGCATTCAACACTCCATATGTAGCTATCTGCTTTTGGTGCTAAGGCACAGCATTACATGGAGTAGCCTTTTGGTAACTAGAGAAAGTGAATTTATGTTATAATGGCACATTTTGGTAACTAGAGAAAGTGAATTTATGTTATAATGGATGATGCTGTTCGTTTTTTGCATTTCTAGGAGCTACTGTAATCCCAGTCAGGTCTTGTATGTGTAGTGTAAACAGGCTTTTTAGATTAAATTGCTTGTTCTTAATCTACCACCCAATACTGATGGATTTAATGGAAAAAGGTTCATGAGGAGGAGAAGGCGGCAGATGTTCCCGATGGAAGAGGCAGCATGGAAGAATATCAGGAAACAAAACTGGGTGAAGGAATCAGTGGAAGCTCTTAGGAGCAAGGTGTGGACAGAGGAAAGATGTATTACCAGCATATGTGCTAATTGATCTGCTGCTTTAGTATACTGGATTAGATAATCTTATCATGACAGACCACTCAGTTGAGTGACATAGAAGATCTTTGCTTCTATATGTAGTTTTGTGAAGGTAAATAATGGCTCCTACCTGAGTTTGATTGTTCAAAACCAATATGCTTGACATTCTCTAGTCCTTTGCTAAAATTATTTAACTTGTAACTCCACTGCAACATCAGTCTCTTGAATCAGCGTATTACACTAGGCATGAATTTGACCTGTGGTTATGCTGTGGATTTAAAATATAGTATCTCTGGGATCTGTTCCTCCAGAAATGACAGCAGATCATTTGTGAGGAGCAGAGGATGCCCAAATTGTGAAGTCTGGTTCACATTTTTCCCTCACCACCAATCTGTAGGACAAGACTTTGTTTCAATTATTGTGGAGCAAAGGGATGATAAATGTAAGACTATATCCTGTGATGCAGTTTTAATGCTCATTTGGGTAAATTTATCCTCTGCTATGATGTCTGTATGGCCACCTATGTGATTAACCCTAGTTCACTGGTGCTCTGATTTCATATTAAGTGTCTTGATATACTTCCAGTATGGAGACAACTTCATGGTTCAATAGACTACAGTTTCATCTTGGTCTGTAGCCTCTAAGATGGAAGATCAGTCAAAAAATCCAAGATAGTTCTAGAATTTTTTTTTCTGAAGCAGCTTTGTGAACTGGTAGAAAATCAAACTTTTTAGATAAGTGAAATTATATAAAATAAGAGCTTTGGTGACACCATTTTGCAGTATATGTCAAACATTGGATTCAGAAGGCTTTATACCTGTGACACAACCAAGACTAACTTGTTGCAACATAATCAATTCATTCTGTTTGTCTAATTTCTGTGATTATCTGAAGAAACTCTTTTCCAAGTACAGTCCTTCACAATGGATGCAATTGCTTGCTGTTAATTGGGGGGTTGTAATAAATATTAGTTTAAAAGAAAGTACGTTATGTATAACACCTACTAATCCAAAGCCATGGGAAAAATATAACTATCAGCAAGTACAACTCATGTTATTTTGGTTTCTATTAATGGTTGCGTGCTGAGGCAAATCTTAAAATGCACGAACACACTTCCTATAATAATTGCAGATAAAATTTCTGGTGGAACTTTAAGGGCTTTTAGTATAGCCACAGTGACAAGTTACTTAAATCCAAATGGATGCGTTTTGGGGTTCACATAGCATGGAGTATTAATCTGGCATATTATCAGCCAGCAGTATAGCAATTCTAACATCCTTAAACATTAAGTAATATGGAATTAGAGCTTAACATTCTTCTGAGCTGTCATACTGCAATAGTTGGTATAGTTCGAAGTAGTTGGCTAATAATTGGCTTCTGGCTTAGCCTCCACAGGCCTATGCAGAACATGAATGATTGTTCTCAAATTGGGCTAGGCATTAAAAATCTTTTATTAATAAAACAAAAAAATTTAAGTCTCCAGCTAAGAGCAAGTGTACTGCAAGACCCAAAGATACTGATAGAGCTATAATTAACGTGGGAGAGATGTGCGTCAGATGCTGAAACTAAATACCACACTATGAAACACACACTGTTCATTATATAATACAGTAAGACTGAAGTGAATGATTAATTTGTCTTCTGTTCAGAACTCCTTCTATGAAAAGCATCTTGTGCTAATAGCTTTATACAAGGCCTTATGTACTCTGCAGCAAGCTGTACCTAAACTCTGTGGTAAGGCTCTTGAATTCTGTGACAGACTGGAAATTCTTCAGCTACCTTGGGTGGATTTTAAAAAATGAGGATTTTTTTCTGACCAAAATATGAGTAATACAACTAGCCCAGAATCCCCTGTGGTGTTTATTTTAATATTAATTCTATTTAATTCACTCTGCCTATGAATTTTCAGTTTCTAACGTGCTAAAGATTTTTGTATTGACAACATAAACTGTCTTGTGGAACCTGTTACTAGGGGTTTTGGAAGTTTTGGCAGCTATGAAGGGACAGTAGGGGGTTTTGGAAGCCAGGAAGGAATGAGAAATAGATGGGGATTGGTGGGATAAGTACACTAGTTGGGTTTCCTTGCTAAAATGATCTTCAGTGACATAGTTAGTGTTGACAGTTAAACACCTTACAAACGTCTACATCTGCACAGTTATTTTTATCAACCAAACTTGTAATCTCTTCAAAGAATGAGATCAGGTTTGTTTGACAAGACCTATTTCCCATAAAACTAGTTAATTGGGATTAATTACATTCCTATCCTTTAATTCTTTATCAGTTGAGTCCTATATATTTAGCTTAAAATGTTGCTTCTGAGCAATCTGCTGAAGGGGTGAGTATATTCCAAGTCATACTGGCATTTGATACTCTTGTAGGTAAATTTCAGACTTCTTACAGGTTTTCCTGAGGCCTGATTTAAGTGCAGTGAAAGGAAGGTAAGGGATGGTGTAAAAGTAAAGCAGACTTGTATTGTGCATTTAGAGAACAAAATAAGGGCCTGATCCTTCAGCTGTCACTGTTGTTCTTTTAGGAATGGTGGCAGGGCTTTCTTGGAGTCCTGTAGAATCCTCTTCCTTTTGTTAGATGATAAATCTTAAGATGCAGTGCAGGATTTGTGTTTGTGTTGCCTTTCCCTTAACTGCAGTATTTTCATGTAGGTGGGCTTTGGGCCATGGATGGGAGGTGATTTAGTGCAGAACTAGTTTCCCTATTTATGGGAAAGTGTCTGTAGGATTTTTTTTTTGTGATAGATACCTGAAAATTCTAATTTTTAAAATTACAAGGAGTTCTTTTTATATAGAAATGTGCAATTCATATACTTGGCAGTTAAATTTCTCCTCCTTTTTGACAACTTAGTTTACACCTCAGTCAAGAGAGTGAAAATTTTTAATCACTTTCTTGGGAATGAATGAAAAGCTGGGGAAGGAAAAACAATGAAACTATGCAATAATTTAATGGCATTTTTAGCAAAAATTACATTTTTGGAGGTTTGCCTGAATGTGGCTCTGATGATCTCTTAAGACTGAGGAAGACACTGATCTCAAACCATTACAACACAAGTTTCACTGATGTTAATGGTGGTGAGAAATTAAGAATTTATTTTGGGTGGAGTGTGGGAAAGAGATTATTTCCACTGCTCTTAAATCATGACAGTACCAGCATTCCTACTTTTAAACATGTTAGCACACACTAACTCAAGTGTGGTAGGCCACTTTCCTTTGAACCTATCCCGACTAAAGCTAAAATTCATTGTGTTGCCTCAGTTCCTTTTTAAATCTAAATTTCACTTAAAAAGTCAGAAGCATTCACAAGGACTTCCTTTGGGTCTAAGTAAATACATACTAGATATACAATGCAGTCTGGCTGCGTGTCTTCCTTATAATTCATACAGAAAGTTTCAGTCTTTGACAGGTCTCTTATACATAGAACTAAAAAGAAAGTAAAATTTGTAATAAATTATTTTATTCATACTTTGAGCTATACATATATACAAAAATATTCTTGCACCTCTTACATATTCTCTTGCTGAATCCATGAATAACAGAGTTGTATGCTGTTTGAGTAAAAGCAAAGGACTAATCAGTTTCATTTTCTAATTCCATGATCTCGTGTTCATAATGTTCTTTCTTTTTGAAAGTAAAGTGGCCATATGATCTGGTGCCTGAACGCTCTCAGATGCCATGATTATTGGTGCGGCCAAACTTGGGACTTCTAGCATCAAAATGACAGACCTCTAACACCTGATCTTAGAAGATTTTCCAATATTCAGCATGTGATGCTGCCCAGCAAGCTGCCAGCTCAAACCAAGGCAGCAGGCTAATTCACTCGCATGCTAATAGAAACCAAAGAAATGTTAAAAGGTCATAGTCTGTTCAAGCCAATTCACTTGTTAGAATAGAACAAAGGGGGATGTTATCATATTACATATACATGGCTTATGCCTGATGTTAACATTTGCCCTAAATGCTTGAAAACTAGTGAAATGTTAATATTACCATTTTCACTCATCTGAAACTTGTTGATTTGCATTGCACTTAGTTAGCCCTAGATCAAAAAGTGTATTAGCATTAGGATGATTAATTTAATATGTAAAATTGCATGAAAACTAATGAAGGATTGTTTCTGGCTATCTCTTTGTTCCTGTAAACTAATGAAAGATTGCCTGGGTGGCTGTATCTAAATGCATTATGTATGTCTCTGTAATTGGACTGCCTACTAACCAGGATTGAAGCCTAGAACTGTAAATGAGAAGCATGCTAACTTCAAATCATGGGTCCTTGCATTCAACAGTAGGAAATCTACAAACCCATGCTGTGATGGGAACACTTGCTAGACTGCTTTCCAGCTATAAGAACAGGCCCACTGACAGCAATTCTGGGCCCCAGGGCAGAACAGGCAACGGCCCCCTAGAAAGGATGGCTGTGGTCCGAGTGGGCTTCCACTGGACGTTTTTACTTATTTATTAAGTTCCATACAGATTCCTAGGTGGCTGAGGATGCGGTATCTTCTACTCAGCTTCCCGGGGAGATTACTGATGAGCCTAGGAAGCTGAGTAGCAGATACCACCTCCTCAGGCTGCCCAGGAACCTGTATGGCACATAACAAATAAGCTTAGCTTAGGGGAGGGGTGGAGCGCGCGAGGGGCGAGAGCCTTGGGGGAAGGGTTGTGTGTGGAAGAGGGGAGGATATGTATGTATCTTCCCATCCTCCTGGGCCCTTTTAAATTGCCGGGCCCCTGGGCAGTTGACTCCCTTCTCCCCCTTCAGTGGGCATGTATAAGAATAAACCTGGGAACGATCCTGTATCTCTAGACTGATGAATTCTGATGGGGAATTCTGAGCGAATGGACGGAGGTCCCCAAAGCCATTTTCATAGAATCGTAGGACTGGAAGGAACGTCGAGAGGTTCTAGTCCAGTTCCCTGCGTTCCTGGCAGGACTAAGTATTATCTAGACCAGTGTTTCTAAACCTTTATGATGTCAGGGACCGTCTTATACCGCCTTACTGCCTTCCTAAATTGTGTCATGGAGGTCTCAGGGGCTGGTGTCAGTCCACAGACCAGTCGTTGAGAAACATCGATCTAGACCATTCCTGACAGGTGTTTGTCTAACCTGCTTTTAAAAATCTTTGTTGACAGAGAGTCCATAACCTCCCTAGGCAATTTATTCTAGTGCTTAACTACCTTATCAGTTAGGAAGCTTTTCCTTATATCTAATCTAAACTGCCCTTGCTGCAATTTAAGTCCATTGCTTCTTGTCCTATCCTGAGAATGTTAATGAGAACAATTTATCTCATTGCTCTTTGTAACAATGTACTTGAAAACTGTTACCATGTACCCCCTCAGTCTTTTCTTTTCCAGACTAAACAAATCTAATTTTTTCAATCTTCCCTCATAGGTTGTTTTCTAGATCTTTAATCATTTTTGTTGCTCTTCTCTGGACTTTCTCCAGTTTGTCCATATCTTTCCTGAAATGTAATGCCCAGAACTGGACACAATACTCCAGGTGAGGTCATATTAGCATGGAGGAGAACAGAAGAATTACTTCTGGTGTCTTGCTAACGACACTCCTTCTAATACATCCCAGAATAATGTTTGCTTTTTTTTTAAGCAACAGTGTTACACTATTGACTCATATTTAGCTTGTGATCCACTACAACCTCCAGATCCCTTTCTGCAGTACTTCTTTCCTAGGGAGTCATTTCCCATTTTGTATGTGTGCAAGCAACTGTGACTGTTCCTTCCTAAGTGGAGTACTTTGCATTTATCCTTTTTTAATTTCATCCTATTTACTTCAGACCATTTCTCCAGTTTGTCCAGGTCATTTTGAATTTTAATCCTATCCTCCAAAGAACTTGTAACCTTTCCGAGCTTGGTATCATCCTTAAATTTTATAAGTGTGCTTTCTATACCATTATCTAAATCACCAATGAAGATATTGAACAGAACAGGGCCCAGAACTGATCTCTGTGGGACCCACTTGGTATGCCCCTCTGGCTTGACTGTGAATCACTGATAACTACTCTCTGGGAACTGTTTCCAACCACTTATGCACCCCCCTTCCAGTAGCTCCATCTAGGTTGTATTTCCCTAGTTTGTTTATGGGAAGGTCATGCAAGACAGTATCAAAAGCCTTACTAAAGTCAAGAGATACCATATCTACCACTCCCCTCCCCCCCTCTCCCCCCCCCCATATATATCCACAAGGCCTGTTACCCTGTCAAAGAAAGCTATAAGGTTTTTGGGTAACCCTCAGAGACTTATGGGAACTAGCAGACGTTACATCTCTATCAATTGAACTTACAAACTGACTCACCTGTTACATATTTTACCTGCTTTAACCTCTCAATAACTCTCATTTCTTTTCTTAGCTAATAAAACTTTAGTTTAGTTGACTTAAAAAAATTGGCTTTCAGCATTGTTTTTGGTGTGAGATCTGGAGCATCCACTGACCTGGGATGAGTGACCGACTCTTTGGGGTTGTAAGAACCTAATGTGTGGTTAATTTTCATTTTAGTGACCTCTCATCATAAAGTCCAGTTTTTCTGGATAGTAAAGAGGAGCTGGAGAGCTTAAGGGGGCTGTCCATGGCTCCATGGTAACACTAATATAGTAGTCCAGGAATACACGTTTATTACTGGCTTGGTGAAATCTAATTATAGAATATACCACAAGTTTGGGGTGTTTGTCCTGTTCACTGACAATCTGACCTGAGATTGGCACTCTTAGCTGTAAGCCTTACCACACACAGTGACTCTGAGTCTTAATAGAAGAGAGAATCTGCTTTAGAGCAGGTGGTAGAGGCCTGTGTTTTTGGTGCTAGAGGTTCTGGGTTTAATATCTGCTCATGCTCATGGTATCTGTATTTACGCTGTCTTTGTTATAAATGCATAGCATAAGTACTTAATATTACTCATCTGTCAGGAGTCTTACCTCTTACTATAAAATACGTGTGTTTTTAAAACACACTTTTTAATAAAACCCTACAACACTCAATATAAAGAGCCTCAAACCATTAACTGAATTTAATGCTCATTTAAGGTTCTGGATTAGCAATCATGGAGTCCTCTATTCATAGAACTCATTGTAAACTTCTGTCCATTCTAACCCCTCTTTCCTTCTCCTTTGATGCCGTGCTAACTTATCCTAACCCTGATTTTGAAGGGCTACGTTATGTATAAGACTGCAGTGGGACCCAGTTTGAACTGCTTCTAGGGATAGTTACATGTCTTTGGCTCAAACAGCAGGCTGCCTCCAGCCCAAGCTTCTCTTCTTTTCCTCAGATATTCTGATCAAATATGCAAGATGCCAATGGATTTTCCCAACAGATGCACCCTTCCAAAATCAGTAATGTGACCTTGTTTGCCTGGTGGGAAATAAAGGAGGGAGTCACCAAGTGGGCAGAACTGTGAACAAATATCAGGGGAAAAATAGAAATTCAGAGAATAAAAGATAAATGTGTGGGTGGGGAGGGAGAGAGAAACAGACAAACAAAAAGGCCAAAAAAGGACAAGGGGGAGAGAAAATGGATGGAAAGGCATGGCAGCAACAGTAACATTTGAACTAGGATACAGTACAAAAAGACATGGGGAGAGGAGTGAGAGGATGTCTTGCCACCAATCCATTCAAAGAGGAACCCAACTGGAAAAGTTTGGGAACCACAGACTTGAGACATTTCAGGGAGCACACTTCAAACCTGGAATCCTTTAATTAACCTTGCCTGTTGGCAGGTAAGTAAACAATAAACCATTTGAACCTTCAGCATGTTTTAAATATAAATGTAAGTCTGTGCATTGTTGACAGTCTCATCAGAAAGGCCAAGGATGGAACTGACATGTAGACTGAGGGCTGGTCTACATTGGCGGCAGCGGTTGATGGGAGATATGCAAGTTACTTAATGTAGATTGCATATCTCCTGTCATTGTACTTATGTTAAAGTACTGCGTCATCTTCATGGTGCTGTCGACGGGCGATGGCTTCCCGTCGACGCTGCCCTCTGCCTTTCGCGGAATTGAGTCGACCTACACAGACCCGCTCAATCGATGCTACTGCATTGATGCCTGTTGCCATGGCAGTGTAGACATGCCCTGAACTGCACTCTCATCAGTGGAGGTGGTCCCTCCAGGGTAGGATTCAAACAAATTGTCTGGGTGATAAAGCTTTCACTGCTGCTGTCTGTGCTGCACCTGTTCTCTGCATAAATAGGACTTCAGTCCTAGTGTGGTCAAGCCAGCACCTTCCAGCTGCGTTGAATTAATTTATAGGCTTTAAAAAAAATTACTAAAAAGGAGAAGATTCTGGGAGTTCAGAGTAAATGTATCATTTTGTGATTTTTATAATATATTTAAAGTTTAAATAAAATGTGAAAAACAAAATCTTATGTTACGATTGTTACAGCATTTAAAAACAAACATGTTATTGCAAAAGCTAAAATGTAATGAGACAAATCCATAACTAGCTTAATTATAACGGACTTAAATGAGATTATAGGATGAATTTGGCCCAGTGTATAACACTGAGTTGCATGATTGTATGTGTTTTAATAACCTCTACCATGCTGCGCCCCCCACTCCTGTTTTGTTTCCACATTGAAGTCATAGGCCTGGTTTACACTGGCCACGGATTTCAGCGGCAGTCAACGGGAGATACGCAAGCTACGTACAGTAACTTGCGTATCTCCCGTCGACTTCCTAACGTCTGCTTACCATGGCGTCTCCGCTGTGCTGATGGGAAATGCCCTCCCGTCAACGCAGCACTATGTTACATGCCAGGGTAGATTTACAGAGTCGACTTCAAGGTTCGATTGAGTGAGTCTTTACTGCCGTTCAGTTGAACCAGCAAAATTGATCCTGCACTGCCGGCGTTGCCACCGACAGTGTAGACATAGCTATGGTTGCATTCTTGAAGGTGGTGGTGATATTCACTAAGTAGGAAAAGAACTTATGTGTAATTTTCACTTTATAGATGAAAGCAGGAAAGATGGTGGTTTTGAGTATGTTAGCCGTTGGGATGTGAGGTTTACTGATGCTAACTACTTGTAACCACAGCTTGTTTTATGCTGCTTATGCAAGCTCATATTTTTGGCTTTCTGTGCTTGCAGCATACTAAATGGACAGGTTTTTTTAGTACAGTAGACACTATTGCATTTAGTTTCTCCTAAGAACTAGTCTTTGTATTGGCCACTAGATATAATAGTTTTTAATTTTTGCTTTGCTATGTTTTTTTGTACAGACTTAACTATAAAGTATGCTTTCTTTTCCACCCACCCTTGTCATCGTAAATGCAGCAGATGATATATCTTTCTTATACCTTCATTACTTCATATTTCCTTTCCAAAGTAAAATAAAATCTTGTAAGGAGAGCCATTGGGCAGAAAGTGGCTTCCTAACCAATTTCCACCATTTATATTGTCTAAACTCTTACTTGTTTCCTTACAGTTGGTTCTTAGCTGCTTCTGCAACTGTCAAACACAGGTGAGATGGTGGAGCTCAGATATTGAGGGAAGATTCCCTTGTAGAAAAGAAGCATTGGTTTTAGCCACTCTCCTAGGGAGCTGATTCAAATCCCTCATGAGCTGACTCATGAATGGAACTAACTAGTGGTGCAAATGAGCAGTCTTCTACATCAGTAGCAGCAAAGGTTTGTTAAAATCCCTTTCCCCCAACAAAAATCTCAGAAATTATTTTCTACTTAGAAATAAGACTGCAAAACAGGCGAACAGTGGAAAAGCTCTTGCCTGTACTCATATCTCAGACATTTTTTCTTTCCCAGTTTGCAGTTACTGAGCAAACACACATTTGTACATTATATTTTACTGCTTCACATGTGTGCATCTATCTTTGTGGAACCTAAATCTGCAGCATATCTGCAGTTAATGTAGCTGCATATGAATTCCAGGAAGTCATTTCTGAGACTCTGTATAAAGCAGACTGGTTGTGGTGTTTTCTGGTATATCTATATGTAAAGGGATCCTGCATGTTTTCTCTATTTGTTGACCCAGCCATGCTTTGTCCTATTGTGGAAGACTTAGAGATTCTGTCAAAATGTTTGAAGGATTGGTCATGCAAATCTACAGCAGGACAGATTCTGTTTTGCTTTCATCCACAATTACAGGTGTGACTTCCCTAGGTTTCCTTTCAAGCAAACTAATAATCTGCAAGGAAGCACTTCTAATGGTGGGTTAAAAACTATAATTATAAAGGAAGCACTGCAGTAGAAGTCAGCTGATAATATCAGCTAAGTCAGCTAAGTCACACAGGAAACCTCAAATCCACATCTGCATTTTCTGCTTGTCTACCGCTTAATCTAAAGGTTCTCTCTATCATTTTCTGACACGTCCTTATGAGCACTATCACTAGGCCTATACTAGGAAGATGCATTTCTCAGTTGCATTGAGGAATGTCCCTTGAGCTAACAGACTAAATTAATGTAAACTGGGTAAAATGTAGAGGTGAGGATGCACAATACCCTTGATGTTTGTGGGTCTTGCATAAATCCATTAGATGACTGGTGTGTAAAGGATTCATATAAGTGTTAAAAAAGGCACCTGTTTACATGCTCTTAACACCCTTGACATAGGATATTATTTGTCATGTAGTTAAGTACTGGAATACTGTGTACATTTCTTGTGTCCACATTTTAAAAAGCATGTTGGAAAAATTGGAGAGGGAGCAGAAAACAGCCACAAAAATGATTTGAGGGTTGAAGAAAAAAATGCCGTACAGTGAGAGACTCTAAAACTCAATCTGTTTAGCTTATCAAAAAAGGTTGAGGGGTGACTTGATTCACAGTGCATATGAGCCTTTGCAGGGAGAAAATACTAGGTACTAAAGGGCTCTTCAGTTTAGCAGAGAAAAGTATCACAAGAACCAATGGCTGAGGCTGAATGAAGTCAAACAAATGCAAATTGGAAATGAGGCACACATTTTTAAGAGGATGATTAACCATTGGAACAGACTATAAAGGGAAATGATGGGGTCTTCAAATCAACACTGGATGCTTTTTCTGGAAGATGTACTTGAGTAGAACACACGTTTTATTGGGCTCAGTGTAAGGGTAACGGGGTGAAATTGGATGGTCTGATATACAAGAGGTCGGATTAGATAATGTAATGTCCCTTCTGGCCTTAAAGTCTATGAATAAATTAAGTGCAGCAGTAGAGTTCAGTATAATAACCATTACCGTCACCAAGCCATGCAACTTAAAATGTCCTCCCCCTCAACAGTTCTCCTCTCTTACCATTTCCAGTCCCTTGCACTCCTGTTTTCAGATGCTTGTGGGAAAAGGGGAGCTTTGCAACATGCCCTGAAGGTGATTGGACTGTTTCAGATTAAGATGTGGGAGTGGTACAAGGTGATTGGGTTCTGGCTGAAAGCAGAATCTGTGCATTTTGCCCCTCTGCTGTTTTCTGTGTAATTTGAATTGCAGCCTTGCTCAGCTGTCTCCCTTGTTGCACTGAATTGTCCTCTATGGCTTTGTTTTGAGGTCAAAATAAAGTGTTTGCCATCATATTAGCTCAGTTGAGTTAGCTTAACATGAGTGAAAAACCCTGTTAAAGTTCAGGCTTTTCAATTGCATTAAGCTAAGCTGACGGAAAAATCATGATGGAAAAAACACTATATCTGATGGGTAGGAAGGAGCAGTGCTTCAAAATTGAGCTGCTAAGGTATAGGAGACACTGTAGGCCGAGTGGAATGGGGGAGGGTGTGTGTGACCCTAAGAACATCCCAGTGCCAGAGGGCAAAGGGGTTACTGGTATCAGGTAGTGAGTTTCAGCTGGCCTGACCAATTTAGTGTACCCCAACTCATTATGTTTATAATCTGTATCTAAAAGGTATCATGTAATATGTCAATGGAAAACGAATAACTCGCTGATCATTAATATTCTTGTATAATTTATGTATGCACTGTATTAAGAGTTACGGATATATGGTGCTAGGGTCAGATTTGCTGGAACAAGACTGCAGCTCTACATAGACGCTCAATGCATAGAAGCCAGGGTGGGGCTGTTGTGCTGTAGGAGGCTGCTGGAGTGAGTAGCTGATCCAAGGATGCACAGCACACAGACATTCAGGCTTGATTATTGCTGACTGTGAATGTCCCAGGCAGGTGTAGTAGTAAAGCTTTTATGGTACATAAAGGTTACAGGGCAGGCAGTGACACAACCCCTCACTGGTCTGGACTGCATCCCAGAATGTGACGAAGGTGGGAAAGTGAACAGTGGTGGCACACACTTTTTGTGACTGGTATCTAAAATAAATTGTCTGATTATTTTGCACCCTGAAAGCTTAGAGAAAGGTTACCAAAATGTGCATTTAGTGGTCTGCTTGTACCATCAGTTTGGACACACCTCTGTTTGTCTTAAACAACCACCAGACAGTAGAAACTAGAGAGAACCAACCACTTTATATGATGTAATAAAATCTCTCATTTGTGGTGGTCTTGGAAAACCTTTAAAATATCAACGTGAACATCACATTTCTATCTGGAAGATTTTGTACCTGCTGCTGTTACAAGTAAAACCTAACATTACTGTGCTGAAAGAAATTAACAAAAAAGCATTATTTTTTCAGTTCCTTTCTCCTGTTTAGTCAGTCAGCTTCTTCCTGGCTGAAAAGACTTTCCTCAACATCAAGATGGGAGCAGAACAACCATTTCATTCTTTAAAAAAAAAAAAAAAAACCATAAAAAAAAAAAAAAAAAAAAAAAAAAAAAAAAAAAATGGGTAGGGCCACATCATTTAAAGAGTGCTGAGTCAGAAACTGGATTTGAAGTTGACTAATTTTTTTAAAATTATACATAAATATTAAAATAATTAGCCACATGGAAACTTCTCTAATTGTTTGACTTTTTAAAACTTCATGTTAAACTGTTGATGTATTGCAGTTAAAGAGGGTACTTGCTTAAAAGATGATAAAGGTGTTCAGATGCTAACGAGCACCGCAGAATAAGCTAACTATTGACTGCATTTCTGGTTGAGTTGAGTGCAGAGAGTTTTGTAAATTGGGAAGTGCGTTGGAGCTTTGCTTTCCTTCTGGATGAAAGGGCAATGTCAGTGTGAGTCATTATCAGTGTATGATTTCCCAATAGAAAAGCAGGTGGCAGGACTCCACTGGCACGAAAATTTGCTCCTCTTGTTTAGACCTCAGAACTTTTCAAGCACAGTTAAAAAGATCTGTTAGCTTTCTGTTCTGGATGGACATGTGCTGGGCTGGCTGCACTGGGATTTTCTGATTTTTGCCAGCCGGCAAACATCCATGTTTGTGTAAGCCCATTCACAGCAGGTACTGAGGGAAAAATCCTGGGTTCCTGTTCTTCATATAAGTGGAGCATGCTGGCATACTTCCAATATTAACATGAGTGACTTTGTGGAAGAGAATACATAGCTTGGGAGGGTCACTGTGATGGACCTTTTATGTGAATTTTAGTTTTTCTTCAATACAGCAGGGAAATAGGATGCCTCTCATGGTGGGTTTTAATGGTTTGTGGCTATTGACTGTGTGCTAGAGTGATGGAGCATGTTTGTGCCATTCATTAATATATCAAGTATAGAAAGGAAAAGTTCAAAGAAACTATTATGAATGGTAGTAAATTAAAACGCTCTCCTTTTTCATCCTAAATGCTTAGGATGTACTTTGATCTTGATAGCAGATGTGAAGGGGTTGGGGGTGAGGAGAGAATTCCAAATTGCTTCTATTGAAACTCTAGCCATCTTCATTCAGGTCCAGTTTTCTGTCTTCAGCAGATGAGTAGTTCTTTCTGTCTTTTCTGAATGGCTTTATTAGGCCTCCTGTTTTCCAGACTCTCTTGGGGATGGGTGGGTGTGGCTATGGTAAATGTTGGTGAGAGGACAAATGGTTCTGATAGACAGTGTTCTTGGTATTTTTGGTCATCTCTTGAGAAAATTGATTATGTGCCATGCGTACATGTGTGTCGGAAAGATGAATGCTACAATTAGATGAATGTCACAGGAACATTGATCAGACCTCATGCAGACTGACTGTGGCAGTGTGGTAGTAGTAATACACTTTTGTCCCCCCATTCACGATGCACAGTACCATACATTGGAAGGTACTGTCGCAAGATGTTGCATAGAAAGTTCTGTAACTGCAATGGTTATATCATTGGAGCAGTGTGGTTAAATTGTGGCCCTCTGCCAAGAAAATTTACTACTTGGCAGCTGCATTATAAAAAATACCTAACATAAAATTGTATTAAGAAATTATTTGTAACTTTTTAAAATTAAAATGTTGTTCTTGAACTATAGAAGGGCCTCCAGAAAGGGCTTTTAGATGTATCAGACCTATTATCAGTCACATGATTTTTATAACAAAAGTGCTGTTCTTTTGTACTCCATCTTCTCTTTGTGAGGCTCTGGTGAAATCTTAAATCTGTATCTGTGATATCAGTCATTTCTATAGCAAGAGATTGGTATCCTAAACACTGGATCATGTCTTCACTACACGCTCAAAGAGGAAGGAGAAGCTTATTAAAAAAACACACACAAATGTTTTCAATAATAAAAAAGGAACGCAGGGAAAATGCTGTCAAAGCAAAACTTTTTTTTGATAAAAATGTTTCCTTTTTAAATTCCGCATGCAGATTCTGAAAAGGAAATCCGCAAATAAACTTTTTTTTGGGTACCTCATGACTAACAAGTTATTTAGGCAGTGGGGAGGGGTGATGATTTGGCCTCAGATCCACACTTTGTGATGAGATCTATGATAGAAGGGATAGCTTGTGTGTTTCCTTTATCAAAGTACTGGAGCACAAACTGAGCTGTTTTTACTTTTTATAATCTTAGCATTTACATAAGCTACAGAAATTTTCTATTAACGTTTTGGTTATACATTTTAAAACCAGAGCAATCAAGGGAATATTTAGCAAGTGCTTTAACTTGAGTGCGGAGATGCTACTGCATAGTACATACACATCTTGCAAGTGCTTCACAAATTTAAAGTTCTCAACATCCTGGGCAGTAAGTTTAATCATCCTCATTTTGTACCTGGGGAAACTAAAGTATAGAGGTGAAGTGACTTGCCCAGAGCTACTCAATGAGTTAGCGACAGAGCTGACATTAGAATTTGGGAATTGACTCTCAGCCCTGTGGTATCTCAACACCTCTTGTTGCTTTCCTTATCTTGGCTTTGTCATGACTTATACACGATGAAAAATTAAACTAAGTCCCTTGGTTTCTTTTCTACTCCCACACCCTCCCACTTGCCTTTTCTAAGTCTGTTTGAGTTTGCCCATAGATCTTCCAGGGAAGCTTTATATAGCAGTATTCTACTGAATTAGGTATAAAATTAGTTAACTTTCTTTCCCCCTCAGGCTGTGCTTGCTTATATCTGATGCATACCAAGCTCTGGAACAATAGGCCTCTGATCGAACTGCGTGCTTTCTCTCAAAATAAGACTAGCCTCTTTTTGCTTTTTTTTTTTTTTTTTTTTTTTTTTTTTTTTTTTTTTTTGGTTTGAACAAGAACAAGCTAGTGAAGAGGAAATATGCACACTTCTGTATCAATAAATGGATTGTAAAAACCCCCCATACCTACTGTATTCTGGGCTCTGGTCCTAAATTTACAGTGCGCTGTGGAGATAAACATAACATTAACAGAAAAATGAAGGAGTTTTAAAAAACATATAATGAATGGATTTACAAAGTAATAGAAATTATACTGCTTTTTCATTAATTGTAAAATTTAGTTTGGTTTGCCAAAGAAACATTGGGTAAAAATTATTTGACCTTAAGTGTAGAATATAACAAAATAATTGCTCATTGCTTTGCAGAACCAGCTATATGAAGGAACATTCAAGTTGTCGAACTTGGCTTTTGGTTTAGTTCCTAATAACAAACCTATTGTGGTACTAGAGCGAGTCACTGGGGACAAAAAAGTTCCCACGAGTGTGCATTTTTTGTCTCCTAAAACAAACATTTCAGTAATAGAAATCTGTAACTATTTGAATTGAGTCTGTTGCTCTTGGAATGATGGGTTTTTTTGTTAAGGTTTTCTTTGGATCCTGTACTTGAGTCCTAATGATACATACTTACTGGTTCTTGCTGGCAAAGTGTTTGTTACACTCTGCATATTTCCCTCCCTTTGTCAGGAATTAGGGAGTAGTGACATTTATATAACTGCTAATCCATGTGAAAATGGCCATGACCTGATTCCACTCCTTTAATGATTGACACAACAGCCTAACTTCTGGAGTAATTTATTTTAATTAAACTTTTATTTAGCACCATAATTTTTTCCCGGTGACATGGTGCTTTACAAGCTGAGAAATGTGTTACTGCTCCTGAAGACCTTACTTTAGATTATATCTATGAACAAGTAAATTTCAGTGGTTAGAAATACTGGGAGGATACCCATCGTTTGTAGCTCTGGAATTTTTTAAAATCAGCAGAAACATGTTGGGGGGGGGGGCAAGGCTTTTTTTTTTTTTTTTTTTTTTTTAACTAGAAGGGAGTTTTATACAATCAAAAACCTTGTAAAATCAGGTTTTACATATACTTCAAGTGCCTCCATCACTGAGATTTGTGAACAGCATGTACAAAATTAAAGGGAAATTTGCCCATATCTGAGACATGGGCTCTGCTCCTCTTGTTCAGGCTGCTATTTACAGGGAGGCTTTCTTAAAATTTCTTGAATTGTCATTCTGCTGCCCCATCACAGAGGGAGGCATTTTCAAAATATAGGTCTTGCATCATGACTGAAAGGTGGCCTGACTCAGGTTCATTCTAATATCCTGTGATAGGTAGTTCCCCAAAAGCAACTGCTTAAAACATGCCCTGAACTCTTCTGCCCTAGCAAGTTTCATTTTGGGCTTTAACGGCAGAGACTGCGTAGAGCATAGTTAGTATGGACAATCTCCTAGAAAGAAATGGTCCTAAAGATAATGGAGTCCTGGCATTTAAAGAGCTTCTCAGGTGAGGAACCTGGATCTTGAATCCTGCTATCAGAGGTGAGACGAAACACAAGGCAAGATATTGTGATACCTCAGGTGAGGGAAGGTGTGTGTGTGGAGGTGCGGGGAGATATTGATGTAACAGAGGGATTGCTTAAAGATGGGATTAAAGAAGGAGAGAGAAGGTTGTTGGGAGATGAGTGCAAAGATACTGCCTCATCTTAGGGGACAGCAACATAGTCACAAAGCTTGAGAATGAGACAAATGGTACAGTAAGTTGAGAGTGAGAAGATTGGTGACTAAAGAGGAAGAACCAATATGACTTGGTGAGAGACTGGATATGGGCAAGGGGCAGGGAGGTATCCATGTGGTGTGTGAAGAATTGCCCAAGATTGCTAGGTGGTGAGGTTGGAAAATTGGGATGAAGGGGGAAACAAAGAAAAAGAAATTGAAAGATGATAAATGTAGTTTTTGAGAACAAATGTGTGTGGGTGGTGAGAAATCCAGGAAGAGCTATCAGTGATAGCATGAGGTGATTAACCATTATTATCACGAAGGTTTTTGCTACTGGAGAAGTACCAGATGATTAGAGAATAGTGAACATAGTTGATGAGAGAAGTACTAGGGGAAACATATTAAAGTCCTAAATGTCTCAATCAAACATCAATTGTAGGAACTATTCTTGATTATTTTAAGGACACACCTGGCAAAATACAAATTTAATAGTGTGAATCAGGATGGCTTTGTGAAAGGTAAATCAGGGCACACAAATCCGGTTACTTTCTAAATGAAAAATCTATCTGCTTAGACAAAGTGGAAGCAATAGATTTAATGTTTGGATTTTTCAGAAAGCTTTGACAGTTTCACATGATGGATTATTTTATAAATTCTCTTAGTAAACAATTGCCCAACCCATATTGAAAGAGGTAAAGAAATATTTAGTGGATAGAAAGCAGAGAGTTGACAATAAAGGTGTGTGTTTTGTGTAAGTTGTAGAAAAGGATCTTACATGGCTCTGTATTGTAATTCGCGCCCACTCTCTTAAAATAAAAACCAAAAACCCCAAAACAAACCGCCTTGACTTCCAAAGTTTCAACATGTGAAATCACAAAACTTGGAGGATTCCAAAATGGGAGACAAAGACTCAGAGGGATATAGCTGTTTTACAGGGTATATTCGATAGATGTGGTGATCAGACTTTGAGGTGGACTTATGAAATTTAACGTGCCCAAATCTAAAGTGATGTGCTTGGGTAGAAATCCTGTCCAAATGGCACTGAATTAGTTAATGCTGTAGAGGAAAGGGTTTTTTGTCAAGTGTGTAGTGGCAGTAAAGATGTCTACATAGGATGTATCATGAGGGGTGGAGGCTGTTATTGAAGACCTAGGGTTTTGTGCTAATGCTTTATAAAGCACGGATTAGAGTGCTTTTGGAGTACAGTGTCTAGTTTTGTTCGCATTGCTCAAATAGAAATTATAGCTAAACCAGAGAGAATACAATTTACAGTGGTTCCCATCTTTTTTGAGTGAAAGCCCCACTAGTTAACACTAGGTAAAACATACGCTTCCCCCTCACCATCATCCATAAACACACACAACCCCTGTAAACACATGTAATGATAATAATAACACTAAATTACATAATAATAAATTACTCTTACCTGAGTAAGAAGCTAAGCCTTCTCTGGCACAGCTGCCACTGCATGCCACGTGTGGCCCCTAATGGACTGAGGGTAATGGAAGCAGCCTTGGCCGGGGCTACTCCAGGCCCCCACCGGCATGGGGCTGCTCCTCTATGCCCGGGTAGTGTGAGGTTGTGGGGGGCTGCTCCTCTGATCCTACTGGAGTGGAGCTCGGGTCGGTTGCTTCCTCGGGGAGGCTGCTTCTCCGCTCTGCCTGGTGTGGATCTTGGGGGGCTAAATGACCTCAATATTACTGAAGGCTCATGGATCCCTTGTAATCTTTGGCACCCCCCCCAGAGGATGTCCCGCACCCCTTCTTGGGAACCAATGAACTAAGTAACAAAACTGGGGTTATTGGCCTTGAGAGGAGAGATGACCGTATAAAAACATTTAAACTAGCTAAGGTATTATGAAACCTAAGATTGGTGAATGGTTTGGTTATTGGGCAGAGTAGAACTTCAGTTTTAAATTGTGGAAAGTGAATTAATGCATGTAAAAACATAACTTTCTAAAATCTTATTTTATATGCGTGGTGAATAAACTTAATTGTTCTCCAAAAGAGGTAGTGAAATCTAACAGAATGTGTCTGAAGCGGCTATGTCAACTTAAATTTGCCCCAAATTAATTTTATAAAACCTAGTTATTATAAAGCTGAAGACCAACAGAAATATTTTGACAACTGATTTTAATTCCAATGTAAACAATTCTTAAACAAAACATTCCCCTACAGTTGTTGAAAACTAAACATTTGTAGCATGAAGAATCTGAAAGTGAAACTGATTTTAATTGCCCAATCTGAGGGAGATGTGAAAAGTAGAAAACATAAATGATGACAAATGCATTGGATTGTTAGCATTTTCTCTTAATATCTCTTGAATAGTACTATATACCTCGACCCTTGTTACAGCACAAGACTTTTAACCTTGACAGTGTGCCATTAGCATAAGAGGAATGGTGTGGAATTTAATTATTTAAAGGAGAATATGTTTATTGCTTGGTTGTAGCCTTTTTTGGGGGGTCAGACAGAAATACGTGGCTGATCATGCTTTTCTACTCCCATTCCTCAGTTTGGCTAAGGGTTTTTGTTTTCTTGCACAAAAAAATTAAAAGCTTAACCCTTTTCCAAACTTCTAGTAATTAGATGCAGGAATGAAGCCACAGTCTCTTGGTGAGGTGGAGGGGGAAAATAACTCTTGTAACAAAATGGAGCTGCTTTGCAATACAGATGTAGGGTCCCTCTCAAGGTCACTGTCTTGTTGTCCAAAGACCTCAGTGGGGTTGGCTCTAGCTACCTTCCAGAACACCTATGTATCAGCCACCATGATTTCTCATGACAGCAGCCTTCTAAGGAAAAAAGACACGGTCATACTTGGTGGAGGAGAAGGAGGGGGAGGGTCTTTTGTGCGTTAGAGGCCGCTTTCACGAGATTTAGAGTGTCAAGAGACTGAGGGACCATGGAAATAACTACATTCGGAATTACTGTAAATAAAAAACTGCATTTCTTCAACTTACCTTCCCCCCCCCCTTTCTTTATGCTTGCTCATACAGATATGAACAAGCAAGCAAACCCTCCAAACTTACCAGACTTTTTCTCCTACAGATAGTGAAGAAAGAGGGTGAACTGGTGGCTTTTTAAATATTTAAGAGGTACTCAAACACTATGGTAATGGAAAGCTGAGTTACAGGCTAGAGATGGCATAGTTATCAACCTGTTTCAGACACGAATGGTGTATGTCCTGCTGCTTGTTCTATGCTACTCTTTTAATGACTCATTGACCTTACATTTCCTGCCTTTAAAATGTCATTTGTTCATTTGCTTACTTTTGGTAGGTGAGACATAAAACTTCAGACCAGGTGATGGCTCTGAAGATGAACATACTGAGCAGTAACCGAGCAAACATGCTGAAAGAGATCCAGCTTATGAACAGACTCTCTCATCCAAACATCTTAAGGTACTATTTTTTTCCATTGGGTAGTACAAGGGCAAGGGAGGATTCCTATGAAATTTTTTTAAAGGGTTTCATGTATGTCTGGAATTTTATGGCTTCATAAGATAGAGATCCTCTAATTTAAAAATAATAATTTTCATACTAGAGCATGTTACTTAGTTTGGCAATTTGCATTCAGTGATAACCAACAACGGTTTCTTCAGAGGAACGTGGAAGTCTTCATAATGCAATTGTCCATACAGTCGCTCAACTCATATGAAGCAAGAGATTTGATTTCTATTTACTGTCTGAACTTGCATAGTTAAACCTGTGAATGGTCACAGACTAATCATAGAATATTAGAGTTGGAAGGGACCTCGAGATCATCGAGTCCCAACTCCTGCTCAGAGCAGGACAAACTAGGGATTGATAACTATTTAAGGAGGTGAATTTTCCAGGTTGATGGCATAGTGCAAAGTTGTATGACTTCTGATTGGTGTTAAATTTACTGTTCTCTAATTTTTAGTGTTCCCTTATTTTTGTAATGTGAGACAGGAGAAGAAGGCCTGAAGAATAGTATGAGAATTAAATTAGTCTTCTCTGATTAATACTTCTCCTTTCAAGGCTAAATCATCCACATTTTGCAATAGCTTGTCATGAGAGTTCCAAACACTTCTAAGCCTCTATTGTTGCCACCCTTTGTACTTTTTCAGTCTCAGTCATACTTTCCTGAAGGCTAGGTGACAAGCAACAGACACTGCTTCACCTGGGGCTGTAACATTGTTAGATATCTAATGTGATGGTGATTATCATTTGTTCAGTGTATCCAAGTAACGTATTTTTGCTCTCCAATTGCTGCTGCACGGTTGGCAGACATCCTGACTGAGCTATGATGATGACTGAAGTCTTTCCTTAGGGAGTCTATCAAGCTCAGAGCCTATCAGTGTTTGTAAGAAGTGTCAACTCATTTTGCCAATGTGCATTATCTTACATTTACACAACGTTAATTTGTTGAACTATTACTCTGCACAAGCCTGCAATGTTTAAATCTGTAATATTTATTAAATTTAAACAACTGAGTTTCCACTTTCAACATGTTTTTAAATAACTCGGGTCCCAGTATCTAGCCCTAGAACAGTGGTTCTTAACCTTTCCAAACTACTGTACCCCTGAAGCCTGAGTCCCACCCCCACGGGGCTGAGGCATGTAACTTAGTTTCATGGCGCCCCTGTGGCTCCAGGCAATTGCCTTTCTTGCCACCCCCAATACCAGCTCTGCACTTGCGACCCCTCTAAAACCCCAGGTTAAGAAACACTGCCCTAGAATATCCTCAGTCTTAACTTTTCTGTTCTTTGGAACAACTCTTAACCAATTATTAATGCAAGGCAATATACTTTACCCCTTTAACTCATTTGTTTCCCTTAATAGTCAATTCTGAGAAACCTTATCAGTATTATTTTTTCTCAAATAACTCAACAGTTTGGAGAGGCATAACTTTTTCTTACAGTGGTTTGCTGGTTTGACCTTACCAGATTGTACTTATCCAGTTGTTGTACTGATCTACCCTTAATCAGACTCTTAGTCAGTTTTCCCTTTACCAAAGCATGGTTCACTGGTCTAATTCCCAGCATTTCCTTTGGTGTTCTCTCTTTCCTTTATTTATTTATTTTTTAGTGGCGGCACGTAGGCAACTTTCAGTTCTTCAGGAACAATAACTGTTTTATACAGGATATTCATTACATGATTACGCAGATGTGCAGCATGTGGTCCTCCTGGGAAGCAGATAGAGTTGCACTGGAGTACAATTTGGTAGAGACTTTGCACACCCTCACTCTTTGTCAATTTTACAGTCGGTGTATCTCAGTGCTTTCCATATCAAGTTTACAGTAAAAAAAAAAAAAAAAAAGATGAATATGCTAATTGCCAGCCCTACAAACTTGCTCTGAAAGTCAACCTGTTTCTTTTCTGGTTAGTTCATTGTCATCAGTAGTAACAGAGAATCTGTTGGCCAAATGCTGCATTCAGTTACAACTAAGTAGCCCTGCTGCTTTTGGTGAGGTTGCACAGGTGTCAGTAAGAGCACAAGTTATTGGGCCTAATACTGGGGTAACTGAGTGAAATCTGATGTCCTGTGACATACAGAAATAGATGATCTGATGGTGCCTTCCGGCCTTAAACTCTATGAATTTATGCATAATTTGAAGACAATGGTGTTGCACAGATGGCTCTGAAATGGAACAATAATTCTGTTGATTATACATGAGCCAGAAGATAATTCGGTTTGCTCTCCCAGTGGTTCTTCAGAGCTGACAGTAATAAATCTTTATTCCCACCCACCCACCATGCATACTTAGGTAAGGAGATAAAACTCTGATTATATAAAAATGACCATTGCTTATTCAGCTCATCTGTTGCTTGTGTGTGTTTACTTTTTCAGAGTAGAATTCACTTAGTTTTTCAAATTGCTTGAGTTGAGGCTTCCTCCTTAGGGAAACTTCACTGTCTATTAAAATTGCTGACTTTATCTTCCTTGTTGGAAAACTGCCTTTGAAATAGGAATTTCTTCATTGTCTACAGTAAATACCAATATAAAAATTGTATTTCACTTTGCTAGTTCTTCAGTCTTTCTCCCACTTACTCCACACTGATTATTGTTTTTTTTCTTTCTCTCTTAGGTAATTGATATTTTGTGTTTGTCCCCTTTATTTTAGGTCAGAATTGAACCCTACCTGTCACAGTGTATTTTCCAATCTCTTTAGGATGATTGCAACAGGCTTTCCACCTTTAAAAAAGCTGTCCCTCTCTTTCCCCCAACTAATAGCATGAAGTACTTCTCTATTTAACCGTGTGTATTTTACTTGACTCCTTTTCATTTATATATTTTTTAACAGAAGTCTATATACCATCTGTGCCTGTAATCCATTGTTGTAAAAAATTAGCCTACAGGCTGTTAACTCTGTGTATTAAAATGTCTTTTGTTCATGTATGTATTCATACCTAATGTGCAGTTGCTTTTGCAATATATAGTGGTGAGGGGAAAAAACACACACACCAGTATCAGTTAACAGTAGCCTGGAGCACACTCAGTTGTAGATCCTGTCATCAGGAGAATGTTCTACAATAGCATGTTTATGTTGAAGGGTTTTCTGGGATGACTTTCTGGGATTCTTGTATTTGGATTAGTCAATATTTAAAGAGAACCGTTCTTTCCTACTAAGTTTTAGTCTTTTGAGTATATAATTTTTCCATTCTAGGGATTTTAAAATTATTCTGTGCTCCAGCTTGCTTTCAACACTCTTTTCTTCATCACTTTTAAAATCTGCCCTTTAAAATTCTTTCCCTTTTGTTATTGCTAAGGAATTTGTCCTCTTTTGTGATATCATGCCTAAGTGTGCTGTGGCAATGTTTAACTAATGCAGCTTCTCCACTTGACTCTGAGATGAACCCTGTTCTTACATAATATGTAAAAATAAGCCACCTCATCTCTCATGAGCTCTGACAGGTGCTGCTGTAAAAAGTAATTGTTTTATGGCAGTGGTTTTCAAACTCTGATCTGTGCATCCCCAGTTGGCACCTTTCCTTATGTTCTGCATACTGAAACCTTTTGACATCTATGCTGGGCAGTGGGGGGAGGGGTGGGAGTTTGTGTGGTAGAGACGACTTTTCTCCTAGGAAGTGGTTTGCAAAATTGTATCTCTGTCCTCTATCACATTAGCCTGTCTTTCTGGTGTAATTAGCAGCCAGGAATCTGATGTTTATTGTTCCACCCTGTGTCTGACAACAAATTAGGTGGTTTCTTTCACAAGCTATGTGTTCCTGTTAGCCCACACTTAGCTTTAAAATTCTAATATAAAGTTACTTATATTTTTTACTGCTTAAAATCACTGTCATCATTAATATTAATTAACTTCATTTGGTTGAAATTCTGCTTTTGCTTGTCTGCACTGCTTCATCCTTATTGCTGGAAATTCCTAGCCTGTTTCTTTCTCCTAAACCACAGCCACTTACAGTTTTGGACGTCTGATCCAAGTGCACTTGATGAATTTCTTCAACTCATGGTTTAATGGGGATTATTTTTTTCTTTTATTGCCAAGCATGTAGTTTACTTGCAGGTAAGGTGAAGCCCATCACCATCCTTCTCAATGCCTGTGGATTTGCCTCTTTCTCATTCCAAAGTGGTATTTAGGCACAATTGTGTCAAGGTCCTCTAGTTTCTGTTTCGCAGGGCTGAGTGAATTTGAATTAATCTCTGTCTCTGTCTCCTTATCCAAGGTTTTGGAATCATTTATGCCCCTGTCTCCCTGGTCCTGTTCATGGAATAAGTAGTCTAGCTGTGTTCTTTGTGTCTTGCATGTCCTCACAATATTAAAAGATTCTGCTGCACAAACTCTACCCTCAGCCAGTGAGCTACAACAGATGGTTCAGATGAAGTGGAAAGTTAAAACTGGGTCTCCATCTGTTGGAGATAATGCAGTCCAACCTACCTTGCTGTCACCCCAAGTAGCCTCATGTACATGTTGAACATGAGAATCTATAAAAATATAATTTTGTGGTCTTCAACACAAACGTACCCTTGAGGAAAATGGGAAATTGCCGGTGCTACCCCATGTGTGTTCGTTCTCTCTCTCTCTACACACACACACACACACACACACACACACACACACACACACACACACACGTCCATCTCTCTAGGGGATATTTTGGAATATATTTTGACACCTTTCTGGTAGCCATATTGGCACCGTGCGCTAACAGAAGTAAAAAGCAGTATAAACTTAGTTCTGTCCTTAAAATCAGCAGACATGACTCTGAACACACATTGGGTGTAGATTCATGAGTCAGAAGGTGCAATTTTTGTGGAGTCATTTTCTTGGGCATAACTTCACTTGAAACCTCTGTTGAACAATGTAAGCCTTCAAGATTTCTCTCCTTTATTTCTCTGTGTTGCTGATATTGACATGCATTATAGCCATGAGTTCCCACCCAAGGCAATCTATAGGACTCTGTTACCTGTGAGATCAATGCTCTTTTGTCCTGAAAAGCAAGTCACTGCTCTGTGTTCTACAGTCTTCACTAATGGAGCAGTCCATTAACCCAAGTCCTTTTTCTCTTGTGCAGTCTTTTAGATTAGTGCATTTTCAGAATGTGATTGAATTTCAGTCTTTAACATCACTGTTTGCATGAAAAATGCTTCTTTATTTAATATGTACTTTAGAGACCTTTTTCATATAACATTTTTCTGCACACAGGAAGTCTTAGCTCATGTTTTAAATGCCCTCATGGGAGCACTTTGAAATATTGTTGTGTTTGGCAGCAAACATGCAAGCAGACTGATTCATTGATTTAACCCCACCATCTGCAAATACAATAAAATTAAAATAATGTCCGTGTATATGTGTTGTTTGAGCTTTCTCGAAGGAGAATTTCTTTCATCTACTCACACAGAAATCCAGCATATTTGAAATATTATGTCAATCTGTTTTCCTTTGCTGCAGTTGGTCCCCTGTCAAGCCCTCCCATCAGTGGAAGAACTTGTGATGGAGTATGTTTCAGTAGGCTGACTGCTTGCATTGTTTTTAGCACCCTCAGTATGTTTATGCTGAACAATGATTTGTAATTAACAAATGGAAGTCAGAAAATGATTTACCAAGTTTTTTTCTTCCTATAACCTGGACCTTCAAAAGCATTATTTTAGAAATGGTGTGCACATACCGGTATAAATAAATAAATACTTATTAAATATAAATAAATACAAATTTATGAAGTTGCAAAAGGGCTAGATGAGATGACTTACCTTTGGACTGAAATATGGTAAGGATTACAGTGTTAACAGTAAAAAGTAGCTAAAATGCAATTTTATTTAGCATTACATCTAATACAATTAACTATGGAAGGTTTTAAGTGCAGATTTAGTGAAGTCATCCTCTGTCCATTGTCACATTTGGGGTGCAATCCAGATAAATGAGGTTGACACCCCCTGCCCTGTTACCCTGGGTGCCTTAAAATGCTTTGCTGCTGTAGCTCCCTTGTCTGGACACTCCCAACCAGCCTACAAACATGAACTGAGTGTCTGTGTGATAAGCAGCCTTGGTTCAGTAATTCTGACTCCAGAAGCCTGCTTGTTACACCGCAGCCACACTCTTGTCTCCACCTGCCTTGGTTACTACTAGCCAAGTGACCCCAGTACACCCCCAGTCCTAGATTTCCCCAAAATTGCCTGCCTTGAACTGTCCAGTCCTCTCCTGGACCACTCAGAGAAATAATGAGGTTCGTTTGCTTCTTTAAAGAGACAATACCTAGCAGCTTGCCACAGTAACTATAGTTAACAATTATTTCAATTCGAACACAACCCTGGGTTGATTTAGATTAAAATAAGTTTAACAGGACACAGGCTAAGTGATGCCAAGTAAAAGAAATGGTTAGAAATGGTTACAAGCATATAAAAGTGAAAACACGCATCTAAAAGTCTAAATTTTCATTTAGCAAGGCACGGTCTTTGTTTAAGATGGTTTATCTCCCCAATTACTCTTCGTTCTGCAGGGCTGACTGTCTCAGTCAGGACCTTCCACAGAAGTGTGAGGTGCTGGTTTCCCTTGTCATCTGAGGTGAAAGATAACTTAGGGGTTCATTGCCCCTCTTTTTATAGTCCAGTAAACCTTTGAAAAGCGTATCTCTTAAAGTTCATTGACTCTGCTTCCAGAAGCAGGAAGGTTTCCTGGGGGTACAGTGTCCATCCCCCATTGATAGTTGAGTTGTTACTTCCTCCCCTGGTTAGCTTTTGATGGCTTTATTTTTCTTTTATGTAAATGTATCTTCATTGTCTTTGCCTGGTGACCAGGTTGGCTAGACAGACAATTCCTTATTATCCAGACATACTGACTCCCCAACCACCTTGTGAGCTTTGATGGTTCTGTTTACTACATATATAAATTGCAGTTCCATTGGCATTGGTCACCCAGCTTCATTTCTATTCAAGACCTTGATGATTATCTGTTCTATTCTTTCCCTCTGAAGCACCTGGCATTGGCCACTGTTGGAAGACAGGTTACTGGGCTAGATGGGCCATTGGTCCAACTCACTATGGATGTTTTATGACCTTGGCAGACCTATTTCTACTTTGCTCAAATGAAGACTTTAAAACATATTAGAGGATATTCATAACTTCACATGTGGCATTGTCACATATATTCCACAATGATATTAATGACCAATGTGTTTTTAGTTTTCAGATAATGAAGCCTCACAAAGCATGATTTGTACACATCTTGTTGGAGTAGTGTGTAGGGTTTGAATACAGGGTGCTTAGGGTCACATCCATACCCCACCCCCCCAAATGTTCAGTGCCATGGTGCAAGCGTATTTGTTCTTGCCTTCACTTTCTCTGCATCTGGCTATACAGTTTTAGAGGAATTTATTGTATAGATTCTGTATTTGTCTGATTTTTTTCCCCCCTAGTTTTTAATCTGCCAGCCACCCAAATCTGAATTGTTTGCAGCTTTTGTGTCTTGACTATAATTTTCTCCTGTCTGCCACAGGTAGTAGATTAACTGTATAAACTGGTGTCCTAGGTAGTCTTTGTCCACAGAACAGAAATGTGGCCCCATTACATCCTTTTACTGGGAAGCTTGCACTGCCTTTAACAGATCCACAGGAGCAGTATAATCTGGATTTCAGTTTATCCTCGTAAACTATCAGTAAGGCAGAGAACCTCAAAGTCTGAGGCCAAAGTTCTTTCTTTCCCCATCTTGCTCATAAAGTCTTGCTTCCTTAACGAACTGACTGAATTGCAAACAGTTTGTGAGACCATGACTAACCACTTCTAATTAGAAGAAGTGTACAAAGTCCAATTGCTGGGTCATCATCTAAGAATATACTTCTTATGGTTTGTATGGCTTGGGTTTTTTTTGAGAGAGTTCTAATGGCAGGGGAGATCCTCCAAGAGCTGGTTTTCAAATATCTAAATATCTTTAGTATTCATCAAAATCAAGTATTTCATGATGAAACCTTCTGCATTGTACTAGCAGGGGTGCTTTGGAAGGATTTCCCAGAGGTTGTAGACCTGAAGGCTCCTATTTCCAAGTAGTAGTAATCATTTTTCTTTACAAATGCCTCCATTTTCCCCAATAAGGAAATGTATATTTAGTACAAATTTCTAGTGTTTTGGATGACTGGCCAAGCAAGGTCTCTTCCAGCTAGAACACTTGAAGTGTAACCTATTTGGCTGATGAAAGACAAATTGTGCTGCAGTTCCCCTAGAAGTGCATCTTGGCACTGAAGACAGTGCATCTAGCCAAGAGGAATAATGGATGGGCAAGCAGGTCTACTTCCTATCCAGAGACATGGAATCTCACTTGGGGCAAAGAATTTCTAAATCTAAGTAGTTGTATCTTCTAAATAGCAGCTGCCTACATTACCTTCAGCACAATTATTTTCCAGCAATATTTGGATTAGCTGGGGGCTCACCGTTGCCTGATACAGCAGATTCAGGAGCAGGTTATCCAGGAATATGGATTGGCGGAGCTATGTCCTTTAAACCTGTTTTCCAGATTTTCAAAAAAGTTAGATTCTTTCGTAATGTTTAAATGGTTAATTTATGTTGCTTGTAAATGTATTAATAACACTATCTTGATTTCTGTTTGCTTGCATGGCAATTTCTAATAGTGTGGGTTTTTAGAAATTTATTTTTAATCTAGCCTGTTGGTATGAGCTAATGCTCCTGAGCCTTGTTTCCTTTCTTATTTAAGGGGTAGAAACATCTTTATTTCCCAAACAGAAAACTACTGTTTCTCATTGTTGTAAATGTGCTCCTGTTTCTAGGATTTTATACTGCTTTTTAGGGTTTTGAACTGCTGCCTATTTCTGCAGTAACTGATTGCTCACAGTACTCACTGAAGCTGCAGAACACGGCAACATTTTCTGGTTGTTTCTCTCTGATAGTATCAAGAAACACTAACCAGTCTTATCAGTCTTATTTTAGCTTTTATACCTTCCGAATGAAAAGATAAAATTTAGCTTTTTTTTCTTTTTTTTTTTGGTCTCAGTCTTTTCTTAAGTTTAAGAAAACCACAAGCGGACACATCGGTATCTTAGTGCTTCATGTTTGGTGCATTCTATACCTCTTCAACCTGGATGTGGCTGCATGAGCACCTGCTGAATGGCTGTTTCAATTTTACTAATGTTTTTAGTATTTAAGAAACACCTTTATGAAAACCTGTCATAGGTTACTTTTCTTTTGATAGAGACTATAGTTTGTGCAACAGTGGATGTGAAAAGAGATATTAAATGAGACAATTGGAATCAAATAATTTGGTTGATACGGAGACCTCCTTTGATCCAAGCAGTTTAGCTGACACAATTTACAAATTCCTCCGGAACAGGCTAACCACTGAAACATCTATATTCTGTCTGCTTTTTCGCCAATTATTTTTCTTTTGTGACCTTCACCATTCCTTTCCATAAAGAAGAACCTTGTCTCTCAAACAATCTTGTTGGATTAACATCAGATTTTATTTAAATAAATTAAACCCCTCCTTTTCCAAAAGACTTTAATCTCACATGGAAATGTAGGGTTAATTCATTCTTCTTTGTGAAATTCTTGAAGATCCTTAAATGGAAGTTCTGTATTTAGAAAAAAATACGTACATTTTTGAAGACTAGAGTAGAGTTGTTTGGATTTTGTGTCTAAACAAGTTAGTGTGTAGGCTTTTGTTGGAAGCTGTTTTAACTATAGAATTTACTTTAACTATAAAATTTCTACTTGCCTAGATGTACTGTATTATCTTCCACACTCTACAAGTATCTAAAATGGATAATCTCAGGCCAGCTTTTTTGTCAGATATATTGCATAAGCTATGAGATTTATGTTCCTACTACACACACCACTTGATTCTTGTCTTGAAAGAATTCTTTATAACCTGTTTTAGATATCTGGATTGATTGAAATGTTAATGTATGTATTTGCCCCAATGGTCAACCTTTTTAACTGAGTGAAAATGTTGCAATAATTTTATTAACAGCAATATATCATCAGTCTTCTCTGTTTTGCAAAGGAAAAAATAAATTTTCAACATCTCAGAACTTGTGCAGTAGTGAACAGCCTTTGGAGTCTGGGATCTAAATGTCCTGGAAGAACCCGGTTGCGTATCAGACTTTTTTGTTTTGTGAATGGAGCTGAAATTCTGTGTGGTGTAGCTCAAGAGCCTTGGTTTAATTAAGTTTATTCCAGAGTTTGCCTTCATAATGTCAGTCACTGCTTGAATAGATGTATTTCTGACTTTTTACATATGAGTGACTTATTTACAGATTTCCTTTTAAGTAATTGCCCTTAGGAGAGGAGAGGCAGCAGTTGTATAGATTAGATATCCAAAAGTCTCTATTTCTGAATTTACCGTAGTTTTGCATTACATGAGCGTTTATATTGTCACTTTTTTTTTTCATTTTAAAGAAAGATATTATGTGGGGCAAGATCAATCAGAACCAGATTTTATGGTGCAAGTTCCATTTCTCCCCACCCCTCCCAGTTACAGGAAACAGATTTCCACAGCTCATCTTATGCAGAGGCCCTTATCTATATTATTTGTTTTTCTTGTGTTGCCTGTAATTTACCAGTCAGCTGTTAGACAAGAGAACAGTAAGGAGCATTCATTTCTTCAAAAGCAGCTTAGCTTAACTAGTACTACATGTCCCTTGCATCATTTTGTTTTTAAATACAGAAGTGTTTTAGGATATAAAAGGTCATTATTTCTACAAATCGACTGCCACAAGATTCTTCTGCCACATCCAGAATGGTCACATTGACTGAAATCATGCATTTCTGCTTACATACACTTTTTTTTTTTTTTTGGCGGGGGGGGGGGGGCAATAGTGTGGGAAAGAATTCCTCAACCAGCCATTAACACAACTTAATATTTGACACGTTTTTGCCCCCTAAGTGATCAAATTGTAAACAATGCCACTGAAAATGGTTGTGCTACAAAGCACACACCTCCTACAGTGATATGGGATCAACTGTATACTTCTGGAGTCCATACAGTGTTTAAAAGTCAGGCTTTAATGAACTTTCTAATGGGAGACCTTGAATTTATTACATACTGCTTCACATTTTGCCACACCAAGTGTGACGTCTGCTACACAAATCACCTTGGGGCAGGGGGTGAGGTGCGGAATGAGATTGTGATTGCACTCCTATGACCTAAAGTTGAATGTTTAGCATGCTTTCTCCTCATCGTGCTTAAAAACTAAGGATGATAGGTGCTTCTGTAGTACCAATACTAGGAGCCTCAGTCATGGACACGGGCCCCATTGTGGTAGGTGCTATACAAACACACAACAGAGAGATGGTCCCTGCCCCAGAGATCTTACAGTCTAAGTAATTGATTACTGTCTGAGTGAGTTAAATTTATATGATGAAATAGTAATTTAGGATATAATTTTCACTTGCCCTATGTGATTGTGCAGGAGAGTATGGGAGCATAAGGTGCTTCTCTTCTCCCTGCACCTTTCAATATCAGCCAGTGCAGAAAGGGAAGTAATTTGCTATTTGTATTGGTTCGTAGCTGACTACTGAGCTCGGCTGTCCCTCCCCGAGCAAGTGGGAAGCAAGGTGTGACTCTGAGCCCATTCCTTTTCCCTGGTGACATAGCTATATGTTGGCCTTTCCTCAAGGCTTGGAGAAAATGACAATCTACCTGTAGTGAGTAATTTTCCACTTAAGTTTGAGTCTGGTCTCCTCAGCTCTATTGAACAGGGCATTCAAAACATTGTACCATAGCCCCTCACCTTTCTGTTAAGGTAGGATTTTAAATGTCCAACATTGAACCAGCTATTTTCACTTCTGTGTTTTTTATTTATATATTTAAAAAAAACCTTTGTTCTGTGTTTTGCAGGTTTATGGGTGTCTGCGTACATCAAGGACAACTGCATGCACTAACTGAGGTAAGACTGTTTATGTTCAGTACTGAACTGTTCATGATATGTACTCATCTGGGGCCAAACTACAACTTTGAGTAGCAATTACGTATGCAAGTAGTCTCACTAGTTTTTGATAGGATCGATCACTGTAAAGGTTACAGAATCAGGTTTTTTAATTGTGTTTCAGTAATAGACTCCTAACACCTAGCTTTCAAACATGGACTCTTAATAGGATGAAAAATCAACTTTTTAGGTATATAAAATAGCCATTAACAGAGTATCCAAATGAGAGCTGTATGTACCTTTAAGGTGCCTTTATCTGAAAACATGTATGTGTATGATTTTCTTCATGTATCATCAACCTTCTTACTTATGCCTTATTTATCATGATTGTTTGTATTTTGTGGGAGCGGAATCCAATTCACTAATTTCCTCCTTTTCAAAATGTTTTTTCTTTCTCTCTCCCTGGGCTCTGTAGTGTGGTGACCATACATCCAGCAGAGATAGGTTAGACCAGAGATTCCCAAACTTTTCTTATTTCGTACTCCCTTCCAGATCTACCAGAACCCCTACCTTTCTAATCAGTGATACTTTGTGTGTTCTTAACATTGTCTGTCTGTAGCCATCTGTCCATATTTCACTATTACGAACAAATATATAATGCAACATATATAACCAAAAAAAACCCGTCTAAGTTCTGAGCTCAGTTAGACTGGACAGTTGCTGTGCAACTGAGCCTATGCTGTACGGCGATTTGGAGGTGAGAGATGTGTATGTCAACGCCTCTGCGTATCCATGTTCTCATTGGGATGCCTTGAAGTAAATTAACTACTGTATTTTGTATAAGAAATTACCACAGAGTTTTAAATCTTTGTCTGAATAGCCTATTATGAAAATGCAATAAATAAAATAATAAAATCCACCATTACACAATTTCTCCTGCGTACCCCTCCAGAGATGTCTCATCATTTGGGAACCTCTGGGCTATAAGTTGCATCCTCTGAAGCTCAGCAATTTTTTTTTTAATGAGCCAAGGTGAGCTCTTGCTACCTCATGGTGTTCTCAGTTCCTACTGACTCAGCAAGGGACTGAGCCAGTCTAAAATGGTGTGATCTCCTGTGCAGTAGCACATTATGCAGCTGCTACACTATTACGCTCCTTGTGTATAATATGGCTTTAATACAGTTGCTGTAATCGCTGTCCTGATTTCCCAAGTGCATACTACTAATTATATCTTCATATATTGGAAAAGTGCTTGATCAATAATTCATATCAATGTATTCCTCTAGGGAATCTGCTTCTTAAATAAGTTGTAGCACACAACTCTCATGCTGGGAGAATTGAAAGTTGACCATTATGATAAAGTATCTTCTTCTAAAGCAGGTACTGTAATAAAACTGGAAGTGAAGTCATATTTGGAGGGTAAATTTCTACATTATATATTGCAGTTTTTTCTTAACTTTTAATATAAAGGGACATGTGTACTGTCTTGTTTTAAAGAAAAAAAGAAACTTGTACCGTATTACATGTGGTGGCAGAGACACTGCAATCCTCATACTTCAGTCTTACTCCTTTCACACGCTGTGGTTTTGTTGTGCTGTAGGTATGATGCTTACAAGAAAAGCACTTGACTTGTTTTCCCCCAGTGACCAAATTTTCAGAGAAGATATTTTGTTTCAATATGACATTTTATTGTCTTGATAAACTTCCAGAATTAATAACTAGGTTTTTATTACACAATGAATAGTAACACAAATTTTTTGTTTAGCAATCTTGCATGAACTTCAGTGCTTTTAGAATATTTTTTACAGAACATAAATTATTTAAAACTGCCTAATATGAAAACGTGTAAAAAGCCACAGTACTGTCAGTGCAACTTTATTTGTAACTTTGTATTGTCCAAAACTTTGTTGCTTTTTAAAAAAGGTGAGATCACCTTTGATTATTATTTACCAAAAGAAATCTGCCCACCATAACCATTTGTGAAATTTTGTCTTTATAGAATACAAGGAATTATCAGAGCACAAAAAACATTTCAAGAAGTTAACATGCACATGGTTCCATTAATGATTAAAATGAGGAATATCTCCCTTTATCCAAAGAGACTTGGCATTCATGTCTAAGAATCTCTGTAGAAAGGGAAGATCGGGTAGTCATGTATAAAACAATAGTAACAAATAGAGAACATTACAGGGCCAGACAGTCAAAAGCATGCCCGCAGTTTGCTGCCTGCGCAACTTGTGTGTGCAGTCCCCGACTTGAATGCACATATACATTGGCTTTGAAATTCAGAACTCATTGGGGTGAATGGGGCAAAGGACGGAAGGGATGAGTTCACACTTTTGCTGCTGTTTGGCTGAAGCACTTTAGCAGATTTTAACAGCTGTCTTTTCACAATGGAAAAGAGACGTTTTAAAAATGGAAATTTAGACTTTTCAGAAAATTGCAGGTTGCAGCACATTTATGAGAAGACTTTCAAAATATGAGATGGACAGTTTTTCTCAAACTCTATGATATTCTCCAGTACTCAGTAAAGATGTTTCAAGAATATTTTTTGTCTGTGTACTTAAGTAAATCTCCTTCATGTATATTATCCAAGCATTAGTACCTGTCTCTTTTGGAGTCTTTGATCCTGCTAAAGCAGGGAGAATGTCCCCTCCCTGCCCCAAACATATCCTAAAAGTGATGAGACTTCATTGTGCTCTACTAAAATCTTAGCAGATACTACTAAGCATGCTCAGAAATGACATTTTCCTCCTACATGCTTGTCATTTAAACACCCCTTCAAAAACCAACCAACCAACAAAAAAAAGTAAGGCAAACTTCCTCATGGAGAAGTAGCTAAGTTTGGAGGTGCTTGCTTTCTTCAGCAATTTCTGAGTTCTTGGCAAGCACCAGAATTTAAAATAACAGAAGAGAGATTTGTCAGTGTTTCACAAAATTTTACCTTTGGATTGAGGCAAAAGAGGAGATGTTTCTGACGCAAGCAGAATGTTTTAGAGTTATGAACAGAAGAATAGGGGAGCTATGATGGAATGTTGTAATGATAATGTTTGCTACCACCCATGTGAGGAAAAGGTAAATTTAGCTAACAACCTAAATAATAAGGTTGCTACATATGGGCATTTGGTCATGGAAGCAGTGAGCACATGCAGGCATTCATTTAATACAATAGCTGTTTTGTGGTTTGTTAGTTCATACTTGTACAGTGCTTTGAAAATGTAAAGTGCTCTATAAATTCTAAGTAGTATAACTCCTCCAATTTTTGCCAGTTATGCTGTTGTTCCCTCTTCTGGGATATTGTGGACAATACTGGTCACATAGCTTAAAGGAGTTTCTGGGGTTTGGGGAACAGCGGCAGAAGTGAATGGTTAAGGGAATTGGTGGTAGGATACATACTTTTCATCTCTAGTGCCACCAGTTCCAATACAGCCCAGGGTGACAGCAGTGACCAAAACTAAACTACTATCTGGTGGGCTATTCATTAGCTTATGTGAAATAAACTGACGTCATTCCAGTTTCTGGTTAACGTGTCCCCACTTAACAAAATCCTCCAGCTTGATTGATTTTAATCTCTGTCCTTATTGGCACTTCCAGGAGAGCTGTCTAGGGCAGAACTGGACACAGAGGTTGAACTGTGTTACCTCAAGAGGCCACTGCTTCCTAGAGTGTTGCGGAGGCACTGCAAGCGGAATCCTCCACTATTGCAGCCTGTGCTGGACCTGTTCTTTGCATAGAAAGAGGCATTTAGACTCCGGCAGCTCTGAAGATTTTTCTAGATTAATCTGTTTCTAGACTATGAAAGCTGCTTAAAAAATAAAGTAAAATTTGTTGACATGAAATCTGTTCAGTACAGAGGACCTACATTTCTGCTGTAGTTGGGAGCAGTTGTTTTCAGAAGGAGAACAGTTTGAGATTTTAAAATTAACATTTGGACAGAATTAAATCATGTCTAATTTATTTTTGTATTTGTTCCTATGACAAATTGTAATCTGAAGAAAGCTGAGGTCTTCTAGCAAATGTAGTGTGTTGTACATGAATTTTCTTGAGGCATGCAAATGTCATCAAGAGGGAGGAAAGTAGCCCTAAAAGCTGTTAGAGTGGCTATGAGAATTTGAGAACAGATACTCTGGCTGTTCAGGGCTGTATTACCAGTATCTAGCACTATACTGCTGGCTGGCAGCATGTGGAGTGTTACATTTAATAAAACTTTTTCCACATGTCCGAGCATACAGGAATCTGAGCATGCCGAGATCTGCAGAACATAAGCCCACAGTATTGCAGTAATAAAAGAAAGGAAGCTAGGAAGTGGCAAAGGGTGGACACGAGAAGGCAGGGAGATTAAAATGGAAGTAGAGACACCCAGATTTACCCTGTTAGAAACATGGTGGTACTTGTCAGTCACACACTAAAAGCCCTGTCTCCAGCAAAACTAAAATGACAGAAGAGAGAGGGGAGGGCCCTTTATTTGACCATATAGTAAGAGTAAACATCAGATATTACCATTTTAAAACTTTTGCTCCTTGTTTTCCCCCTTACTGGTGGAAGTATTGTGCTACTTTGACACATTTTTAACAGAACCCTGGCTCATTATTACTCATATAAAAAAGCTACCATGTTACTGCAATAACACACTCCTCCTTTGGCATGAATTTTCTTTTTGAGTTGTGCAAGTCTTTTTCCAATGATCCAAGTGCTTAGTAGTGAAATCTCTTGGGATATTTTAGCACATATTTCATGCAGCTATTTTTAGTAACTGCCAAAGCCATTTGAGAAACAGGAATCTGGTCTTGACAGTCATTCTCCACAAATAAAGGATGATTTTTATTACTTTTATACATGGCATTCATTCCCCCTGCTGTTCTTGCCTACAGCCAGCCTGTACTGATATAAAGCTTGCAAACTAGAATGAAGACATCAGTTTGTGTATCTTAGGGTTTTGTACTTTTCATTAGCCAAATTATTTGGCATCTTTGGTTTGAATATACTGATTAAGGGGAGTTGGTATCTTATTTTCTATCTAGGCATTTATACCACATATTCCTCAGTACAGCATCTGAGCTTTGGTTCACAGGGAAATGTTCTTCCATTTTCTTGTATGTTTTCCACCGTATTGTATTTTTTCTTAGGAGCTGAGTTTTTAAATGAACATTTTTACTATGTATACAAATAGACATAGCTTTATAAAGTCTGGTGGTTTTGGAGGCTTGACAGTGGCAGGATGCCTACCTCGGGTGTCATGGGTTTTTGCCATTGCTGTGGATTTAACTAATCCAAGCTCTGTTCTCCTGGAAGAATGGGAAGAGTGGCTGTGGAAACTTTCTCTTGGAATTTTTTGATGACAAAACTCTGAGAATTTACTTATTAATCCTAAACTTTCTTGTTTTAAATTTAAAGGGAGTGAATTTTGGTTTATAGTGTTCTAAAAAGCATACTGTGATGCTGCTAGGGGACAGTTTGTCTCCTTTTCTAAACGTCACCCAGTTCTGTGATAACCGAGGAACTGCTGTACAAATTCTGTAAGAACTCGAATTATATGTGAAATTTGGGATTAAAATGATCCCTGTGATCTACAAGCCAGTGAACAGTGTGAGTTTTGATCTTTATTTGATTGATTCATTTCTTTCTACGCTTCCTGTCACAGTTGCAAATTCTGTTTGTTTTGCTTTTGTTATTCACTTAAAGGAAAATAGATAGTTCTTGCACCTGGTACAGTACTAATGGCAGTGCCTGGGGTCATGTGGCATAGACCAGTATATATAAGAAAACTAGGCCTCTCCAGATGTGAAACTGAAAAGCCTGTGCACTCTGATACCAGGGTGATAGGTGTGGTCTGAGAACCTAGGTATTTGCTAAGAATAATTCAAATATCCTCTAGTGCAGCATGGCCACCTTGTACTGCACCTCAGGTAGATTCCGGCCATAGGGCAAGTGTATCTAGTCCTAGAAGGATCATGCCTGTGCACGGGGATCCTCTGGCAGCATAAAGCTGGAGTAGCTGCCACTACCTTTTTCTTCTGCTTCCGGAATAGGGCTGGAGGAAAAGGGGTTGTGGCCAGATTATTCTTAGGTTGTGTCAGTCCTCCACTGCTGTTTTGTCCATCTGGGAGTCATTAGCAGCTCTCAGACTGCTCTAACTCTGTAGGGGGATCACAGTTGCACATAATGGCTACAGAATCAGGGGAGTGTGGTTGTAAGGGACTGAGGCGTAGGGGGTATGGCCTAGTGGTCACAGCTGGGCTGAGGTCTGCCCACCAGGCATGGGAGTTGCTGAGCAGGAGTTTGATGTATCACAAAACCAGGTCCCGTAGACCAGAGTCAGGCCGGGGTTGGAGACTGGAGATCAGAGGCAGTATGGGGTTAGAACCGAAAGGCAGGAGTTGGTGTTGAAGTCAGGCTGGAGACAGAGACTGGAGGTTAGGAGACAAGGCAAAGTCTGGCATTGCAGTAAGCCAAGGTCTGTGTGGCTGCCCAGACAACTTCCTGGGGCAACCCCTGGGGATAAGTGGGGGCACTTGGCCAATAGGGCCACAGAGTACTGTCACTCGAGGTCTCGTGGGTGGTACTTCCTGTGGTACTGCTCTCCATGTTGCTCCCTGACCTCCTGGTGGCACTGTGGGAATATCAGCTGCCCCAGACTTTGCAGACCTGGGTTCTGGTCCCTGGCTCCTTCCAGCAGTTTGGCTAGACCCCAGGGTTCAGCCACGTGGGGAGATTACTGATAACGTTGCGTAAAGCAGAATGGTTAATGTATCTCATCACAGCATTAGGATGGAATACGGGGACTGCAGTTGAGACAGACTCTTAGATAAGCAGCTGCACAAGGCCTCCCCTGCACCCATGTTGCAATCTGGCCTTAAATTAAGAACAAATAAACCAGAGAGATGACAACACAAAAAGGGTGTGGGAGAGAAGGGCAAGGAGTAGGCTCACTTGTGTTCTGAATTCCTAAAATAGGATTAATACCTCTTCCTGCAGTGTTGGAAGAATTATTTCATTGTTTTGTAAAGGGCTTTGCACTTCTAATAGCACCTTCCATCAGAGAATTTCAGTATTCTGATTATTGGTTATTTTTTTCTAAAGGAGCAATTTTTTACACTATGATAAACTGACATAGATGTTACAACATGTTTAGTTCTTAGTCTTGTTTTATTTATAAACATGAAGTTATTTAATTTTACTACAGGTAGAGTAGTAAAGGGGAAACGAGCCTACAAGTCATGGTGCCTCTGTCACCAAGTACTTGCTAACTCTGTCATGTGTGAATAGTTGTATAATGCTGCTGGGTAGACAAAAACATACAGAACATGCATTTACAGCTGCTAGCTGTGTTCTCCACTCCCTGACTGAGCCGGTATTGGTCCACAACGAAAAATTGAGTAGATCACTTGTAGTGCCTGTGACCCGTCCGTGCCCAGGGCAGCCATCTGACAATGCCAAGGTCAGGGCAGGCTGCAAAAGGAGAGCAGATTCTCCCAGCACTGGTGGGTGACACGGAAGTCAGACGTCCCAACCAGCCACAAACAGTGCTTCTGATTCCCCATACTGGTCATCAAGAAACCAAAATAAAGATACACACAGCCCCCTTTACGGCATTTCAGTCTCCGGCTCCCAATCCGCCACTAGGTCCAGTAAAGAGACCAGTTATTTAAACTCTATGCTCTTTACCCAAAAGGTTCCTCCTGACCCCAAAGGGTCAGCCACAGCACCAGATCAATATAAATTTAGATCTTACCCAAAACACCACACTGCCAGCCAATCCTTTAACTAAAACTGAAGGTTTATTATAAAAAGAAACAAACTGTAGGAGAAATGTTAAAGGATTAAATCAATCAGATACATACAAATGATTTGAAAGTCCATATACATCAGGTTTCTAGAAGAATTGTGGAATTTGCAGGCTTGTACAGTGCCTCTGGTGTACATCCAGTACCTGGATGGGTCTCAGTCCTTTGTTTCACAGCTTCAGTAGATGAGTTGATCCAGAGGTAGGTGATGACTGAAAGATGGACTAAAGACTGGTGACTGAAGACAGACTAAAGACCAAATGGATCCCGGGCAGCTGCCTTTTATGTCCTTTGGTCTGTGCAATGCTGCTTGTGGAATTTTACAGGAACCAAAATGGAGTCCAGAGTCACATGAGTAAGTCCTGGTGACTCATCAGAAAAATGATCTTTGTAGCAGCATTCTGAGTGGATGTGAGCAGGGCAAGATTGCATTTGTCAAGATGAGAGAAAAGGATGTTTCAGTAATCAAGATGCAAAAGGATGACAGTCTGGATCAGAGTTTTGTTGTGCGGATGGATAGGAAGGGCTGTATTTTAGAGATGTTATACAGAAAGAATCTGGGAAATGTAGGCATGTCCTGGATGTGAAGACCTAGAGAGAGGTCAGAGTCGAAGATGGTGCCCAGGTAACATGCCTAAGTGACCGGCAGGATTATGGAGTTGTCCGTGGTGATCGAGAAACGAAGTGAGGCGGGGGGAAGGACTTGAGGAGAAAAATTAAGAGCTCTATTTTAGCCATGTTGACAGCTACATGTTCACAAGGAGATGTCAGAGACAGGCTAGAATTTTAGTTTGGACAGAAGCAGACAGGTATGGAGTAGACAGATAGATCTGTGAGTTGTCCGCAAACCGTGGTCGTTAAATTTGAGTTTACAGAGGAGATTGCCCAGAGATAAGGTGTAGAGAGAAAAGACTGTCACCAAGGACAGATCCCTGTGCAGCCTCCACAGAAAGCCGGAGTGGGGTTAAAGTGGATCCTCTAAGGTAGTGTTTCTCAACAGCGGTCCATGGACCGGCACTGGTCCCTGAGATCTCCGACACAGTATAGGAAGCCGTTCCCTGGTATAAAAAAGGTTGAGAAACATTGCTCTAAAGGACATGCTGAAGGAGTGAATAGAGAGCTGGGAAAACCAGGAGAGGACCATCATGGAAGCCAACAGGGGGACAAGATTTCAAGAAGAGCATGTTCATCTGTTGAAGCCAGCTGACAAGTTAAGGAGGATGAGGATGAAGTACTGGTGCTGAGATTTGGCTAGGAAGAAATTCATGGGGACCTTTGGAAAGAGTTGTTTCAGTAGAATGCAAGGGGTGGAAGCCAGATTGGAGAGGCTCTAGGATGGAATTGCAGGAGAGATGCTCCAGGCAGCTATTGTAATCAGCCCGTTCAATGAGCTTAGAGATGAAAGGGAGATGGGGGAGCGGGAGGATAGTTGTCGAGGCAAGTGAGGTCGAGAGTGGGTTTTTTAAGATAGAAGAGATTAAAGTGTGTCTGTCTGGTGAGGGGAAAGAACCAGAGGAGAGTGAGAGGTTAAGGAAAAGAAGGCTAAGGGGAGAGGATGAGAGAGGGCATGAGGGTAAGTAGCAAGGTTAGAAGAGAGCAAGCAAGAAACTTCTTTCCCCGTTACAAATGTTGTACTTGGTGTGTTGGTAGATGCTGTCACCGGTATTTATCAGTGTAGGCTGCGTGCGTGCGTCCCTGTGTAGATGCTGTCCCAGTTCTGCGCAGGAAACTGAGACGGCTCTCACGATCGAATGAATCGACACGACCACAGATTAGCTGAGTAACGAAGGCGCCCAAGCGAGGTTTATTGCGTGCGGCACAATGAGAAATGACTTACAGAGTATCTCTGGGTCAGTTTCACATTGGCGGCGTTACAATGGTCTCGGCCCAACGGCGGGACTTTCCGTTATCCCCTAGACCGGACACCGGTATTCCCTCTGACATCCTCTTTTATACACTGTTACATACACTTTCGGTCTGCCCCCCTTTCACGTAGGTAGTTGCCACCCTCCTGACGTAGTCTAACACCACCTTTTTCCGTTGATTGGCTGATTTGGGCACCGCCACTCCATGTATTATTTCTACCTATCAAAGTGTCATTTCAGAGAGTTAGTATCTTGGTACCTCTTATACCTACTACATATTTTAGTAATATTTTGGCAGTCTTACAACCTTGCAGAATCAGCACTTTCCTATACCAGTCTCAGTTAACTTGAGTGACCCCTTATACTTCTGTTCACTCGGCTTTTTCCATTTAGGCCTTAGCCTGTTTTACAGGCCTTAAGCTTCTTACTACAACAAACAGAGGAGGAGAGGGTGGGAAGAGAAAGGAATGGGAAGGCCATGTTGTATTTTGTCAGTTTTTTCTTGGAAGAAATCTGAGATTCTGCATGGAGAGAGGTGGCAGCGGAAGGGAGGGAGGGTTTGTGGTGAGTCAAAGGTGACCAAAAGACTACTAGGATTGTGGGTATGAAATTCAGTTAAATTGGAGCAGTAGCATTTACACTAAGATGATAGCAGAACTGAAGTAGAGAGAGAATTTGTAGTGGAGGAAGTCAGCCTGTTTATGGGATTTTTGCCAGAGACACTCCACAGCATGAGAGCTGGAGCAGAGGAAGGAGATGTTGGGAGTTAGCTAGGGTTAGGGGCTGGCAGGATGGGAGGGGAGGAGGAAAAGTCAAGGGTGGAAGATAGTGAAACATGGAGAGATTCAATAGCCTTATCAATGGAAGAAGGGAAGAGAGGTTGAGGAGGAAAGAGGGCTTAAAGCAGACCAGAAGTCATCAGTGCCGATGGACTGGAAGTCACAGAATGCCAAGTGACAGGATGTTGGGGGTTGAGGGTGCGGATGGATGATGTTGAAAGAGACCAGGTGATGTCTGAGAGGGTGAGTTCTGCAACAGAGAGCAGTGCTTGGTGAAGACCAACTCAGGTGATGGGTGGAGTGAAATGTGCAGCGAAGGGGTCAGATGAGTCATCAACATGGAAGCGAAAGTCACTGAGGATGAGTGTAGGTGACTATGAGGAGAGAAAGAGAGTGAGGAGTTGAAATCCGAGAGGAAGGCTGACGGGGAGGAGGTGGGTGGATGGCATGACAGCAACAGGGAGGGGAAGCCAAGAAAAGTTAGATGCAGTGAGGAGAAAGGGTGGTAAGCGGCTGGAAGGAGTAGGAGCATGAGTGGAGAAGCCCAGCATCCCCACCGCAGTTTGGTCCACCTGGTGAGTCGTGTGAAAAACAGAGAGGCCTCAGTAAGAGAGCACAGCTGCACAGGCCATGTCAGATGAAGAGATCCAGGTCTGTGAGAACCAGAACCTCGAGGGAGTGAGATATTAAGAGGCTGTGGATGACTGATCATTTTAGTGATTTGAGCAGGTATTTCAGAGACTGCAAGAGAGGGGAGGAGGAAGGAGTGGTATGAACATTTGGTTAGGAATGATGGTGCGAGGGGGGCGGAAGTGGTGATGGGGGCTGGTGTGAGAGATGAGGAGGAGGGGGATGGAAGGAAGACCATGTTTGGGGCAGATGTCACCAGAGGAGAGGAAGAGGAAGAGGAGGCAGAGGATGGTGTTGATGAGGGATCTGGATTTGTGCTGGGTGGAAAGGGGAGGTTGGGATGGAGAGGGCAAAGATTCAGGTAGAACTGGTGGGAACTCTAGCAGGATTGGGAAGTGGAACAAATAGTGGGAGGAAGGAGGGAGACAGATGCTGTAGTGTAAGTGGGATGTCGGGGGGAGCTAGAGTCGGAGGGAGATGACAAGGTTACAAAATAAATAAACTAACTTAAGGTCATGCTTATGGGAGCTGCCCTCACGTATCTGGAGTGCATTGTCCCACTCTGCCAGGGATGCTGGGCTCCATCAGTGAGAGGAGCTGGGATGGGGGACACCCCAAGATAGGAGCAGTTCTCTGGTGCTTGTAGAAGCTCCCCCCTCAGGTAACTAGAGTGCATTGTCCCACCCCGTCGAGGAGGGGCATTGGTAGCACAGGTAAGGACATTTATTTGTAAAAGGTGACTTTTTAAAACCCAGCAGCGTACCTTTAAATCTTGGACTCGTTTTGCAACACAGAACAAACACCGAGCGTCTAATACAGTGAAGTGTTGCTTCACAGAAGTTAAGACACAGTACTTATTTTCTGCTTTGTTTATATTATTTTTCCTTGGGAACCAAATATTTTGTGAACTATTTAAAAGAAGAGGGGGGAAGAAAAGATTTCAGTTCCCAAATGCAGCTTGACGTTCTACATACCAAAAAGTCCATTTAAAACTACATGAAGTGTCCAGGCTTTAACTAACAAAAAGCAGGCAATTCAGAGTTCTGGCTGAAACTCCGTCTTCAGTTCATCCCCTTGCACCCTGATGTTGCAGCATGTGTGTAATCTCTGACCCTGCAGTTCTCATTCAAGCGAAATTGACAAAGGTGTCTGGGAGTTTTGACTAAAAAAGTCTGCAAGATTGCTACCAAGGGTTTTACATATCATGTCAGACTCCCCAAAAACATGGGGTTGGTTTAAAAAAACCCATGATTTAAAAACAAGTTCTGTTTGTTTGACTTATGGGTTTGAGCCCTTACTTTACACATGGATCACATTTTTCCAGCTTTTTCACACAACTGTGAGGCTTAAACATAATTTTTCTTAGAAATGAAAGTCAAGAATCTCAATTACATGCCTCTAGGAGCTGGGACTTTAAGAAAAATACCAAGTATTGCAAGAGTTGGCCACACAGGATTGGACCCATGGCATGCAGGATCACCTGTTTCACAAAGCTCCGCAATGTAATAATATGAGAGCTGCTGTGCCTGGTCACAACACTATGATTTTGAGACTAGAAGGGAGTTTTAGGGTTTGTCTACACTTAACAGCGCTGCACTGGTGCAGCTGCCCGCTGTAGTGCTTAGTGAAGACACTTTCCTATGCTGACAGGAGAAGTTCTCTCAATGGCATAGGTCCTCCATCTCTCGAAGAGTTGGTAGCTATGTCTACGGGAAAAGCCCTTCTGTTGACATAGTGCTGTCTACACTGGGAGTTTGGTCAGTATAACTGCATTGCTCAGGGTGCCACAGCCCTGAGCAACATAGTTATACTGACAGGTTTGTGGTGTAGACCAGGGCTTAGTCAGAACTCTTGAGTTTCCTTCTGTTTTTTAATGTGAGTCAGATTGTCAGTGATGATTTACACGTACCACATGTATAGGAGAGTTTCCTTGTGGTTATGCTGATTACAATCTCATGATACTTTTGTACGTTTTTTTAATGTGCAGTTCTGCATTGTAATCAGAGTTAATTGAGACTATTCTTGTGAAGCCATTGGTTCATTGTGTGTATATCTATTTTAACAGCTTAAAGCATCAGTCCTGTTTAAGCTTGTATTTAGTCACATTAACTTCTATGGGACTATGCAGATGCTTAAAATTAAACACATGCATAAGTGTTTGCAGGGATTGGGCCCAAAGTGTGGCTATCTTAAATACACATTTTTTGAGGTTTCTTTGGTATAAAGCACTAAAGCTGTGTTTTGGGGAGGAAAGAAAATTGTAAATTCCATCTGTATTTTCTCTCCCTTCAGTTTCTCCTGTCACTTGATGTGACTGTTACTAATTTGTTCTTCCTCAGAAAGCAGGACACTATGAACTAAAAGCCTGCAAATTTAACAAACCTTCAAACACAAATTTTATGCTGTCCCATTCTCCTGGTGATGGAATGCTCTGTGTCTGCCTACAAGGGACTCCAGTTTGACTTTTACTTGCCATCTGTTCCTGGGCCTACAGGGAATGTGAGTGCTGTAATTCAGAAAGCTAGTGGGGGGATGAGGAATTCCTGCTGTCAGTCAGCAGTGACCAGCTGTTTGGGGTGGCATACATGGACTCTGAAGAGTTGTCTCTGATCTCCTTGCACCAAAAGGATGCAAACCATAAAGCCGACTGCTGAGTATAACATTGCAGTGGATGGAATCAGCAAGTCTCAGAAAGGAACTTGCAAGACCTGGCTGGAGAAGGAAGTAGATTGTAATAAAGAAAAACTGCTTTAAATCTAAAACAGCATTGAATGAAAGCAATATAATTGGACACACTAAAATAACACTGACTTGAAGACAGAAGCCGAGGTTTTCAAAAATAGGAGCCTAACTTTAGGCTTCCAAGGCCAGATTTTCAAAAGTGCTGAGCATCCACTTACTTCAATGGGAGCTGGTGAGTATTTAGCACGGTTGAAAATCTGGCCACTTATTTAGCTGCCTAAATATGAACTTGGGAGGCTAAAGTTAGACTTCTATTTTTGAAAATGTTGGCCAGAATGTATTGGATTTACTTAGTGTACTTACTGCTCTGTTGGGAGATTGGTAACGTGTTTCCTCAGTTTGTCTGTAATTCTACATAAAGGACCTTTTTTAAGATGTATTTATGTATTTAAATAAACTAATGTGTTCTGCTGCAGGTCTGCTAAATGTGCCACTCAACGTAAACTTTCCCTCCCTCCTATAATGTTTCAATGGTGGAAGAAATTAAGATAAGAAGCAGATAAGAGTTGAATTGTGAACAGCAAATTCCATTGTATATTTTTTCCCTTTTCTAGTATAAGATATTTTTGTATTCAGCCTTTTGAAACTAAATCCAGCTCTTAACTTACCACGCCAGTCAGTCTCATTCATCTCAAAGGACAAAAAAAAAAAAAAAATTCTTGCATTGTAGCTTCCCGGTATTTTTTAAAATTATTTAGTTTTAATAGAGTTGAGAAGTGACAAACTTTTTTGACCATTAAAAGAGAGGGGAACATAAATCTGTATGCTACGTTTTCAGGGCCAGATTTTCCTCCGTTGCCTGGCGTGTATTGGTAGTACATCTGGATTGGGTACTATTTTTCTTGCGTATATCTAACATTAGTGCCATCCCTTGCATCTTTTGCCATTTTCTGTTCTTTCTGATATTCTTCAGCAGTTTTACAATTTTTTCCCCAGAGGAAATATACTCTTGACTTGACAACAGTGTTTGCAGTTATTTTCACTTTCTAAATTTTTTTATTTATCTACCACCTAAATCAGTACGAAACAGTGATCTAGTAGAAGCGGCCTTTAATATTTGTACTTGTGTATAGCCTTCTTGGTCCAGAACCTCTGTGTACTTTCACAAACATCAGTTGTCTCCCAACACTCTGTATAGCTAGGTGAATATTGGGGCATGTCTGCGCAAAACTGTAAAAAGTATTAGTGCTTTGAGAAGCTGGAGAACTGTTCTGCAGTATGATTAACGTAGCTTGATCCTGCCTACATAGGCTGGACTAAACTATAATAACTTGCAAGGGGCACTGTTGCATTTTAACATGTGGTAGCTTTTACAGTGTAGACATATCCTTTATCATACTCCTGTTGCAGATGGATAAACTGAGATAGACAGGTTGTCATTTGCATGAGTTCATGAGGCAAATTAGTGGCAGATACAGGAATAGAATCCAGGAACCCTATTCCTAAGGTACAAATATATTTTGGTGTGATGATGGTGGTAGTGTGTGTACGTTCACATGTGTGTGAATAGGATGGATATATATTACTGTGTAGTAATAAGGGTGGAATGATTTAAATCACCAAGTGGCAAATGTCAATTTAAATCAATGATATAATCAGCTTTTCCATTTGTACTTCAGTTATTTTCTAAAGAAAGGTGCATTCTCATTGGTTGATTATAACTATGAAAACATATATTTACAAGTAAATAGATCATTTACACTACATGTGGTACATCTTTTTGCTACCTAGGAGGATATGTTATAACTATATATATTTAAGCAATTATATAGCGTAATATTTTCAGATTCTTATTAACTGTACATTTTTAGTATGTTACAAAATGGTGGTGATCATTACTCATTTACTACATAATTAACTTTTGCTCATGATTTGTGTCAAGCTGCATTAGGGTGGTAACTAATTTAATTAAACACACATCGGCTTATAAAATGAAACAAAGCATACTTAAATGTTTTGGATACATAAACTTCGCTTATCAAAACATGTTTCACATTTACAACTAAAAGATTTATTAAACAAAGGTCCATGAATTAAACTGATTATTTCAGGTCAACCTGGAAAATTTTCAAATATGCCTAAGTGAAGGTGAACGGGTCTTAAGTTCCTACTTGCTTTAGTATTTTGAAAACAAGACAGTCTCCTAAGTTTCTTTTAAGTAACCAAAGAAAAAAATCTAATTTAAATGTATAAAAAAATGAGGATTTTAATTTTTTTTTTTTTTTTTTTTAAATCATTAATTTGTATCCACCCTGGTAGAAATTACCAGTAAGAGATTTTGGGGCAGAAATTAAATCTTCCTCTGTACAGTGCAAAGCACAATCACTACTCAAGAACTGGTACTGCCTAGTGGGGGTTAGTATGCTCTGGGTATAGACATCGGACTCTGCTTCTACTGAATTGATTGATGTCTCAGTGTAGAGTTGCTGTTTTTATTGCCTGTGACAGCAGCAAGGTACTTTGTCTCCCGTGCACATGCAGTCACTCCATTCCATTGTTAGTTTGCAATATCTGAGGTTCTTATTTTCGCTATGCCTAAATCTGGGTTGTTGCAGATTGTAAAGTTTGCTTTTGTTGATTAGACCGATTTTTCTTTGTTTTTCTATTAATATAATTACAGGAAAAATGGTTATCAAGGTCAGTTGCATATATACACTTGGGAGTGTCTTCCGGCTCCAGCAAAATAAACGCATTTCCTGGAATATTTCAAGCATGGATATGAATATAAAGTGAGCTTCCTCAAGCCTTTCTTCAAAAACATACATTGCAGTAGCACAGTGTTTCCATACACCAGCAGCTGAAACCTAGTCTACAATCAATTGTTGCTAGCCATCAGGCCAATAAGTGAATAAACAAACTTTACTTAGATGGAACATCAGGGGAAAGGATAGAATTGGACAGATCTTAACCAGAGAAGGCACTGGAGCTGTTGAGCATGTAAAGGTGTGGGAAGACACATCTTTCCTTTCCTTATTCTTTTGAATACCCCACCTTCCCACACACTTTTAAAATCTGGGTACTGACAGCTGTTGCCATTATATAGCACTTCACAGAGCAGTGCAAATGAATTTTTGTGACCCCTCCCCACCCCTCTCTAAAGTAGATTCCCTCCACATGTGTGCGTACACACTACCTTTTTTAGAAATGGGTGGAAGACACAGAATCTGTGACCTGACCAAGGCCACCGGAGAGTTGGTGACTGAGCTACACGTATACTCTCTAGATGTCCTGGATTTTGATCTTGTGCTCAACCATTAGTCACACTGCCTGTCTGATCACACCAGAAAGTTTGGCCCATCTAGTAAAAATAGCTGTAATTTCCTACAGCATACTAGGACTCTAGGTTTGATGATTAACTTTTTTTTTTTTGTAAATCTCCTGATTGGGCACTGTCAGACAGGAAACTGGGCTAGATGGACCATTGGTCTGACCCAGTATAGCCGTTCTTATGATTCCTTGTGTATCGTCTCTTGAATTTCATACGTGAGACATACTTGCCTGCTCCACTGCATTGCTATGATGTGCTCTTACAGTACTTTTCATGGCTTCCACACCGGTAACTCCATCACATCTGATGTCCTTCGGTGCACTTGTGTAACATACACGGTCAGCAATGGGTTATGCAGGTCCCTCCTCTCCCCGGCCAGTGTTCTGGCACAATCCAAATCCAAACATCCAGTTTGTGCTTTTTCAACTTTGCTCACATATAATTTGTATGGTGCTAGCAGTGTAGTAGGCATTTCAGACATAGAAGAGATAAGGTAGATCACTGCCCTGAGCAACTTGGACTAGATGATTTACATACACATTTTAGTTTTAAATTGTACATTTTAGTTGAAAAAGCTCTGCTTTATTATTTAACTTTAAAAACAGTAAAACAAACCCTGTAATCTGATCTACAACATGCCAATTTGCATTGATTGATATCTGAGTCTATGCCAAAATTATGTTTTGGTGTTCCAAGCCTGCCTGTGTGGAGCTGATAAAGCAATTATAAAAACTGGTAGGTGCCCAGTCTGCCCAGTGGAGCTAATTATGCCTGTTAGGGCAGAAGGGTAGGTTGGCTGACTAGAATTGTCTGGTTGTCTTGCGGACAGGAGTCTTGGGTCTAGTCAGTCACAGGCTGATGAATTTAATGGATATCTGGTTAAAATACGTAAAAAAGTGAATGTTGTGCTTTCTTTCTTTAAAATGGACTATTTTGAAACTGTTTTTAGATATGCAGAAAGTCCAATGTGTAAAAAGAGCTGATCTTACCTTTATTATTAAACACAAGAATTAATTTTGTACTTACCTCTGGTGTTAGAAATGATACAGATCTGCAAGCTCCTTACACTGGATGTTGCCAAAATCTTGGCCTATGCACTTGTAGTTTGATACTTGTAGTTCTTTGGTATTATTACACTTGCTTGCCTAAATCCACACTTCAGCCTCTCTGTGCTGTTTCACATCATACAGTGTGGCATTAGCTTTAACATGCCCTTCTTAGTTTACAGTCTCTGTGCTACATTATGTCATCAGTTCTATCACTCAGTCTGGTACCTCTTCCTTCTCCCCTCCCTGCCCAGGCCCCCTCCATTCAACTTCTTGCTACTATTCATTCTTTATCTGCTATTGCTTAATGTTTTTTTTTCTTTCATAATTCCAGCTCTCCAGAGCTCTCCCATTCTTCACTTGTCTCACCCAGTTCATCATTTTAAATGTCCTCTCAAAATACACTGTCCTTTTCCTCGCCTTCTTAATGCTAGTGCTCTGGTCAGGGCTGGCTCTAGACCAGTGTTTCTCAACCTGGGGGTTGTGACAGTTTTAGAGGGGTCGCTGGTATTGGGGGTAGCAAGAAAGGCAATTGCCTGGAGCCACAGGGGCGCCATGAAACTAAGTTACATGCCTCAGCCCCGTGGGGGTGAGACTCAGGCTTCAGGGGTACAGTAGTTTGGAAAGGTTAAGAACCACTGCTCTAGGCCAAAAGGTGCACCAGGCAAGGCGCATCTTCGGCACCTCCCCGTCCATTAGTTAAACTTCTGAATACCTTATTTTTTATTGCATCTGTAGCCCATTTCATGACTTTGATGTATGCTTTGCATGCATGATTTATCTGTCATATAAGATCGTAAATTTGCACGCTAGGATCTGTAAAACTGTGTTTGTTTATGCCATATAGAAGCAAAGAAAAAATTTTGTTTCCTCTTAAGTTTATAGGAACTTTTTAATTTTAAGAATAAATGAAATGTGCTAATATCAAGAAATGTGTTGCTAACGACAAAAACAGCACCCTGAACCTGGCACCCACCCCCTTAGCCCGGCACCCGTGGCGGTCGCCTGCCCATAAATCTGGCCCTGGCTCTAGTGCAATGATATTTTTGCTGCCAAATAGAAGGTACTGTGTTTGTACCATTGCTTAACTTTCTGCTCTGTTTCCAGTGAGATCCTCGCCCAATACTTTCACATTTAAGTGTTACATAAGTACGGTTTGTTGGCAGTATTGTGTAGCCGTGTTGGTCCCAGGATATGAACGAGACAAAGGTAGGTGAGGTAATACATTTTATTGGACCCACTTCTGTGCATCAAATGACCCAGCAACAACTATATGGGTGAAACCAGACAATCACTATGCTCTTGAATGAACTCTCTCAGAAAAATAAAACACACAAACACCGATCACCCATGGACAAACACTTTTCACAAGGCAGTCACTCCATATGTGACCCCTCAGTCCTCATCTTCAAAGGAAACCTGCATAATACTTTCAAAAGACAAGCCAGGGAACTTAAATACATAATTCTGCTGGAAACTAAAAACATAGACTTCACAGAGACACTGGTGTTATGGCTCATTACAACGTGTAACACACCCTATTACCTGCTATCCCTTAACTGCCCACTCCAGTGGAGAGTGAACCCCTTATGTTTAACAATCAGTCCCACCGTGTCAGTATCTCAGATACTCTGGTTACCTTCCCCAGACTGGAGGAAGAGCTCTGTGTAGCTTGAATGTTTGTCCCTTCCACCAGTTGGTCCAGTAAAAGATATTTCACTTACCTTTTGTGTCTTTAATGTAAATAAGGTGTAACATAAGGTCATAGCATAGGTGGGTAGTGTGGCGTATCAGAGTGTCTGGGGTGGCCTGGTTGAAGGTGACTTCACTGAATTGTTCTGTTGACAGAGGGACTCTGAAATCAGTTCTTGTACCACAGTTATGTGATTGTGGAGAGGGGATGAACAGGGCAGCAGAGGACAGCATTGAAACTGCCTCTGCTGCTTCTGTAGACTTTATGGACCTTCACTTTAAGTATTTTAGTGAGATTATATGGTGTTTATTTTTGCTTTCCTGTGCACACGCTGGTGACTGACTTATGTTGAGTCTGAATCAGACATCCCTGTTGCCCTGTAGCCGTGTTGCCAGCTCTTCACGATTTTATCACAAATCTAGTAGTACTGGTGTCTTTATTAAAACCCCAGCAGGAGTCATATGATTGTCCTTGCGCTCTCTTCTTGATGAGTTTTTTTTCTGTCTCATGTTCACAGGGAAAAACCTTGAAAACTTGAATTCTAAGGCTAAACAACCAGAAAGATTGTTTATTTTCCAGCACTTACTATTTTTCAAAATCTCATGGTGTTAAGCCAGTATCATGGTATTTTAGGGCCTAACTCATAATTTTTGAATGCTTGGGGTTGACAAGACAGCTATAGATAACCTGTAGGGAAGCAAATGTTTAAATTGTGCTCAGGTTGTCCCTTGCTGCAGTGCAGCAAAGAATTATTTTGCTTGCTCTGTCGTGTAACATGAAGCTATGCTATTGCAAGTGTGGCCAGGAAGTTGTGCTTGAGCCAGAGCATGCACAGGCTTGGTCATGCTCTTATGCAATTGATCTTTCAAGGAGGCTACCCTCCTGGGGTTGGGGTGAGGAAAGAACCTTAAACATGGTGTAATATAAACTTGGTTCTGTTAGCAAGCTTAGCTGTCACGTTGGCAACAAGACCATGACCTACAAGACCAAATTTCACTGTTGATAATTGTGTAGAAAAAGGATATTTTAACCTTAATTGCAATAGTAGAGTCTGTTTCAGGCAAATGCTAATCTTATTGTGTTGAGTCATAGTGAAGGGAAAACATCTGAAACTAAAAGTAATTTCTTTTTGAATATCTAGCAAATGAATTCGAAAGCCTGCTCTCTTGTTACTTTTAGTTTTGTAATCTAACCATACTCGTATCTGTTGCACTGCAGTTTAATGATACAGAATTTGCATACCTGTCATGAAAAGATCTAGATGTTGCTCAGTTTTGCTGTGAGGTCTCTTCATGAAACTTTTCCCAGCAGCATCCTTTCCTTTCACACACAGTCTCAGCCTGACCTGATCTATCCCCAACTTGCATATACACACACAGGGTAAATCTATGCTGCAATTAGACACCTGTGGCTGGCCCGTGACACGTGTGGCTGGCCAGCTAACTCGGGCTGCAGGGCTATTTAATTACAGTTTAAACTCCTGGGCTTGAGGTGGAGCCTGGGCTCTAGGACCTTGTAAGGTTGGAAGGTCCTAGAGCAAGAGCTGCAGCCTTAGCCAGAAAACCTAAACTGCAATTAAACAACCCTGCAGCCCTTGTCAGCTGGCACTGGCTAGCCACAGGTGTCTAATTGCAGTGTAGATGTACCCATACAATACCTGTTGTATTGTTCCCCCAGCAGTAGTACGTTGAGACAGTGGCTGTGCTGCAGCCACACTCATTTTGTGTTGGAAAGTACTAGCACCAAAATGTTTCGGGGACATAATGAAGTCCAATGTTCGTCAAGTAAGAACGACTTTCCCTCCTTCAGCATATTCTTATCACACAGAGCTTGTTTGTGGTGGCAGCAGGGTAAACAGCAGTTCTCCGGAACAAAGCTTCCTTTTCTTTGGTTGCACTAGCAAATAGGATGTAATGTTTGTAATTCTTTGTGCGTACAACAGACCACCAAATAATACTAAAGGCTATAATAGCATTGTTGGAGGGCTCTGGAAACTCGGCCATCAGTCTGACACTGCTGCGTTCCCAACCTGGCCAACTCTAACCGAGGATGGCACAGCTCCTAGTCTGCCTCACTATTTAACTTTGAGTCATCCTACCCCGCATCTCTCCACGTTACCCAGATGTGTTAGGGCTATAATCAAGATGCTTTTTGTCCAGTCAGGAAGATTAGATAGGCCGTGCTCTATTTGATCAGTGCCAATTTACACATAAAACAACAATCAGGATAATTAAACTTTGCCCTTCTTGAGCACCTTCCATCCCACAATGTTAAAAGTTCCTCAAAGACACTGGTGAATTCAGCCTCACAGCCTCCTTGTGAGGTAGGTAAGTAGCATTACTCCAGTTTGCACATAGAGAAGCTGAAGCACAGAGGCTGAATGATTGTCTTGAAAACTGGCCAGGACACACAGCAAAGAGTAGGATTAAACGATCAGTTTTCATCATGGCAAAAGGTTAACTGGTAGGGCCACAAGGCACCATGAACTCTAAATCCAGTGTTTAATATATTTTAGTGATCTAAAATGAGAGGTGATTAGTGAGGTAGCAAAATTTGCAGATGACAGTTATTTAGGTTTCTCAGAACCAGAGAGAACTGTGAGGATCTTGAGAGAGTGGGCAATAGGATGGCAAACTATTCACTTCCAATAAATGCAAAATGACACACATTGGAGGGGAAAATATAAACTACTCATACACCTTAGAGGGTTCTAAATCAACTATATTAACTCCAGAAAGGGACCTGAGTGACACTGTAGACAACCCAATGGAGACTTCTGCTCACTCTGCACTGTGGCAAAAAAGGAAAAAAAGACTAACAAAATATTGGGATGCATAAGGAATGGGATGGTGAATAATAAAGAAAATATTATAATTCTTTCATATAAATCAATGATTTGGCCTTATCTGGAATATTGTGTGTGGTACTGGTCACCCCGTCTCAAAATAATATTGCAGAACTAGAGGGGGTTCAGAGAAGAGTGAGAATGATAAAGGGCCTGGAAAAACTGTCCTATAGAGAGAGAGTGAAAAATTGGGATTGCTTACCTTAGAAAAGAGACTAATAAGAGAACATGATTAAACTATATAAAACGTGAGATTTAGAGAAGGTAGATTGGGAACTTCTGTTCTCCCTGTCTTATAACATGAGAACAAGAGGACATTCAATTATTTTAACAAGGGGGAAATTCAATACTGAGAAAAGGAAATACTTTTTATCACATATAATTGAACTGTGGAACTCTGCTACAGGGAAAAGTTGAAGCTAGGAACTTAAGATTAAGAAAGGGACTGGATATTTATATAAACAAAGAATATCCATAGTTGTTTAGAATTAAAGATGATTTGTGGAAGGGGTATAAAATCTTGTATTTCAGGTCTTAAGCCAATCTCTAACTTGGAGATCAGGATGATGTGGGGGGCAAATTATCTCCTGTCTGCTTCCTGTGGGGTTCTTACACCTTTCTTGGAAGCATCTGGTGATGGCCAGTGTCAGAAATCGATACTGGATAGATGGACTGTAGGTCTGATCCAGTCTGGCAATGCCAATGTTCTCAGGTTACATAGAAAATTAAGTCTGGGCTGTGAATAGAACACAGCCAGCAGCCCTGACTCAGTTTCCTGCTTTAGCCACGGGACCAAGCATTTTTCCCTTCCGATATATTTTTTTTATCAGCGTTTTAAGACCTATCTGATTTGAGCTTGAAATGGGACAAACCTTTTGCTCTGCAAACTGGTGAACATGTCAGTAAATTGCTTGGTCAGGTTTTTAAATCTTGATTAACACAAATGCAAAGCTGCTGAGCTTTCAATTGTTATACTTCCAGCCACATAGGAAGCATTCTCCCACCAAACTAGTATATACAAATTAGCAACCAAATGGTGAATTTTTAAATAAAATTTTATTGATACTTCTCCCTTCTTAGCTCTTGATCTTTCCTTTTTGATGATATCCAGATATTAAAGCACAGGTACTCTTTGCCTGTTGGGTCTGGAAAAGATCAGCGCTCCTGGGAAGCATTCTCTGTAGCCTTGATATTTCTGTCCCTGCCTGCCACTTTTAAATCCTTTTTTGTTCCTTTCCTGTGTACATTATCACTCATTCCTTGTTGGCAGCACTGGACATTATAATATGAGGTAAATAATAGTGCCTTCCCCACGTGATGAAATGACTTGAAACTGGCAAAAACCTGTGTGTGTCCTAGACCAGTCCCATAAATGGTGAACTAGTCGCCTCTCATGAGACTGCCCATCCGGGCATGAGAAGAGGGGAAGTCAATGTTGGCTCCCAAAATCTGGCCAAATTATTGGGCATCAACCCAAAGAACTTTTTTTTTCTTTAATTCTCTGCAGGTCTTTTAGCTAGGTTAGAATGCTAGAAAATAATCTCTGTGCTCATGTGTTATCTTGATTGTTGCATAAGAGTAAAAACTAATTGCAAGGTCAATACCTGATAATGCATTGGCACTTAAATATGAAACTTTGATCACTTTTACAAGGAGAAAGCAAATGCTAGGGAGAGAATATTGTGCATGTACTCATGCCAGGTGCAGGTGGATTTCTTGACCCTCAGGGCTCAGCAAGTGCAGGGAAATTAATTGACATTGCTTCTGTGGGGGCTTGCATCCTGACTTACCAGCAGAATTCCAACGGCCATGTGCTGTTCTGAGTCAGTCTTTTGGATCCAAGGATAGCTAGATGTGTTTTGTCTTAAAAAACAAAAAACCCAAAAAAAACCCCTAACCCAAAACTCTAAATTGAACTGTTAACATCTAGGTTAGTGTTTTTTTGTTTTTTTTTTTAATTAATGGCAAATCTTGTTTTGTCTTTTCAGTACATCAACTGTGGTAATCTGGAACAGCTGTTAGACAGTAACCAGCATCTGCCCTGGACGGTGAGGGTGAAACTGGCATATGACATTGCTCTGGGACTCAGTTATCTTCACTATAAAGGCATTTTCCACCGGGACCTTACATCCAAGGTACCAAGTATAGAATGAATGGAACTATTTAAGGGGATGTATTTTACTTTAAGAACACCACTTTGCTGGCTAACATATTCAGTTGCCTGGTCCTTCACCCCCTTCCAACAATGAAGCTCTGTTACATAAAATGTCATTTAAGGGATTGTGAGAGAAAGTTGAAACAGTTTATAGGATTAAAACTTTTCCACAGAACAAATGATGTTGAGAACAGTTTGTCCAGAAGCCTTAGAAATAACTAACCTGAAGGGAGGTCACTTGTAAATGAGTTTGGATTAGGGTTTCTGAGAATGTGATTGCAGAGTTCAGTTTTTAATTCATAATTATGTTCAGTAATTTATTTATTAAACCCTGGGCATTTAAGCATAAAAATCGAACAGTTGGAATTCAGTAATCTCCCCAACTCCATTATATGATTTTATTTGAAACCCATTTTAAAATCTCCCTGTTACCTTTTATTTCTCTTTGTATTTCCCAGATATTGTCCAGTGGGAAGAGTAGACCACTGGTATTGGTCTCTCCATAGCTTCAACCTTAGCTATCGTCTTTAAGTCTTATTTTCAAACCTTCCCTTCTCTCCACTTAGCTTTAGCAAGAACAAATAAGTCTACCTAAAATTTCACATGGTCCGGAATGAGCTGAAAGGAGAAGGTCCCATGGGGAAGAAGAGCTCCATTGTGGGGACATACAGGGAGGAAGTCAAGTATGGAGTCTGTGTGGTGTAGCTTGCAGGTTGTTGGGACTTCTGTCACTGATCAACTCTCTGATTTAAAAAATAAATAAAATAATTCCCAGGTAAAAATAAACAAACCTGGAGTTAGATCTTTTTTAGACATATCACTTCAACAAGAAACTCCTGTCTGCAATGTTCTCTTCCCAAAAACCAACATTGAAGTTAGTGTCACTTTCAAATCTTGTAAAATATGCAAATGAACAGTGAGGGTCACTCATTCAGAACTTCCCAAAACGCCCTCATGAAACGACCAGAAACGCTGAGATGTATCCGTGATGTCCATGGCACAGGTGTAGGCAAGGTACTGGCTTCAGTAGTGACTGCAAAGATTAACTTGTGGGGTGGATCTGTAAATCTGTCTGTCTTGTGAGACAAGAGGGTGTCATCCCTATTTTCCAGGTGGGGAGCTGAGGCACAGAGAAATTAAAGTCAAAAGGTGCCGCTGATTTTGGGTCCACAATTTGAGATGCCTAGGGACCTGATTTTTCAAAGCTCTTAGCATTATATAGCTGAGAGTGCCCAACACTCCTGCAAATCTGATCTCGTGGCCCCAGGATGGGCACCCAGAACATGAGGAACACAAAACTAGTGACCACCTATGAAAAGTTTGGTTTATGTGACTTGACTAGCATCCCATAAGAACTCTGTGGCAGAGGTGGGGATAGAAATGCAATTCTTCAGGGCAACTTTCAGCTGCCTTAACTACAAAACCATCCTTTCTCTTACTGTAATCCATTCCCCTCAGTCACTACATACCTTACAACTTCTGCAACAAATGAAGCAGGGGTCCCACAGACAGCCATCTCCTTTGCTACACAGCCCTGATTCATCCCCAGAGTAGTTCCGTCCTGTACACTGAATGAGGCAGAGGTTCTGTGGAAAAAAGTATGTGATCATGTAATTAAAGACTATAGCATAATGCATATGCACCAGGGGACTGAATGAAGGTTGCATGGACAATATTACTTTCCTAACTTTGGAGTGCTTGAATTTGCAACCTTAATATTATTTTTTATTTTTTTGTGACTTTGTAGCTTTTTAATAAAGCAAACTGAAAAACTTCTGGCAGTTGAAGGTTTAGGGGCACCCAGAGCATGAAGTTGCATCACTGACCATCTAGGCTAATAGCCATTGATGGACCTATCCTCCATAAACTTAACTGATTCTTTTCTTTGAACCCTGTTATATTTTTGGTCTTCACAACATGGCAACAAGTTCTACAGGTGGCCTGTGCGTTGTGTGAAGAAGTCCTTTTCTTTGTTTTAAACCTGCTGCCTATTAATTTCATTGGATGACACCTATATTCCGTGTTAAGTGAAGGGGTAAATAACGCTTCCCTATTCACGTTTTCCACACCATTCATGGATTTTATAGACCTCTATCATATCCCCACTTAGTTGTTTCTTTTCTAAGATGAACAGTCCCAGTCTTTTTAATCTCTCCTTGTAAGGAAGTTGTTCCACATCTTTGATAATTTTTGTTGCCCTTCTCTGTACCTTTTCCAGTTCTAATATCTTTTTTGAGATGGGGTGATCAGAACTGCATATAGTATTCAAGGTGTGGGTGTACCATGGATTTATATAGCGGCATTATGATTTTTATGTTCTCTGAGTGCTTGTTCATGTCAATTCCACGTTGGCGGAAGGTTTTTCCCTGAGTGATATCCATACAGTCAGTTCTGGAGCCCCCTGGAGTTACATCTCCACGGCACCCTATATAGAGCGCTACCGACCCGCTGCCCCTTCAGTTCCTCCTTATAGCCTGTAACAGTTGCCTCAATGCTAGTTATTCTTGCTTTGCAAGTGTTCCCCTCTTAGTGGTCTCCCATGCTTTACCTGTAAATAGTTATAGTTTTATGTTAATATTAGATAGGTCCTCCTACGGGATCACCTTTCCCCCATTTTTTCTGGGGCATGCCTTGTCTCTCGGGTTTAAACCATACGGGGCTTGCAAGAAGCCCATGCCCAGGAGTGAGCCCCATACTACCTGTATGCCTTGGAGAGACTAATCAGAGGGATCACTACAGGATTTCCAGACTTTCATCCGAGAACCAGGAAGGAGAGACGCCAGAGGTTGAAGTTCATCCTCATGGAGGCAGCTTTCCAACCATCACCGAGCTCATCTGAACTGGTGCCCAGCACTTCATCCTCGATGCAGAGCGCTCTCGTGTCCATATGAGAGACAGTGCCAAGGAGAGAACTCTGGATTCAGACCCTCTGCACCATCACAGGTCACTGTCACCGAGGGACTCATCAAGAACACTGCTCATATTCCCCTGTTCCTCACAAGAAACAGAAGAAAACGGATAGGGGATGCTCGCCAACACCTAAATCATCTGGGCATAAGGGCTCGAGCAGAGTGTGACCCGCGTCAGGCCACTCAACTGCTGCTCCTGTGGCTATGGTACTGTTGACTCTGGCCCTGGGAAGGGGACTATTGAGTCCAGTTCCTCCAGTCTTGCCATCCAGGAGTTTGGGAAGCAGGACTTACAGCTCCCCTCCACACCAGAGACCTTTGAGACTGCCAGGGAGCTCAATGAGTGCATGCCAGCTCAAGTGAGGGCAAGTGCACCAGAGGTAGAGCCTGTGGCACCGAAAAAACACACAGTTCATTCTAAGGGCAAACCTTCAGTGATGCCCCGACAACCGTCTCCCCAGCACCAGTTGCTGGCACCAAGGGGCACTGCGCTGCCATGGTCCCTAGGGGGTGATCATTCAGGATCCAACTCAGAGGCAGAATCGTACATCTCAGGGTGAAGTCGGCACCATGAGAAAGGGGTATATCACGGAATGGACGTGACTCAACCCTTTTCCATGCCATGGCCAACCCAGTGGGAGATTCCGGCGCAGTGGCCCTTTTCGACCCTATTGGCCTTCCATCCAGTCCAGGAGTCTTATTTGGATGTTTGTTTTCATTGACTTCAGGGAGCGGATACCAGCTGCCCTGTTCAGTGGTGGTACCATGGTTGGACATTGAGACTGGTACCGAATACGATGCTGCTCCTGGCACCAAGCTAGACATCGACCCCGGCACCGAGCTTGGACACCTGGCACCGTGGGATCCTCTGGAAGCCGAGAGTCAGGAGACCTTTCCGGTCAGGGAATCATCCTCCTCATCCACCGACGAGGCTGTTGCGGGGTCATCACCAGCACCGGTCATGAAGGATAGCAGGGCTCACCAGGAGCTCCTACATAGATTAGCTCAAAACCCTGGAGATCCAGGTTGAGGAGGTCTCCAAAGGAGTGGACCCTATGACAGACATTTTAGCCTCAACGGGGCCAGCCAGGATAGCCCTGTCGCTCATAAAGACCATTCAGAGCATAGCGAAGGCTTTATGGCAAACCCCAGCCTCCCTTCCCCCAACGGCAAAAAAGGTGGAGAGGAAGTATTTTGTCCCCTGTAAAGACTGAGTACCTCTATACCCACCCCCTTCCGGGGCCATTGGTAGTTGTAGCAGCCAACGAGCATGAGAGGCAAGGACAGCAAGGCCCCATGCCCAGGGCGAAGGAGGCGAAAAAGATGGATCTATTTGGCAGGAAGATGTACTCCACGTGTGGGGCTCCAACTCCATGTTGCGAACCAGCAAGCGGTGCTGAACAGGTACAGTTTCGATTCCTGGGGATCCATGATGAAGTTTGCGGAGTCGTTCCACAAGATTCCAAGGTGCCTTGGTTGAGGAAGGCAAGGGCGCCTCTCCAAGGGTCCCGGATGCGGCCGATGCAGCGGCCTGCACAATGGCCTCAGGGATAGCGATGTGCAGGAGCTCTTGGACTTCATGGGGGAGGCCCAAGGCTTGAAGCCAACAGATAATACAAGACCTTCCTTTTGAAGGACAGGGTTTATTCTCGGAGCAGACAGACTCGAGACTACATAACCTCAAGGACTTTTGGCCACCTTCAAGTCCCTAGACCTCCACATGCTGGCACCACTGAGGAGACACTTCAAGCCCCAGGATCTTCCTCAATTCTGTCTATCTCAACAGAGGCAGGACTTTTGCCACAAAAGAGGCAGGAATTACAGGAGGAAACCTACTCAGACCTCCACCAGCCATGGGGCAGGTCCAGCAAGACAACCTCCCAGGTCCAAACAAAACTTTTGAGGGTGCTCCTGAGGATGGTGTACCAACCCAAATCCCGGATCCTTGTTCATTTTAAAATCAGTTATCCCACTTCTACTATGCATGGACACAAGTCACATCAGACCACTGGGTGCTACACATGATAGAACTGGGATGCTCCCTCTAGTTCAGCTCCCTCCTAGCCTCCCCATCCCTTTTCAGGGACACTTTTCATGAGCAACTTCTTATCTAAGATGAAAAGTTCCAGAGGGGTAGCCCTGTTAGTCTGTATACAGCAAAAACAACGAGAGTCATGTAGTACCTTAAAGACAAACACATTTCTGCAGGCATAAGCTTTCGTGGACTGCAACCCACTTCATCAGATGTCCACAGAAATTTGTTAGTCTGTAAGTGCTACAAGACTCTCGTTGTTTTTTCTGATCTAAGAGGTGCAAATACTGCAACAGTTAGGAGCAGTAGAAGAGGTTCCTTAGGCGCTGAGGGGGATAGAGGTTCTATTCCTGATACTTCCTAATCCCAAAAGCCAAAGGCGGTCTCAGACCCGTTCTGGATTTATGAAACCTCAACAGATTCATGAAGAAGTGTCTTTGGCCTTGATTATTCCCACACTGGATCTGGGGGATTGGTATGCCACCCTCGCCTTGAAGGACGCGTACTTCCATGTGTCAATCATCTTGAGAGACAGAAGGTTTCTTCGCTTTGTGGCCAATTGGTCCCACTATCAATTCACAGTATTCCTGTTTGGCCTATTGGCAGCTTCCAGACTGTTCACAAAGTGTATGATGGTCATGGATGCGTTCCTCAGGAAATGGAAAATTCAAGTTTATCTGTCGTTGAATGATTGGCTGATCAAGGGCTGCTCCAGAGAACAGGTGGAAATGGACGTAAAATTTAGAAGAGCAACTTTCAACAGATTAGGCCTCCTGGTCAGTGTGCAGAAATCTTCCTTGACTTCTACTCAGAGAATAGAGTTCACAGGAGCAGTGCTAGATTCAAACCAGGCCAGGGCTTACCTCCCAGACTCCTGGTTCCAAGCCATATATTCCACATAGAAGAATGGAAACAGTATCCCATTACCATGGCCAGGAACTGCCTGAAACTACTGGGTCACGTAGCAGCATGCGCTTACGTTATCCAGCACGCTAGGCTGCGCCTCAGGCCTTTGCAGCATGACTGGCCTGTGTCTACTGCCCATCTTGAGATCACATTGTCAGAGTGGTTTCAGTTCCCCCATCTGTGTGGGAGATGTTTCATTGGTGGTTCAACCCTCAGTCAGTCTGTGCAGGAATGCCCTTCACCTCTCTGTCCCCATCTCTGACCTTGGTCACTGACACTTTGGCAACAGACTGGGGGCTCATCTAGGAAACCTCAGGACCCAAGGTCTTTGGTCCCGGGAAGAATTGTCAACCCACAGCTGTGTGAGGGAGCTGAGGCGGTATGCCTTGTGTGTCAAGTTTTCAGTACTCACCTGGAAGGGAAGGGTGTGTCAGTAAGAACAGGCAATACAACAGTGATGTTCTATATAAACACAGGAAGCCCTCGATCTGTGGCATTTCTGCATACCTCATGCAATTCACCTAGAGGCATCTTACCTGCCGGGATCACAGAACGTGCTGGCAGATCACCTCAGCAAGTCGATCATGGGGTCATCCATCCACACTTTCATGGCACACTACACCATTACACAGCAAGCCACGTGGCCATCGGTAGAGCATTGCTGCAATCGGTAGTATATTGAACTCTGACCCCTCCTCGTACAAGGCTACTTGGGAGTCACCTATTTGGAGTCAGCTGGCAAGAAGGAACTGAAGAGGTGGGCGTTCGGCAGGGCCCTATAAAGAGCGCCATGGAGGTGCAATTCCAGGAGCTCCAGAGCCAATTCTACAGATACCACTAGGGAAAATCCTTCCAGTGACTGTGCCTGCAGTGTGTGCACACCTACTTGGAATAGACATGAGCAACACTTCTCAAAGAACAACAGTTAGAGATGGTTAGACAGTCTTTTTTATTTTCTGTCCTTTTCCTAATGGCTTCTAATATTCCGTTAGCTTTTTTGACAGCTGCTGCACATTAAGTGGCTGTTTTTAGCTAATTATCCACAATGGCTCTGAGATCTTTCTTAAGTGGTAACAGCTAATTTAGAGCCCATCATTTTATGTGTGTAGCTGGGATTATTTTTTCCAGTGTGCATTACTTTGCACTTATTAACATTGAATTTCATCTGCCATTTTGTTGTCCAGTCACCCAGTTTTATGACACCCCTTTGTAACTCTTCGCAATCTGCTTTGGACTTAGCTGTCCTGAGTAATTCTGTATCTTCTGCAAATTTTGTGACCCCATTGTTCATTGCCTTTTCCGGATCACTTATGAATATGTTGAACAGCACTGGTCCTAGTACTGATCCTTTGGGAACCCCGCTATTTACTTCTCTCAGTTGTGAAAACTGACCATTTATTTCTACCCTTTGTTTCCTGTCTTTTAACCAGTTACTTATACTTGCTCAATAGCAGGGAATCATTGATGGCATAAGGGAGAGAGAGATTCTCTGCTCTCAGTTCCAGTGCCTGGCCCTGACTCTAATCACAGGGAAAATCCTGCTCAGCCATAGGCTGGAGCATGCTCAGAGCAGACAGAATTTTCAGGGAATTTATCTGTAAAGCTATAGCAAGTCTCAGCTGAGCATGTGCAAACTGATTCTTCAAAGGCTTGCAACATTGTCAAATTTGGTTGGGTTTTCATGAGAAAGGTAAAAGACATGTCCCTGGCACAAAGGCCACCCCCTACCAAGCTTTCAACTCCCTGCTCCAAAGCATAGGGATGCCAGAGTTTCTCAAAGAAAAAGTTGCTATAATTTAGCATGGGGAAAAACAATACATTTTCCCCATGTCTCGTTCTTGGAAAAAGCTGAACAGTTTTGTCTGAAATTTTCCAAAACATTCAGCCAGAAGCAGATACTTAGTAGGGAAAATTTCAGCTCCATCAGTTATTTTGATAGAGTTACAAACAACTGAAAACAGGGACTTGGAATGGAAAGTGTCAGGCAATCTTAACAAGCAGCACTACCAGCCTCCCCTATAATAAGTTGTGGGGTAGGAGGAATCTTACTCTTCACCCTGTGTTTCTTTTTAAAAAAGAAACTAGACAATTCAGTTTCATGTTTCTTTTTATAGTCATTTTTTGTCCACATTACTCTCTGGTTCTCTTGTACTAGCACAGTGCTGGTATTTGGATCCCAACACTGCAGGGGAATGTTCATACGCACAAAGTTGTTTTTCAGTTTGAATATTTCTAATCATTTTGGTATAATTTTATTAAAATGCAAAATGTAATTTTTGGCTTAAATGAAATTGTCCTTTGAAAACATGCTGTAATTTTAAATGTTGTCTACTGAGACTGCGAAGTTGCTATTGTATACACCTAATTGTCAGCATTGCTTTTGATACTGACACGATGGTTCTTTAAAACCAGCTAACACATCCCAGTTGACTTTTAAGTATTTTAAATAAATAGCTGTCATCATAGGTTTGTGAATGAGTAATATTCCTGACTTTTTCTGTATGTAAGAGACTCGCTCTGTATCACACTGAAAAATAAAATGGTGAAACAGTTCGTCTGAACAACTTATTTTTAACTCTAAAGTTTGCGAATCTGTTTTCATCCATGTTTATGAAAAATGAGAAACAGAATGTTGCATTTGCCCTAGTAGGATTACGCTGTGCAAAGCAGATATTAAGCTCCCGTAACATACAAAGGGGCCTTTCTGTTCTCTCACATCTGTCTCTGCATAAACAGCTATGTTAACTCTTTAGGGCTGATGTACAGAGCTCCTTTCTTTTATTGAAGTGACTGCCTCAGCAAGGACTGAAGTCTCCTCATTTAAAAAAAAAAATAAATCAAATATGGTCGTGTTGGGTTGTGTAAACCTCCAAAAGAAACAGTGTCTCTTTATGGAGGAGTCCCACAAGAAAGCATAGAGAATTCATGTTTTATTGCATTGCGTCTTACACAAATAGTCTAGTGGTAGGTTGGAAGAGCTTTCTGAAAGGCCATATTGTAAAGCTGCCTGGCATTTCTGCTGTCAACCTTTCCATTAGAAAGGGGTTTGAACTCTGTATTTTATTAGTGGAGCTTGGCATAAAAGTTCTTCACGCTGATGTGATTGCTTTTTTTCCCCTTCTCTGGAACCTGAGCAGTATCAGCTTCGTCAGTTGTTAGCGTAAGTGCACTCTGTGTTGCACTCTCTTTGCTAAATAGTTGATTTTAATTTAAAGTCACTTTTCCACCTGTTAGCCCATAATACAGACTTTTTTCTTTTTATACATTTATTTTGTTTCTCTTAAATTAATTTGGAATTAGAGAATGCATGCACAGGAGCTGCTTTCAGAGTGCATATCACTATCACCATCATTTCTTATTGTGGGAGCTGTAGGAGCCTTTTCAATAATTGCATCCACGGTGTTCCATTAACTACCTTGCCCACACTGTGGACTGACACTGCAGCATACCAGTTCCAGTGAAGCTTGGAGGATGAAGATGAATTCAGTGGTGCTGAGAATATTCCTAAAACCTTCTTTGAGGTCTGGCCCCAAGTATCACAGCATAGAGTGAAGCAGATCAGTGTGGAATGTTGTGTTTTCAGAAAATTGTTCTATTGTTTGACATGAATCCAATAAACTCCAGGAGTGAAATCTGGGTCCCATTGAAATCAATAGCAAAGCTCCCATTGACTTTAGGGGTTCAGGAGCTCATCCTACGTGAGGTTTGAAGACTCTCAGGGCTTGTCTAATTAAACCTTTGCAAGTTTAATTAATCACTTGAATTAAACTAATGCAAATCTGTGAATGGACACTCTTGTTTTGGGCTGAGTGTTGTATTTCATCTGTTCCCAATTGACGTAAGGAAAACCAAAAAAGCCACTTTTGTACAGAAATGAGTGTCCACCTGGGTTTAACTATAGATATATCTACACTGCTAAAGAAGGTTCAGACTAACCTGAGTTAAGAAAATTCAGGTTAAAATAACAGTTGAAGACACAGCAACTCTGCTTTTAACTTGGGTAAGCAGTTTGAGTACAACTCCAGCATTCCTATAAGCTTGAACTTGGGTTGCTAAACCAAGTTAAGAGCTGAGTTGCCTTGTCTTCACTGATATTTTAACTCAAGTTAAGAACACACCTTTGTGCAATGAAGTCATATCCTCTCTGTTTAAATTCATACCTCAGGTTCTGCCAGTGTAGCTTTCTCAGGTAGACAAGGTGTCAGACAGAGGTGTAGCTGGAACTGATTTTTTGGCAAGGCCTGTGGTTGACACGGGTGGGCACAAGGCTTGTGTCACAAGCAAAACAGAGGCTGATAAAAACGCAGGATGAATTGCTTAAAATCTGATTGGATAGGCCTGCTTTCAAAATGGGTGGGCCGTGGCCCACCTGTAGCTACATCTCTGGTCTCAGACTTACACCACCAAAAGCAAGGAAATTTAGGAGTCCAGATATCTTCCTGGACTTAACCCTGAGCAGCCCAGTGTAGCAGCCCAGTTGATGATTAATGCCTTGTAGGTAAAATCTGAGGCCTCAGATTGCTCACACTGCCTTCTGGGATTATGTACTAGCTCACTGGCAAAACTATCAAACTCAGTACTGAGAGGTACTGCTATTGTGGCATAGTGCCTGCTCAGCTTCCTTTCTCAAAAGGCCCACCTCTGAAGCAGCACTTTGCTCAGAGTTTGCAAGATTTGCAGATTTTCCTATATATCAATGGGTTTACAGGGCACTGTACGTACAAATCCATTCTTGCTGCTCCAACTTAGTGAAATGCCAAAAGGAAAAAATCTGTGTTAATGGCAAGAAATAAAAACTAGATTTTAAAAATGCCTTTAATATGAATAATTGAAGGGGTGAGAAGACTGGTTGGAATGTATAGAATATGATTTTTTACAACCTGACATTCTTTTTGAAATTTGACCTTTGAATATTTGATAAAAATTAAAACATGACATGTCACTGCAGCTACCACAGGAAAGAAATTTCTAGTGTTAGCACATGCTTATTTCTGTACAGAATACAATGACATTCCACCTCAGTTTGAACCTTTTCAGTAAGAGCTGCGAAATGTTTTATACCTCTAGGATTTAAGTGCACTTTGCAATGAACAAATGGTTTAACACAGGCAAGCTGAATGAAAGTGTTCTTTGGTAAGAGATAACAAAGGCCATATCTGACACACTGTAGTGCACTTTGGGTCAATGTGGTTCACTTACCCTTGTAAAAATTTATGAATCCCAAAGCTAACTTTATTTATTATTGTTCAGTCATGTTAAACAAATAGGACTTTGGAACTTGGAATCTAAGACACTGTTCAACATTTTTGTTGCATGTTCATGAGAGCAGCATACTTAACCTTTTAATCAGAAGGAGGAGAAATGTATTTACTTATGGACTGGGCCAGTGTCAGCTCTGGCTATGTAATCAATGGTGACCTGGACTTGATCTTTCACACAAGAGAATCACTATCTTCAACAGTTCTTCCTGCAGACAAGCAACGAAGGGGGGTCAGTGAGCAATTTTTGTGCATCCAAGCACTATAAAGCCAGCAAAGTGAATTTCCTTCTGCTGGCTGATATTGTAGGGTATCACCCTGCGGAAGTCTGCAGAAACATTGCTAGCTAGCACTGCCCAGTGCATCTTTCTGTGGGCAGCCCAGAGCAAGGAATGCAGAAATGGAATGAATTCTTCTGTAGGGAGCCGGGCAAAGCGAGGAGGGCAGAGAAACCCAGGAAAAACAGAAATCAACTGCCAATTCTTCCATGAGAAAGAGGAAGATACCTTGCATTGATCCTTTCATTAATTTTCTCCCCCAAAACACTGCCTGTGCTGCAGTGCTTCAGGATCTGAGTCACCTAAGCTCATGCTTAAATGTTTTTCTGAAAGGAAGCTTTAGAAAGGAAAAGATGCTAGCTTTTTTCCTACCAACTGCATCCTTTAAATTGTGCTGTGAGGCTATGTGTTTGACTTGATTTGAGACTTAACAGCACGTTCAGTTTCCTGCAGCTTATTTTCTACTGGAAACTTAGTGTAAATCAAAAAGTACCTTTAAAATACAGTTTGTAAATGGTTAGTTTAGCAAAATTACAGTATGAAAATATTTAAAGATCATGCTTTTCCTCATGTACTGTAAATCATATTAATTGGTGTATTGTGTTCTAGTCCAGGCACACTTTATAGAGAATCTCAAGGGGTCTTGTTGAGCAGTGTTTATTTCAGACTTTACCAGTCCTGGAATTAAATCATTTTAGCTCTTGCTAAAGCCTAGCTACTTGCTGCCTCTGGTTGTCTGTTGCTTCAGCAAGTTTGAATGGATTATTAACAAAGTATAAGACTGATTGCAGCATCTGTAGTGTTGACAGGCACATGCCTGACTTGAGTGTTCGTATGTAGTTGAGTACAAACAAAAGTCTATCCTAAATGAGTATCTTTAAAACAAGCTTTAAAAATCTTGCTCCAAACTGGAAAACAAACTATGGAATTTCAAACCCAGACAATATTTTACATTTTCTTCCTTTCTCTTTACATTCAGAACTGTTTAATAAAGCATGATGAGAACGGTTACTCGGCAGTGGTGGGAGACTTTGGTTTAGCTGAGAAAATCCCTGATTACAGGTATGTGGATTCTTCAATGCTAATCAAAATGAAGAGTAAGAGTGTGGTGCAATTCTAGGCCCAAAGATGACTATGATCTATGGAGTTGAATGCCTGAGGGTAGTGGTTATGCTTTGCTATAACTCACAGAAAACAACCTCTGATTTCAGTCTGGAGCTGCAAGCTAAATGGAGATGGGCAGCCACTCCAAGCTCTTAATTATATTACACAGTGGCAGACTTTGATAGTGGCACTTTTTCTTTCACATGTTCCAATGATCAGAGAGCTCACTCAGGCATTTCAACAGGTTTCCATTTTTTTGGGGGTAGGGGCGGGGAGTAAAGAATTGTCCATCATTCTGAATCCAGGTGATTTATACTGACTGCTGTCTCATTGATTCCAGGTGTTCTTAATTAGCTGCTGCATGGTTTCACTGCGTGTTAAAAAATACATTACAGCAAAAGCCTCTTTCATCTTTGATCCAGTAGTTGAAATCCAGGGTTGTAACCAAGAAGCATCACTGTCTGATGGCTGTTTGGCCTATTATGGAATGAGATGGTTATCTCAGTCCATTTGAAAAAACGGGAGTTCTGTAGCACTTTAAAGACTAACAAATTTAATTTTTGTAGGCATAAGCTTTTGAGAGACTCAGCTCACTTCGTCAGATGCAGAGGTAGAATGATATAGTAAATAGGAAACATAGATGTACAAGTGCATAGAGAACAACAGGGGAGGTGGATGAAAGCCAGGAACTTGAGGGCTAATGACAGTCATTGATTAGGAGGTGAGAATGGGTGAGCAAAGCAATTACCTCTTGTAATGAGAGCCATTCCAAATCTCTGTTTAAACCCAGTTTGAATGTGTCAAGTTTGCAGATCATTTCTAACTCAGCAGTTTCTCTTTGAAGTCTGTTTTTGGAGGTTTTTTTGAGAAGTATGGCGACTTTCAGGTCAGTCCATTTGAGGAGTGAATAAGTGACCAAAGCTCACAAAACATCATCACAATTGGCAGTCGGCCCTTTGTTACCCATCCAGTATAGAGGCCCAGGATTTGATTGAGCTATCGCCTCATCTGTATATAGTCCTATGTATTCCAGGATTCTGGGGCCTTGGAATTTGCCAAAGAATTATGCCTCAGAATCTAAGCTTTCATTAAAAAAGCTTCTAGTGGCAATAAGGAAAACATCAGGAACATGAGCAATGCAGTGTTTTTCTTACTGAGTCTGCAAACAGCCTAAAACGATCTTTAGGGAATTGTGAAGGGCCACATTCATCTCAATGGGGTGCTGACTCTGCAACCTAAAAACAACAGTTTAAATGTCAACACTTTTTCTACTATTAATAAATTCAGCAGGAACATCCAGTATTTATTTCTCAATCCCACACTACCTCCAGTTCTTTCAGGTGCCAAAAGCCTGAGCGGTTTAGTACCAAAACACCAAAACTTCCAGCTTCCCATTTTCTTACAAAGTTGGTGGTCCAGTAATGCATTGTCGTCCCACATTTCTGAGATACAGTGGAACCTAAGAATGTAGGAATAGCCTAAAATAAATGTTAGTATCAAAATAAATAACACAGGAGCTCTACAGTATTGATTGCATTATTCATATTTAATTCAAACTTCATTTTTTTCAAATTTGAATAGTGCAGCCATGTGTAATGCCCAGTTTGCTGACCGTATGCCTTGGGCCCAAAGAACCAGGCAGCAGAATGTAGGTTCCACTGGCTTCAGAGGCTTAGTTTTTAGAGGTGGTCCTTCAAGTTCAACATTGCAGCAAGCTTGCACTGCTGCTGTCTGTGTTCATTGATGAACAGGACTGAAGTTTCCAGATGTATAGAGATATTGTATATCAGATTAATACAAATTAACTTTAAAATCTCTGTATTGACTCATGCATCTGACGAAGTGAGTTTCTGCCCACGAAAGTTTCTGCCCAAATAAATTTGTTAGTCTTTAAGGTGCCACAGAACTCTTGCTGTTTTGCTAAAAACAGACTAACACGGGTACCCCTCTGGAACTCTGCATTGACTGCTTCTCTTAGCTTTTGCTTAGTGGGGGGTCTCACCATATAATCCTAATTAGTGATTTTTTTTGAATTTTTAATAACATTTGCAAGTCACCTTTCAAGGATTTTGTTTCTATTTATTGTGTCGGCCTCAGACCAGACTGACTTCTTTCTAACTGGTGAGCAGAATCTTTCTAAATTTTGATAGCCTGTCATCACATTGTCAGGAATTAGACTTCCCAGGTGGTATACCTTTTTCAGAACTGCTCACAGAGAGCCAGCCCTCCAATCACCCAACCACACAGAAAAAGTCTTTCCTTCCTTGAAAATGTACTTGAAAATAAAGATCTCTGTGAGCCATCAAGGGACCTGTTCTAACAGCTTGCATGCTGAGGGTGTTCAAAGACTTATAGCTATAGAGTCTGGAGCTATGGAGCTGGGCTTACAGAAAACGAAAAAAAGAAATGTTTCAGCAAATAGCAACAGCCTGCTCCATCATATACTGTGCGTGAACTTGCAGGCTCTTTCCATGTACCAAAGAGTAGAATCCAACATGAATGATATGGAAACTGCTCACACTGTCTTTTCTATGCTGAAAGCTGCTCATGAAATGTTTTAACCTCATATTTGCTGAGTAGTTTGTTCTTTCTTTCTCCTTCTCTCCTTGCCTCGCCTTCCCTCCCCCCCCCCGAATATGTAAAGTGAGAAGCTTCCAGTGGTAGGCTCGCCCTACTGGATGGCACCTGAAGTTCTCAGAGATGAGCCTTACAATGAAAAGGTGGGTGTGTTTAAATGGAGCTTGGTTATTGGCTGTTTGTTTTCAGTGCAGCTTTGGAGGCTTTGTGAATATCAAGCGCTTTAAAGGTGTCCTGCCACTGTGACTTATTGCACTTTTTCTTAGCGGAGTTTGGCTTAAAAGATTCTGATGAGAGTATGTGATGGGATCCTCCTGTTTCCTAAACCTGAAGCAAGGGTACCATTTCTGACTCCAGCTCAGTAGAACCTAGGTAGAATTAAATGGTCCTTGTAGACTTGTGCAATTAATTTTCAATTGAAAAATAAAAGATTCGCATTTTAGGGTAGGATTTCTAAATTTGACATGCCCAGATAAAAGCTGCTAAGGAGAACGCCTTCAAGTTGCCTTCTTTCGAGGCACTGGGAAATGGCCCTGTCAAAGGAGAGCAGTGGAGAACAGGTGACTGGGACCTAGAAAACAGTATTTTTAGTCAAGCTCTGCTTAACGTGGCTTTATCCACATGGCATCCCAGATTGACTCTTGCTAGCTGTTAGCTGATTTCCCTCCTGTGAGCGCCACTTCCTGTGGTAAAGTCCACACCTTGCCAGCACTCAACACCAGTGTGTCTTGTGTCCTCCACCCTTAGTTTGCAGAACTGAAGCAGCTACACAGACATTAGCACATCAAAGCATTATCAAAGTTCCAGCTATTGTTTGAGTTTCCAGCTTGTGTTTGGGTGCTTCATTTCTAACTTAGGCCTGATCTACACTAGAGACTTTTGTCAACCAAAGTCAGCTTTTTGCTCCAAACAGTGGTGGTGTATCCACTGGAATTCTGTCTCATGTCTCCTCCCTTCCTTCCGACCCCCGACACAACTCATTTTGTGACAAAATTACACTTTTCATTGAGGTGGTCTTGAGCTTTTTGAGCCAAACTTTTAGCGACAAAACGTCAGTGCAGACACGGCGCTTGGTTCTGTTGTGGTAAATGGCCTCCAGGAGGTGTCCCACAATGCCCATCCTGACCGCTCTGCCCATCAGTTTGAAATCTGCTGTCCTGCACCTATCCACCCCGCCCCCTTTCAAATCCCAGGAATTTTTGAAATTCCACTTCCTGCTTGTTTGGCATGGAGCGATCTCATCTTCCCAGTTGACCATGGCGACTTCATGCACCAAACATTCTCCTGCTTGGAGTACACCGGAGCTTCTGGATCTGATCCGTATTTGGGGGGAGGAGGCTGTTCTGTCCCTGCTGTGCTCCAGCCACAGCTGCTAAGATACCCACAGTCAGATTTCTTGTTTAATGGTGGAGAAGGGCTATGAACAGGACACGCTGCAGTGCCGTGTGAAAATCAAGGAGCTGCAGCTGGGGTGCCAAAAGGCTAGGGTGTCAAACCATCGCTCTGGTGCAGAGCCAAAGACCTGCTGCTTCTATAAGGAGCTGAAAGCCATCCTCAGCAGGGACCCCACTTCCACCACCAAGAGACCGTGGATATCTCCGTGGGCCCGGTGGCACCAGAATCAACCCCAACAAAGAAGTCATGGACAAGGAGGTTGAGTTGGAGGATGATGTGGAGCAGGGGACTAAGTTGTTTGGTGACGTGAAAAGAAGTCCTGGCTCCCCAACCCCGGAGTGTTTGAGCCAGTCCCAGCCCCTCCAGCTTGAGTGTGCAGAATGCAGGAGAGGGGAGCTTGGGTAAGTGATTTTTTTTTTTGAGCTAATGCTCCTCGGTTGCATGATGTACAGCTGTCCTTTGCTTGGTTGCATCATACTGTTGATTGAAGGGATAGAAATGCCCAAGAGGAGCTGTGTTTGCATGTGCTTCCCATTCCCCTGTTGAGCTAGACAGTGCAGTGGAAGAGTGTGTTAATGCTCACTCAGATTTCACAGGTATCCTCCAGGGAGATCTCTAGGAAACTTTCCTGGAGGTACTCACCAATTCTCTGCCAGAGATTCCTCGGCCGAGCTGCTTTGTTTCTTCCCCCATTGTAGGAAACTTTCCTGCGCTAATCGGCAATCACTTGTGCAGGGGAGCAGCATAGGGACCTGGTTTGAAGCTGCTCGCATAGGGGAGATGCACCCTAGCATCCCTGCTTACTCTCAGGAGTGAGATATCCGCTTCTATGGCTCCCGCATGTGGAAAATGGTGGCACAATTTGAAATTTTGTCCCTATCTACCTGCATCAGTACCTCAAACAACCACCCAGAACCTTTTCCCCAGCTTGAGTACCCCTCCCCGCCCCCAACTGGGCACAACTCACCATGCCTTGGTTGATCATTGAGCTGTGCGCTTGTCAGAGAACAGTGAGGAAAGAGGTGTATTTTACAGTAATGCATCAATGCTGCTTTTGCACTCACAATCATGCTTCTGTTAATTGTTTATTGTGCTTCTACAGATGTGCCCTTGAGGGGAAATCCTTCCACACCTGCCAAGCGTCTGTGGCTGATAAGAAAATGACCATGGAGAAACAAAGAGGAGATATTCCAAGAATTCTTACAGTCCTCTGAGGCAGGAAAAAAAAAAGGGGGGGCATGGAGACCCACTCTCCGAAAATCAGAAAATTGATAGGCAAGAGAGGAGGGAAAACCATGAATGAGTGATAGCAAGTCACAAGCACATGATAAAAGCCATGGAGGAGCCAACGGAGCTGCTAAAGTCACTCATAATGCTGCAGACTGAATTCATGCATGCTTGGTCCCCTTGCAAGCAATACAGAACTGCTTTCCGTGCCCTCTCCGAACTCCATCCACACATTTCTACAAAACTCCCAGTCTATCTTGGTACCTCATTCACTCCACCCCTTAAGACAGCTTCCAGAACGATAGCTAGACTTACGCCCAGCTGTCACAGCTCACACTGCTTTTTCTCCTCCGGCCCAGCTTTTTGTGTGTGTTCTGAATAATTGTTATTTAATAAAGACATACTTTCTGAAGAATAAGCAATCTTTGTTTGTCTCTTGCACATGGCGGTTGCACCTCACATTGATACATACTGCAAGCTGGATAGCAGTCATAGATGGCACTGTGCTGTTTACAAAGACACCTTATTGGTGCTCATTGTCAAAACAGTTCCTCAAGGCCTTGTAATTACAGCGCTTTTTGATCATCACTGTAACTTGCATTGACAAAACTTCTAGCGTAGACAAGGCCTTAGTATGCCACGTTACCTGTTCTCCTTGGGCATAAAGGTCTAAAGGGGAAGCAATTATGTTAGCTTTCCCAGACAGAATAAGGGCTAGTCTACACTTTGAGTGCTGGAGTGGAGTGCAGCTGCACCGCTGGAGCGCTTAGTGAAGACACTGGCTATGCAAACAGGAGACCTTTTCCCAACAGCATAGGTACTCCATGTCTCCGAGAGATGGTTGCCATATTGAGGGAAGAACTTCTGCAGTTGACATAATGCACTCTACACCAGAGGTTAGGCCGGCATAACTGCGTCGCTCAGGAGTGTGGATTGTCCATCGACCTGAGTGACACAGTTCTACTGAGATAAGTTTGTAGTGTAGACCAAGGCTCAGTGTTACGTAAGTATGTCTTGATCCCTGAGGGGTGAAGCAGTGTTACTGCTCTGTAGACCTGGCTTCCATGTTTGCTCAGGTTTTATAACTTGGACAAATGCTAGATGGCAAGAATCTGTGAAACTCTGAATCCCTGAGAGCAAGTGATAAATGAGTATGTCTTGTGAAAGAACACAGCATTGGGAAGGGGGAGCTGCAGTGGGGGTCAAAATTACAGCATCAGGGAAGGCACTGTTGTATGAAGCAATGTATAAACTGTAAGGGGAGAAGAACCTATTTCACTTTTAATCCTGTATTAACATTATAGGTAAACGGTGATCATGTATTTCCTAAAAATTGTTCCACTGCCCCGGTGATGGAACATGATGGTCATGTCATGCTTTGACTGTTTTTTAATTACTCCTGACAGTCAGATATTGGCTGTAATTTTACTGTGCCTAGTGTGGAGCAGGATTTCATTTGTCTTTACGTTACCAAAGCAGCAGTGACCTGAAGTAAAATTTTACACTCCAGTGAAGGAATTTTATTATTGGCCTTGATGCAGTCAGAACACTGTGAGCATGTGTTTCCACTAAATGAAAATGCAGGAAATGTTGTTGTCAGTTAGTCGTCGTGGGTTTTTGATGGTGGATGGTTGCTCTGGATAGCCTTTAAAACCACCCGTTTTAAGGAGAAACCCAGTGGCAGATAAGAAGGCTGGATGCTCATTATTAAGCTATGTGGTAATTTTTTTCTCTCTCAGGCGGATGTGTTCTCCTATGGTATAATCCTCTGCGAGATTATAGCCAGGATACAGGCAGATCCGGACTATCTCCCTCGCACAGAGGTAAGTGGTGGGCATGTATAAGGGCTGTGGGAGGTGGGGAATGCTCATGAGTGATGCTTGCTCATTAATAACGGCAGCATGGCTGTCAAAGACGTGATGAACGGCTATTACCGTTAAGGGGGCCTCTAACAAAGCATCGGCCCTTTGGCAGAGCTTGCAAAGAATGGTGCTGAGACCATGTTTTTAGTACAGGGTTACGCAACCTTCCTTCAACTGAAGACTGCACTAGAAACTTGCCAGAAGCCCAGGAGCTGCACTTAATTGGCATGACATAAAACAGACTGCAGTCCCCTTCCTGTTTAATACAGCGGGGCAGCTCGAAGAGACGGCTAGTTCCAACAAGCAGCACTCCATTTTGGATCAAGATGGAATGGTGCATGCCGGGACCAGCATTCTCCGTGGGCTGTCCCTGTTTATTAAAGAGGTAAGTGGCTGTGCGCCACATTTTGACCAATCCATATTTTAGTTTATACTGTATTAAGCACCATGAACCTAATCCAGAATCCTTTGAAGTCCGTGCAAATGCTCCCATTGACTTCGGTTGGCTTCAGGTAAGGCCCCATATGTGAAGTGGTTTTTTGGGCCTCTTCTTTGGGCAGATGTGAAATCCCTTCCCCCTTCTCCAGTTCAAAAAATTTACAACTGCTCAAGATTTCAGCTGTCGTGAAGCAGGTGTTTTCCCTTTCATCCCTCTCCCTTCAGAAGAGACCTGGTCGGAGTGTGTTTAAGGGACCTGATGATTTTATAACTAGTCCAAGTGCAAAACATTGCAAAGTTGACCATTTCCTCAGTTGGCTGTGATGAAAATCTAAAGTTTCCGGTTTCATCACAGACTGACTATGCAATTCATTTACACAGTCTGAACCAATGATGGGTAAACACTGTAATGATACAGGATAGAGCTCCCAGAACATATGAACAACATTGCATTCCTCTGTATTCATCTACAAACTGCACTGTTCTCAGCGGCACAGCAGTGTGCGCCATTAAATCACCTTGTATAATAAAATGCACTGCAAAGCTTTCAGAGATAGGAACAAATATGAAAAGTAGTGCTCTTAATTTTATATATTGCCACACTGGAACCGGACCAATCCAATAACCGTAACTTTAAATCCATAGACATGATTCTATACATTTTGAACATAGTGAATTCCCTTTCTCGATTGGCTTTTGGGTTTTAGCAATTATTTCTCTGTCTCATTCACTCTGCATGTATCGTGTTCCCCCTCCAGACTTTCCCTGTCTCTGGAGGCTTCCTGTTCTTCTTTTTATGCATTTTGTTTCATTGGCTTATGTTTTACAGTTCTTTCCTCCCTTTTTTGTTCTTCTCTCATCTGGTTTTCATGTCCTATAGTCCTTATTGCCCCTGCTGCTGCTGTTTTTTTCCTGCTTCAGTGTTCGTTCTTGCCTTTCAGTTTATTTCCTCTCTCTCCATCCCGCCCACAACTTTCATTCTCGCTCTCCCCTTTTCCTCCTATCTTTTTCTTTTCCTGTCAACAACAGACAGCTGATCCAGTCAGCAGCAGGTGTTCAGATCGCTGTCAAAGTGCAGTCTTCTGGATCTCATCAGTTTTCACTGGACATGGAGGGATCTGTTAAGTCGCATTTTAATATTAATTGAAACCATTCAGCCAGCCCCAACTGAAACAAACTAAATACAGTGTGACATTCCTCAGGGTACAGTCTGGACAGATAGACAGCTCTGTCCCCTCAAATCTCCAACCTGGGGTGTCTTTTACATGCTTCGCTGAAAAAACAAACACTCCTGTTCCTGATTTTAAATGTTTACAAGTAATGAGGCATAAAAGTCAGAATGGTTACGAAGGAAATAAAAGATAAAAGACAAGCTAATACCTAATTTAGCAAGCTAAAGGAATTCAAAGCAAAGGCTTTTCTCACCTCATGGTTTTTGCAGCCTTTACTGGCTGAAAGCCTCCCAGCCCAGGACCTGTCCTCCAATTCAGCGTTTCTTCAGCATTGTTGCTGCCAGAAGGAGAGGGAGGTGGTATGTGTTGAGTGTCCTCTATTCTTGTACCCTTCTGTCCTCTGATCTCCGGCTGGGATACAGGCAACAGCCAGTTTGTCACGGGAACCCCCAGCTGTTTCATTGACCAAATGTAAATTTATCATTTACACCCTTTTTCCTGCCAAAGAATGCTGTTTACCCAGGCGACTATTGTCCATTTGATTATGCTGAGGCCTGGCTGAGGTGCTGACTAGCCTTATGTCTCTGAGGAACTGGTTTGAGCTGCTTTTCTAACCTTGGAACATGTCACAGCAATGATGTACAGTAAAAGCTTATAACTTTACATACACTGTCGCTACACACATTTTATCAGGACAATGGTGCTCAGCAGATTATGGGTTTTCAATTGATACTTCGCAAGACACACTTTGTACAAAATGTATCAGTCTTGTAAAAGTGATCCTAAGTGTACAGTCTGTCACACATGGGTCTCCTCATAATTCTATCCTGCTTTGAATAGCTGTAAACTATAACAATAGATACACATTGGAATTGTGCAGAAATCGAGAACTGGAAGGTAATAAATTATGGTTCGGTTCAGGAAGAATAATGGCTCTGAAGTCAAAGCATTCTCCTGAAAGCCTCTTTTAGCAGAAAATTCCCATAGGAAATTCACTTTGCCTGTTGCAGTGCATGAAGTTTTTTCACAAATGTTAATTTCCCTGTGGCTGCTCACAGAGGTGGTGGTAATGGTTATTCCTAACAGCTGTATGTAGGCACCTGTGAAATGAAGATGGTTGGGCCAAATAGAGGGGAAATAAACATCAAGACCATTTTGTTCTTTCTGTCTGTGCAGAATTTTGGATTAGATTATGATGCCTTTCAGCACATGGTGGGAGACTGTCCACCTGACTTCCTCCAGTTGACCTTCAACTGCTGTAACGTGAGTACCCTGCTCAAAGGAGAAGAGCTAAAATGGTGCCCTCCAAAATCCAGAATTTAATTTGTTTTTTAAAAAAACCCAAAATCTTGTGCTCATCTAGCTCCATGTTCCAGCTTCTTGAGCCAGAGGGACTGGCATGCTGAGCAACTTCTAGCACCATGTTTCTCAACCTTTTTCATACCAGGGACTGGCTTGCTACCTTCTTAAGCTACATGTAAGCTGTGTCAGGGAGATCTCAGGGACCGGCACTGTCCATGGACTGGTCATTGAGAAACACTGTTCTAGCGGACTGCCCCTGTGTACTCTGGTCAAAACCAGAATTTACTAGCATTACTAGGGTAATGAACCCCTTAGAATCCAGGCACCATAGTGCGTAGACACATTGATTTATTAGAAATCTCCTAATATTTCATTTTAGCCTCTTGTGGGAAGAGAGTAGATGACACAATCCTGATGAGAGCAATTCTCTAAATGAATTAATTTAGAAGGACTTTGTGGAGTGGAGCAATGTGAAATAAGCTTTCTGCCAGCCATCAATGTAAAACTGTAACAATAAATACTTAGCTGTGAGGTAGCACTTTACATTTTCAAAGCAGTGAAGAGACATTAACTGATGCTTAGGTTCTGCTATCCTGTTTTTACAGCTAGAAAAACTAAAACATGAAGAAATGAAAGGCCAAATTTTCAAAAGTGATCTTTAATATTTCTTTAAGTCTCATCCGTATGGGTGTTGCATGTCAGGATGTACGTGCCCCCGTGCACTCTTGATGGGAGATTTTTGTCAGCAGTGTCCGCAGGTCCATGCCTGCACCCTAGACATCTTTGTGCTCTGGTATGATGGTGTTTAGGGAGGGGGCAGACCCAGTGCTACTCCAGTTACTTATCAACCACCAGCAGCTTGAGACCGAGCATTGGGGTGTCCATTGCTACCACTCTCGCTTAATCTTTTCTTTCCTTGGCATTTTGTTTATTTAACACAATTTGTGCTTTTATGAATGGGGTGTGTTCATTTGCATGATCTGGGCCTTTGTTTTTTTTTTCTTCTTTGGCCTTGATCCGTGGGCTGAAGTATGGGTTATTCCCAAGACCCAAAATTTCAAACCCTGCCAGAGCTGCCATAGGTCTTTCCACCAGTGACAGATATTCAGGCTGCCTCGCCTGTCTGGGACCAACTCATGTCCTGCCAATATAAGATCTGCTCAGGGTTTTAAAAGCAGACATAAGAAAACTCTTGTTAATGGATCACTTAGAAACCCATGGGATCCATTCATACCCCCCTGTACCTTGGATCCGGTTGCTCAGAGAGCCCTGGTGATAGTTTCTGCTGTGACAGTAAGCAAAGACCCTGAGGTCCCTTCAAAATCATCTAGACCCTCAAAGAAGAAAATACCTCATTCTCCAGAACAGGATAAGAGAAGGGGAAAGTTGGTCTGGGTCTCAGGAGACTTTGCATCCTGAGGCACATACCACTGAGGTTCCCATCCTCTTTGGTACCAAGACCATGGCACCAGCTAAGAAAACCATACTGCATACCGAGACTGTCAGGTAAACAGCCTACAGTGGCACTGGTATCCGCACCGGCTTGATACGCTCACATCTTGAATATTGCCTGCAGATCTGGTGGCCCCATCTCAAAAAAGATAAATTGGAATTGAAAGGGGTATAGAAATGGGCAACAAAAACGATTAGGGGTATGGAACAGCTTCCATATGAGGAGAGATTAATAAGTCTGGGACTTTTCAGTTTGGAAAAGAGATGACTAAGGGGTATGTCTATATGATAGAGATCTATAAAATCATGACTGGTGTGGAGAAAGTAAATAAAGATGTGTTATTACTCCTCTTAACAAAGAAGTAGGGGGTCATCAAATGAAATTAATAGGCAGGAGGTTTAAAATGAACAAAAGGAAGTATCTCTTCACACAGTCAACCTGTGGAATTCTTTGCCAGGGGATGTTGTGAAGGCCCAGACCATAACTGTGTTCAAGAAAGAACTAGGTAAGTTCATGGAGGATAGGTCCATCAATGGCTATTAAACAGGATGGGCAGGGATGCAAAATCATGCTTTGAAATGTCCCTAGCCTATGTTTGCTGGAAGTTGGGAATGGGCAGTGGGATGGATCACTTCATGATTGCCTGTTCTGTTTATACCTTCTGAAGCACCTGGCATTGGCCACTGTTGGAAGACCTGATACTGGTGTTGATGGACCATTGGTCTGACTCACTATGACTGTTCTTACGTTCACTGCCTTCGAAACACAAGGACTCCAGAGCCAAGCCAAGATCGTCAAAGAGCCAAGCCAAAAGATAAATATTAGAGCGAGGGTAATAATTTGAGAGTTCCTAGCTTCCCAGGGCCAGGCTTAGTCAGTTAGACCATGGGGCATGATTAAAAGTATCTTCCCAGCACTCAGATGAAATTCTTTGTGAGTGAAGCTTTACTCTGAGGGGGGAAATGACTTTGATGTTCTCTTGTGTGAGAATTAGCTTTATTTACAGAGGGAGAATTGTTACTTACCAGTAAGGATATGATTTGGTCACAGAGGTCATGGTATCCGTGACTTTAACAGGTCTCCGGGACTCCTTTGGCTTCAGCCCTAGACAGCAGGGCTTCAGCTTTGGATTCAGCCCCACCATGGCTATACCCTGATTTTTTTTCCTTTTTGTACCATGACTGTTCCATGAATTTGGCTTCATTTGACCATTTCCAAATCGTTTCCGTACTTACCGACTGACACCAAATGTTTTCCCCAATTAAGAAACATTCCTCCCTGAGTGTTACTGTGGGCCAAAGAGCAGCACCAGAAAATAAACTGAAACAACTGGCCCACTGATATAACCATTAACAGAATTCCTTTCACTGCAGGGCATGTTGTAATTCATTCAACAAATACATTTGGTGAAAAGGAACCCAGATAAGTGAGTGATCTTGCTAGTGAGCGAGCTGTGGCTCAAGGTCTGCGCTAAGGGTGGGGGCAATCCTATGTCATGTTCTTACTATTTCACAAGTCAGCAAACCCTAATGGAAACTGTGTGGCTCAGCGTAATTAGCTGCCCCATAAATATGCAGAGACAAGGTGTTTCCTGCAGCAAGTGACACCATTTATGGCCGCCTAGAGCAGTAAAAACAGAAATACAAGCTCAGTGCATAAAAAAAACTTCTGTAATTCACTGTTCTGGTTGAGTTTGAACATGGCCAAGCCAGGAAATCCAAAATCAAAGTCCCCACTGCAGCTATAAGTCACACTGCATGCAAGTTTACAAATGAGACCATGTATGTTCATTCAGAAAGTTCCATGGGCACAGGGTGGGCTGTGGGACCTACAGTCTTGAGGGCTGAATCCTCAGCTGCACCAGAGCAGAATTTGGAGCAGTTGAGGAGGGAAGAGGCAAAGATGGCTCTAAACTGCCTTTCTGCTGCTTTCCCCCCCTCACAGATCCTGGTTAGAGCAGCCTAAGAGCTGTTCTAATTTCCTACAGCTTGCATTGGTCCCCAAGGATTGCCAAAGTACAGCGTGCTCTGGCCCCATCCCCTCCCACTCTCTGTAGCACGGGGAGAACACAGAACTGGCTTTATGCCACCCAGACATTCTCCTGTGTCAAACACTCTGCTGTCCGTTTGTGCTGTTCAAAGCAACCAGAATGGGGCTGAGGAGTTGGTCATGTGTTCTTTCCTGTTGTAGGTCTGAATTCTCAGCCATGGCCAGTGATTTTAGTTTTCCTCAGTCTGTTCCACTTCCTCGGATTTGCGGGGCAGTTTCATGGAAGCCTTTTACAAAGCCCTTCTGAATCCTGCGCATTGTGTTGTGGGATCTGTTTGAGGCTATCTGTTCTGCAAGGATTCTGACCTTGGAGTCAGGAATTTCTTCTCTGTTTGCCTCTAGCTGATGATCTTCCTTGTGTTTCTAACTTTGATTTAAATTCATTTTTATCTGCAGAATCAAACCCTTTTACACAGAGCAGCTTAGCACAAAACTTGTGCTAAGACCCAGTATCCAGTAGGCAACCACCATCTTGAGTGGCCACTTGAAAGGGTCACCTTGGTTTCCCATACAGTTTGATTTAACCTTTATCTAGAGACGTATTTCTACTTGGCAACAGATTTTTGCTGGCTCATTCGTGGTCCTGTAAGGTGCTTTTCACAGTGTATTGGCTTTATCTACCTATATACAGTCTCGCTTCTTGTCTGACTTCTCTGCTGCAGGAATTCTGTGGTAGAGAACCAGGACCAACACACTGGGCACTATGTGGAAATGAACAAATGCAGCGTGGAAAGCAATAATATTTCAAGGTGTCAGATTCTTGTATAATCAGGAAAGCTGTCTGGGCACCTTTTCATAATAGCCACCAATAGTTCAAGGAAAAATTTAAAACCTTTTAAAATAGTGACATGCCTATGCATGAACAAACAGCTCTGGTGTAATTTGTACTGTTCCAGGCATCCTTTGAAACTGGATGGACATGTAATCATTCAGAAGTGACGGGGGTCCAGAAATGAGATCCTTGCAATGTGAACTCCCCAATACAAATATGAGCACTGCACTCCCTTTAGGGAGTTTAATTAGGCTCCATACTGTGTCTACTACATAGGAAGTGTGAGGCTTGACAGTTAATTGTGAAGTCTTCATTACAGCTAGTCTTAGGTTTACTAATGGAGATAGAAGCTGTGATACAGTACTTGCTGCTTTTTCCCCACCTACTCTCATGGAGTTTGCACTGGGCATGCAATTGTGTTTCATTTTCTAAAATGCAACACCCCAATAATCTGAATCCCTAAATTCCTGAAAATTGCCCCTTCATCTACACATCTCTGTAGACCGGCTGGCTTGGGAGGCATCTACTTGATTTATTTGGCTTTTGTGTACATTCACAGATGGACCCAAAATTACGTCCTTCATTTGCCGATATCATCAAAACATTGGAGGAGATTTTAAACCGCCTGAGAAATGAGGAGTCTGAGAGAGAGAGGAAGTCGCTGAATCTGGAAGGCACAGAGAGAAAACCCATCTCGATTTCCAAAGGTGTGAGTGAGGGGGGTGCGTTTCTGCAATGGCTGTTAGAGATGGCTGTAGTGAAGATAAAGTGCTTCGTGTCACAAGTGACCGCTCCTGCTACCCACTTCCTGAGAAAAATGTAAAAACAGAAGTAAGATTTAAAAGACTTTTTTTATTTTCTTCCAGTTCCTTTAATGAACTCCATCTCGAGCAGCGTTCTGGAAAAACCTTGCTGCAGAGTCTAATCATAAAAGGAATATAGGATCTCCCACTGTGAGACAGACTTATAGTCTGTCTAGACCAACAGTCTCTGTCTGTTGCTCAGGTATTTCAAGCACCTGGCAAAGAAGTGCTGACATGGCCCATGTAGAGGAAGATGCTACCCCTGACAGGCATTCCTGTATCACAGTGACCCCAATATGGCTCCTGTTACAGTACCATGCATTCCTTACAGGACATGTTTTACAGTGAACGACTTCAGACAAAAGTTATTGGACTTCTTTTACATTTCCTTCCTTCTATAAAGCTGGATGCCTATGTATCATGGGTCAAACTGTGCACAGGCTTCTGAGGGAAAGGAACATTTCAGATACCTCTATAACTGATCACAAAGCTGTAGCTCCTACTATTGCAGTTTTAAGTTCTCAAATCTTGCAAGAGCTACAGATAAGTGTTACCTCGCCTTGTGAAGCAGTGAGGAAGTTTCAGGAACTCACAAGTTGCTGAGGGCTTTGGGGTGGCGGAAATAATCCTGGCAGAATTGGATTTGAAGGTAGACAGAGGTGCGTGATAAATGCAATTGTCTTGCCAGTGTGGCCCATGGCTTACCCCCACCACACCTGGTATAAATATGGTTCCCTGGTGTATGTACATGTAACATTTGTGGAGTGCTTTGGGATCCCTCAGGACAAAGGCACATTCGAAACAAGAGCTTTACGTCTTGCCCAGAAAAGATGAAAACCCAAGCCAATGGGGGAGTGCCTTCCTGTGCAGCACCATAGCGCCACCTAGTGAGCAGAAGGGATGGGAGCCATTGTTGCAGGGTAGCGAGGAGCCTGATTAGTTTGCTGCTTTTATAAAGAGTTGGCTTTTGGGGTTGAAACCCAAGTGTCCGCTTCGAAAAAATCAAAATGTTCCACGTTGCAGACAAAAGACCATGTGCCTGCAGTGGTTCCGGCTGTGGGAAGTCATCCATAGTGGGGTTCTGACTGGGGAGAAGCGTGCGCCACCGGACACGCCCCTTCTCACACTTATTTCTCCTTCCTCTCTCCTTCCCCAGCTGCTCTCAGGTTCCCATAGTGATATGGAGATGTTACACGGTATTCTTTAACTGACCTTCTCTGTCACTGATGGCCTTCAGAACCCAGGCTAACCTGTAACAGGGGCTGAAGGAAAAGGAGGAATCTACATCGGTCAATCCCGCAAACAAAAATCCCAAGAAGAAAATATCCCACTTCCCACCTGATCAGTCAGCATTGCCCTGTGGTGGGTGAGGGGACGTTCAGAGGCATCGAGCAGTTAGGCTCCCCACTCCAACTGAGAGTCAGTAGCAGTTAGGTGCTAACTCCCAAGTCTGCCTTTTAAAAATCTCCGCCTGAATAACTGTAAATATCTTTTTCCACCTTGTTCTAATGATGCAGCTTTTATTACATGCATTTAAACAGTGTTTGGAACCTCTCGTTACAAAGTCAAACTACTGTCTCCTTAGTTTCTGCACTGGATAATGTACTATGTCAAGGCTCATGTGGAATTTAATCTCTCCACTGCCAGAGGGAAGTACTGATTTTTTTTTTTGTCTTCACCTTTCACAGCACGGGGGTGTCTTAGCTTTTGTGAAAACCTCACTCACGAAGTTTTTTGCATTAGTATTTTGTGCTCTAACTTTTTTTAATGGTTCGTTTCCTCAACAGGTCGTGCTCTTGGGTTAGTTCTGCTAGTGTATGGGATTAAAAGAGGCTAGAAAAAGAGAACAGCTACTAACTAGCCCCTTCAAAGACCATTGGACACGTTCATTGGCATGTCAGTTATTGACATGGGACTTGAAGGGCCACTCAGAAAGTTGGGTTTGTCTAAAAGATTTAAAACATAACAAACACATTTTCATCCCTATCAAAGGCTGTAAAATCACCACCTCCTTGGGGTTTTGACTTCCCTGCTGGGTTGTAAGCCTAAAGCTAGCATTGTCCCTAGTGTGGATGAATTTGACCATAAATAATAGTGTGAAACTGACCAGTCTGAGTGAAATGCAGAAAGTAAAACTGCATCAATGGTGAAAAGCAAATTCAAACTTCAGACTTACTTCAGTTTGAATAATATAAGAGGTTAGTAGCACAGGGAAGGAATACTTCTAAATGATTATTTTAATTGTCCTTTTTAAATTAAAAAAAAAAAAACCCCGCAAAAGGATATTCTGGGATGCTAGAGCTGCATCACTCTGCATTCAGAGCATACGCATATACACTTGGGAACGGGAAGAACAAAATTTCCCACCTTCCTTGCACTCAGGGATCCCATACAGGAACTCACAGGTAACCCAAGAGCATGTGTTTGTGGAGGATGATCCCTGTAAGACAGCTTCATTTGTAAGTCAGGAATCTCCCCCTTCCTTTTAAGGTTGTGACTCAGACTGAGCAAGTCAGGCCACCAGCATGTCTGGCCACAGAGTTAAAGGTGTTTCTCTTCTTTTCAGGGCTGATTGAAAAAGGGCAAGGAGTAAAACGATTGAGTTCACTGGGTGACAAAATCCCACCCAAGTCACCCCGCCCACGCCGCAACATCTTGCTATCACGCAGTCAGTCGGACATCTTCTCCCGCAAACCCTCCCAGAAGATCAATGTACAGGACCCCTACTACACACCAAGCAAGGGGGCGGGGCGGAAAGTCAACCCCTTCAATGCCAGAGAAGACCTGAAGGGGGGGAAGATCAAATTTTTTGACATGCCAAGCAAGTCTGTGATCTCCCTGGTGTTTGACTTGCACTCCCCAGAAGCAAGGAGCTCCCTGAAGACTAGCCAGCCTCTGTCCAGGCAGGCGTATAGCACAGACTGGCAGGAATTCTCTCTTCTCCCTGGGAGGCGGTGCCGATCTCTCCCAGCCTCTCCCGAACTTCTGCATAAAGATCTTGCCCCTTTCGGGGGTCTGTCTTCAACAGTCAGTAAGTGTGACCCGACCCAGCTAGGGGCTGAGGTGCGGCAAAAACTCCTGAGCAGCAGTAAATTTGGAGTATCAGAGATCCCTGCCTTTCAGGCCAAATCTCCCAGGCCGGAGTCTCCTGTGCTGCCAGAGCAAGAGGAGGACATGGACTGCTCAGATGGGCCAGAGTCTCAGGAGGAAAATGGATTCTGTCCTGTTAGGAACACAAGTCAGGATCCAGGATATAACCAGTCACTGGTGCAGGCTCAGCCTGAGTCCCTAACATGCAAGGGGCGCTCAGCCCAGAATTCAATCAGGTCAGAGGAAGGTAGCGCCTCGGGAGCGTGTGTGAGCTGTACCTCCTCTGAAGACATGGAGGTGGAAGATGAGATCCGGAAGAACATGCTGCCAGAGGCTTCCAAGTCTCCATTCAGTGTTACTCCCTCTGTGGATCTGGGCAGAGAGACGCTGCCGTTTGGAGTGCTGGATATGGACAGTTCTGCCCCGCTTACTCTGGCACCTTCGAATAGGTCAGCATCTGGCAGCACACAGTCCAAATGTGACATTTAAGGAGAGGGCTTAAAACCTCTCCTGATACTTTCCTGGGGGACACACTGTCCCCATTCACTTGGTTTTTAACTTTCTCTGTTGTGCTAAGTCTTCAATATTTCATGGATCATAGAAACCGGCCATCAGACAGGAGGCTGCAAAGCGCATCTGAAGAGACAGTATTTTTTGTTTTATTTTAAAATGTATACATCATCCCTGAGCTCACTACAAGAGGCAACTACTACAACCAGCATTGGGCAGGATGTCCCCCTGGGGTCCCATAATCATCGCAGGGCTGCATGCAGCACCGTGTAAATGATTTGAACCCCAGCCCTGCGTCTTTCACTTTAGCACTCTGCCTAACCGGTGCCCATGAATTCAATTGGAAACCTCTGTTTAATAGTGGAAGAAAGGCGCTCTCTCTTGGACAGTGCCAGGCAGGTATAAATGCCTTCAGATCTTAGAGCTCTAACAGGATCTGCAGTCTCACACCACACTATTGAACAAACTGATTTCAGAAGCAAGGAAAACACAAATCTGCTGCTGGTAGCAGTCTAAAAACTTAGCAGCATGCCAAGTACCTGCTGATTAACAGGAGGAAACCATTATTTTGTATATTTCTTGTTCCCTGGGATTCAGTTTCTGATACAGTGATGTTAGTCCCAGTGAAACATGCAGGCTCGACAGCCTTGGAGACTGCAGATCTGTGTCCATCCATAGAACAGATCCAGGCCAGGCTCAAACACTTTAGGCTTTCCCCCATACACGCAGCCCTTTGTGTATCTCAACCTGATTTGGGAGATTACTGTAGGGTTCAAAGAGGATAGCTCAGACACCAGGCACATTTATTCATTGGTCTCTTGTGAAAGTGTAAATAAAAGCTTTTTGTGATCTGGATACTTGTCCATGAGGAACTGTATTGACACCATCAACTCCTTCCACATACACCCACCAACCAGCACTCTGGGAACAACTTGTCAGTCCCTGCTGACCTTGGCCAGGCGTGACCCAGAGACAAAAGGGTCCTGTTACTCTTTTTGAGTCCTGTGAGACCTCCCATTCCTCCTAATGTGGTGCTATTGCCACTGCAATAATGATCTGTCCCTATTTAAACCCAGGAGATTGCTTAATAAGTTTGTCAGAGATTAAAAACCTACTGTGCAATGGAAGTTGACAGCAAAGTTTTCAGCGGTGTCCATGCTGCAGGTCTAAAGAGACCCTTTTGCAGAGAAGGGGATTCGGATGGACTCACAAGAAGGGCTTTTGGCTTGTTAGAGACACTGAAGAGAACCAGTTTCTCCCCATAAATTCCTTGTGGATCACTTTGGCAAGAAGTCACAGACACCCATATCTCCCTTTGTTCCTGCCTTCAGCAACAGTCTGTGTGTGTTTGTTTTTTCCACCAGAATGTAAATTTGAAAGAAACTATAGTGTGTTTAAAGCCAGCCACTGTGGGCACACTTGTGTGTGTCTGAGAGTCAGGTGCTAGCCCTGCAATAGATATACATGGCAAACTTTGTTCTGCGTTGATATTTGAACGGCTTCCTAGATGGTCCTTTCACCTGCACGTCCCTGGATGAGAATGTGTGGGGTTTTGTCTGCATTACCATTCCTGGCTCTCACAGGGACTGCGTATCAGCAAGAGTGACATTCATAACAAACCCTATCACTTGATGGCCCCCGGTTCTGGAGTGAATTTCACCCCAAGTACTAACTTGGAAACTCTTGCTTCAACGCAGCAGCCTTGAGAGAACTCAGCCCTGATGGTGGGAGAGGAAATATAAAGCAACAGTGCCCCTGGATGGAAATGAGGTTATTCTTTTGCTTGTCCCTCCCCAAAGAAATAGAGGATGAGGAAGAGGCCACCTAGGTAGGTTATTGGAGAATGGGGGAAGAACCCAGGTTTTCTGGAGCAGTAAATCATTGTCATCTTGCCCGTGGAGTACTTGAGATTTCCTTTCTCTAAGTGTCTGTGTGAAAATAGCCAGCAGCGTTACCCTTTCCCATTGCCTGTGAAGAATTAAATAGGAATCCCTGTGCATCTCTGAGTTCCTTAGAGCCGCTCTTGCCAATGGGGCAGGTCCTTGTGGCTTGAAAGAAAAAGTTCCTCTCCCTAGTAAGGTTTTTTAACCCTTCTTTGTCCTGCACACCCCCTCCTTCACAAAGGTGCTGATTTCTAGAGCAATCTTGGGTTTTTGGGGCAGTTTTTCTGTCTTGTGCATCCTCTCTGTGTGGTTGGGAGGCTATAGAGCATGGAGCTTTTTGGATGGCCAGTGCTATCCACATGCATGCAGTGTCTGTTTGAGGCTGAGAAACTATCAAACTAATCAAAGTAACAATTATCCAGCTGATGCCTGTTTTACAATTGTTGCCTTTCACAAGGGAAACCATCCTCACCAGCTTCTGTTGTCACAAGACAGGGTTAGGAGTGTGACTTCAGGAAAATGAGCAATAACAAGAAGTGTTTATTTCTGGGAGCATCATTGGGGCTGCAGGGAATCTAACCAGCATCCTACTTCTGCCTTCAGCCCCACTTCAGAGACTGAGTAAAGAAACGGCGCCTCCCTGTTTGCTTTTGTTTGTCCATAGGTTTTAAAACAATGATGCTGTTGCAACACAGCATCTCCCTGCAGATGCCTGTTGCACTGGAAACTCTGCTTTCACCTGTTCTGTTCAACTTGATTGTGAAGCTTTTGTGGTGACATGCTTGGGACGCAGCCAGGGCTCCAGTCAGAGTGAAATCTTCTGCCGTGATTGTTTTCCTGCTTCAGGATCTTTTAAAATCTTTATTCCCTAGCCTTTTTTAACAGCACCAAGGGTAAAATAATTGGTTTGGGGAAAAATTATTCCACTATTTAAAGAAAAATCCAACTGCATTGTATAGGGCCCAGCCCTGTTTACAGCCCTTGGTGCGGAGTTGGAGATTGCTCACCGAGATGGAAATGCCAAGGAACAGTGATTGACTGTTAGCGTGAAGTCACCAGGTTATGGGGTGGAAGTGGCACGTGCATGTAAGTCTGTTTTTTCAAGGGGTAAGTCTCTTGGTTACAACCAGGTCTTCCTGAGGTCTGATTTGGTTAACACTAATCTTAAACTGTCCATCTGGCCACGCAGAGCCAGGCGAGATTGGTTAGATGGAACTCGGCCTCTTGTCCCTCCACAGATGCTGTTGCCTACATGGTATGGCTAGTAGCCCTACTGTGAGGCAGCTTCTCCCGCCTATTGATGACCATTATTACAAACGGCTAAAAATGAGTTCAGGCAAACCCCTCATTTTAGAGTAATGTGATTCAAAGCTTTGTTTTGATTGATTTTTATCATGGTTTTGACTTTCTAATGGAGGCAATTCTGGCTTTTAAAAAAAACTCTCTCTAGGCACTGCTACGTTCCTTGAAGAAATCGAACTTTTAAATTCACTGCAGATCTTTCTATGTTGGATTCATTTAAATGTCTATTATAAGCTATTTTTTGTTGTCATTGCTGATTGGTGACATACAAATAGGAGAATACATGTGATAATTGCTGAAAAGAAGCAGATGCAGGGCAAAGGGCTACAGTAGGTTTATTCTACTTTGTTGAAAGGTGTTGATGTACAGAACGTTTCTTGCCAGTACAACTAAAGACACTTGAATAATTCCTGTTTGCACTTAATGCTATTGTTATACTGCATGTCACTACATTTCTATGCAAAAACAAATAATCTTCTGGGGCAGGTGGATATTTGATTAAATAAGTTTAAAGATCTTTGCAAGATGATCTATTTTCATATTTATGAAGGAGTTTTACGTCTTAATATTTTACAGTCTGTAAATAGCTAAACTTGTAATTAAAGGCTTAGGAAGAAGTTGTAGCCTGTGTACAATATTAAGTTAACACTGCCAGAAAAGAAACCTTTGCAAAACTTTTTTTCTAATGTTGTGGATATTTATGAATATGTAAAGAAAGCAAATCTTGTTTTTATGTTGATTGGTCTTCTGACTTTGTTTTTTGAACTATGGAAATGGTGTATGTTTTATTGGAACTGCAATAAGTAACCAAAGATGAATCTAGTTAAATATTTTCATAATTGTTTTTCTTGGTCGGTTTTTGTAAACTCTTTCCCAACTTGCTTTCAGAATAAAAATAAAACAAAATGATTTTTGTGATGGAGAGAACAAAAGTAGAAAAATTGACTCATCCCACAAGCTCATTAAAGTGTTCATATTTCCGAAGTATGAAATAAAAATTTGGTTTCATATAGCACCTTTATTTATAAAGTGCTGAGTTATCTGCAGTGGTGCTGAGCCTACCAAAAGGGGGTAGGGGGAGAACAGCTGCACCCTATATGCAGGGCAATGTTGGCCTCCAGCTTACTTATCCACTGCCTCTTCCCAAGTGTCTTAGGCCGCTCAGCACCTGGAACTTGACTATCCCACCACTTCAGCAGCCTCCCCCTTGTTCTCTGGCAAATAGGGATGGTGTTGCAAAGGGATAGAACACCAGGAGGATGCATGGTACTTTAGAGAGAAGAAATGAGACACGGGCCCAGATCCCCAAAAGTATTTAAAAGCACCTAACTCTCTTTGATTGCAATGAGAATTGTCTTTGAGGATATGAGCCAATCTGTCCCTGAAAACAGTGGGCGTTAGATGCCTAAATACCCTTGAGGATCTGAGCCAAGCTCCCTACCCTGAGGAATTTATCTAAGGGTATGTCTACACCGGCAGGGCTGCACAGACCAATGCAGCAGGATTGAGTGGGTGGGCAGTGGAGACCTGCTCAGTTGACCCCAGAAGTGCTCTCTGGTCAATGCTGTAAGTCCACCCCCCCTGAAAAGAGTACGGTTGCATTGACCAGAGGGCATCTCCTGTCAATGCAGTGCAGTGGAGCTGCCGCAGTATGGCACCGTAAGTAAGTCGACAGGAGTTGCACCAAGGTCGAGCACCGGCACCAGTGTAAACCAGGCCTTAGAGAGAAACAGCACACAGACCGCACTACAGAAGGGCGAGGTGTGCTCACTGTAATGCGAGGTGCTGTGTGTGTGATCACGGAGTTGATGTTCTGGCCTTTAAAAATATAAAAGCCCCACAGGAAGTAGTGGAAGCAACAGGGCTTTGAACCATTTCAAAATTGGAGTGGACAAGATCTGACTGTCCTAAAGCTTTGTTTTGGCACAGACAATCTGGCACTGGGCTAGATGACTTTGCAGTGAATCGTGTTATAATACACTTCCACTGCTGTGAAGTGTTTGATTGGGAACCATGTGCTCTTTTCATTAAACTACAATCATACAATTAACATGGCCCACATTCAATAGATTAAAAGATGGCTGATAGGCCTCAAAACAGAATCATAAATGATGAATTACAATCATCGAGGTGTTTCCACGGTGTTCCTGCAGTGATCAGTTTTTGGCCCCATGCTACATCACTGATCGTTTGCAGCTGACACAAAAATGGGGGAGGGAGGAGAGGAAGTGGTAAACAGGACAGGTCACTTGCACAGAGTGTTGCTTGGGGAGGTAAATGCCAGCAAACAATATGAACTTTAATATGGCTAACTGCAGAGGTATACAGGAATAAAGCATGTCAGTCATACATACAGACGGGGGGATTCTCTCCTGGGAAGCAGAGTTTGAGGTGGGGGTGGATGATCAATTGAACACAAAGTCTCAGTGAGATGCTGTGAACAAAGTGTTAATGCAATCCTGAGATGCATAAACGAGGGAATCTTGAGTAGGAGCAGAGGTTATTTTACCCCTGTATGTGGCACAGGGGGGGCCTGCTGCTGGAATTGTGTGTACAGTGCTGGTGACTGGATAAACTGGAGCAGGACTGATTAAAGGGTTAGAAAACCTGCTTTATAGCGATAAGCTAAATCAAGTAAGCTCTTTGAGACTTAATCCAGGGAAGGTTGATAGGTGCCTTGATTTGTCTATATAAATACCTCCATAGGGAACAACTATTTAATAATGGGCTCCTCCATCTAGCAGAGAAAGCTATAACAAAAATCCAAGGGCTGGACATTCCACCTAGACTAGAGAAGGGGTAATTTTTAAAGAGCAAGTAATTAACTATGGGAACCATTTACCACTAGCCATTTTTAAACTCAGGAATGGATGTTTTTCTAAAAGCTCAGCTCTAGGAGTTATTGGGGGGCAGTTTTGTGGCCTGTGCTGTGCAGGAGGTCAGACGAGGTGATCAAAAGGGTTCCTTCGTGCCTTGGAATCTGAACTGCAACTGAGATTTGAATATTGCCAGTGGGCAGTTGGTGCAGAGTCAGGGTGGAGGGAGTCCGAGCAGTAACGGGAAATGTGCATGTGTGGGGGGCTCAGGCCTGTGGGGGGCTCAGGCCAAAAGGGCCCTAATTGTCCCAGCCTGTTTGAACCGCTTCCCTCTTCCCTGCTCCTGGCTGGGCCAGGGAGGAAATGTGTCACTCCATAGCCCCATCTCAGGCACCCAGGGAGGAGGAATGGGGTAGCAGTAACCGCCGGCCCCAGGGAGGGTTGAGAACCCACTACATGAGCTGGGTAGATACTTGCCTGCCACCCATGAGCAACATGGGAGCTGAGAGGGGTCCTGCCTTTTCTCTACCCAAACTAGTGGAAATGAATCAGTTCTGGCCTCTTACTGCCCCCTCCCCTGCAAGAATGGGTTTAGCTAAAGCAGCTGTTCTCCTCCCTCCACCCCCCAAAAAAGGGAAAGGGAGGAAGGCCACCTGCTAAAGCTACCCCCGGGAGCTCAGCTAGGCTGTTGCTTGAAAGATGCATCCCCCAAGCCATGGCAGTGGTGACAGTCATGGCCACACTAGAACAGAGCTGCCAGCCCATTTAAAGCAGGATCTAGCCCCTGCACTCAAGAGGTCCACCCCGCTGCTGCTCCTGCCCCCAGGGTAAGGAAAACCATCTGGGAATTCAGGCAGGGTGCAATTTAATTGTACAGAAATAAAACATGACTAAACCTGCTTCCCTCTTGCTAAATTCTTCATGTACAGCGAAGAGCCTCCAACTGCTGGAGGAAAACACATGACGAGTCACCCAGTTCTAGCTGCTGCCCCAGGCTAGCTTCATTTTCTGGCTGTGGGCTTTGGAGGATTTCGAAAACAAACTCTTCACTATCTGGAGTGGCACGGATTTCCCACTGAGGTACAACTTATTGTGACAGTCTGGCAGCCAAGGCCCAGAGCCAGAGTCTCCGTCCTCTCCTTTCTTCAGCATCCACACGTAGGCCATGATGTAGCCAGTCATGAAAGCATCAAAGCCAGCTCGGTGAATGCCCCCCTCCGAGCGGCTCGCTGGCGACTCCAGGGGCTTCCCGGCAGCCGGCGCAGTTTTCGTTTCAGAACAGCTTTCCAGGTGGACGGTTGAGCTTTGCTCATCGGTGCCCACCAGCTGCCCTTTCACTTGGCCGCTGTCCAAGGCATGTCCTGGGGCTGTGAGGCCCATGTCTGTTTCTACCTGGGGGGCAGCTGGGTGAGTGCTGCTCTCCGGGTCTGTGGCACCCCCCATCTCCTCCTCCATCTTGACATCCATTGCACTGTCAGAGCCTGGCTCTCGATCCGTGTCAATTGAACTCTCCGCCTCCAGCAGGAGGCCCTCCTCCCCGGACACGTTCCCTGCCGGCTCTGCGGGAGCAGCCAGACTGCCAGGACAGCTTTGTTTCCGTGGAGGCCCGTCCTCCCCATTCTGAGCCACCTCCATGTCCTTTCCCCTTCCTGGACTTCCCTGCTCAGACTCTTTCCTGGGCTCCTCAGCATTCTTCCGGCGCCTCCACCTCTGCTTCCGTTTCTTCCGCTTCTCCGCTTTAAGTTTCTCATCCTCATCGATAATGAGGTCGATGTTGTGAGACTGGGAACACTTCACCCCGTTCGGACACCAGCCGTAGGCCTAGTGGAAAAAGCGCAAGTCAGCAGCAGTGACAAGAATGAGCTGCAGGTTTACAGCTACTTTACCCAAGCAGGGGGGAAAGCTGCTTCAGCGACAACTGCCCTGGGCATTTCTCACAGCCTGGTGCTTGTGGCTCCCTCTCCTCAAGGCATGGCAGCAGTTCAGGCTGTGGATCTGGTGGGCTACAGAACGGCTGAACGCCAGCGAGCCAAGTGGAGGCCAGGAGGGGTTTCTCTTCAGGAAGTGATCTGCAAAAAGGAAGCTAGACATGCAAATGTGCGTGGTGGGGAGTATGTCTTGGAAGCAGCAGAAACTGGCCCTAAGCAGGCTGGCGCTTGCTGGCCAGTGGAGTTACACCAACCATGAGTTTGATCCAAAGTACAGAAGCCTCTATACTGAGAGCCCTGCGCGGATACACAACTTCTATCCACGTCTGAGCCGCACAATGTGTCCGCATTTACACCGACACAAAGCAGATGTCTGCGTATTTGCAGGGCTCTACTACCAGCTCCGCAGGTCAGCACGCACTAGCGATGCAGTGCCGTGCCAAACCCCCGCCTCCCACACTTCTCCCCAGAGCCCTGCCCCACCACCTGCTCCGCCCCCGCTCTGGGCGACCAGGCAGGTCACCTCCTGGGCCGTGTGTGCAGCACTGCCCTCCCCGTGGGGAGCTCGGACACCACCATGCAGCTGAGACTCGGCTGGGAGAGAGAGTGGCGACAACTACTCTGCGCGCAGCGCCCGCCCTTGCCGCCCGCTGGTTTAAAGTACAGACGCCTCTTTCAACATGGTGCTTGGCTCCCGGGGCAGGAGCAGACGGGCGTGCTCCCTTCTGGGAGCTGTAGCTTACCTCCTGCGAGCAAACTGGAGACTACAACGCTCAGAACGCCCAACAGGCTATTACCACGTCGCAGCCCACCGCTGCGTGACTTGGTCGCGCTGGAGCCTGAGGGCTGTGTGACAGCTGCTCAGCGCGGGGGAGTGCGCTGCAGAAAATTTGCATCCAAACCACTAAAACGGTCTGCGGATCTCTGCAGATTTGCAGGGCTTGTGTATGTGAGCTCAGGCCCGTGGGCCATCTAGTTCAGTAGCCTGGGGCCAGTTCCTTCTGCAAGGTATTAGAAACCCTCCTGCAGGCAGCTGTGGGATAGTCTGTCCGCAGAAAGTTCTCTCAGCTCCCATTACTCAGAGGCTGGCTTGTTCCCTGACGCCGGAGTGTTTATATCCCTTCCAAACCAGGTTCAGTGATACTCCTGATCGATACCAGGGTCTAACCCCTTCCTCACTCAACATAACTTGTGGCCTTAACTTGTGGCACTACGTTCCCAAAGCTAATTGTGGGTTGTAAGAATGTTTCTGTTCCAGTTCTGAATTTGCTACCGGTCAGTGTCACTGTATTATGAGACTGGGTAAGCAGAACATCTCTCTCTTCGCTACCCCATTTATTTTGTATGCATTTGGCTTTCTGTACCTGTGTCCACAGGAAGAAGGTGCTAATGCTACTTACCGAGAATGTTTCGCAGATGGGGACCTTCTCTGTGTCTGCCACGGTGTGATCAGTGTCTGCCAAGGAGCAGTAGCGATAGTCTATGTAGGAAGACATGCTCGAGGGGTATTTACAAAACTCAATGGACAGGTGCTGGCTGCTGGAACCCTTCCGTTTACAATTCTCTCGTTTGCTAGAACACACAAAGATTCAGTTAGAAAGCTCAGGGCAGAGCGGGGACGGTTCAAAGGCCATGAAGAGATTCAGTCCAAAGGGAACTGTTCTCAGAGGCAGATTTTTGCTATTTATTCTTCTCGTCATGAGGAATGTTTAACAGTTCCTTCTTTTGTACCCAGAAATGGGTTCTTTCCACCTGCAGCAATCTTGGGACATGGCTCTTTCCAACTCAAGTCTGCCAGGAAATACCACCCGCAGGAAAGAATTCTGGGTGGGATGAAGGGAAATTTACCCCCCTGGAACAAGGAGCACATCCCTCTTACTAGGCAAGTGAGCCATGTTAGTCCCGGTTCAAACACTAGAGAAAGTGCCCTAGCACTGTGGCGCTGACACCTGTTTGCCGTGGCTGCAGAAGGGCCTATAGCAACCAATCTTACGTTAACACAAATACTTCAATTCTATGTATAGCTGCACTGACTCCTCCGCTGGATTATTTAACAAGGCAGCATCTTCCTTGCTTAGCTGTGTGTCTTCCTGTTCTCCACCTGAGCTCTATGTGGTGGGAGCAGGGTGCTATAGACAGACGCACAGCTGTTGGTGGCTGGAAGCCAGCGAACCTCCCCCGAGCCCTCAAAATGCATGAAGCGTCACATACCACTTCTTGTAGGCGTACTCCAGATAGGAGGCTACGAAGCGGGTCTCGAACTCGGAGGCGTATTTGGTATCGTATATGCCAGCCGGGAACATCTCAGACAGGTCAGCAGTGAAAGTGCCCAGGCTGTCAGGGAGGTGGGCGTAGAAGCACTGGTACAGGAACACCAGGTCGATCAGGCCGTTGTGCAGAATGAGGGGTTTCTTCGCTCGGATCAGCTCCAGGAAGAACGCACGAACATTCTGGCTCTGGTTCTCATTGCCCTGGTAAGGGGAGGGTTGAAGTTACGGAGCCTCCATCTGCCCATCTGGCTGCACTTACCCACTGGCTCTCTTCAGGATAGCCACTATGCGCCCCTTGCCTTGTCCCCACACCTGTTACTCAAGTGACACCCACCCATTGCTCATTCTGGACGGGGTGAGAAGAGCATCCCAGCAAGATGCAGGCTGGAAGCCACTTGGAGGACAGTGCAGTCAGGATGCCTGGGCCTGGCCCTCCAGCAGCCACCGTGAGCATCTCAGCACCCTCTCCTGACCCTGGAGATCAGCTAGCCCCCAGCAGCACTGCTCGACCCAAGAGGCATTTCTGAACACCAGCCCACTTAGTGGGAAGCAGTTTGGGCCTTCTTATTGGATCAGCACAATCCACATGCACCTCCCTCCCAAACGGCCGCAGCCCAGCGGATCTCCCTTTGTGAAAGCCTGGAGCAGGCAGAGGTGGGGTTCAGATTTCCTCTTCCAGCGTGGAGGGTTATACCTGAGCAGCCACTAGGGCAGAGCTTCCCCTTCGATTAGAGTGATCTGGAGGATAAGAGGGGACCTTTGGCAGGGAATCTCCCCTGTGCACACAGGTACCTTGTCATTGCCCTTGTGGTAGGGAATCCCCTGCGAATACTGTTTATTGAAGTCAAAGCCGTGTTGCACCAGGAACTGAACCGACTGAGGTTCGATGATATAGTCCTCCATACACAGCAGGGTCAGGTTGTAGATCTGGGAGAGGTACGTATTCTCAGACTGAAGAGACAAATCAACAGGAGACCATGAGGCAGGCCAGTAAGACAAGTCATACAGCAAACAGCCATGGGTTGGGACTCCTAGGCAGCTGTTTCACTAGCAGCTGGGACTGCAATAAGGCCTGGTAGTTCAGAGGAACATCTCCCACCACTCACTTTCTGCCACCCAGGAACTCAGATCTCCTGTAATGTTCCAAGTGCCTTTGATTGACTTCAGCGAGAGCTGATGCTGAGTTCTTCACGGAGAGCAACTTGCAGCATGTTCTCTGCTGCTTACAGAAGCGTGCCCTGGAATAACAGATCTACCGGCAGATGCATCTCTAGCACAGCCATCCACGAAGAACCCGCAGCTCGGCAACATCGTACAACAGGCTCCTTTAACTAAGTCTCTGGCTCCTGCTACACTTTGTCCAGTCATGACGACGGATGGGAGTGGTTTGAGCAGGCAACCTACCTCGTCTGGGAGCTGTTTGAAACAAGCGATTCCTAAGGACAGGACGGAGCGTGTTCTGGCAGCGTTGCAGACAGCTTTGTATCTCTCTTCAATACACCTGCATGGAGGGAGAAGAGAGGGGAGCTGGTGCCACAATCAGCAGACTCATCGCAATAACCCCATACGGTGCTGTTCTCTTTGAGGAACAAACTACTCCTCTAGCCACTATGGTTTCAGGTTTGTGTGGCAGACTCTAGTCTCCCCGTCCTACCTTAATGAAGAGGACTGATTCTGGGCCCAGTATAGTGCAGTTGCTATGCCTGTCTCCCTTTAACTTGTACGCAGTCTCTCCACCCAGGAGATCAGGCTGCTCCCACCCCCATTTTCACAACCACCAGCAGCTCAAGATCCAGGATGTTAGCACACAGATAACTGGAAGGAGGCGGCTCCAGGTTGGTACCTCTACATTCTCAGTAAGGGAAGCCTAACCATTGCCTGAAAATGCTGGGGACCTCTGGTCTTATATAAAGTCAACTTCAGAACAATCCGAGCCTTCAAATTCTGTGGACTACACAGTAGCACCTCTTACAACACCAGAGAACGTCAGTCAGCAGCCTCCTTAATCACAAGCCTGAGGTCAGCTCTCTTCCAGTCCCACCATCTGGAATGCTGCTTTTGGCTGACTCTCCCAGTGACGATTTCCAGAATGAACTGTGCTTGCAATCTGGCTGCTAGCCCCGCTCTGTACACTACCAGCGGGACAAAGCATCAGGGTAAAAGCAAGAAGAGATTCCCTTCCTAACAGCACGAGTAAAACCACTTTGGCACGAAGATACCCTAAGAGAGGTATGAAAATGGATGTAAATTTGAATAGGGTGATCCATCTAGGAGTGGGATCTGACATTCAAAAACAGCACGTTACTTACTGGTTTAGCAGACTCTTCCTTGCTCCGAGACCACTTAGCTCCTGCAGAAAGAGGGGAGATTTGGTTAGTAATTTTCACATTCCCTCCCCTTAAAGTCCAATGCAAAGATTATCATCTCCTCAGAGTGAACTAATTACCCTCCCACAAACTGTTAGGAGGCAGCTAAACTGAAGAGCTAGGGTTCCATTTTAAATTCTGTTGCACATTTGACAAAAGAACGCTGTCCTTCACCTACAGGCAGGTACTCCCTGCCTCATCACACAAGATTGAAGAGTGCTTCAGATTAACCATCAAGCCCTTTGGGATGCAAAACCTGAAAGGAGCTAAACAAGAACAGAGAGCCCACCTGGAATATTGTACACAAGCCTGGGCAGCCTCTCACAGAAAGGACAATGAAGGATGAAGAAGCTGGCAACAAGGAGGATAAAAGGGCTCATGGGGTCTGTGAAAAGATACCTTGCATTCACTGGTAAGAAGATTCAGATGGGCCCTTACTGAGGGACATCCTGGGCATTCAGAGAAGGGGGAAGCCTCAAAAACAACATGTTTACAACAGGGAGAGGATCAAAATGAAGCAGGAGGAGGATTGGGTGGAATTCTGGAGAAGCCTCCCTACTCCAAGGATAATGAAGTGTGTGAAACAGACTCCCAGAGACAGCCACAACCCTATCAAATAGGCGCAAGCACTGTGGGGTCAAATGGATGTGGCCATGCAGAGACAAGAGCCAGAGGGCCAGAGACAGCATCTCTCCTTCCATCCTCAAGAGTAGCATTCAGATAAAGTTTCATGTCTGATGTAGAGTTGCAGAGAAAAGTAACAGTTCTAATACCACTCACCGTGTCAACAGCTATGAAACTCGAGGTTTTTATGGCCAGGAGCATGGATGGCCACAGCTCCTTGAAGTTATCATTCTGGACATCAATGACCGGTACTTTCAAGCAGGTCATCTTCATGCAGCTCCTACTGCTTTCAGAAATGACACACAGAAACTCAAGTTATTTAAACTTCAAGGAGTCACTGACCAAACAATCTCCTAGGCATGGCACCTGGCTGCCAAGGTGATGGACAAGTTAGAAAGGTTGAGCATTATTTTGCAGCGATGATAGAAGAACCGCCCATGCTCTCCAACAGGAACTCCAGTGGATTTGAACCAACGATACAGCCAGGCAGAAGCTACCCCCACCACTCAGTGGCTGAGTGTAGGGCAGGGGAAAACACTGCCCAGTGCTGCTGAAAGGGGCTGTCTGTGCGCACCAGGTTCTTTCACAGGCAGGGATCCGTACAGCTGCGAAGCGCAGACCAGGGTAGGCGATTCCTAGCCACTCGCTGCCTCAAGCGGCAGCATCCCCTGCCCTGGGCCCTATGGGCACTACCAGCTCCGGGTGGCGTGGGGCAGGGAAAGCCTTAAAGCCCCGCAGCTGGGACCACCCTGGGCGTGAGTCACATTTAGTCCAGCCCCCCCCTCCCCGAGATAACCGCCCCCCCTTACAGCCCCAGCTCTGCCCCCCCGAGATAACCGCCCCCCCCCCAGCTCTGCCCCCCCCCAGGATAACCGCCCCCCCTTACAGCCCCAGCTCTGCCCCCCCCCCGGGATAACCGCCCCCCCCCAGCTCTGCCCCCCCGGGATAACCGCCCCCCCTTACAGCCCCAGCCCCGCCCCCCCCCGAGATAACCGCCCCCCCTCTCCTCACTACAGCCCCCGCCTTCCCCAGAGTAACCGCCCCCCCCCTACAGCCCCGCCGGGGATACCCGCCCCCGCCGTAGGGGTCCAAGCAGGGCCCCAGGCCGCGGTGCATGCTGGGCCGGGCCGTCATTGCGGGGGGCGGGGCGGTTCGGCTCACCCCCCCCCGCCCGACTCACCCCGGGGCCCGCGCGGGCGAAGGAGGCCGCAGCTCGCAGCTCCCTCACGGCGCCGCCATCGTCCGTCCCGCGGCCTGGAGTGCGGAGAGCGGGCGGGGGCGGGGCTCTCCGAGGCGGGTCCTTCCCTTGAGGCGGCGCGCGCGGGCTGCCCGCGCAGGTGCCTGTCTCCCGCTCACTCCAACCGCCGCTCTCGAGAGGCGGCTCCGCACGCGCGGTGACGCGCCGCTCTCGTGTCCTAGTTTTCCCTTATCTCAGGCGTTTGGCACAGGCAGCCCCGGCTCTGAGCGGGGTCCTTGTGCGGGCCGGGCCGGCCGCGCTGATTGGCGAGTGCCCACCGCTCCCAGCCCCTCCCAACTTTTCCTTGAACGGCTGTGATAGGCCGGCGCGGCAGGGAGGCCGCGAGTGAGCGCGAGCCGGCTCCCTCCCGGGCGCCGCCTTCTGATTGGCTCCCGCGCGCCCCGGAGCGGCTCTGATTGGGCTGCGCGGGAGAGGAGGCGCGGGACGCAGGGTCCCGATTTCCCGGGAAAGCGGCAGCTGGAGGCGCGCGCGGGCGTGGGGGGCGGCCGCGGTAAGGGGCAGGCGCCGCGCTCCAGCCAGGGCGCCCCTCCCCCCTCCACCGGGGGGCAGCGTCTGGGGGCTCCCCTCCCCCCAGCCAGCGGGGTGCCCCCCCGAGATGCCCGGTCCCCCCCTCCCTGCTCGGGGGTCCCTTCCCCCCCCCGCGAGCATGCACGGGGCGTGGGCGGGTGCATGGGGTGCGTGGTCCTGGGGGGGGTCGTTGCTGCTGCTCGGGCAGGGAGGGCCCGGGCGCGGGTCACCCTAGCAGCAAGTAACCCCCCCCCCCTTCGCGCTCTGCTCCCCAGCCCGGCGATGAGCAAACTCCGAGCAGCCGCTCGCAGCAGGCGGGGACTCCAGCCGGGCGCAGGCGGAGCGAGGCGAGCTGCAGCGAGAGGCGGGGAGGATGCATCGCCCCGCAAAGGTCTGCCGCGCTCCGGCCACGAGGGGCCGGTGGGGGACACGGCCGGGTGGGGGGCAGCGGGTGAACGGCTGGGCACAGGCCGGAGGAGAGCAGGAAGGCGCCGGGCTGCAGGAGGGACCCGGGCAGCTGCAATGATGCGTTGTCGGGGGAGCCCCCCCCCGCCCCCCCCCATCGCTGAGCTGCGCGTTATTCGCCCTGGCCACTGAACGCGTCAATTCGCGGCTGGGTCTCACGTCCTGCCCTTGTGCTGCTGCTTCTGTGACCATCCTCGGGGCGACGCGGCTCCCTGGACTCAGACCTGCCCCGCCAGTGCCATTCAGCGCTAAGACGGCGCGGGACTGGGCTCCTCGTGTCCGGTCTCTCCGCAGCGCAGCTGGGAGGTGCCCAGTTTTCCGCCTGGTGCATGAGCCGTGACAAGGTGAACCGGGCTAACTACTGGGCTGACTTGTGTGAGCTGCACTAGATGGCAGCTTCCCAGGCAGGGGCCGGTTGGCGCTGCAGGGCGAAGAGCGGTAAAAAGTCGCTGAAAGCTTATCTGAAATCAGAAGACTTGGCTCATGCATGCAGGGAGCTGACAGTCACATTTTCAGGGACATACCAGACTTTAACGGCAGGTTCCTGCTGCTTCCTTCTTCAGCCTTTGTTTATTGGTGCACTTCCAAAAATAGATTGGTTGGTTTCTGTTCAGTTTTGCTGCCTCCTTCTCGGCTAGCCCCATGTTGTTTGTCTGGGTTCCCTCGCTCCTGACGTAAAGCATGCTCTGTAGCGGGCATGCTGGTTGAAATCTCTTAGTCAGAAACTTATTTTGGGGAATACATCCAGCTGAGTACAGAGAACATCGTCCTAGCGGTATGCACTAGCTAAGCGTTGGCATGTTGTCCAAGACACACATGGAAAAACAATCCCTGCCCTGACCAACGTGCAATCAGAGATGACAGGATGCAATAGGGGACCCAGGTAAGGGTGGTAAACTAGCGGCTTTCTCTTCTAATCTCTCACATCTCTCCACTCCTGTACTGCTTAGGAGAGGGCCAGTGTGTGTGTGTGTGTGTGTGTGTGTGTGTGTGTCTGGTAGAAGTGAGGCTTTCGGAGGGATTTGAGATGGTAGCGATCTGGCACGCTGGGACCGGGTGAATCGGAAAGACCTCTTTTGCCTTCAGTAATGAAAAAGCAGCCCAGGCCTTCCCTCTCCCCGGCTCCTTTAACCAACTGGTCCTGTGTTCTGACGGGTGTTTTCATGTCTCCTTGCAGGCATGCTGCCTCCAGTGTCTGCCCAGCAATCTGCGTACCATCTCTTCAGCCACCCGGCTGAAACTGAGGCCTTTCGGAAGAATTTGCTTACCTGGTACGACAAATGCAAGCGTGACCTTCCCTGGAGGAAATTGGTACGGCCGGAGTGGGTCACCGCAATACCTGGTTGGGTTTCCCTCCGTTTAAAAGGACACCCCCACAGCGATCAAAGAATTGTCCTTCCCCATGAACCTATCAGATGATATTAAAATTGAAGGGGCATCTAAAATCAGATTGTATCTTTCACTGCTGAGGTGGTTTTGTGTCCTTTCGCTTGGGTCCTACATTGAAACTAGATGTGTCAGTTTCACTGCGTGTTTCTAGTTAGTGTCACATTTTCATCCTTGGTCCCATTTATTGGGTTTGAGCTTCTAGTGCTGCAGGGAGGTTTTTATTTATCCGTAGCCACTGACTGATTGCTTGCCTGTGGGTTTGTATTGCCTTGTTGCTGCAGAATGGTCTGAGACTCCTACTTTGTGCCAGCCCCAGCTCTCACCTCTCTGCTTGTTAAGCCCGGAGTGGTAAAGGGGACAGTGCATTTGCCTGTTCCATGGTGAAATGGCTGCTGTGGACAGACGTGAACTGTCATCGCTGTGCTGAGAATTGTGTGGGGCCACCATTGTCCCGTTTAAAACTCTACAGTGCTGGTACACATGCCGATTGGGGTGGGGGGGAAGCTTTGGGAAGATTTCTCTCTTGGGATTCTGAACCTGCAGGGTAAACTTTAGCTGCAGAAGCTTCTAAGAAAATGCATGAAATCCCTCACGTGAAGATCGAGAGAGACTGCAGCCTATCTTTTGCTGGCTTTTAATTGGCCAAACCAAATTCAGCATTAATGGAAACTTTCGGGGGCCAGTCTAAACTGTGCATAGAAAACAGGCAGTTGCTCATCTTTTCTTATTTGCATATGCAATTACCTGTTTTGCATACAGATGTTTCCAGTGCATCGTAGGCACCATTCTCTGAAAAGGTAGCCTAGCCCTGACCCTCTAACCTGGTTGGGCATCTGACCTTTGTAAGAAACTCTGCAAGAACAAGATGCTTTCCAAGGAAGGTTTTGGAGAGAGATGTTTGCAGGTGGTTAGTAGCAGCCTGAAGCTGCGAATCCAGGTCTCATGGGATTCACAGAGCTCCCCCATTTAAGGAGCTCTTAAATTGAAGTTGATTGACACTTACAAATTGTGTCCCAGGCCAGCTTTTGAACCAGGGCTCGGATATCGGATACTTCCCCAGAGGAGCTGCTCTTCTGCAAGCTGTCTGGTGTCATTCCAAACGCTGGTGGAGTCTCGCTAGTGCTGAATTTGACACTCTCTCTTTAGTACAAGTGACCCTATCCAAACGAGGTGTGCATCTCCTTTCCTTTCCCCCTCACTGCGCTAGTCACTGAAGTTCTCTCCTTCTCTTTCAGGCTGCAAGTGAATCAGATACCAACAGACGAGCATATGCAGGTGAGACGGAGTGAGCACAGGCTGTCTGCTTGGGCTTATTTTCTCTGCTAGAAAGTGTGTCCCTGCGTGATGCCTGCGTATAGCACTGCAGAGTTAGCAGGGTATGTCGGGGGGAATTGCAGGTCCACTGTGGAGAACAAATCGTGCTGCGGTCCCAAACCCAAACGCGGTCAAAAGCATCTCTCGGCTCTGTCTGAAAAAGGCCAACAGCGTGACGCTTGCAAGGACCCAGCATCATGGGGACAAAACTGGACAATAGGGTGCTGCCCCTTAGGATGAAATGGCCTGGTCTGAGACATGCATCAGAGCAGCAGGATACAAATGGGGAGAAAACTGGCTGCAAGTGGATCATCTGGGCAGTATCTCTGATACGTCAGTGGCCCCGATTCTAAGGCTGCTCCAGGTATAAGGGACTAGTGCAAGCTGTGGGAGGCTCCGTTTTCCCCCAGAGAGACCTTGTGCAAAGGGACAGGTCAAGGTGTTGAATGGGGAGGGTGCCTTCCAGTCTGCCATGATGCTCTCGCTTTCCCTTTGTGCCTGCAGTGTGGGTGTCTGAGATCATGCTCCAGCAGACGCAGGTGGCTACGGTGATTGACTATTACAACAGGTGGATGCAGGTGATTTGTCCTTTTGTCTCCTCCTCCCGGGCCCAGAGCCCTGAATTTCTAAGTGCGTCTGAACCCTCAGCCACTGCGTGTCATAGTCCCCGGCCTGCAGGCCAGCCGTGCGTTTGTCGCGTTTTGCAGACCCTTCCTGTTCCAACAAACCTGTTTCCTTTGCAATGTAGAAATGGCCGACGCTGCAGGCACTCGCCAAAGCTTCCCTGGAGGTGAGACTCCCCCGTTGCAGGGGGCTGAAAATGGCCCCTTTAGTCTTTAATCCCCAGGCCTTCGCGACTGCTCTTAACACCTGGCGATGTGTTTTGGGACTAGGAGGTGAACGAGCTCTGGGCAGGACTTGGCTACTACTCACGCGGGAAGCGGCTGCAGGAGGCAGCGCAGAAGGTACCCCATCCCTCCACAATTACCCCTCTCCGGGTATTTCCTATGTCCCTCCGCTCCATGCTAGTGCAGGGCAAAGCCTTGTGCCACGGCTCCATGCCCAGCGCTAGCTAAAAGCTCTGGAGCGGAGTGCGCCTGATCAGCCCCTCGTACTCGGTAACAAGCCCAGCTCAGCCTGGGAGACGACAGGTCCCTGCTCTTCCACGTGGATTCTCTTTTACCCTCTCCCTGCAGGTGGTGTCTGAGCTGGCAGGTCAGATGCCCGGGACGGCCGAGGAGCTGCAGAAGCTGCTGCCGGGAGTGGGGAGATACACGGCAGGAGCCATCGCCTCCATCTCATACGGGCAGGTGATGAGAAAACCGGGGCGCTGGGTGTGTTAGCACTGCCTTGGGGGCGTCGGGTCGAGTGTGCTGGCCTTGCATTGCTTGGGGTGTCACGCTGCTCGCCTGATGGGAGGTTTGGGTGCTTTTCTCTCGGGCTGGCCCCTCCTTGCCCCAGTGCTAGTCGCAATGTGCCTCCTGCCCAGCAGAAAGCTGGGATCTCCCGGGGGGATCTGGGCACCGGAGGAGCTTTGTGCTGCCCATTGGGCCCTGGGAGTCCAGACCAGGCTCCAGCCGTCCCTGTCGCACCCGCCCAGCAGACTTGCTTAGCCCGGGCATCGCTGCCCCTCCGTGAAGGAGGCTGGTCCATCCAGTTACCCCTCCCTGGGGCCGACCGGCAGCTTCCCGCTGGCCGAACGCCCTCCCGTGCCGAGATGGTGACTGCTGCTCTTCTGTCCGCCGGGCCAGGCGACGGGCGTGGTGGATGGGAACGTGATCCGAGTCCTGTGCCGGGTCCGATGCATCGGCGCCGACGCCAGCAGCCTGGCTGTGACCGACAGACTCTGGTAGGGGATTGTTCTCGTCCCTGGGGTTCGGGCGGGTGGGAATACGACCAGGGGTGGTAAGGTCACGGCAGGGTCGGTGCCCGGTGGGGATCGGTGACTGGAGACAGCCTTTCACCTCCGCTTAGCAGCTCCGACCAGCCGGGCCGATAACAGCCAAAGCCACCAGCCCTTCCAGTCCAGTGCCCAGTGGCTGCACAACAGAAAAGCACTAGCCCAGTGGGCAGTAACTGGCCCTCTTGTAGGCCCATGCAAGGATTGGATCAGCCCTGGGCACTGGCGCTGGTGCTGGCTTACCAGACAAGGGGATTGGCTCTGCCAGCCAACGCCTGCTGCCTCGAACCTGCCGTGAGGCTTGGGCCGTTCCCTTGGGTGGGAACCTGGGGTTGGGAGCCCCCTGGTCTGCATTGTCCGAGCGAGCCGTCAGTGGGCTCAGGCTGGGGGGGCGGAGGGACCTGATCCTGCAACTCCCACTGGCTCCAGCGAGGTAGGACGAAGGAGCCGAGAGCCCCAACGAACCGGAACGGGAGCAAGCCCCCGTGGCCGAGAATGGCCCAAACCCCCTTTGCCCTTGGTCTCGCTGGTGTCGAGGGTCTGAGCGTCTCCCCAGCGCAGGGAGGGCGAGGGAGTGCCCGGTTGGGGTGGGCGGTGCCACTTCCTGGCTGATGGGGACAGGACCCTCCTCCGGGTGTTGTAAGGAATTCTCTGGCTAACGGTTCCTGCCACTGCTCACCGCTCTTCGTCGTAGGTACTTGGCCAACGCTCTGGTCGATCCGGCCCGGCCGGGGGATTTTAACCAAGCCATGATGGAGCTGGGAGCGACGGTGTGCACCCCCCGGGCCCCGCTGTGCACGGCGTGTCCCGTGAAGCAGCACTGCAGGGCGCGCTGCAGGGTGGGTGTTGTGCTCTCCTGCGTTCAGCTCGTTCCTGGCGTGTCCGTGGCCTGTGTGTAACCCCCCCGCCCTTCGTCGAAACGTGGCCAGCCAGGGAGGCTGCGGCTCGAGCCCTTAGCCCTGCTCCCCGCTTCCCCCCTAACTCCCTGGGGACCCCTGCGCAAAGTCACTTCCCTGCCCCATGTTCGGGATTCCCTCCGAGACCTCTTTCCACGCGGCTTCCCAGGAGCGCCCTCGGACTCCAGAGCCTGTCACTCGGGTATTCCACGGCGTCTCCTGGAAAGGCATTCGCTCTTGATTTGCGGACAGCAAGAGACAGAGAATCCACCACTTCGCTTCGTCGTTTGTTTTCGTTGCAGTGATTAAACAGCCCCACTGTAAAAAGAGCTGGTGCTGAATTTCTCCTTTGAAACAGTGTAACCCCTTCTCACCCCTTTTCCCTGGCCTGCCCCAGTTCCCCTCTCCCCTTGGCTGTATTCTATACCAGTTCCCAGGCCCGTTCCCATGTGGGCTAAGTTCTTCTGCCTCACGCCCGCTGTCTCACTGGGTATCCGCTTCGTCTGTCGTGTCATCAGGGGCGGTTTGCGGCTGGTGCCAAACACAACAGGCTATAGCGTGCTGCCAGGTTTGAAATGGCATAAGAACATCCGAACGGCCACGCTGGGTCAGACCAAGAGTCCGTCTAGCCCCGGGTCCTGTCTTCCGACCGTGGCTGGTGCCAGGTGCTTCCAAGGGAAGGCACAGAACAGGGCAACTTATTGAGGGATCCATCCCCTTGTCCAGCTGCGGCTTCTGGCAGTCGGAGGTTTAGGGACACCCAGAGCATGGGGTTTGTCCCTGGTCCTCTTGGCTAAGAGCCGTTGATGGACCCATCCTCCGGGAACTTATCCTATGATCTAACAGTGGGCGGGGGGGGGGGGGGTCTGGGGGCGGCTGGCTGACCCTGTCCTCCTTTTGCAGGTGGAGAATGAGCTGCAGTCTGCCTCCAAGAGGCTGCTGGGAGAAGCTGCCCCCCGTTGCCCCCAGGTGCCTGATGTAGAGGAGTGCGGTAGGTGCTGCCCCGGGATCCCCACATGGAGAGCCCCTCTCGACCCCTTCGCCCCAGGCGAGCTCTGAGCCGGCGGGGAAGCCCCGCCATAGAGCACAGAGCTCTGGGGTGCAGCCGTTGGCGCAGCGGGGCCCCGGTGGGGTCACTGTGAACGCTAGGGTTCTGGTGGCCGACGCCCCTGCCGGCCTGTGCAGCTGGGGTGCCCTGGGTCCGCTGGGTTCCACGGGGGATCAGTGTCGCACGGAGGCTAGTTTGGGGGCTGGGAGTGTGCAGGGACGAACACACGAGGAGACGTTGGGCAGAGCTGCAGCAGCCCAGCCTCTAGCGGGTTCCCCCCAATGCTTCCTCGCCCCTCCCCCCCCAGCTGATCCTGGGCCGAGATAGCACCTTCCCCTTGGGACCCAGGTGATCGGGGCCGGTGCGGTGACAGGGCGGCCCTCGCTGCCCCAGGTCCTGGCCCGGTGACACGGGGTCTGATTGACTCTCAGCTGCTGGCGCCGCAGGCAACTGCTCCTTGTGCCTGCCTGCCACGGAGCCGTGGGACAGCAGCCTCGGCGTGGCCAATTTCCCCAGGAGAGCCGCCAAGAAGCAGCCCCGGGCAGAGCGGACAGCCACCTGCGTGCTGCAGAGGAGAGGCCCCCGGGGGGAGTCGGAGTACCTGATCGTGCAGAGACCTGGCTCAGGTAACTCGCAGATTGGCCGTGCAGCAGGGTGGGGATGGAGGGATGCTATGGCCCGGCCCCCCCTTCCGCTGCTGGGGGGAGAACTGGTGAACTTCGGGAACCGAAGGATCGCTGCCCTGTGGGACTGGGAATGCCGGGGGTCCAGTGGGGGAGAGAGCCCCTCGCTGCTGTCTGACCTCGACAGGCATCAGAGACCCACAGCCAGTTCCCCTTGGCTAGGGCGAGGTGGGAAGGGTCCCTGTGGGCAGACCCTGGCCCCCATCACGGGCTATGGCTGGATTAGAGAGGTGAGCATCTGGAAAAAAAACCCTGGAAATGTCCCAAATAAAATGGTTCTTTTCCTGTTTGTTTCCCGAGGCCCAATATGGAAAAATCGGAAGGAAACTGGGTAGATGAAGTGTTTTCTCTGGGTGAACAAGGCAAGAATTATTAGGGTAATGCTGTTACTGCCGCCCGTCAGCTCTTCCAGATGCTCTTGAATAAGAACCAATAAGTATTTCACATGAACAGAACATTTCCCTGGACACGGGAGCTTCTCCTGGATCGGTGTGATCAGGGCAGATGTGTGTCCTTGCCGTTCCAGAGCCAGCCACAGGCAGATGAGTCTGCGCCTGGCGCTGTACTAAACCCGGCAGCTTGAGAGGTCCCCAGTGCCTGGGGCTATCGTTTTGGGATCCTCACACCCAACTTCCTGGGCGCGATCCTCCTGCCGCTTCCTCTCTCACTTCCTGCCTCTTTGACAGAGGTTTCACCACAGCAGCTCAGCCTCTGCTGCCTCCAGGATCGACCGCCTGGGCCCTGTGACTGAATTGAGCGATGCCGTCTGGCATCTGGAGCTCTTCTGCTGCGTTTGCAGGGTAGGGGGGAGGCTAATCAGAGGGACGTGATCTCGAAGGGACAATTTCCCGCAGCCAGCCAGGGCAGGAAATGCCTGGACAGACCTGTCGAGATGCCCTCTGAGGCTCTTCCTAGCACTGACGCTGGCCGGTGAGCAGCGGACCGTCGGGCCCTGGATGGGGTGAGGACCTGCGGCCGCCCACAGCGCCCTTTGGAGATGGAAATCTGTGGCCGTGCTGAGCGTAGCTGGCTGCCCGTGACCCGTTTCCCTGCTCTCTCTCCCAGGCTTGCTGGCGGGGCTGTGGGAGTTTCCCAGCCTGCCCTCGGGACCGGGGCTGAAGGAGAAGCAGCAGAGGGAGGCGCTGTTGGGTCACGTTCAGGCCTGGACAGGAGAAGCCGTGGCAAGGGGATGTCTGCAGCGTGTCGGAGAGGTAAACGGGGCCACACGTCCGTCCTGGGGCCAGTAAACAGGACGTGGCGGAGATGCCTCAGCGGAGGGCCAGGAGACGGGGCAGCGGCGCTAGGGAGCGGCAGAGCAGAGGGTGCCTGGTTCCCAAGCCCGATGTTTTTGTTGATTTAAAAGCCGGAGATGTTCTCCTCTGTTCCCCCTATTAGAGCCCCCTCACGGGGCCCTCCTGGGCCCTATGGCCCCTCCCCAGCCCCTGTCACCCTGTGGCTGAGCCTGGACAGTGCTTGGCTCACCTGCGGTGCAGCCAGAGGGGGGCACCATCGACCAGCGAGGGTTTCCCTTACCTAAAGCCACAGATCAACCTCCCGTTTTCCTCTTTCTTCCAGGTCGTCCATATCTTCTCCCACATCCATCAGACCTACGTGGTCTATTCCCTGCTCCTGGGCGGGGACGAAAAGACGGCCTTGGGCAGGCGGGATGAGGCCTTGGCACGGCCAGCGTCCCGGTGGGTGACGCAGGCCGAATTCCAGAAATCGGCCGTCTCCACCGCTATGAAGAAGGTACTCGAAACCCCTCCCCCCCCGGGGATCCCTGGGAGTGGGGGGGGCTCAGCCCTGCACGGGCCCCACTCCCCATTGGGGTCACATGTGCTTCCTCTGGAGGGGTGATGGGCGAGCCCGGCTCTCTCCTGTGCTTCCCCTAGGTCTGGAAGGCGTGTGAGCGGCAGAGCTGTGAGGGGAGGGGGCCTGCCAAGGTGAGTACCTCTGTGCCGCGTCAGGGGAGGTGGGGGGAGCAGCTAAAACCGCCCGGGGTCAGATTTACCAGCCCTGGAGCCCCGCCGCCCCTCGTGGCGCGGTCAGACTTCCCCGTGATGCTGGGCCGGGAGGGTGTGTTGCTGGGGGGAAGCAGCAGTAACCCGGCCCGTGTCCACCCCTGCAGGGCTCCAAGCGGAAGCGGGGCGCCGACCCCTCGCACGCCGGCCAGCCGAAGGGGGCAGCGGACAGCGGCCTCCCCAAGAGGCAGCTCTCCCTCGACGTGTTTGTCCGGGCCCCCGCCAGGGAATGACAGCGACCCCTGCGCCGGCCGGTGAGACGGGAAGCGCCGTAGCCTGCGTTGCGTGGGTTGTTCCGTCCCCCACCTCCCGGTCCATTGTTCCCTGCACATCTTTCATCCAGCCGCCCCGCCCACCTCTCTGGTGCAACCCACTGCAGAGGGACCCCTGCTCTAGTGCAGGCTGCCAGCTGTTGGCAACCATCCCACCAGGCCGCGTCCCCGCCCTGCGGAGAGGGATGAGACGTGACAGTGGAGGTGAACGTTTCTCCTCCCCAAGGCCCGACACGTTATCCTCTGTCTGGAGAAGATCTGGTTGCAGCCAGGGGACGGTTCTGTCCAGCCAAGGCATCCCAGCGGCCAGGCAGGTGCTGTGCGTGGTGCTGGATTGCCCCGCCAGGGGTGGGGGGACCTGGCACTCCACCTTCTTCTGAGTAACGGGGATCCATCTCTAGCTGCAGGAAGGCGGCACTGCACGAAACGGAACTGCTGTTTCCAGCCGCTGCCCAGCTCCTCCGAGCACCCCCGAGACCGGCAGAGGTGGAGGGCTACCTTGCATGCGGTGAGGCCGTGGGGCGGTTTGCTGCGGGCCCTGTCTCCGACACCAGCCCCTTTCCTGCCTTGTTTTACTGAGCCTGGCAGCTGAGTTTTTAATAAATCTGAACTTTTTCTACATGCTTTTAAAAGGGGGTTTTGGCTCCAGTTTCCTTGTAGCTGTGTCTTAAAACACGCTCTGGCCATGCCACAAAAAAAGGATGCAAACGGAATTAAGGGCCCGGCCCCAGCTGCCGGGCAGGGGTCACTGGGCAACTGCTGGAGCCGTGACCATGGACGGGAGAAAGGGCTGGATGGGGGCGGGGGCGGGGGAAGTGTAGGAAATGTGTGCTCTGAGTGCAGCCTTTTTCTAAAGAACCTGACCTCCCAGCCTCTGGCAGCTCCATCCCACCCACGGGCAGCGCCCCTTGCGCGGCCAGCCTGGTACCGGCTGATAGACCGGAGCTGCAGCCACTGCCTGGCTATGTTTAACCGCCAGCGAAAGGCAGGACAGCCGGAATTCTCTGCTGAATGTGTTGAACTGGAAGCGGGCGCCATAGTTGGGCCAAATCACTTCCTCACCAAAAAAATCCCATCTCAGGTGACCTGGTCCGCTCTGGAAGTGGATCCAGCTGAGGCAGAGAATCCAGCCGGAGCTGGTCCAGAGTCCTTAGGTGGTCAACTTCCCGTCTAGACGAACCCTTAAGAGTCCCTCCATGAGAGTCCCCTGTCACTGCGGGGGACTGGGAGGTGGAGGGATTGAGACTGACCTCAAAGAGCTGCCCCGGCCAAAAGCAGCGCCCCCCGGGGCACCCAGCCAGGAACGGGAAGCCAGGGCAGCTTGGCTGCTCTGTGTCTGCGCTAGTGTGTGGCACAGACCAGGTCAATGACTGGCTCTGCAGAAGCGAGCGAGTGAGTAAATGACACGCCAGGGCATGGGCCCCCTGCTGCCACCAGGACACAGCATGGGAGAATCAGTTCTCAGTTTAATGGCTAACGTCAAGTGAACAATGCACTGCTCGGCCCATAACAGAGAACCCCCTCTCCGTACGAGCGAGAGGGAAACCCCAGCGTGGGGCAGAGCAGTGCAAATGGGACCAAAAACTATTAACTGAACAAGAACATCTGACCCTCCCGTGACGCGCAGGCGTGGCAGACGGACGTTTCCAAGCTGCCCCGTGCGGGGCTGCCCCAGTGGCTTGTAAACGACAGCAGGTGGCGTTACGTACTCAACGTTTGCCAGGACTTAGGACAGAGTGCGGGGGGGGGAGCAAGGGGCAGACATGTCTCTGCAGCGTCCTCGGCCTCCTGTTGTAGCAGGCTTCTGCCCTGCCTGGCTGCTAAGGGCCAGTCGGACGGGCACCGGCCATGCTGTCTCTTTCCCCTGGGAACACTCATCCACGAGGGGGGGGCTCATGGGGCTCTGGAGGTTTGTGCCCGGGTGGATTCCCGGTGGCTGGCTGCAGGGAAAGCCCCTGCATGGGCCCTGGGGAGCGCGCCAGGCTCACCATCCAGCCAGTGGCATTTGGGGAAAGCAAAAAGATTCCCCATTAGCTGCCTCCGAAGAGTTAAATCCCACACCATGGACACTGGCCCTTGGTGTCCACAGCTCCACCCGCCATCGGGCAGCCATCAGCTGGCAACGAAGCACGGGGGTTGGGGTCAGGGTACCTGCAAGCCCTTTATCCTCCCCCCCCAGCACGTGACCCATGCCCCGAGGGGAAAAGGCGAGGCCGCGGGCGGGTTCCTCTACTCGTGCTGGTCCAGATAGGCCTGCACGGCTCTCCACAGGGCCCGAATGTTGCCCTCCCCGAAGCCCGAGGCCCCCCGACGCTCAATCAGTTCCAGGAAGAAGGTCTCCTCCGGGAAGAGGGGCTGGGTGAAGAGCTGCATCAGGTACCTCCCCTGGGGCAGGCCAGCGCCCCCGCCGGCTCCCTCTGCTTCCCCAGCCGGCTCGGGGTCCAGCAGGATGCCGTACTGGGCCAGGCGCTGGGGGTCCTGCCCGGCCTGCTGGATCTCCTTGGCTTTGCCCGCCTCTTCGTAGTAGGCCCGGGGGGGCTGGATGAACCGCACGCCGGCCTCGGCCAGGGCCCGGGCCGTGGAGACGATGTCCGTGGTGTAGAGCCCGACGTGCTGGATCCCGGCTCCGCCGTGCTGCTCCAGGAAGGTGTCCACCTGGTTCTTCCCTCGCGCCGGCAGGGACTCGGCCAGGACGAACGTGCAGTCGTCGGCGGGCCCGGCCTCGCCCGGCTTCCTGTGGCGCATGGCGGCCAGCTGCAGCCCCACGCCACCCCCGCTGAGCCGGTAGCCCCGGGCCACGTCCTCCTGCCTGTTCACGAGGACGCGCCGGAAGCCGAAGCAGCGCTCGTGCCAGTCCAGCACGGCCCAGGTGCTGCCCGGCGGGCACGCGTAGGTGACGTGGTCGAAGTGCGTGATCTCGGCCCGCTCTGGCGGCCCCTTGGGGACGCCCCCCACGGCCTGGAAGCCGGGCAGGAAGGGCCCCCGGTAGCGGGAGCGATCCAGCAGGGTGTGGCTGACGTTGCCCACCACGGATCTCACCACGCAGTAGGTGACGGAGCCGCCGGCGTCCGTCACGGTGGCGGGCGGGATCGCCAGGGGGCAGCCCCGCTCCCGCAGGTGCTTGGCGACGCCGGGCACGTCCTCCACCTCGAAGCTGACGTTGGAGGCCGTGCCCACGGCGCACGAGGGGGCCACGTCGTACAGCAATTCCCCGGCGGGGGCGCGGCCCAGCAGGGGCGGCGGAGCCGGCGTGGGCCAGGCGGGGCGGGCCGAGGATGGGGGGGCCTCCCCAGGCCTCTCATTGACCAGGAAGACGGCGGCTCCTTTGCGGAGAGCCAGCTGCCGGGCCCCGGCCGTCACCCGCGCCGCAAACAGCTGAAAGCGGAACTTGCCCACCAGCTCGCTGACCAAGCCCGTCCCGGCGGGGACGTGGAAGGCGATGTGGGCCAGCCGGCGCAGAGAGGCAGCCATGGTGCTGCCAGGACAGGGGGACGGCCGCAGTCAGACCAAGCCAGCTCTGCAAGAGAGAGAGGGGGAAAGCATTCATCCCAGCCCCCACACAGGCATCGGTCCCTATTGTGCTGTATGGGCCCAGCGCTCTCTGCCGCCCCATTGTGCTCCAGGACCTCTTCCAACTTCTCAGTGACTGTTTCACCCCCCCCAGAGCGCAGCGGTTTTCAACCTCCTTGCATCTGCAGGCCCCTACCAAGTTTTGAACGGAGCTGTGGCCCCCCCACCCTTTGGAAATCTTAGACAGCGTCAGCCAAACCCCCAGGTTGGAGACCGCTGCCCTGTGTGTGTCAGCCGTGCGGGGCCGGTGCCGCACCCCGCAGAGCCCAGCTGGGCGATGCCCTGTGCCAATCGCCCGGTGCCATTCAACACTAAGACTAAGCTGCAGGCGAGGACCGGCTCTGCCCCGACGTGCCAGGGGGCCCAGCCCAGCCACGAATTCCTGCGGATTGTCAATTAGTGGCGGGTCGGGACGCCTCAGGCGGGGACCACGACGGGCCCCACCTTCTCAGATGTCGCCTGCTGGGGCAAGCACCCTGCAATTCATCCGAAAACCCTCCATCCCCCTCTGCTTCCCCGGCACCCTGTCTTGTCTTCCCAGCGTCTCCGCCTGGAGACTGGCCAGGGCCCCTCGGTCTGGGGTGAAGTGACACCGCTCCAGAAAGGGCACTGCTGCGTCCTGCTTCACCAGCGCCCCCGCCCCGGTTTTCCTCCCTTTCCTGCACCCCCTGCCCTGGGCTCAGTGCAATCCCTCCTGCCCCCCACCCCCCACCCCAATCTGACCTCACAATGACATTCCCTGGATGCTGGGCACTGCCCCCAGCTCGGGCATGGCAGAGCCAGGTGCTAGCTGCGTCCCCTGGGCCCAGACACCCCCCTGCTGCCTCACCTGCGAGGAAGGAGCTGGCTGGTGCCATGCACAGCCCCTGGGTGCCTGCAGCAGGCTGACACTCACATGGCAGTCCCAGCAGTGCTTTGCAGCGGGGAGCGGAGAGGAAATGCCAGGGACGCAGCCATTCGGCTGGGAAGGGCAGGGGAGGCGTAAGTGGCAGGAGATCAAGGCAGAGAGGGAGACCGGCTCCCCCCCCCGCCTTGCAAGGAGATGGGTTAGGCCCTAGTTTAAAGGGCTGAGGCCGGGTGAGGGGCGCCCCTGTTGGTCCTTGGGTTGAAGTGCCAGGGAGAGCTGGGAGGGAAACCACCCCAAAAGTCATAAAACACAAACTGACAGGACAGCTGCGAGCCGGCTCTGAGCACACTGCAGCTCGGTGCATGGCTGTTTTGTGGATCGGAGGCAGAGCTGAATTCTGTGTCCGGGCACGGCTCTGAGCGGGATGTGACCGGGCGGCCTGGGAGAGCCGGGGCCAGGACTCAGTGACCCAGGATGACCCTTGCAGGCCTGCGCCCCGGTGCTTGGACTGGAGGTTGGCCCAGCCCAGCGGCGTGTCCTGGTTACAAGACACCTGTTTTGTGGGGGGGTTACAAAGAAATCCTGCCCAGCTGCCCCTGTGCGAGAACGGGGCGCACGTTCCGCAGAGCAGGCTGGCGGGCAGTGGACGCTGGGTCGCAGACCCGCTAGGGAATCCTGTTGAAAACGGAAGGGCAGTAAAATGAGCTGGGAGGGTGTGTACGTCTTGCTGTCCTCTTGTGGTTGGAATTGCAACTGCGCAGCTGTGTGTTGTAGACCCTGTACTGCCATCGGCTAGGGGAGATTCCCCGTTAGCCCAGGTGGCGCGGGAGCAGGAGGAGCTGAGTCTGATCCCCGCCGTCACGCTGGAGGGCAGAGTGGCCCTGGAGCGCAGCAAAGGGGTTGGGAAGTCGGGGGAGCCGCCAGGGATTTATTGCCACAGTGATGATCGTGCGCCCCGCAGGGAAAGGCTGTGGGGTTGGTGCTGGGTGCCCGGGCTGCTTGGGGCTGGTGGGGCTGGAAGGGGAAAGCCGAGGGGCTGGGCCCAGCATTAGCAGGATCCACAAAGCCTTGTTTTAAGGCAGCGGCAGAAGGCACTACGGGGGAGTGAGCAGGTTTCTGAGATCCCCCCAGCCCTGCTAACGCTCGGTCTGGACCGGGCGAGGTGCCCCTTCCGTCCCGTGCTGCTGGCGCTGGCGTGGCACCAGGGGGGGCCTGCTGTGCTGGGGGCCTGCTCCTCTTCAGCATGGCTTACGTGGGGGGGGGTCGGGCTGTTCAAATGCTCTGGCAGTCAGGGTGTCCTTCTGCAGCCTGTGCCTCCTGGCTGGGCCTGTCTCTAGAGATACCGTCGGCATTTCTCCCCCTCCTTTGGCTTCTGTTTTGTGATGGGGGGTGCAGCAGGCAGCACTAGTTAAAGCCAGAGGAGATACCGCTCACCCGGTGCACCTCAGTTCTGACCTGCAGTTCCCAATCCCCGTTCTGGTAAGCCAGTCCTGGGCTCCCCACCCACAGCTCTCACGACACCCCCTCCCCTTAGCTTGATGCACCTCCCTCTCGGCCTACAGCCCCCTATGCTGCTTCAGTCCAGCAGTGAGCACCGGCCATGCTGAGCTGCCAGGTGCTTTCCTCGTCCACAGAGACTCCCCTAGCCCTGGCATTGCTGCGGCCGGGACGCTGGAAGCACGTAACAGCCGACGTTGGCCGAGGTGCAGTACTTTGCTGACCGCTCCGACCGCTCAGCTGTAAGGCAAAGCCTCCGACTTGGAACCCTGCCCCCTTGCCCAGGCGCTGTTTGTCTTTGCAGTCAGGGCCCCCGGTTCAGAGCAGAGCCCTTCACCTGCTTATCATGTTTTTGCACAGAGCCCGGGTGTGATAGCTGCTCAAATATTTGCTGAGAGGACACCGTGTGTTTCCCTTGCCCAGCATCCAGGCAGCGCGTGTCTCCGCTCGCTTTGTTTCGGTGGCCTGCCTGGAAACGGCCTTGCTGAATTCCCCACCCCAGGTAAAGCGAGACACACCAATAGTGGGGTTAAAAAGAAGGCGGCGGGTTACGTAGGTAATGCACCAGCAAAGGGGCAGGAGCTCTGCCTTCTAGTCCTGTCTCTGACATGCTTCTCGGAACGTGGGATAATTCACAACCCCTCTGCCTCAGTTTCCCCACCTGCGTATGGGTCTAGCGAGGCTCTTGGGGGAGGGGGAGTGCTTGGAGATCATTCCCTGAGGGGGAAACAGACACTCAAAGGTTACGCAACCTCCCCAGGAGCCTGACCCTCCCAGGCCTGGGCTTTCCCCTGCATTTTATTGGTAGCCTTCACCGTAATTGGTCCCTGGGCCACGTCCTTTCCCCAGTCAGCCAGCTCCCTCCCTGCTGGTCGCTTTCTCCCCTTGCAGGCCGGCTTGCTCTCTGAGTGGTGATTCTCTCTGCTAGGCCAAACCAGTTCCCACCCCCCCCAGCAGCACCCCTGTTTTTCTCTATCAGGCCCGAGGGCAGAGAGATCACAGACCTGTCTTGCTACCTGTCGAGGCAAACCAGGCCAGCCACACACGGCAAAGCGGCTTCCGTCTCGGCAGCCCCGTTAAGAGCAGAGCACTGTACAAACTGTATCCAGGGATTACAGCACCCACCACTGCAGGGCAGCCACCTCTGGGGCAAACCAGAGCAGCTGTTTAAGAGGGGCGACAGCAGAGAAAGAGTCTGTATTGAGCTGAAACTGGGGGCAGTGCTGGATGGGATTGTCCACACTCGCGTTTGGCTGGGACACCAGGGTTAACGCGCCGACTCTGCTTAACGGTGCTTAGAGGGGCAGCCAGGCCAAACCGGAGTGGCACGATGACCCTGTGTACCAGGTCGGACTGACGCGCCTGGCCCATCTAGAACCGTCCCGCACCCCTGCTAGAACCATCCTGCGACGCCCCCCCCCCCCGCCCCCACATCCGGGAAACACTGCGCTGAGCACCGTGAAGGGGGGCTGGCCTGCGTCCGCACTGCAGCGCGCTGGCGGCCTCAGCTGACGAGTTGTGCTCCCGCGAGCGTTAGCCCGGCCCTCCCCGAGGGGCCAGCCAGCTGGAGTTAAAGCATCGCCGTGCGGGAGCGACAGGGTTTGTGTGCGGACGGCCAAGGGTAGATGGCCCTGGTTGCTACTGAGTCAGCAATCACCTCCTGCCGCTGTTTGTCTCCCAGCCCAGCAGGGACCCAGCCCCAGACCACTTCTCTTGCAGGCGCGGCCCCCTCCCAGCCTGGGAGGTGAGAGGGGTATTTAATTGACTGCTTTTAAAGCCATATTTCCCCTTTTTCCAGCTGCGCTGCCGGGGAGGGGGGCCCGGGGGAGCTGCCTGCGACTAGACCCAGCCACAGCTGCTGCCTAGGACGGGCCTTGGCGTGAACAAGGCTGGCTGCTGGCTCCAGTAAATGCACTGGCTGGCTTGTCCTTCCCCTCTGGGGGTGGGAGGAGCGCTGCAGCCATCCCCCAGCCTCCTCCCTCTCTCCTGGGCGGAGCGAGCTGGGTAGGAGATAAAAGGAGGGCCAGGGCCGAGGTGCTTAGGAAGCCGTCCAGCCTAGGAGAGTGGAGCGCTTGCCCAGGGGACAGTGGCACCAGGCACCGGCGAGAAGGCAGAGTATCTCCTGTCCGTTTCCTTAGGGGGGGCCTGGGGACGCTGGGGGTGACGGGCCTGATCCTGAGCGGTGCAGCCCGTTGTAGGTCTTCAGCCCCCACTGGGACGAGGCCGCAGGCGGGCGATGTACACTCGGTGTGGCAGACATTCATAGCCTGGGTGGGATGGGGGGGGGGGGGGTAGGGAAGGGACCAGGGGGCATTTTGGGCTCTTTGTGCTCAGGCCTGTGCCCAGGGGAATTCACATCAGCCGAGGCCCGGGTGGCGAGACGTCTCTGCAGGCGAGGTGCTTGCACGGCGCGACAGAGGTGTGACGCAGGGTTGACCGGCGTGCCAGGCTGTGTTTATTTCTCAGCAGGGAACTGACAGGCAGAAAAGGGCTGGGTGAGATTTTCCCGGTGGAAAAGGCAGGAAATTCCCGACGCGCTCCCCTCCCCCCTGTGTACACGGAGGGGTCAGTTTGCCTGCCCGCCGAAGAGCAGTAATCATCAAGCCATAACGTATTGTATATGTGCTTGCCTCTGGGGTCTGCTGCGTCGGGTTGCTGGCCGGCCGGGTGTTCAGCATCGCACCTGAATCAGTCCATGCGCCGTACCTGCCGCCGTTCCCAAGGTGTGACCAACGGGGACATGTGGGGAGGACAAAGGGGCACAGCTTTAAACGCTGGGACACAGGAGAGCTTTCCGGAGGAGCCAGGTGGGGTAAATGACAATTGGGGGGGCTAAAAACCTAGAGACACTTCCCCCCGCTCCGGGCCGGTGTCCTGTGGGTGGGAATCGAACTGTGAGCTTTGAATGTCTTTCTACTTATAGCGTGACTGCCCACGGCGTGTCTGCACTTGAGCAATATTAATTCATTAACCCAAACAACCCCTTTGCCGGGTAGGTGAGACCAGTTTTTGCCTCCATTTTACAGGTGAGGAAACTGAGGCACAATGTTACTATCACTGGCCCCCCTAAAGCTGCAACAGACAAGTGAAGGGTTTGGCCCAAGCTCACAGAGCAAGTCACTGTCCTCCCATTTGCACGACGCCTGTGGAAAATCAATGCCGCACTGTTTTAGCAGGCGAAGGCTGCAAAAAACACCAATTGCTTGCCAGCCGGTACCAACAGTGATGTCTCTTCCCACTATAATAGGCATCTGTTTGACACAATGAGCCTGCATTTGTGTCAGTGTACACAGCTGAGCCTTCACGTCATCCCGGGACGTGCGAGTGTGGGGGCCTGGGACCGGGTTGGTCGGGTTTTGTTTGGAAGCTGTTTCCCCCCCACCCCACAAAGAATATTTATGGGCTGATGGATCAAGGGGTTTGATACTGGGTCGAGGGAGGGCTCATATCGCTAGGTCATTGGCAGGCCCCCTTGGAGAATAGATTGTGTTTCTCAGTGACAAATGTGTGCACTAGTGTGTGGAACTCACTGCTGCAGGATTTTATATAGGCAAGTCATTTGGTATGATTTAAAAAAAGATATGTCCCCTTTAAGGCTAGATCACACCTGCACTTACATTCGCTAGTGTACAAGTGACTACAGCTTTCAATCCTCAGGGACTGGGGCAGTGTGGGGCACACTGCCTGTTGAATTGTGACCAATTCCAACGCCCCAGGACAGTGTGAGGGGGTGTGTTGCGCTGCTGGAGGTGCTGTATTCCCAATGAGACTTAAAACTGTGCTGCTGTGTGGTCATTAGCGATTCCCCAGCACTGCCCCCAAGAGCAGGAGAGTTGGCCTGCGCGCCCCAGCCAACAGGTTTAGATGCTGCTCTTTCCACTGGCTGTGGAATTCTCCCCTTCTATCACATGGCATTGCTGTGGGTCACAGCTGCTGCGTTCCACCTCAGAGGTGGCTGCATTTCAGTGCTGGCTCAATGATTCCTGGCTTTACAGCATTGTGGGTAAAGTGCTTCGGAACGCTTCCGGGTAAATGGTGCAGTGGCAATGTAAGTCGCTCGTCTCGGGCGCCGTGGGCTCATGGGGGAGGGGATGCGGAGAGGAGGGTGGGCCGCGTGTGTCTATCCGACCCCGTCTCGTGTCTCAGCCGCTCCCCTTCTAATCATGCGAGAGCACCGGTCAGTCCCAACATGTCTCTAACACGCCTCTCCCTCCCCAGGCTTAGGAGGGCGGGTGGCTAGGATGGGGCTTCCGGCCCTAGCCGTGGCCACCCTGCTGGGGCTGGTGGTGGCCCCGCTGGCAGAAGCGGCTGAGAACAAGACCCGGCTCTGCCAGCCGGCGCCGCGGTGGGCCATCAACGGGACGGTCCCGATGGACGGGGTGCTGGGGCGGGTGACGGTGGTGGCACTGCTGAAGGCCAGCTGACAGTTCTGTCTGACGCAAGCCAACAGGTGAGCGAGGGCTGGACTGGGGCTGGGCCATGCAGTGGGGCACGGGAGACGGTTGGTCTGGGGCTCGTTGCAGAGCTGCGGGGAGCAGACATTGCACGTGGTGAATTCCAGTTCATTACACAGTGGTGTTACTCTGGGGTGTTAGCTCGCCGGGGGGGTGGGGGATCCAGGATGGCGGGGTGACAGCGACACAGCGCATTAGCTGGAGGCAGATCCCCGGGTCCCTGGTCCTCACCCACACTCTCTCCCTCCGTCCCCCAGTCTCGGCGGCTTGCGTGAGAAGCTGTCCCAGGAGGGGCTGGCCGACGTCAGCTACATGATCGTGAACGAGAAGGCGCCCCTCTCCAGGGCCATGTACTGGGAGCTGAAGCGCCAGGCCCCGGAGGGGGTCCCCGTTTACCAGCAGGAGATCTTGGAGCCGGACGTCTGGCAGATCCTGGACGGGGATAAGGACGACTTCCTCATCTACGACAGGTGAGCGCCTAGGGACCGGCCGTCCCGCCTCAGGGCTGGGCTCGCTGCTGGACCTTCATTTCTAAGGCGCGGGCGCTGAGCATTTCTCCCGTGCCCTCCTGATCCAGGTAAAGACCCGACAGCTTTACGGACTCTGGCCAGGCTGTCTAACCCCTTCGACCAGCCTGGGGGGAACCTGGTCAGAGGGAGAATGTAACACAGTGACACACACCGGGAGGGAGCAGTCAGGACTCCTGGGCTCTATTGCTGGCACTGAGAGGGGAGTGTGGCCTAGTGGTTATGGGACTGGGAGCCAGAACACCTGGGTTCTATTTTCAGCTTCGTCACTCATTTGCTGTGTGACTTCTAGGCAGGTCATTGAATTGCTCTGTGCCTCAGTTTCCCCCATGTCAAATGGGCGCAATGGTACGCAGCTCGCTGCGGGAGAGATGGGGTTAACTAGCGGCTGTGAAGCACTTGGGGGTCGTGGGAGGCTAGAAGGAGAAAAAGGCCACGCACTGGCTGTGTATTATCCTGGGGCTCGCGCCACAGCAGTTGAGCCTCAATCGCCACGTGGCTGGGCGACGCTAACATGGCCCGTTGGCGCCAGCACTGGCCGCCCCGGCTGCTTGGCCTGCTTCTGAAAAGCTGGGCTCGGCTCTGCCGTGAGTGCCTGGGGGGAGAATTATTAGTCGTTTATTTATTGCAAAGCCCGCAGCTTGCCAGGCCTTTTCCAGAGCTGCCAAAAGGGGCCGTCCCTGCCCCGAGGAGGTCCCAGTTGGAGGGTGGATGGACAGACAGACAAGCGGAGGCCAGGGAAGGGGAATAGCACGGGTGTCGCTGTGCTGGTTCCTGTAAGTCACTCAACACCGATCCCGATCCAGCCACTGATTTGGGGGCTGGCCCCATGATGTCTCACCAGCCAAACGAACCCCCCCCAGGCCCAGGCAGCCCGGACTATGGGGAAGTTTGGGTGGGGCTCGAAATTTCCTTTCTTCTGCCCCCAAGGCCCTGCGTTTCCCTGCTTCTCCTTGGCACCCTGGGCCCCCGCCCGGCTCAGCTGCAGGGCTGCGGGTTGTGCAACAACAGCAACTCCCGCCTCATTGTCCTACCCTGCTGCTATCACCTGCTCCAGGGACGCTTGAACTTTGGCCACTGGAGGGGCCAGTTGGAAAGCATGTGGGGGAAAGCATGGGGGGGGGGGAGAGCAGTGCTAGTCACACAGCAGAGTCAGCAACCTGCCCTGGGACATGCCAGGGCCAAGAACCGTCAGGAAAGCAAAACAGAAGGATTCACACTTCAAAGGTCACAAGCCACGGGGAGGGGACGAAGGCGTCCCAGGTGTCAGCCTCTTCCGATGTCCCTGGTGCATCCTGGAGTGGTGATATTTTCCCCCACCTTCCTCCAGTCCCCACTGGTCTTTTGCTGGAACTGGCCTGTGCTTCTCCTCCCCTGTTTCCAGAGGCTCTGGCCTTTCCCTGGCTCTGCCACTAACGGCAGCGAAGCATGGAACAGCTCCGTGGCCCCCAGAGCCCCCTGCCCAAGTTACACAGGGAGTACACTAACCTGGGCAGTGGAGATGCATTGCCCTGGGCCTACGGGTGCTAGGGAATAGGGAATGGGTGTTAGCACTAATTCCTCCCACCCCCAATCCTTCCACCCAGCCTTACTTGGCATAACCCATCTGTGACCCCCATACTACACAGTCATTGGTTTAAAGGATCGAGCTCAGGAGGTCACGCACCCCGAAGCTAGGCCTCCTGTGTGGCAGGAGACTCGCCGAGCTCTGTTAGTAGCACTAGGGCTTTTATTCTTGGCTCCTGCCTGTGGCCACTAGAGTGCGACATAGCCCCTAACATGTGAGCAGGTCCGATTCCTTCCAGCAGAGGGCAGCAGCGCACACACGAGCCGCGTGGTTATAATGGAGATGCTGGTCCTTGCTCTGAAGTCGATGCACCGGGCAGGCGTCTCGGGAACATGCAAAGCTGGAAGAGGTGGGGCAGGAGACGGACGGGATTTCTCACTAGCAAAGCGCTGGTCTCGCAGGGCTGGGAGGGAAGACAGAGTTGGTGTTCAGGTAAACTGTGGGTAAACCTGATAGGGAGGCAGTGTGGCCTCGTGCACTGAGCGGGGAGTCAGCAGACCTTGCCACTGGACGGCCGGGTGACCTGGGGTGAGTCACTGCCCCCTCTTTGTGCCTCAGTTTCCCCATCTGTATGGATGGTGACACAGCTCAACTTTGTGAAGTGCTTTGAGATCTGCTGCTGGAACCTGCTCCATAAGAGCTGGGTGTCGTTATCTTTCCCTGTGTGGCTCGGGGCCGGGGGGTAGACGTGGGGAGAAGGAAATATGGCAAGGTCTTGAGGACTAAGCCCAATACACCTGTCTAAGCCAAGAGGCGCATCCTGCCCTCCTGGGACGCCGGCTTCCGCAGCTCCTCACCAGGCTCTGCTCTGCAGGTGCGGCCGGCTGGCGTTCCACATCCCATTGCCCTACAGCTTCCTGCACTTCCGCTACGTCGAGTCAGCCGTGCGCTTCACTTACGCCAAGGACTTCTGCGGCAACTGCTCCCTCTACTCCAACAGCACCCAGCAGGTAAAGGGCAGCAGCCGGGGCAGGCCAGGGGGCCGCATGGGCGTTGGGAGCCTGCTTCTGCCCGGCCGTTTGACCTGACCGACGGCGGCACGGTGCTCGCTGGGCTGCAACCTCCGGCCGCTTCCTGGAATCTCCGGACAACAGCAGGGAGAGACCTGCAGCCCTCCCGCTCCCATAACACAGCCCTGCTGACAGTGGTAGAGGAGACTCTCCACCCCCTGTTGGCAATATAGGGTTTATGATACGAACATAAGAACGGCCACACTGGGTCAGACCAATGGCCTCTCTAGCCCAGGATCCTGTCTTCCAACAGTGGCCAGGTGCTTCAGAGGGAATGAACAGAACAGGGCAATTATCCAGTGATCCCTTCCCAGTCATCCACTCCCAGCGCATGGGGTTGAGTCCCTGCCCATCCTGGCTAATGGCCACCGATGGGCCTCTCCTCCATGGATTCGTTTTTGAACCCAGTTAGGCTTCTGGCCTGGCAATGAGTTCCGCAGGCCGACTGTGCATTGGGTGAAGTGCTTCCTTAGGTTTGTTCATTTCACTGGGTGACCCCCCCCCCCGGGTCTTCTGTTATGTGGCGGGGTAATAACACTTCCCTGTCCACTTTCTCCACTTCCGTCATGATTTCCTAGCCCTCCGTCATATCCCCCCGTAGCCATCGCTTGTCTAAGCTGATCCGTCTCAGGCTTTTTAATCTCTCCTCCTATGGAAGCGGTTCCATCCCCAGAATCGTTTTTGCTGCCCTGCTCTGTACCTTTTCCAATGCAAATATATCGTTTTTAAGATGAGGGTGACCAGATCTGCACTCAGTCTTCCAGGTGTGGGCGAACCATGAGTTTACATAGTGGCATTATAATATTTTCTGTCTTATTATCTGTCCCTTTCCTAATGGTTGCTAACACCATTGGCTTTGTGGCCTGTCTCCGCACAGTGAGCAACGACTCCAAGATCTCTTTCTTGAGTGGGAACAGCTAATTTAGACCCCATCAGAGACTCTCCACCCACAATTGGCAGTATTGGGCTTATGACCCCCCCTGTGATTCTATCCGGTAGGGGGCAGTGGTGAGACAGTCCCCCAGCCAAGTCGTTGCGAGGCCGCGTACCTGCGTGTCTGCCTGCGTGACACACGAGTCCCGGCTGTTTCCTTCCCAGGCAAACGGCACCGCAGAGGGCCACGAGCGTCTCACCGAGGCGCCCGAGCAGGGCGCGAGGACACGGGAGCCGCCCCTCCACGACCACCTAGCCCACCGGCCTCACCAGCACGGAGCCAGCGGGAGCAAGAGCAGCGAACCCCAGGCCACCCGCCCCGCCCACAGCCGCCACGGAGACCCGCGGCAGGCCCCTCGCCAGGGGCAGCGGCCGGAGGTTCCAGAGCACAGAGAGGAGGCGGAGGGGGGTGTGTCGTAGAGCGGGAGCCCCCGGGGGCGCGGCCGGAGGACCCCAAGGCGTATCCCATGCACAACTCCCCCTGTTAGGCCGCCCACCCCTCCTTCCCTCTGCATCGCAGCTGCCCGCGGGGAAGATCTCCCCGCCCCAGACACATGGGGGCCCTGCAGTCTCCCACCCCCGGGGCCGATTCTGACTCCTTCCTCCACTGATCCCGCCTTTCCCGCGCTCAATGAAGCCCGAGGTGCAAACCGGGTCCCCCCCGGTCACCCCAGGCTGACGCTGCGCAGGAAAGTACAGCAGGGCAGTGGGAAGCAGAGACAGCCTCGGCCAGGGGGCGAGGGGCTGCAGGCAAAGTGCTGGGGGGATGTCCCATTCCCTACCCACCCCCACCTCCCCGCCTGGCCACTGCAGCCCCACGGCTCCTGGGGGCAGCCACTGAGGGATGGCGGGGGGGCCGGGGGAAGATTTGCCGTGAGGCCGGGGCACGTTGTGAATGGGGTGGAGGGGTGGGCCAGCCCCGCCAGCCCCCCCCAAAGCTCTCCCAGCCCCATCCATCTGCTGTCCCTATTTTTCTCCACACTATCCTTCGGCCCCCCAGCTTTAGCCAGTCCGAAGGGACACGTCATCTCTTCCCCGCCCCACAGGCATAAATAAACGGATGCTGGTGAGTGGCCCCCAGGCCTTGCCCTGGCCCCACACAAACCCATCAGCCAGGGTGGCCCCAGGCAGCTCTTTTGCTGGGGATGGCGGAGGAGCTCCCCCAAGCCAGGAGAGCCGGGCGGTGGGCCCAAGGGACTGAGGGACAGGAGGGACGAGGGGACGGCTGGGCAGGGGGGCCAAGCGCCGTCACGCAGCGCAACTCTGCAAATAAAACCTCTCTGGCGGGAACCGGGCCTGCCCCCTGCATTCCGCGGCACCTGGGCTGGGGAGCATCATTTCAGAGGCTGTTCCTCCAGCAAGTGGGGTGGGGCGGGGAGGGGCACCCCGCCCTGCCGTGCAGGGGAGAGGGCAGCGATTAAGGAGTGTCCAGTCTGCTCAGCCAGAGTCCAGCCTTCTGCCCAGGGGCTGCCCAGAGTCGAGCCAGCATGAACCCGGAGCAGCCAGCTGTTCTAGTGGGAGTGTGCTGGGAGGAGCCGGGAGGGGGCATCCTTCCTGGGGCCTCCCCTTGGACTGACCCAGGCATGGGGCTCGGCCCTCCAGATCCAGAAGCAGCAAAAGGGAGTTGCAGGGCCGGGGGGGGCGGTGGAAGCTGGTCCACTGAGCCCGTTGGTTCTGGTTCGGTCCGTGAAACACACGTGAGGCCCCTCGCTCAGGGAAAATAAAACCACCCCCCTGCCTGCAGCCACGTGGTCGCTGATTGCCCCTGGCGCCTCGCCGACAGAGGCGGCCCTGCCACGCCCTGGCTCTCTGGCCAGTCTGTCTCTTCAGGGGCCCTTTGAGACCTCAGCATTTGAACAATCCCCAGAAGGGATCCCCTTTATTTAGCCCTGGGGTGCCCTGTGGCCCTCCAGCCCCCTCCACTAGCTCGCTGCCCCATGCCCTCCATCGGTCCCAGGACTGAGACCCCCCGGCCGGGCTGACGTGTGTGATGGTTTGGGATGAGAAGGTCGGTTTGAGTGCCTCAGCTGCAAGCCGTACAGTGCGGCTATAGCTGTGTCAGTCCCAGGAAATTAGAGAGACCAGGCGGGTGCGGTAATATCTAGTATTGGACCAGCTGCTGTTGGTGAGAGAGACGAGCTATTATCTCATCCACTTGGTGTCTCAGCTGACAAGTATTCACGAGGGGCTAATTGCCTGAGAGCTGGGAGATCTAACACTCACCCCAAGGCATTTCTGGCCCGGATCTTCCAAGGTTTGGGCGTTAGGGCACCTACATCTCTTTGCGGATCTAGGTGCCAGCGTGCCGGGGTCTGTGATGGAATAACTTCTGAACGCCACATCCGAGCAAGTCCAAACGGTCAGGACAGGTTGTTGGCATCAGTACTTAACAGAGCCAGCGATTTCAGCCAGGTCTGGGATTGGCTGTAGCTCAAAGACCCAGCTGAGGGCTGGTGTTAACATCTCCCAGCACACTCCCACCCGCTCTCAGCTCTGGCCAGCCTCCCATCAGAGGGCATCCTGTTGGCAGCATGAAAGACGTCTCTTCCAGACAGACAGCAAAGATGCTGGTGAGGGATGAGGGGAATGGGGGGGGGTGCGTCAGGGACTGAGTCCCTGGCATGGGGAGGGTGGAAATTGGGGCTCCTGGTATGGGGGGAAAGGGAGAATGGGGGACAAAGCGATCCCTTGGCATGTGGCAGAGGAGTGACTGGGGGATGATGACACGCCGAGCCCTGGCATGGCGGGGTAAAGCGGGAATGGGGCAGATCCAGAGCCCTTGGCATGAGGGGTAGGGGGATGTAGCCCACACTGGCACTGAAAGCATTACAGGGAGCTGGGGGGCAGGATCAGCACTTGGGGGGGATCCCTGGCCCTGGGACCCTAAGGAGACCATGGGGCCTGCGAAGAATGTGGGTGGCCAGTGGGCCCAGGACAGGGCTGTGGGAAAGGCCTGCTGGCAGGCACGTGTAGGAAGAAGCCCAGGGATGGGGCAGGGGGTGGGGCTGAGTAACCAGACCGTGCTGCTCGCTACAGGGGCCCTGGGCTAAACCTGGTGGAGCGGGCGGCCCGAAGCCCCAGTAGAAGGGGACACTTTGAAAGCCCTAGAATGAGAGGGTGGAAGGAGACCGGGGCCCAGAGTCAGGGCTGTAAGGACGCTGGCCTGCTGGGGGAGGGGGGGGGGCTTTCTGTTGCCCCTGGCCGGAGCCTGAGTCACAGGCGGAGTGGCTACGGGCTCAGGGTGCTGGCCATGCCTGGCCGTGAGCGGGTGAGCCAGCGGTGAGCTTGCTTTTCCACAGGGGGCCCCAGAGGATGGGGCATCTCTGAGATGGAGGGTGACACCCAGAGAGCCTGTGCGGGAGAACGGAGGGGTGCCAGGAGCCCCTGGGTGCGTCATGAGCTCTGCCCGCTGCCCCAGCGACGGGCATGACACCCCCCGCGTCGTTTTCACGCTGAGAATCGCTTTTCACACGGCGACTGAGCTGGGGTCGCCCCTGCCGGACTGAAGCTGATCGCCGCCGTCGCTCTGGTTACAGCAAGAAAGCAGCATCCGTGGCCTGGCGCGCTTGGTACAGCCCCGGCGAGCGCGTTCCCGGTGCCGGCCCCACTGCCACGCTCAGGCCCAGACCTTTTTTTTTCAGTTCTGGGCTTGGTTCCGCTTTTGCCGTCAAGCCGAGGTCTGACGCCCAACTCCCCGGTGCTGGAAATTGTCGTCTGTAACGGGCAGACATTCCAAGGCTGGCGTCGCACCGGTGGCCGGAGACGGCCAGCACACGCCACTCAGTGCCGCGTCCCCCCCGGGATCACGCAGCTCTTTTTGCCAGCACGTCCTAGACAGGAGGAGCTAGGCAGCCTGGTCCCCAGTGTGAGTTGTTTGGTGGTCTGGAGCAGTGTGAGGAAGCGGAGGTATTTGGGGGGTTTTTCTCTGAGTGCTGTGTGTGCGCCTCGGTTTCCCCCGTATGTTACGCATGTATTTCGGTGATGGGACCCGGGTGCGTGATCCCAGCAGAGGCCACTGGAGGGCGGAAGGGCCTTCCGCAGCCACAGGTACGCAGATAGTAGCCAGACCCCTTTGCCCTCCTGGGTCAGCCAGCTGCAACAGGTTGGGGCAGAGGGAGACCAGGAGGAGAGGCCACCTTGCCCGGGAAGGAGACCAAGGACTGGGGAGGGGCTAGGGGACGGATCTGTGGGTGGCTGGCGGGAAGAGGGCAGTCCCCCCGTAAGGGGTCAGGGGGAGCAGGGCCTGAGAATGGGGGCTCTCCAGGTGGTCGCTGCTGTAACTTCTAAGTAAACCGCTAACAAAATCTTTCTACGCTGTGATCTTGAGAACTGAGTGATCCTTCTGACCCCCAGCAAGGCGGGTGCATGGCCCCTCTGGGGGGGGTGTGTGGAACTCCCCAGAGAAGCCGGTCAAGGGGACTCACAGGGGGAGCTTGGGCAGAGCGGGAGGGGGCTGAACCCTGTAAGGCCAGGGTCAGGATGTGCCTGCGCTGGTGTGTGGAGACCTGGGGAAAGGGGGGGGGCAGACTCAGTCCTGAGTGGCTACGTCCCGAGTGGTTTCAGACCGCTGTTCCTGGGGACTCCGTCACAAGCAGACGCCGATTGGTGCCCCATCTCGTGCTTTGTCTGGTAGGCCATTGAGCCATAAGCTTTCAGGAGGGCTGTCTGCTGAGTTAGCAGTGACTGGGAAACAGGCGACCCATTTGTGATGTGGCGTAGCACACCCCCTCCTCGGGCCACGGGCGATCCTTCCTGCGTAGATTAGAACCAGGGACGGTGACGTTCCAGTCCGGCGAATCACCCCACCAGGTTACTTGGTCCGCCCTGCCCTGCCCTGCCATGCCCCAGCTGCTGGAGGCATCAGGCCTGGAGGTGGGAGCTGACCGGGGAGAGCTTTCCCGGTCCCAGCCATTTTTGGGCGCTGACTGGGAAGATGAGCGGGTGGGTCTCCAGTTCTCACTTGCTGGGAGAAGCCGGGAAGTTGAGCCAGGCTGCTTCCCGTCATACCTCCCTGAGGGAACGCAGGCCTGGCGAAGGGCTGGATCTGGATGCCCCTTCTTGGTTTCTGTTCTGCTTGTCTGGGTGTTTGGCTATCCTGGAAGAGGTGATTAGCTGGTGGAGTAAGTCACCACAGTGATCACTGACAACCCAGAGGGAAACTGAGGCAGGGTGACTCCTGTGCTTTACCGTTTATTTTATTTAACAGTGAATTTTAGTGCTGGTGAAATTTCACCCGACTCTGAGAAGTGTCTGTCAAATTGGCATTGTAGGATTGCATGGTCGTCGCGTCTAAGGCCAGAAGTGACCCCTGTGATCACCTAGTCTGGCCTCTGGCAAATCTCCTCTTTGTCCAAGCACCTCTGCATTGAATCTGCCAGCGTGCAGGTGTTTTTTCTAGCTGCCTCCTCCAAGAATCTAGCCTGGGAGCTGAGAGTCAAGCTGGGTTCTTTCCTTCTCAGGCATGATCGCTATTTGAAAAAAAAAAAAAAGGTTTCGGGGGGGCAAATTAGGCCTTTGGTGACACCTCTCCAGTGCCAGGACAGTAGTGGGATTGCATAGGTTAATGGAGCAATGTGAGCAGAATCAGCCAGCAATGTGCACAAAGGGCTGGAAGCCAGCCTGTTCCCGCTGCAGAGCAAACAGGAGTAAAAAGCAGCGACAACTTTTGCTTTCTCACTGAAATCAGCGTCAGGTTTTGAACCACACTCGTCACGGTAGCGCTTAAGCTCTAAAATACGACTCTGGACGACCCAGCGAGCATCTTGACTGAAGAAGGAAGAGCCATTTTAAAATAATAACGCTCCAGATTAGACCCACGCTTTGCTGTGTGGCACGTAGCCCTGTGACAGACAGCATGTGTGCGAGGTGACATTCGGATTTCCCAGTGTGCTGGTGTTACTAGGAAGGCTCTGGGAGTCTGACTCTGGCTGTGTGCTCCATGGTGGCGCTAGATGGCCAGGCAGGGCTGTTGGTGCTTTGGTTTGCAGCCAGTGTAACCTTTGGTAGCCTTTTGAAGTCACTGTATCTGCTACGTGGCCCTTTGAGGTCAGCGTGAAATGGTTTGGGCCTGAGACGTTTACCTAAGGGGCTGCACGATTTGCAATGAAGCAGTGTTTTCCCTGCCACCTGCGGATGGAAGGAACTCAGTGGGAAGTCTGCAAGAAGCCTAGCTTGTCCAGCGGGTCAGGATCACAGGCTGAGATCCTCTGGGGCTGAGGCAGGAGTCTAGGTCCAGGCCCAGGCCAGCCCAGACTGTGAGAGCTGTGGCGGGAAGGCTGGGAACCCTTAAGAAAATGGAAATTAACTGGAGCTGCCGGGCTCGTGTGGGGTCTGGATTTGGTCGCTGGGAACAGAGTGCTGATCCTTTTCTGACCCTCCGAGCTGCTGCTGCGTGCCAGAGAGGGGGAAACGCCTGCTTTTCTAACCAGGCCAGTTTATTAGACCTGCCCCAGAACCGCTGGGTTCCCAGTCAGAGGGAGGCTCCAAAGGACTGGCCAAGCGGGGGTGCTGCTGAGTGGGACTGAGCTGGGCATCCTTGCTGTCTGTTCATCACCAGCATCGCTGTCTCTAACCCCACTGGGTTCTTTCTAAAAGGACGTGCGGATCGGAGCGCCGCCGGCAGCAGAGTCCGAGTTATTTCCCAGGGGCAAAGAAGTGACGTGCCATTTCTCCCTTCCCTGTGGCCACGCGGGTGTAAGGACTAGGACACATGGCCAGCACCCACAATGCACCCTGGCTTGACCTGGTTGCTCAGCAGGGTGGTATAGGAAGCATCAATGTTGCTTTGCTTTTCATCTCTTTGTTTGGCCCTGGACCCATTCCAGCCAGCTGGCTGGGGCTGCCCATGGCAGGCGAGCAGACAGGCCCTGTGTCTGGTGATAGACCCACGATGGCTCCGGTTGGGCCAGTGGCGATGGAGGGGGGGCAGGTACCGGCGCAGCGGGTCAGTGAACCACAGACTGGGCTAGCAGCGCTGATCCGTTTGAGAACGGGGTCCCAGCTTTGGGGTATGAGCACAGCGCTGCACTAAGCAACCTGTTGCTCTTTAAGGAAGAGCGGGGCTCAGGCCCAGCCAGCCCCATCCCACGACACGGCCTCTTTAAGGGAAGCGGTGATTTCAGGGCGCCGTGGCCGCACTCGGGAATGGGGGACGGGTGTCAGCTCTCTCCTGAAGAGGATCCGGCCTAGCCGGGAGCTGACTGGGGAGAGAGGTTCTGTGGAGGGGGCCGGGACCCTGGATTTTGGTCGGCTGGGGAAGCTGGCGTGAGTCCATGCACTGCAGCGTGAAGGGGGCACGGCTGAGCCCAGGGACCAGGGCAGGAGGAGGCTTGTAGAAAAGATCCTCCAGGGAGGCCAGCAGGCTGCAGGGAGACTGGCCTAGCTCCCTGGCTCAGCCGGGACTGGAGGAGCAAGCGGGAGCCTGAAGGCCTGGAGCAGGGGTCGAAATGGAGCCCCACAAGTGAAGGGGCGAGGCCTGAAAAGCCAGTGGGGACTGTGTGTGATACAGACTCAGCCCGGTGAGGCTCCGGAGAGACGGCAGGCTGAGAAAGCTCCGCCGGCTGGGCACACGAGTCTCGCTCTGGAGGGAGGCGGGGACGGTCCCGGTGTGCGGGGACCAGGGGAAAAGCATCGGTCTTGGGAGGCCGGATCACCTGCAGGGAGGCGACGCCCTAGAGACCTCGGGCCAGCCTGGGAAGAGCAGGCTCAGAACTGGGACCTAGCTTGATGGGGACCCCGTGGGGCAATGAGCCCCTTTAACGTGAGCCAGGGCCCAGTCTACCCGGGATGGGCTTCTGGGGGGAGAACAGGCCCATCTCGCTCCACCTGCCCCGGTGGTGGAGGGCTGCCGGAACTCGGCTGTGGAGGGGAACGCCCGGTGCATGCAGGCCCCAGGTCAGAAGGGAGCCAGGCAGCTCTCAAATACCTGGAGGAAAAACCTGCTTGAGTTATTATCCAGGCCCAGGGGGAGGCTGCAGGTCTCCTGAACTTAGGAGGGGCCTGAGGCCTGTTTGGAATTAGCACCCAGGCTCCCCGAAGAAGGGTGGCCTGGAGTTGGCACCCCGCCGAAGAGTTCATAGACAAGCCACACGAAGGGGGCATGCACGTGCTTGGTCTGGCTGTCTCGAGGGGGTGGCAGGCCTGCGGGGGGGGGGGGCACACTGTGCCACATGGGGCGCTTGAGGGCAGTGCCCTATGACGGGCTAGCCGGTACGTCTACACGGCAGTAAAAGACCCACCGCACAGCTGCGCCTGGCCGAGGGAAAAGGGGGAGCTTCCTCCGGCTGCAGCGTGGGGAAATGCCATGATCTCTGCACAGGTAGAGGCAGGGCAGGCTTCCCCGTCCCCCGTCTTTGGGCTTTGGCCTGGCTCATCTCCGAGGTCCCACTTCTAGGGGCCAGAGGGGAGCTGGGTCTCCTTAGCATAGAGCTGGGCTGTGCTTGGAAATGGCTTTCCCAGCTCCCAACCCCGCACGCCTCCCAGCCAGCGCTGAGCTCCTCTCCGCCACGGGCGGAAAGTGAGACCAGCTGGGCCCCGTAGGAGAAGCGGGGCTAGGGCGCCAATCGTGGGCCTGCCTCCAGCTGCGTGCTGCTGGCAGCTGTTCGCCTGTGTGGGGCCCACGTCTCTCCGTGTTAAGCAGCAAATTGGGTGTTTAATCCCCCTGCACCAGCCCTGCGAGCAGCGAAAACCGGACAGCAATCTCTGCCAGAATTCTGTGCCCCCCACCTGCCCCTGCCTTGGCTCCATTCTCAATCCCTTTCCACCCTCCTGCGTTTTTCCCTTTTGCTCCTGGAGGCAGTTTGTGGGTCGGAGGCGCCGGCGGACAGCCAACGCATTAGGGATACGGTAACATGCGGTATCGTCTTCGCATTCCTGCGTGTGCGATCGGCAGCTGGACAGCTGGCCGGCGTTATTGGCAAGCCAGAGCTGCCTGCCAGCGAATTTCTGCGGTGCAAAGCAGAGCTGATTGCTTCTCTCTCTGTTTCTGTGTGGAGGGGCGTAGTTGTCACGGATCCAGGAGCTGTTGCTGTGGTGGTGGCGGCTCTGGGTTTCCAGGGTGGGTCCGGGTCCTCAGCCATTCATAAAATCCTGCTTGCCCCTGTTTGGCTCCGTTCCGGCTGGCGCGCCGTGGAAGAAGGCTGGGCCTGTGGCCTGACACGGAGCAAGTGCCATTGGCGCGGCCCCACTCGTTAGGAGCAGATTTATGGGGCCCGCAGTGTCACCTGGCCAGGGGGCCGGAGCGCAGAGCTGGCTGCAGCTCTTGGACTGGGCTGGGGATGTTTCTCGGGGGACGAGGCAAACACACAGCTGGCAGGGGCACTCCGTGCATGGCAGCAGGAGAATGGAGAAGCGCCTGACCTGGCTGCCTGTGGTGTCTTTCTGCAGGCAGGGGCTGGTGAATCGTCGGCTGGCAGAGTGGCCCGTGAGCTGGCACTAACTTGGGCAGGGCTGAGATGTGGGCACAAGCTGGCAGCGACCTCGTGAATCGGGAGATCGTTATTTTATTTACAGGTGTCCCTGCCGCACCTAGCACCCCCTGCTGAGATCCCGGCCCCACTGCGCAGGACACGGCAGGCGCGCAGTGAGAGACAGCCTCCCCCCCCCACTCCCCCGAAGAGCTTACGGTCGAAATAGTCCGGCCAAAAGGTTGGAGAGGAGGAGACAACAGAAGAGCGGAAGATTGGGTAGTGGAGGCACAGAAAGACTAAGTGACTTGGGCAAGGCCATGCAGGAGTCTGCCACAGAGCCAGCATCCCAGCTCAGTGCATTAGCCACGCAGCCATTGCCAGCCCCGCAGACGCGGTGGGATGTGCGGAGGGTTATGCAGGAGGCTGGGCGGGGTGGTTGGTGCTGGGAGGCAGGATGCAGCTGAGATTGGGATTTGGGGACAAAGGAAGCAGTGAGGAGAGGGGACGGGCGAGGAGCAGGGGCTAGGGCAGAGATGAGGGGGAAGGCAGAGCTCGCCACCACGGAGCGGGCACTTACGGGAGAGGCAGGGGAGCCTGGCAGCGGCAGCTCATGGAAGCAGATGGCATCGTGTCACTCGGGAAAGGGAAGTGTCGGTCCCATGGAGGACCCAGCTGAGACTAGGAGAGACACTGACGGTCTCTAGGGATCACGGCCGTTAGGCCGGATGGAGCAGGAGGCCGGATGGAGCAGGAGGGCTGAATGGGAGTGGTAGTATTTTATCTCCACCACTATCCCGACAACACAAGGTGCCTGGGTGTGGGGGCCCGGGGCCAGGAAGTCCAACTTCCACCACCTTGCCTATCCCCTCCGGTCCCTCGCCTCGGCCCGGCAGCTGGCTTCATTCAGTGGTGCCGCCTGGATGCAGAATCCCAGGTGGTGGGGACGGCACCGAGCAGGTGAGCATCTGTGAGCAGGGCTCCCTTGGTTGGGTAGAGCTGAAATGAGCTGATGTCCCCCAGCCCTGTGGGTGGCTGCAGCACGGAGCGCTCCTGCTTTCCAGAGCCGAGGGGGTGGAGATGAAACCTAGTCTGTCTGCCTAAGACACCCACTTCTCTCTCCTGCCTCCCTTGTGCAGCTTCAAAGCCAGGCTCTGCGACTAGGAATAACGTCCAGCTGAGAGAGTTCTCCCTGTTACTCCTCTGGAGTCGGCTGTCAGCGAGTGCCTCTCATACATCCTTGCTGCCTAGAAGCACATAGAAGGGAGGAAATGCTTAGCATAAATATCTGGACCAATTTCCTGACTTATTAGCTGTGGAGCAGCCTCCTGGGGAAAGGATAGGCATCACATCGCAGGGGACATTTAAACCAGGATGGGCAGTGCCCCAGAGAATGGTCCATAGGGGCAAATCCTGCACTGGTCTTGGGGAGAGACGGGATAACCCCTGGAGTGCGTCTCTTTCGGGTGTAGGTTTTTCTGAGTCCAGGCGTTAAAGGGGCAGGGTGGGAAGGGTGTTGAAATCAAGCAGCTAACTTTCCCCTTGCCTGGTAAATCGAGTCTCCCCCGGGGTTGTCCCCTAAACCGCTCTTTTCTTGCCATCTCTAATTCAGTTATGCCAACGCGCCTGTTCCCAGCCCTCCAGCTGATACTGGAGGAGACAGGAATCTGCCTCGGCTCCTCTCCTTCCCGTGATACTCCAGCTGCAGGGGGGTTGATGAATTCAGCGCTGAATTTGCACCTCTCGAATGCTTGCTTCGGCCTGGCCAAGTGGGTCTGCAGGCCTCCGAGTCCAGCACCGACAATCAGCAGTGCCATGGACAATCGGAGGTAAGGGGCAATCTCTGCTGCCCAGAAGCCCAGGCAAGGCCGAGTGGGTGCCTAGGCCGAAATAGCCCCTCGCCGGGCCTGGCAGGTCAGCTTAGAGGTTGCCTGGGGAAGCAGCAGGGGGGAATTGACAGGTGCTGACGTCAGGGAAATATGGCCCTGTCCAATACACTGGGAGAATCTGAACAGGATGGGCCAAGTTCAGGGACTTGTCCTAGGAATGAATCGTGTTTAATGGTTATGGTACATTTTATGTTTGCCTCCAGTGTTGAGTACAACCCCTTAGCTAATCAGCGAGTCCAGTAGATAGAGCCATGTTTACAGGACATACTACATGGCAGGGGGGAGGAAAAGGATCGGTAAGGGGGCATACTGGGCCTTTACTACTAGAGGGAGCCAGAAGACTGCGTTCAGGGATGCTGGAATAAATAAAGGCCCTGGAAATGGCTTTGAAACAAGAAGAGAGGAAGTGGTCCTGGGAACTAGTAGTAGATGGGAAAAACCAGGACACTCTCCCTTTAAGGGCCTGGGCTACAGGAACTCTGTAGCATAGGGTGGGGCGGGGCTTCCCTTCTCTCCCACCAATCAGGGGGAAGCTGTCTGAAGGCGGGCACTATATATGCTGCCTTCTCCCTCCAAATCAGGGAGCAGGCAGAGGGGGAGAAGGGAGCCAGAGCCGGAAGGAGAGTCTGGGCCAGAGCAAACACGCCGTGTGCGGCAGACGAGCCGGAGACGAGGAACTTTTGTGGGGGTGGGATGCTGGACTTTATTGTGGGGACGCTGGGGACTGTTTTGACAGGCTTTCGGCTGTTAGGCCGGCCCCAGCTGGCAGTTGGTGGTAGTCCTGAGAGAGGCTGTGGGGAATTCCTGAGAAACCCTGAAGATTGCTGCAGAGGCATCTCTGGCCTGATGGGGTGCTCAATGAATAACAGCCCTGCTCTAGGGTCCTGTGGAGGAGAGCCGACCGGGGAGGGGGGATGGGATGATGGGGTAACTCTCTCCGGTGTCTTCCCTCCATGCCTGCCATTCAGCCTGGACTGTCCCCTCCCCTTTGTTGTGAAAGCTGACTCAAGGGGAGCCCTCTCCATCCAACCAGGGGGCTGCGAATGACACCAGCCCCTGGTGAAAAGAAACACCTCTGTATGCTCCCGCCCTGGTCTGAAGGACAGCAGGTTGCTGTGGCGTTACCGCAGGTGCCTCACGGGGGGTTGCCAGAGGACGCAGTCGTGCCTTCCTAAGGGGACATGCAGCTATGAGACAGAGATGGGGAAGGGGTATTCGAGAGAGCCCAGCGTGGGGGACCTGGCATGGGACAGTGCTGTGGCCAGTGGATGGAGCCCTGACGTGTCTGGATTAAGCTATTTAGGTTTAACACCAGCTTGGTTTTATGGTGAAGGAGATTGTGGCCCAGGAGGTCGGGGTTCCGTTCCCAGCACTACCCCAGACTCACTGCGCGACCCAGGTTAAGTCACTGCCTCTGCCTACGCCTCAAATCCCCCTCTGTGAAATGGAGACGGTGCTGCTTTTTCTGACACCCTCTGTCTCGCTTGTCCGTTTAGATGGTGAACTCTTCGGGGCGAGGACTCCCTGTTTCACTGCAGTGCTCAGCAGGAGGGGGCAGTCTTGCTTGCGACTCTCGGAGCTGCTGGAATACAAATCTAAAATAAGCCGGTTGAAAAGTCCGCTGTTGTCGTGATATAACTGTCACTTCCAGCTGCAATATGGCAATCTGCCTGTATAGAGCCACATCCCATAGGGAGCACGGGACCCTCTCTTCCATGAATGTGTGCTAGGCTGCCGCAGACAAGAGATCGGAGCTAAGGGAGCTGCTGGTACTTTTGCTTTTGTAGGTTTCTGACGTGACCTTCATGTTGTTTTTACGTGGGTTTTCTTTCTTCGGGTGTCTTCTGTCCATTGTGATCCAGAACAAAACCGCTGTTTCTCTGGCCTGTGAGGCTAGGCTTTTTTTGGCTTCTACCTTCATCAGCCAGCCATTAAAAGATAGCACAGAGAGAACAATTTGCTTCTGTTATTTTTATCTGAAGGTTGAAAGGAGCCCAGTGTTAGCAAACAAAGCGGGTGCAGTACCACGGCACCCTGGGACAGAAAAAATCTCGCCAGCCACCAGCAAGACTCAAGCCTCATGGATTTTCATCCCAGCTCAGATGTAAGGGGCCGACTTTTGAGCTCAGAACCAAATTTGGATCACTCCTTAAAAGGAGCTTTCGGTTTGTTTAGTCATATTTGTGTCCTTTTCTTTACGTTTTTTTGGTTTTTTTTTATAAAAGCAAATTAGGTGCTGAACAAAGGGTGTTAGCCTTCTGCTGCTCCAGCAAAGGAAGCAGTGATGCAAACCTGCATCCACGCCACACCCACACGAGTGTGCCTGTTCGAAGAGACCACCTCTGAAGGCAAAACAAATTATCTGTATGCATGGCCCGTTCACTGCTTTACCTCTCTGCATAATTATAAACTGCGACAAAGGGACAAATTAATAACGGGCCCATTAGAAATAGCCGAATGGACGGATTTGGATCATCTGAACAGGAGAAAGCTGGGGCAAAACTGGAACGTGCTTAACGCTATTGTCAGCAAGAGAGAGCGAGGCTAGGCAGGGGATGCAGAAGGATTTGTTGTGATCAGAACGAGATGGGTTTCTGAACAATCCCGACGCAAGGAGTTCAACACGTGTTGAGAGTGAGAGAGCCTGCGGGCTGGGCTGTTTCGAGCGTGGGAGTCAGGACCGCTGGTCTAATGGCTTGATCTGACACCCTCTCTGACTGTGGGCGCCTCCATCTGCTGGGGAACGCCTGGGCCAGTTTGAAATGGCTGGGTTTGACTTTCAAAAGTTCCGAGGCCTCTCGCCAGTATCAGTAACTGCATGAGACCTGGTGCATTCCCAGATCAGGTACCTCCATCTGGAACTTCAGCCAGTTCCGTTTGCCTGCAGTGCTGGGGTGCAGAGTAGAAGAACCTAGACCGACAAAAAGCGAGAAGTAACTGATAAGTCTTAAGCTCTTGGGTCACGGGAGTTAACCTCGCCATTCCTTAGCCCACGGGTGTCGGTGCTGCAGCTGGTTAGGTAGCTGCAATGCAACGCTGACTCTGACTTTCCACACGCCACTCTCTGGAGCTTGTTCAAGTCTATGAAGTCAGGGGCAGGACCCATTAGGAAAAGCTAATGGGAACAATGTTCTGTTGACTCAGAGCTTTCATATAATTTATTCATGCTCTTTTGGGCTGGCAAAATTCTCCCCCGGTTGCGTTAGCATTTCTAATTGACCTGCGTGAGTATGGCTGTGGAGGGGCCAGGCCGTCACGCTGGAAGGCTTCATCTTGCTCAACTCAGCACTACTTGGAGCCAGGGGCGGTTGGGCCACAAGCCTGTTCTCTTGTCTTTGAGTAACTTTCTAGATCTCTACCCTCTCTTAGCATCCCCTCCTGGGAGGGAGAAGAAAAATTTCTCCTGGGAAACTGGAGTCTTCACCCAGCAACTTCTCTGTATTTAATTGTCGGTCCATAAAGTACTTGTTGGCTTCCAAAGCAAATGCATTTGTTGGAACGATGAAGTAATCTGCTGGCTGGATTTTGCAGCAAGGAATGATCAGCACTACAGATGATCGGCACTTTGCATACCATGTGGGCACCATGTGAAAGAAAGTCTGGGCTAGCTAGAAGTGAAGCTGTGCTGGTGTATGCTTCAGAGGCCAAGCTGTTTCTCTAGCCCAATTGTGGGCTGGTGAAGTTGGAAAATAGAGTTTAGGGGCCCAGCAAAATCTTTGCCTGTCACTTATTAATTATAGAGTCTAACATTAGCCACAAAGAAAGGATAAGATAAACGTGGGGTCACATTTGACTTTCAGCTGCCCTGAGGATTTATTCTGCTCTAACTGCATGAGAACAGAATCGATTCCAAGACCATTGGGATCATCTAGTCTGACCTCCTGTACGACACAGGCCAGAGAATGCCGCCAGGATAATTTAGAAAAACATCCCATCTTGATCGAAAAATTGTCAGTGATGGAGAATCCACCATGACCCTTGGTAAATTGTTCCAGTGGTTAATTACTCTCACTGTCATAAATGCACAGCTTTATTTCTGGTCTCCACTTGTCTATCTTCAGCTTTCAGACATTGGGTCATGTTAGCCCTATCTCTGCTAGATGGAAGAGCCCCTTATTAAATATTGGTTCCCCATTGTAGGTACTTATAGATTCTAATCAAGGTACCCCTGAACCTTCTCTGTGTTAAGCTAAATAGATCGAGCTCCTTGAGTCTATAAGGCAGGTTTTCTAATCCTTTAATCATTCTCGTGGCTCTTCTCTGAACCCTCTCCCAATTTATCAACATCCTTCTTGAATTGTGGGCTCCAGAACTGGACACAGTATCCAGCAACAGTCGCACCAGTGCCAAATACAGAAGTCAAATAACCTCTTGGCACCTACTCACGATTCCCGTTTATGCAGCCCAGGATCACATTAGGTCTTTTGGCCCCAGTGTCACTACGGGAGCTCACATTCAGCTGATTATCCACCATGAGCCCCAAATCCTTTTCAGAGTCAGAGTTCACCATCCTGTATGTATGGCCTACATTCTTTGTTCCTAGATGGTATGTTTAGCCGTACTAAAATGCATATTGCTTGTTGTGCTCAGTTTACTGTGTGATCCAGACCTATCCTCTTCCTTGTTTAGCGCTCCCCCACTTTCTGTGTCATCTGCAAATTTTTTCAGTGATGATTTTATGTTTTCTTGCCGGTTGCTGATAAAGATGGGGCTCCTTTATTCACAATGGCCCCATCCTGCAGGGTGCTGAGTCTCCTCAACTTCCACTGCCGTAAATAGGACTTGAGAGTGCTTAGCACCTGAAAGCCTTTGCCCCAGATGCTACGTGTGTTTCATCTTAAGCAGTGAGAGTGGTATTTGCTAAGAAGTAGCAGCCCCCTTTCCCTACATCCTGCTGCCTCATCTCCAGCACTGGAGTGGAAATGTGCATTTCCCACTGAATGGCAGTTGCATGACTTCCTTCCCTGTAACTTTCCATGAATGCCTCTGCTTCTGTAGCTCTTGATTTTGCAGCACCAGTCCTTGGATACCATGGGGATAAAGGCTGTATAAAAACCTGAGTTCAAGAGAAAGCAATGTTCCAGTCCCAGGTGAGAATTCCAGGCGGCATCTGTTTATCCAATCATCCAGAGAATGATCTCCAGGGCTCTTTTTCTTTGCAGCTGTCCCCTACCCCAGACTTTCTTAAATGTTGTAGCCCTGATAAATGATTACACGAAAGATTGTCACACTTACAATGTTTATTGGTGATCACACTAATGCTGAACAATTAATCACAGGTCCTTTCCCAAAGCAGGCTACCCAGAAGTTTCTCTCAGGATTAAACTTCTCTCTTTCCCTAAGGGGCTGGCGTGATGGGTGCTAGATTTTTCTAAATATCAAACAGCATAAACCTATCCAAATAAGCAACCCGGTGTGCCCACAGTGGATGAGCTAATGAGCTCATTTCATACTTACACTCTAAAAGACAGGGATGAAGAATCAGTTAGAGTACTTCAGAAGGCCACCGATGCAGTAGACACTGGTCCCAGAGCACCCAGAAATGGGAACTGGGTGTGGTGTTTTATGCCCTACTTTATGTAGCTGTCCTGGATGTGTATCCATATTTAATCCTGTACCCCACTTACAATAAGATTAATATATGCCCCTGTCCATCTGTGCCATTCTGGGTGTCCATAATTAAACGTAACTATTAATATTAATGAGCTGCAGAGATCATTTCTTGATGATAGGCTGGTACTTTTTCATGCAGACGCTCTCCCCCTTTCCAGCGCGTAGGCTACGTTCCCCTTATGCATTACTACTGAACTTAGCCTAGAGCCTTGAGTCCATAGGCAATGGGGGCAAATTCCCTAAAGTAGAATTGATTTACATCCATGCCTTGGGATTTGCCATGGTGCCCCACCTGGGTAAAATGAACCACAGCAGATGGCGATGTGCTGGTGTGACTTGTGTTTACATGTGGGGTTTGCCCCATTGCAGCTACACTGCAAGCTGAAGTCTCACTGTAGACAAGACCTTAGTTAATTCGCTTTAATTCACAGTTGAAGCACCAGAAGAGAAGAGTATAAGCAACCGAGAGGAGGATAGAAGAAGATAAAGATGGCCCCAACTGTTTAAAAAAACGCATCTTCTGCATGCAGAAGCAACCTTCTCCACGGCTTGGGTCCCCTTTTCATTTGGCAGTCTAGGAAAGGCAGGGTAGCTACGATCCCAAGGCTGAGGACCCCGGCTTTAAACAATCCTGCAGCAATGAATAGAAGTAAGTAGATGTAAGGGAATCTAACTGTGTGTAAAGGAGTTTGTTAGCGTAAGGGTGTCCACCTTGCGCGCAACCTCTGAAATAAGCCTTGTAATTACTTTCTTCCCTTCCACCACAAGAGGGAGCTGAAATGTAAAGTGGTAAAGATTTTTTTTTTTAAATAGTGCAGATTTGATTTATTTACAGAAGGCAAAAACCCTCTCCCCTGAACGCCAAATATTTGGCAGTTGCTAGATCCTTGTCCTCTTAAGTCTATTTTATATGGATTCTTATACCATGCTCATCAACGTAGTATCTGACAATCAGAGAGTGGCAGAATTAAGTGAAGAGAGAGCTTTTAATGTTTGGTAGCAAAACAGCTCTTTGAGCGTCATCGCTAGATGACCTGCCATATTATTTTATTGTGGAATATAAACCCACTGACAAGAAATACCTCCACTCCAGAATGAATTGTGACAGTATAACTTTGTGCTGCCCTCCCTAACCTGCGTATCTGCTTTACTGCTATTTATTCAATTAACGTCACTAACAGCACTGGCAAGGCATGGGACATCTCCTATCAAAGAACCATTCCAGAAGGGCGGCTGTAAAAGGAGCACAAGGTCTGATAAATCTGTTGTTGCAGATTTAGAGTGCGAACTCCTCTGGGGGGCGTGCCCACAAACTAGCGAACCCAGCTGAGTTCTGTTGTCTACCAGGCTTATAATAATTAATCGTTGCTTTATCTGTTATCTAGTCTCAAAGCACTTTAGAAATGTGAAATGAGTTTCTCAATACTCTGTGAGGTAGGTAGGTATTATTCATGTTTTATCCATGGACAACACTAAGACCCAAAGGTGGGAAGTAAGTGATTTGCCTAAAGCTCCAGTAGATGGTAAATTGGAGGTAAAGCTGGGAATAGCCAGGAATGCTGGATCCTGCTTCTTTATTTTAACCACTACACCCACTTCCTCTCCCTTTTATAGCAAAAGGCTCGAATGAGTAAGTGATATTTTGATGGCAGCTATTTCTGGTGCCAGGAAGCCCTCGGAGAGGACGTTGGGTTTGTGGATCTCAGCAGAAATTCCTTTCCGCTCTCTGTAGGTATAATTGAAACTAGATATTTTCTATGAATTGATGGATTAATTTTGGTTCATTTAGCACCAAACCTGTCCTAGGAGGTTTATCGACAAAAAAGAGCACAAGATTGAAAATGTCCCACCCTTTAAATACATATATTTAGCAACAAAGATAGTAAAGATTCGGCAGAGACCTGGGGCACCAGCCCCCTAAAACTATTAGCTATTTAATGAGAAAACCCCTTTAATCGTTTATCTATGGCTAACCCACTCCAACACGAAAAAGAGTTCTGCTTCCACTGTTTGTTGGGTACAATGAGAAGGAGAGAGGTTGTGTCCTACAGAAGGAAGACAATACACACCACCATGCTTAGGTAGTGGAGGTCCGTAGCGCGGACTGTCGATGACTGCACCATACGGCTTTTATTCCAGGTGTCTAAGAGTTCCGCAGGGTTATTACTGACCTCAAGTCCAATCTTCAGAACACAGTGTGTGGGGACTTTGTCTCCACGGTTGACAACATGACCAAAAAGGGCCAGCTGACAGTGAGCAGTGCAGATGTCGGTCTTCTCAAGGCCAGTTCTCTATATACATCTCTATTACTGGTAAAGTCAAACCAGCAGTCGCTGCTGGCAACGCCTGTGAAATGCTGCCAGCCTCTTGACGCCTCTAGAAGGAAGAGATCACACCACAACTAAACTAAAAACCAAAAGGGATGGCAGAGGCTGACGGTAATACAAACATGGCAAATTAGGGGTTATGAAAAATATTCAGGGACCTAGTGATGTGCCTGATGCCATACTACAAATGAATAGTGCATCAGGATCCAGGCTGGGCAAGAAAGACATTGAATTCTTCCCTCGGAGAGGGGCTTTGTCCATTCTAGCGAGGAGATTTCCAACTTGTCTGCTCACAAAGTTCAGAGAGGTACGAAAGGTCCAAGGAGATGGAGACGCAAGGGGAAAATGGTCAGAAAAATGAAGAAATAGATTTATTTATCTTTAAAACATGCTAAATCAGGGAAAGCAAGCTGCCTGGCCGTTGGTCCAGCCTTAGTCTGAGTTGAGTATGGATTATATTGTTATGTAGTGGAAAAAACAGTGCTTTTGTGAATGACACCTGTGCTTGGGCCAGCGGGGTGCTTAATTTGTGCCAGAGCTTGCCAGTGCTAAGCCCTGGCACCTCTAGGCTTGGCAGTTCACAGCCCCGGCACCTCTAGGATTGCTGCATTAGTTATGAATGTAAAAGAATTGCTTGAGGCCCTCTTTCATTACAAATTAAGCACTGGGCCAGCATGACAGGCCTGGAGTCTGAGATCCTCTCTATAGGCACAAAATAAGTATGACACAAGTCATGGCATTGCAGGCCAGCTGGTGTGAGAGTCCTGCTATGCAGAGACCCCTATAAGGGAAAGAGAGTAGTTCTGTCTCTGGTGCAGTTCATTCCTTGGCTTTTCTGCTGAAACTGGCTAGAAAAGGGCTGAGTAAACTGAGGTACATCTGTGAGGGGGAAAAAATCCCATGCAAATGTTACAAATTCAGCATTCCGATCAAAGAGAGAGGCCAAAGCCCTGGTTAGTTATCAAAGTTACTGGTGGTTCTACTGCAAACAAATATGGTGGGCAAAGTGAAAACATCCACTTGGCTTCCAGCTGTGATAAAGTGTGTCGATATATATGTGTTCTCTAGAGCAAAAATCCCCTGTGGAAGCGGAACTCCACAGCAGAATGAAAATGAGCCAGGGCTGCAGGGAATGATTTGTAGTTTTATCTCAGACTAGGAACTGGCATAATAGATCTGATCAGAGGAAGATATTGTCCAGTTTCCTGTCCCTGACGGTGGCCGGCACCAGATCCTTCTGAGGAAAATGCATCAACCCAGTAATGAACAATTGCTGAATAGCTTGGACAGAAGGGATGTTTCTTCTAGACCCTCATAATTTAGCAGTTGTCTTACGCCCTGAAGCGTGAGGGTTTTTATCCCTTACAAAATGTTTCATCTTATCTACTGTAACTGCAGATGTTCTCATTATTCTCTATCTAAATGGCCAATCCTTTTTTGAATTCCCCTCAGTGGTGTTTTGTAGCAGTGGTGTCTTGTAGCAGAAAGTTCCACAGGGTAATTGTAAAACATCATTTGCTGTGATCTGGTCTCAGTGTGTTGCCTTGAAATTTATTCTTGTTCCCTAATGCTTGACTACTAAGGGTGAATGGGGTAACGGTCTAGAAGTTGTTAAAGGGTGTAAACCCCTCAGAGAAAGAGGAATCATTTAAACTGGTACAAGACAGTACAACTAGGATGAAATGAAGAGTTTTAAAATACAATCGAGTATTGGGAGATCCGTTACGTTACTGAGTTTCAAAGTAACTGATGGAGCATTATCACTAAAAGTTAGACTGGACAAAGCAATGGAAAATGTACCCTGGGAAGAATACTGCTTTGGATCCTGATTGGATGCTCTAAGAGGTTCCTTCTCTAGAGCTTGGTTCTCTTTTCACACTGGTTTTACATCAGTGCCACTATGTTGACTTGAGCGGCGTTACTCCTAGTTTACACTAGTAGAGTAGGTGTGAGAAATATCAGAATTGACTGCAGGATGGTCCAAACAGGGAACAAGCAGCTTTACAATAGACTTTTTTTGGGGGGGTTAAAACTGATTTCTATCTGGGGTCAAATTTTGCTGTTACATGGGTGTAGCTGAAGTAGCTTTCCAGACTTCAGTGCAGCTACTCCCTGTGTCAATGGGTCTAGTACAATCCAAATGCAAACCATTCAAAGTAACTCTCGGGTCTCCTTAATACCTATGGGAGGTTTCATTTGGAATCCACGTAAGTCTGACCCAAACTCTGCACCTTCGTCAACACCTGCCCGAGTGAGACGCTGGGTCCCTGGGCTGGCCTGGGGAGCTCCGTAACTTCTCACCACCCCAACAGGCTGTAATGTGTGACAGCCCCATAAGGCCCGCCGGAGGTTCCTGATATCCCTCTCAGCCCCTGTTCCTTAATGCAACTGGTCTTGAAGGCTCTCCACTTGCTTATAGCCTTGACTGTCACTGCCCTGTGAACCGGGGATGGGCCAGGGTGCTGGCACGCCCGCTGTCACTCCTGAGCAGGTTCGGCTCCTGGAACCCATTGGGAAAAGGAACTGGAGGGGCTGGGACGCAGGGAGTCCCCCTCAGGCAGGGGAACTTGGGGAAAGAGCTGAGGGGAGGTTCTAGCTGAAGAGGCGGACAACACCTGGGGTAGGGGGTCAATAAGGCTGCACTTGGTCCTGCACTTTATGCTGGGGCCACACCGAGGTACCTATATCTATAGACGATTCGGGGTTCTAGGCAGCCATGCTTGCAAACTTTGGCCCTAGCTTACAAGCCGGGCCAAGGCTCCAGACCAGCTTCAATGGACGTCCAACGACGTCCTCCGTCCCTGTCGCTCCTTCCCCCATGAGTGTGATGGATACCCCCCCCGCCACTTGAAACCAAGGGGGCAAGGCAGGGTCGTAAAAGTTAACCGTGTGTGTGTGTGTGTGTGTGTGTGTGTTGGCAGGACCCGGGCCTAGGTGTGTATTTACATAGCCAGAGGCAGCGGTGACCGGCCTGTAATAAATACAGCTCCGTGGTCATGACAGAATATTTTATTAGCCTCTTGTAAGAGACCTGAAGTGAGGTGAGCAGGGGCCATTCGCACACCGGGCGGAGGGGATGGGGGGCTGACTTATGGGGGGGCTAAGGAGTCTCCTGCCCCCTTTCTGTCCCGGCCAGGGTCTCCCCTTTCCTCCCCCTGAGCTCTCCCCCACGGGTCTCCCCACTCCCCTGCCCCTCTTCTGCCCTCCCAGCATCTTCCCCCGCACAGGGCTCTCCCTGCGGCCCCCCTGCCACCCGCCTGGCCTCCTCTCCCCTGTTTTGCCCCCCCCATGATCTCCCTCCATGGGTCTCCCCCTTCCAAGCCCCCTGCCTTACCCCTCTCCTCAGGATCTCACCCCCTCCCCTCCCCTCAGGATCTCTCCCCTCCCTCCTTCTCCTCAGGATCTCTCCCCTCCCCCTTCCCCTCAGGATCTCCCCCCCGCCGGTTTAGGCTGACACCGCCCCCCGGGGCTCCCCGGCCTCTCTCTCCGCCCCCGGGGGTCCCCCCGCCCGGCCCGGCCTCCCCCAGTCTCCTCCCCCGGGCCGGCCCGGCCCGCCTCCCTTCCCCTCCCCTCAGCCGGCTCGGCTCCGCGGCGCGGCTCGCCTCACTTGCTCGCAGCCATGGCGGAGGGAGGCGAGGGTGACGGGCTGCTGCGGCCGCCGCTCCCCGCCGGGGCCCCGGGGCCGAAGCGCCTGTGCTCGCGGGCCGGGCCGGCGGCGGGGCTCGGGGCGGCGCCGCCCCGCCGGGGGGGCCCCGCTGGCGGCGGCGGCGGCGGGGGCCGGGAGTCGGCGGCGGGGCGCTGGCCGGCGGGGGTCCGGCCCTGGCGGGGCCGCGGGGCCCGGGCGCCCCTGGGGCGGGGGCGGGGGCGGCAGCGGCGGCGGCCGCGGGCGGGGCCCGGCTGCAGCCCGAGTCGCTGCTGGACGCGGCGGCCAAGCGGGTGGCGGCCAGCTGGGCCTTCGAGCGGGTGGAGGGCCGCTTCCAGCGCATCCCGGAGCCCGTGCAGCGCCGCATCGTCTACTGGAGCTTCCCCCGCAGCGAGCGCCAGATCTGCATGTACTCCAGCTTCCAGCCGGGCCCCGGCCTCGGCCCCGCCGCCGGCCCCGGCCCCGCCGCGCCGCCCGGCCCCGACGACAGCCCCGCGCCGCCCGCCCCGCCCGCCGACGGGCTGCCCTTCCGCCGCGGCGCCCGCCTGCTCGACACCGGCGCCGTGGACAACGTGCTGCAAGTGGGTGAGTGAGTGACCCGGCCCGGCCCGGCCCGCGGCGCCCCTTCCTCCCCTCCACAGCCCTTCCCTTCTCCCCTGTCCCCCACTCATTCCTCCCGCTGGTCTCTCCGCTCCCCTGAGATCGCTGACCCCATCATGGGCACGGCGGGTCTGGCTCCCCCGAAGTTTGTTTTGTTGTTGCTGCTGCTGCTGCTGCTGCAAATATTTCAGCCTTTTGTCTGGCAGATTTGTTGTTCGCTGGTAAAATCTGCCCCTTCCTCCCCCCCCAGCTGCCCGGGACCGTCCCCTGGAGGCAGTGCTCACACTGTATGTCTCCTGGCACATGCCACTTCCCTCCCAGCCTTGTTTTGAAACGGGGAGGGCTCATCGCTTTCCCGTTTCCCTTCGCCTGTGAGGTGGGCATGGGGTGTGTGCGCTTGTCAAAGGACTGGGCAACCCGGGCTGCAGCTGCCTGGATCTGGATTCAATCGATGCCTTTTAAAATTGGGAAATAGAGCGACTCCCAAAACAAAATGCTTTTTCCCAGACAGCACCTCCCTACGTACACCCCCGTCCCTCCCCCACCAGTGCTCGCTGTGCGTCCAAGGGCAGGACTGAATAATAACTGAAGATGAAAAATGTGAAACCCATGCACAGTCCTTGTGAAGGCGGGGTGCTTTTGTCTGTACCAAAAGCTGAGCATGTTGGATTTATAAATACCCTCGTTTCACTACATACTTTTTTTCCCCCATCATTTGCCTTTGTTTTGTGTGTGTGTGTTTCATTTTTTCTTGAAAAATGAGAGGTTTTTCTCCTCCTCCTCTTCCAAATCTTGTTAATCTCATTAAATCCATAAATACACTGAATCGGATTCATTCTGTGGGTTGGGAGGCAGAAAATAAAATCAATTGTTTGACACTGACAAGTTGGGCGGACAATTAGGACTGTATAGAGTACATAGTGTGTAGTGCCTGTCTGAGATTTGGAGGATGTATATATAAGAGAGAAATCAGGGACAAACAGAACATGGAAATAGTGCCATTGTTTTTGATTCAGTTAGTAGAAGGTTTTTTGGATTAGGGAATTTGGGAGGGGCCTTCTAGTGAATGGAAAATGTATTTGCCCCATCAGAAATCTGCTTGTACAGTGTATGTACTTAGAGAAGCAAATTGTAATGTTTTACATTAAATAATTTGCTTCTGGTTATTATTGAAAGTGATTGAAAGGAGTGTTCCCATAAAGACAATATTATACTACAATTTGTTTTGCTAATGTGAAATGTAAATTCATCTTGAATGAAGAGAAAGTTTGGGTTTTTTTAAGAATGATTAGTCCTGCAGAGTTTATTTTTGAGTATTGTATTTTCCGAATGGGAAGGAGGCTGTATAAATAATTACATTGTGGTACAGTATACATTCAAAAGAGCTTTATCAAAACATTTTCCTATTTGACATAGAAAAATTATACTTTACCTTCTAAGCTGTTTTGTTTAAAAAAACAAAACATGTTTTTTTAAGACAATTTGATTATACCCTTTTTTGTCAGTGCATATTTTCTAGGCGTTGCTTTGAGATGGCTAGCTTGCTTAAAATAAATTGAAACTGCAAGGCGAACATTTTTTATATGGAGGGAAGTGGTTCAGAAGGGTCTTAAAATTAGAAAAATGGCTTAATATGAGAAATGTTTTATTCAACTGCCTATTAACGTTTGGATCAAATCAACAGCAGATGTGGGAATAGATTACTTATTAGGTACATGGCATAGGAGGGTTTGATTTTGTGTGATTTTTTTTTAAGGATGATTTTTCACTAATACCAGTTTGGAAGTAGATATGGGGAGTTAATGTAAATTATGTAAATTATTACTGTGAACTTTGGGGTGGGGACGTGGGAGACCAAACTCTATGATTCCAAAGTGATGTCACTGAAAAAGCTATTTGAATTTTGCATGTCAAAGTTCCCAGTCCTCATTAGATTTCCCCTTGCCTGGTCTACCAGTGGTTGAAGCCTATAAGAGACAGGATAGAGTTGCTTCTCTCTCTGCCGTTTCATATCCCTTGATGAGTTGTAGAGATCCCAACCGCTAGCTTCTGAATCCTAAACTTTTAGGTCAGATTCTGTGTTTTGCAAGTATTTGCTGCATAACTTGGACATGATTTAAAAAAAAGAATATTATTGTAGGGTGGGAGCAAGAAGGTTTTTGTTTTGTTTTTTGGTAGAAGCGTGTGCCATGCACATAGAGTGTAACGTCTCTTCAAATAGAAAGGAGGAGATGGTGTGGAATTTAACAGACACTTGGTTTTTTTGTCTAAAAGTTGGCAAATTCTAGATAAAATTATAACAGGATTGCACTGTGATGGGATGAAAGACTGCTGGCTTAGAGGGCCTGGGAGGGCTTGAACAATTCCACAAGAACTGTCTGTTACAGAGCTGAGCCAAAAGAAGATGTAAATAAAACAAAATGCTTTGAAAGGCTGTGTGTTTGTCATACAGATGGTAGGCATAGCAAAAAAAAAAAAAAAGTTTTCTGCTAACTTTCCACATCAATTCTAATAATACTACTGAAAGGTGTAGTAACCCCGACTAACAAAGATGTAAATGGCTTGCTAGTCACAGTAGGTTTTACGTTGATAGGAATTATGATACTGGCTTGTATGGGAACCATTATATTTAGAAAAACTTGGCTTTAATCAGAATTATTGTTTGTCTCAAATGATCTCTTTCATGGATACTGTAAATCACATTGTTATTAATAAAGACCAGACGTTTACATGGTTGAATTTTTGACCTGCGTACTCTGACCTGCAAAAATAGTATGAATGTGAAATTCCATCTTTTAAAAATTATAAAAATACAAACTAACTAAATAAACTTTCCCATTTGAAAATTGCAAACAGTGTAATGTGGAGAAGGTTGTAATAATTTGGACAGCTGGTTTTGGTCTATAACCCTTTTGTGCCTGCAAATCTATCAGGTTGGAGTGAAATGTATGCCACATTATGAATTAATAATTCCTTCATGCTTAGTAAAACTTAAACAAAGGTTAAACCATGATCTCACTGGAGTCATTAAATTGATTTTCTTTCGTAAAGAAAGATCTTGGAAGTTGAACCCAAGCATCTTTGTTTTTCTAAAAACTGCTGAATTATTATGTGCACAGATCCCATCTGTGTGTATGTGTGTTTTTGGTTTTTTTTGTTTTTAGCCAATGACAAAAGCATGCAGGAAAGGAATGCAGAAATGCAGGGCTGAATACAAAGCACTGCATGCTGGAACATCTAAAGCATACAAAACCTTTAACGGTGGAAGTTAATTTTTAACAACAAGTGCATTCATATAAATATTTATGAATAAAAGTTTTACACCCTTCTCTTTTAGGTTTGTGGAGAGAAAAGATTTTGATAGCAGACTATTCACTATTCTCCATTATAACAATGTCATGTTCCTAGTCTGCATTTCCTAATTTAGTATAATATAGGTTGTCCTTGAGTTGTCCTGTTTGGTTATGAGTGTGCAAGTATCTGTGGCACTTTTAAGTGAGAGACTATTTTCTTTTATTGCTTTTATGATTGCAGCAAGGAAATGTACCTTTTATACTGTAACCATAAACACCAAGCTGGATTATTCTCCGCATGATAACATAACACATGAAAACCTGGATGGTAATGCATATTTTTTCTACAGACTGGGAACTCTCAGAGATAAGCCTGTGTACAGTAGGGTAGTGGTATGCAGTCCAACCATTGGTACATAAGCAGAATTTACTTTTGCTATTAGTGACTATGAAGCAGGGCTTAAAAGTGACTTGACTTTGTAAACATGTAGAGTGAGCATGTTTTTAGATCTGTTTATAATTCTGAATGCTCATCTGGTGTTTCACAGTTCAGGAACTTGTAGCTTTCAGCGGGTGATGTGCTGTTCTGTTCTATATGCATAGGCTGGCCATATAAAGACTTTGGGAATTTTCTACCTCTACTTGAACAAACTCTCATATGGTCAGCACTTGTCAGGCTTGTTTTAGAGCAGGTGCTTATGTTGGTATAACTACATTGCTCGGGTATGGAAAATCCCCTGAGTGATGTACTTACACCCACCTAGCCCCCAGTGTAGACTGCGTTATGCTGATGGAGGACTTGTCCTGTCGACATACCTACCTACTGCCTCTTGGGAAGGTGGAGTACCTTTGCAGGTGGGAGAAGGTCTCCCGTTGGCATAGGTAATGTCTTCACTAAGTGTTACAGCACTGTAAGTGTGAACCAGCCTTGAGTTAAGGTACATGTTGCTACCTGTGGAATAACTCTTAATATTTTAACTCCCAGCAGTTTGACACTGGAAGAAATTACTTAAATAATTTTTAATTTAAATTTTTTTTTTGGCATCAGATGTCTTTTTTTTTTTTTTTTTTTAATTTGTGTGAAGATTTTGATAACAGTTCAAAAGCCTTTTTGGAGATAAAAACAATAGTACGGTACCTCATTTTAAACTTTACTGAAACCGGTTTTAAATTTTGTCTAGATTCAAAAGGAAAATAAGCATTTGGATTCTGCAGCGCTTAGCGTCTGAGTTAAATCTAAAGTTTGTGCCATGATTTTTCTTTTTAAAATGTAAACTTCATAGATGTACTGCTGTTCAAAGGCCTCAGTATTCTGTGTGGAGTCATTTATACTTTGTTCACGGTAGGCCTAAATATGATCAAGCATTTGTTTTAAGTATCAGTCATTCTCCCTCCTGGAAGCAGGTTTGGGAGTGGGGCTTGTCTGGATCTGATAGAAAACAGGTTTGAAATGAACAGCCTTTCTTAAAAAGATATGACCTCACCCACCTTGTCTCTCTAATATCCTGGGACCCGTACAGCCACTACGACGCTGCAAACTGTTCTTAAGGAATTTTCTCAGCTCAAAATCTTATGTACTGTATCAGAATGACATTGGTTACAGGAGATTGGTTTTATTTTTCTGGGGAATCTTTATTTTTAGGTGTAATAGTTGTTTCACAAAGTGCTCAGTACTTATTAATTAAACATTTTTTTTACAGTTGGTTTAGTTAATCCTAACCACGTATATTAAAGTAATCTTTATGGTCCACTTTTATGTGTTATAAGGCAAAGTGGGGGCTGCCATGATGGAAACAGTTACACATTTTTAATACATATCTTGCTTTTTCCATGTCTAATTTCTTAATATTTAAAATGAAGCAATCAAGGTTTATTAAACATTAAACTTTATGATCTCTTTATTACAGGGCCTTGCACATTAGATATTTTATAACTTTGTATCTGTGATGATAAAAACAAAGGGAGCCTGATTGTTAGTAGAGGAGAAGCAGGACAAGTTCAACTTAGAAAACTGGAATTTTACTTTTTAAGCCACTTTAGTGTTGGCTTTTTAGTCCTTTTCAGATATATGAACAGGTTTTGTAAAGTAGGGTGAATGTTTTGGCTTAGTATCAATTACTGCTGGAAGGGTAGCACTTACTAGTTGAAAGGGGTCAGGGAGATTTGGGAAATAATGCACAATAAATTAAATATTTGGTCTTGGTCTTTTGGTTTTAGTATCTGAGTGATGACGCCACTTTAGAGAGAACTGAATTACATGGAGGAGGTTCTAGTCCTGTAATCTAAATAATGTGTTTTCTGGTGTAAGTAGCCAATAAGGTTTTGTATTTTAATTAGTGCAATATATATAATTTTTTATGCTTAGGACAGCTGAGACATGAGCCTCCAACCATTTTCAAAGTGCAGTTTGTTTACAACAGACTTTTATTTTGGTCACATAAATGATCATTTAGGAAATACTTAACTTTTCTAAAACTCCAGTACAAGAAGTCACATGGCCCTGTTTCCTGTGAATTCTGCAGCTTTTTACAAGGCAATGTATTTCCCTGTTATTTAAAGTTTATTTTGATGACAGATATTAAAGTTATCATCTAACCCAGGTTAGTATTTTACAAAACCTTTAAAAATAAAGTCAAGTCTAATATTTTTGTAAGTGCGATAACTTTTTAAGATAACATATTTTTATAAAGCAACTTTGTGCTCTGAAGTAGCCCTTCGTATGTATGAGATTCTCATTTTTTCTGGAGAATCTAGTGGAGATTTTTTATGTATTGGAGTAAAAGTATATTGGGTTCATATGTATTTAAAATAAAACCTATAAACCTTAGTCTGTAATTTTGGAGAGAAATGTGAGGAGAGGAGAAAGACAGCAGGATTGTTGAGCTTGTTTAATTCATGTATTTCTTTTTGCATTTTAGAGATTAAAATTCTGTCCTCATTTCACTAGTAGAAAGCCTATCACACTGGGGCCCTAATTATATTCTCACTTTAGTTGGCAGCAAGAAATAAAAAGAATTGCATAGTTAATATGTTGTGTTAGACTTAATTTTAGGGATTTTGCTTTTAGGTGTAATTTAGAGCTCTATGTTTAGCTGGCGTGCAATTTTTCCCTTGCCTGCCCACTTCACTTTAGATTAGAATAGCTAATGTTGTGAAGGAGGTGGATGGTGATTTCAGAAGCAACAGTACTTCATGTGTTTTTTTTTTTTTTTGACTAGCCATGTCACAAGGTGGCCATGATTAGAAATTATAATCAAGAGACAGAGATTTTGTTGTAGTGCAGCAATGAGTATGTTGCTAAATACTGAAGCACTGGACTGAAAGGGTGGTTTTCCTCTGGAAACCTGTGAAGTTGCTGATCTTTTTTCCTACTGGTGGAGGACTCAGATTTCTCTGCATTTGACTACTCTCTAAGTAATGGAGAGGAGTCATGGTATTCTGAACTTACCGAAGAGTTACTGTAGAATACATTTTTCTCTTGCTGGCTTCGTATGGAGCTTGATCTGTCACCACTGAATGTAATGAAAAGTTTTCCATTGACTTGAATTGGAGCAGGGTCAAGCCCATGTTCCACTAGTATTCAAAGTTAAGTGTCACTGTTTTCTCAGTAGTGTGAAGAGGGCTTGAAAAATTACCAGATGCCTACTAGGCACGATTATGAAGCTGATAAGGAAGATTCTCCTCTTAGGTGTAGAGAGCACCTGTGAGATCTGTTGGGCAGGTGCTGGGATTCCTACCAAGGTGCTGTCTGTGGACCCTGCTGAGGGGTTTATCTTGTGCAATTCTTTGGTACCAGATGATAAATTTGAAGCGGTGTGTGCGTCCACTTCCATACCCTACCCCTCAAACTACTGGAACGAACATTCCTCTCTTTCCCCTACTTTGAGTCCCCCAACTGTGTGGTGCAGGATAAAGTGGTTTTCCTTGAATGCGGTAAGGATATGCCACTGCTCTGTCCTCCCACCTACCTGGTTGTTGCAATGGAGAGAGGCAACATATATATGTCCTGCCCTACTTGCTTTTTTTTCAGGGCAGTTCTCCATGAATAACCAGCATCTGCCTTTGTTTCCCAGCTTTCTCAACATCAGTAGAAATTGATCTGTTTCCTGTCAGGTTTACAGCTACCTCCTACAGGGTTTTGAATGGAACATATGAAGGTGACCAGTCTTGTCAATTGCACTGTGCCTTTGTTTGGGAAACCTATGGGCAGGAACAGAGGCATTCAAACTGCCTGTCTGCAGATTCAGAAAAGCAGCACTGAACTGATTCATGTTCACAATCTTGTCTTCACAGCCCTCAGGGTTAGAAAGATGGGCCCTGATTCTGTGACTTGTTGCATAAACAATACATTTCAGGGATGAGGCCATCGTCTCCTTTTTAAAAACCAACCCAACCATGTAAATTCTGCAGAAATGAATGGCTTAGTGCTCCAGCCCACTCCATTCTCCAGGGGGTAAAGGAAAGAGGATTTTTTTCTCAAACCCCACTAATGCTTCAAGAGCAGGCTTTTCATTTTTCATCAATTTTTGGCTGACTTCTTCTGTGTACATGATTTATTAGCTACTGAGGATTTGCCCATGTCTAAGACTATCAGATTTGGCCCTCCTAGGATTTACTAATACTTCATTTTAAGGTTATTCATTTTTGTCTTAAGTTGTAAGCTTAGGAGTTAAAACAGGATTTTGATTGGCTCTTATTAAAGTGGTTGAATTAGTTTGTCTGCTGCTTTCATAAAATCTTGAGTTATTACTTGTAGTTTTAAAGACTTTCTTGTAACTTCTACAGTGCATGTTGCATTTTTTCTGCTTTTCTTGAATCGTGAAATAACACTTGAAAATGCTATATACTGGATATGTTAGACTAAGTTCTTAATGCTGGGCTACTAGTTCATCTTTAAATGATACCACCTCTCCTTGATTTGAATGGGAAATATTCCCTTACGTGGTCAAGATTCAAAGACTTCTGAACCTTCACTAGTATATGATTACCCAGCTAATCACTGTTCAGAATAACACAACCTCAGTCTCTTGTTGACATGCAGTATCTCCTGTTGCATTGCTCCTTTAACACACACGCTGTGTAATCAGCTGCTCAGTTAGTCACTGCAATTAGTTATTCACTGTTTAAGTCCTTACACATTTACTTGCGCTCAGTTATTCATTTTATCTGTGCCTCCAGTGCGTGTCACTGGATAGCCCAAAAATGAAAGTGGGCTGCTCTTAAATTTTCATAATGGGGTGTGATTTATATAACTTCTTATTATAACTCGTATAGTCCCTATTGTGCAGCATGTGCACAGTGAATTGCCTGTGCTCTCTATTTAAAGCCCAAATTTTGATGATTAGTGAGAGCATCCATCATTATTTGCATTTCGAAGGTGACAATCATTGTAGTAGCCAGGTGCCATTATGTGAATTTAACAATACAAGTCCTTCGTTAAAGATGTTGCATCGAGTGGAATTGTATCATACAAAACAATAGATTCTTTCAATAAAACTGGCTTTAACAAATCGCAGCTGTTTAAATACAGGAGCTACAAAATATCTGTAGTTAAGAAAAAACACATAAGATTTCTTTGCCTACTGTTTTTTTTTTTTTTCTTTTGGCAAGACAATTTTTTTTATTTCACTAACAATTAATTGATCCAATTGCATCTGAAATCTCTGAGGAAAGGCTGGAATTATCTTACAAATGCTTTCTTGTTGCTGTCTTCATCTTTTTTTTTTTTTTTTTTTTTTTTCCTTTTTTTTCAAAAGACTGTCTGTTATTGTTTCTAATATGCTAAAATCTGTTGGGTAGCATTTTCCTTGCATTTCTCAGTGTAAACTAGAAATCAAAGCTAAATAAATTGCATGGATTTGTACCTCTGCTACAATTTTATTTTTGCCTCATTGAAGTCTGAGCAGCTGTCTTAATCCACTCACAGCTGATGACATCCTCAGATCAGTTTCCTGCAATTAAAGGGAGAAATAATGCCCCGATGTGTTGAATGGAGGGAACCTGGGGTAGTTGGAATGGGAGGTGGAAGTGAGTGTGGGATGTCTGGGGAGAGGAATAATGTGCTCATTTGCCTTATTGCGCCTAGATTCTTGTTTGGTTAAATAGGTAAGCAATGGAATCAGGAGTCACTGTGTGTGAACTGAGTGGCAGCTTATGAGCTTCTGTTCAAATCTTAATTTCTCTCTAAATTTTGACAAGAAATGTCCTTTGTCATTGTATGGAAAGCTGTTCTGCCAGTCAGTAATAGGTTCAGAATGGCTGCTCCAGGCTTCACTCAAGCGAGAAACTGCAGCGGTCCAAACATTTTATTTTATTTAGCCTTGTTGAAATATTTATAGCTCTCCCAACAGTACACATTGAAATTGCTTGTTCAACATTTCCTGTGTATTTTTCAATATATCTGGGAAACATCCGCATGCAAAGCAGTGGGGAAAAATCCCCTTGTCTTACTGTTGTCACAGCACCATGCTTGTGTGTTGTTGCTTTTGCTTTTGCTATTGCGGGTTCAATAAAATAAAACTATATATGACCGTTCTCTGACAAATAATAGGTTAAATCATTTTTAAAGGAAGTGTTGGAGTCAGCAAAGCTGCACAAGGAGCTGCCTTCATGTGGTTGATAGGCTATGAAACTATTCAATGGACTTTGGTTTCAGAGACAATATCCGTTTAAATTAATCTTTGTCAGATACATGCCACTGCAGACAATTCAAATTCCATTCACTTTCTGATCTCATAACAAAAAAAGCACCTTACACTGGTTCTTTTATCATAAAATTAACTTTTGTGTGTGTGTCCTGGTAACTGTGGTGGCATTAAATCTTGTTGAAAAGGCTCTGCTATAGGAGGATTCAGTTTCTTTTAACAAGGCAGACTTCTTCTCTGAGCATTTTTAAAAAAAAGTGCTTAAGATGGATTAAAAAGAATGCAAACAGATGGACAGATTTGGTGGTTGTTGTTGGCAACCATCTAAGCAGCCATTTTGAGCAATGCTGATTCAGGGGTACAGAGACTGCAGTGATTAGCATAGTATAAATACCCTAGATAGTTTTTTCTCCTGGTAGTAATTGAAGCCACAATTAATTATGAAGAATTGAGGAGCTTATTGCTTCCAGAGAAGTATTCTATTAAGTTCAATAGATATTCAGCAGTTCCTTGGTTTTATCTCCTTACCTTTCCTAACTCCCACCACATTTGTGAATGGCTTGACTTTTTCCAGATGTGTAAGTCAGATGGGTGGAAGGGAAATGTCTTGAATTTGATTTGGCATAACAGTTTTATTAAATTGCTTTAATCCTCCTGTGTCATGACAAAGCAGGTATTATTTCGTCCTTCAAGTATAAATGGAGACACCTTTCTTTTTCTTTCTTTTCTTTCTTTCTTTCTTTTCCATCTGAAGTGTTTCATTTGGAGGGACATGGGTGGCTTGGATGGGTGTATTCTGGGGTTGGCAGGAGACATATTGTGACCTAAATAAATGGCTTTGATTTATTTGATGTAACAAGAGAAGAATGGTTGCACAAGAGTGGTCTCCCCGGCATGAATTCCATTTCCCCCACTATTAGGTCTGTATCATATTTGCAAGGCACGGTCCGGTCCTGGATTGAATGATGTTGTAGCTTTTAGGAACTGTCAATAAATATCTGGACAGGCTGACTCGTCATATTTTTCAGTAGGAAATGTAGGGCTCGAACTTCCTGGCAAATATGTTCGCCCAAAGCAAGCAACTTTGTTCACTGATCAAAACCAATAATCCTCTCCATGCTGGAGGGTGCGGGCTATTGTGTTTCGACCTTCGGTGACTTGTTTTGGATGACTGGGTTGTAGCCATAACCCTTAGTATTGGAGGTCATTTGACTTAGCTAGGAACATGGTATTGTAGTGCAATGCTAGAACAACCTAGTCGTTATCCTTTGTAAAGCGTGCTTGGGTTTGAATGTATAGTATATGGGGCTCATCCAGAGAAACAGTGAGCAGTCCACCTCCCTGACATTCTTTGTGGTGTTGCTCATCTCCTCTCCACATCAGGTTCTCCATCTCCGATGCGCAGCATGATGAGTCAGCTTGAATGAGGGAGTTGATCGTGGATTTGTTTTCCATACTCCTTTCTGTCTTCAGATTTGGATTAATGCTTTGGGATTTTTAATAGAAATATTTAAAAATATATAGACTTTAACTCTTAGGGGAAAAGGAGCTGACTGGCTGGTTAATTTCTGTTGCAGTCCTATCATCTAACAAGCTTTTCATAGAGAGGAGAGGAGACAATGGGGGAGGGATGGACTTCTGATATTATCAGCAATGCCCTTTTACGTAGGATAGCAACATTTACAAAGGCGTAAGCAGTCTTGCTTGTGTCTGTCCTGGGAGGTGCTTCAGGCTAGTCTTACTAATAGCTAAATGTGAGTTTTATATTTGTGCTACCGGTTCTTAGCAGGTGGCTTTTGGCCAATGTATCTTGTGTTAAATTTTAGCATTTCCTGTGGATTTGGAAAAAAATATTCCTGTCTATCTTCCACTGAATCTCTTAAATGCAGATGTTTGCTGTGAAATCTCAGCTGTTTTAGAGATGAGTTCAATTAAGAGTTTAATTTGGGATTTAAATCCAGCAAATATATAGATATTTGCATCTAATTATACATTGTGGCTGAAAGTTACTGTAAAATAACAGATGTAAGAATTTTTTAAAAAAAAGGTTAGGTAAGCATTTTATGTTTTCCTTTTATTTTGTGCCCTGAGGTTATTAAATTCTGAGCTCAGCGTCGTGTTTTAGTTTTAATTATTTTGTCTGTGAAGTATCTTCCCCTCACTGAATCTGTCATGAAATCATCCCGTTCAAGCTGATCCATAAATCACTGGCCAACAATATTACATGTTTGAAGTTCTTGCCAAAATAGGTTAGTTTGCTCTGGAAATTAGAAAATTGCGTTTTAAACTCGTCTCTGAAATGTCATTACATTGAGTTGGAAGGTCATCGAGGGCCGTTGTGATCTCTGAACTTGAATCAAGAGAGATTGTAGAGAAGTGCATAGGAGCAGGTTAATTGTCTCTGAAGTTACCCTGTACTAGAGATGACCTGTGCTTTGCTGCTCAGGTTTATGGTAAGTGTGAGTGCAGGTGGGTGAGTGTGTGTTGTGTTGAGAGGTTTTGTAATGATTTGTTCAGGCGGCAAATGAGGGGTGTTTCCTGCAGCGAGGGGTTCCCTGTGTTTGGGGTTATCCTGTGTGTTGTGCGGGGAGATTTTGTGAACGCTTGTGTGGGTGGTGTAAGAGAGGTTGATTGTATTGATTTGTGTGTGGGAGGGTTGGGCTTGGGGATTTTGTGTTGTGGAATTTGTAAAGTCAGAATGGCTGAAACTACCTGTTTCCCAAAGCTTGTGCATAGAGCTGCCCTAGGCTGGAGGCACTTCGCCCTCCGGAGCAGTGCTCCTATCTTCTCTGTCACGGCCACATTCCTACCACCACACAACCTCTGGATTCCAACCTTCCACCTGGGTCTCACAGCCATTCGGGGCAACGGTGGGCAAAGAATTGTGTTGATTTGTGTGTGGAGTCCTAGAAGCATGGAAATGTAGGGCTGCAAGGGACAACAAGCGGTCATCTAGGCCAGCTCCCTGCAGTGAGGTGTGACCAAGTAAACCTAGATCATCCCTGACAGGTATTTGTCCAACCTGTTCTTAAAAGCCTCTGATGATGGAGATTCCACAACCTCCCTTGGAAGCCTATTCCAGAGTTTTAACTCCCTTATAGTAAGAAAGTTATTCCTAATATCCAGCCTAAATCTCCCTGGCTGCAGATTAAGCTCATTACTACTTATCCTGTCTTCAATGGACATGGAGAACAGTTGATCCCCGTTCTTTTAGAACATCCCTTCACGTGTTGGAAGACTATTATCAGGACTAAACATGCCCAGTTTTTTTTAACCTTTCCTCACAGGTCAGGTTTTCTAAACCTTTTATCATTTTTGTTGCTCTCCTCTGGACTCTCTCCAATTTGTTCATATCTTTCCTGAAGTGTAGGGCCCCCAGAATTGGACACAGTATTTCAGCTGAGAGCTCACGAGTCCTGAGCAGAGCAGGAAAATTACCTCCTGTGTCTTACGTACAGCACTCCTGTTAATATCTCCTAGGATGATATTAGCTTTTTTCACAACTGCATCACTTTGTTGACTCATATTCAGTCTGTGACCCACTACAGCCCCCAGATCCTTTTCAGCAGTACTACCATCTAGCCAGTAATTCCCCATTTTGTAGCTGCGGATTTTATTTTTCCTTCCTAAGCGTGGTACGTTGCACTTAGCTTTGACTTTCATCTTGCTGAATTCAGACTAGTTCTCTAGATTATTGAGGTCCTTTTGAATTCTCTCCCTGTTCTCCAAAGTGCTTGCAACCTCCGCCCCCCAGCCTGGTGTCATCCACACATTTTATAAGCATCTTCTCCACTCCTGTAGCCCAGTCATTAATGAAAATATCGAATAGTTCCGGAACCAGGACTGACGGTTGCACAACCCGGTTAGATACATCTTCCCACTGTGACAGCGAACTGTTGATAACTACTCTTTCAGGGTGGTCTTTCAACCAGGTGTGCACCCATCTTATGGTAATTTTATGTAGACCACATTTCCCGAGTCTGCTTATGAGACTGTGATGTGGGACTGTGTCAAAAGCCTCACAAAAATCAAGAGGTATCACATCAACTGTTTCTGCCTCTCCACTGGGCCAGTAATCCTGTAAAAGAAGGAAAATTATGTTGATTTTGGTGTGATTTGTTCTTGACAAGTTCATGCTGGCTGTTCCTTAGAACCCTATTATCCTCTAGGTGCTTACAAATGGATTAATTATTTCAGTATCTTTCCAGGTATCGAAGACAGGCTGTCTGGTCTATATTTCCTCCAGCCCCTTTGTTCTCATTTTTAAAGATAGGTATTATGTTTGCCCTCCCGCAGTCCTCTGTCACCTCACCCAATCTCCAGGAGTTCATGAAGATAATAGCTAACAGTTCTGAGATTGCTTTAGGATGAATTTCATCAGCTCCTGCCGACCTGAATAGATCTAGCTTATCTACATGTTCTTTTACCTGTTTTCCCCCTAATTTGGCTTGCGTTTCTTCTCCCTTGTTAATATTAATTGCACTGAGTATCTGGCAGGCATTAATCTTTTTATTGAAGACTGAAGCAAAATAGAGATTAAGCATTCATCCTTCTTGATGTCATCCATTGGTAGCTCTCCTTTCTTGCTAAGTAGAGGACCTACACTTTCTTTCATATTTCTCTTGCTCCTAATATATTTAAAGGACTCTTTATTGCCTTTTATGTCACTTTCTAGGTGTAACTCATTTTGTGCATTGGCCTTTCGGGTTTTGTCCCTACATACCTGTGCTATTCTTTTGTCCCTCTCCTTAACAATTCATGCATGATTCCACTTTTTGTAGGATTTTTGATTTTCAGGTCATTAGAGAGCTCCTGAGGCAGCCATCTTGGCCTCCTACTATTCTTCCTATATTTTCTTTGCACTGGGTACTTTGCAGTTGTGCGTTTTAATATTGGCTCCTTGAGAGACTTCCAGCTCTCCTTAAATTTTCTTCCCATGAAATATTACCTACTGGTTCTCTAAGTTTGTGAAAGTCTGCGTTTTTGAGGTCCATTGACCTTATTTTGCTGCCCTCACTTGTTCCTTTCCTTAGACTCTTGAAATTTATCTTTCCATTATTCCTTTTGCCTTCCACCTTCAGATTGGCTACCAGTTCTCCCTCTTGGTCATAATCAAGTGTAAAACGGCTGTCCCCTTGGTTACGTCCTCCATTTTCTGAAATCGAAAGTTGTCCCCAATACATTCCAAGGACTTATCACTTTTCCAGCAGATGCCTGGGTAGTTAAAGTCCCCATTGCAATCACATCTGGTGTTTCGACTAAGTCTATTATTTATTGTAGAAATGCCTCATTCATCTCCTTTTCCAATTTGGTGGTCTATATTAGGCCCCTCCCATGACATCATCCTTGTTTTTGTTCCTCTTTTATCTTTAGCAAGAGACTTTCAACTGGTCTGTCTCTCACCTCCTCCTGGACCTCAGAATGAGTGTCTATATTCTTGATGTGTAGTGCAACACCTCCTCCCTTTTTCCCTGCCTGTCCTTCCTGAACAAGCTACCCCCTCTATATCAATATTCCTGTCATGAGATTTAGCTCATCAAGTCTTTGTGATGCCAATTAAGTCATAATTTATCTTATGGACTAATTTTTCCAGTTCTTCCTGTGTATTCCCCGTACTGCTTGCATTTGTGTATAAACAGGTAAGATATTGAGGAGATTCCCCCGCTGATTTCCCTCTTGTTGCTCCTATGACCCTATTGTCATTTTCCATGTCTCCCCTCCAACCCCCCCAACATGTTGGTTGTGTTATGTTGGGAGAGTTGTGCGGATTTGTGCAGGTGTGGTGAATGAGGGGTGTGTGCTGTAGTGAGGGGCTGTGTGTGTGTGTGTGGGGGGGGGGGGTTATTGTGTGGGCTGCTGTGGTGGTGTGGGTGGTTTTGAAGCACTGTAGCAATTAGTCCAAGTAATCCACCAGCTCTCCCTCACACAACCAATGAAATTCTTGCATATAAATTTAGCTGTGGAGTAAAGGTGGTGATTGGTTACTTCTGATCTCACAATGGTGTAGGACTCTTGGCATGGCATAAATGCATGCTATACAGTAGCTGGACACCATATGGGTGTAATTCGTAAAGTCAAAATGGCTGAGAACTTAGAAATTGGATGGTAGCAGACTGTGGATCCCTGAGACGGGATGTGTTCTGAACAAAAAGAGCTCTCAGCCATGCTTGTAGCTGTTTCCATCGCTTCACGCTGACTCTACAGGCATCCTAGACTTTAGGATGGTGCACAGAGCAACAATCCTGGAAGCTTATTATATAGATCATTAACAGGCTTTCTTCGTAGTCATTTGAAAACATCACTGCTTGATACATTGGCTCTTGTGATTCTTGTAATATATTTTTCTCTTGCAGCGAATCGGAGATGTCTTCTGGCAGGAGACATTTCAAGAGTTGTCCTCCTGCCAACCTCCCTAAGGCCACGACCACAGTGTTAGGTCACAGACTTAATTCTCTGGGGTCTGGGTAACAGTTTTCCATTTTCATGATTGTGGAGACTGGACTCTGGCTTTTCCACTGCTTTGTAAGCAGTGTAGTTAAAGCTGGTCATCTTTGATGGGCCTAGTTAATTCTCCCCCTCACGGTATCTTCCTACAGCATCTGCTGATCCAGCAACTGCCTCCGGTGAAGGAACAGGATGGGGTAGGGTGAAATGTGAGGAAAAGCAGGTGCTTTCTTCTTTCTTCAGTAGTGAGCTGGGATATAATAGGGAATTCTTTACTCTCTGACAGAAGTCGGTTGTGTCTTGACATGTCCAAAGGTGCTTGTAGTTTTTGAAGATGTGAAACAGTTGGTTCTGCCACGTAACTGTGTGTGATTAGGTACGTGACTCTCTCACACGCTGTTAGCCATCCACTTTGTTGTGCGCTCCTGTTCACCTGTTTTACGCTATGAAAAATACCTGTTCACGACAAGGGACATCACCAATGGATGCAGCTGAACTGGATTGAATTGCAAGCATGGTCCATGACAAACTGCATCCAGAAGAGTTTCAGAAACAGTGGTGGAAACAGTCTTTAGCCCTAGCTTCTGGAGTAGCTAAAACCCATTTGGCACCCATTCAACAGCATCCACTTGAGCAGTGCTTATTTTTTTTGGCATGTAGACAAAGCTGTTGAGAGCGACTGGAAGAAAACATGGGTAGAAAATGTAAGGACACATCCCTGCTTCCTGCAGCGCTAGGGCCTGAAGTCAAGGGGATTTCATGTGCAGAGGCCATGCAGGAGTGGCCTGGGGATTTATCGGGAACTGGCGTTAGCAGTGCTCCGTCACTTAGAATGTTACAGGAAGTTGGTGCCTTGTCACTTCCCACCCCCATTGCTGGAACAATGCTGGACACCTGTTTCTTACAATACATACACAAAGAATAGGGTGCGTTGCATTTAGGCCAGGATTCAGCAAAGCACTTGTGCACATCCTTAAAAGTTGACTTCAGTGAGGCTATTCCCATGCACGAGTGCTTGGCTGAATCTGGGACTCGCATGGGAATGACTTACAGTGTCTATCTTACCAACAGCGTATTCAGTATTTAAACGAGCAATGTCCCTATTGCCTTTTAAAGGATATTATAAGAGGTGTCAGGCTAGCTGTGAGAAAAGAATAGGGCTAATTATGGAAAGTCTGATGGAAGCTTGAGGACATTGTTGACGGCTGAGGTTTGCTTTGAGCTACAAAGGGTCATTGAGATCTTTTCTTTGGGCCCAATCCTGCAATGTCTTCCACACCTGCTTCATTTTACTCACGTGAGCAGCCCCATTGAACCCAATGGAGCTACTCACAGGAATAAAGTTAAGTGCCTGTATAAGTGATTGCAGGATCTAGTCCCTTTGTTTGCAAATGCTTCTGGATTGCAATAAAAATTTCCTTTCCTGTTCCTCCTTTTTAAAACTGCAGACGGGTAAAGATGAATTGGCAAACGTTTTCATGCCTGGTTCCAGAGTCCTTCGCCATACCTGTAAAGCAGATGGTGAAGGGCACTTGAAGTGATTTAATGGCACTCCTAACATTTGGAAAATGTATTAAAAAATCAACACTTCACAAGAAGGCCAAGTGATGGCAATGGTGGATCAGTTAAGATCTGGTGGGCCCCATGAAATGACTAATGTTCCATTTGTTCTTTTGCATTTGAGCAACAAATAAGGAACAGTGGAAAGAAGGCAAATCAAATAAAAATTCAGCTGGAGGTGAAAATGAAGTGCGGAGAACCCAGATTCTGTTATGGTGACAGGCCTGTTCTCAGACAGATTCAGATGCTGCATCTTTCTTCTGCAAACAGCATTGTTCTCACCCAGTGCCCATTGGTGCTTCTCTACATCTGTGAAGATGCACATACACAGATGATGGGTTGAACAGGCACATGGAAATTCAGTCTTCCAGAAAATACCCTTAAAATAAGATTTAGTATCCTTCTTTTGTGTGATTATTTTGTCTGCGTATTAGAAATACGCCATCTCTGAAAGAGTCACAAAGGACTGCAGGGTTCGGGTGCTCCTTCCAGTTGTGCTTGTGTTTTTGTGTTGCTTAAATTGTCAGTGGTTTTGCTCTCAGGAATACAACATATGGTAATGTGCTGGACAAAATGGCAGTGTTTGCATAGACGGGTATTTCTATCCCGTGGTTGTACTGCTTGTTACTGTTTTGGGGCGGTTTAGTGACCCGTTAACCTAAAAATGTTGTGGGTAGAAGGAATCTTACTGAGGATACAAGTGACTTGTAAGGTTTCCAAAATGGAATTTAGCCGAGTTTTTGGACAAGTCGGTGTTCATGGTATTTTTAAGGCAGATGGGTTTGCACCCCTATGACACTACATATTAGTTGCTTGGCCTACTGAGGCACATCTGAGGGGGTCAGCCTGAGAAACAATTGAGGGTGCTGTTGAGGAATTCCACCCCTGAGGGCTTAACCGCAGCTGGAAAGAAAAGTCGTCCTTCCTAGCAGACATCCACTCCGTGTGTGGTTCAGCGGGTCCCTAAAGAAGATGTTCAAAGTATTAAAGGAAATAACAAAGCAGGGATGTCTGCATCCACCCCAGGGTCCCTGGGCTCGAGAGGTTGGCATTTGTGGATTTATTAGTAAGCTCTGGGTATGTATTTTTCTTTCTGTAAAGAAAAAAGAAAAGACAAATGCTTAGAAAATCCCTGTTGCTCTGGCCCTTGTCAAGATGAGCTATGTCTGTCTACCTGACACAGTCCATTACTGGCGTGGGTTCTGGGCAAAATACACAGGCATCACTTGAATCACTCCCAAGTACAGTCTGCAGTTACTTCTGGGGTATAAAGAAGCAGGCGAATAACAGTTTGCAGGAACACTATGGAACAGCATAGGCCAGGAAGTGAAGAATATGGTATCCAAATGAAACCTGAAAGGGAATTTAAATATTTTATGTAGAATGTAAACACTGCCGCCGCCACCCCCCCCCCCCCCACTTTCATGAATACTGAGGTCAGATCTTTAATGGCTACAAGTGGCTTGGCTGTGGGTTTTACTCATACCAGGAAGACAGCACCTCCAAGAGCACAGCTTCCTGTAGCCCCATGCGGAGGCATTGATTCTGAAAGAAAAACGCCACTTACTGAATTGCCAGCCCCATTACTTCCTGCAGCATCTTGGGGTTTCCCATCCAAGCATTGACCTGGCTCAACTCCGCTTAGATTGCCAGATCTGACAGGATCGCACCCAGAGGGGGTCTGATGGCAGAATAAATGGCCGTTAGCAATAAACTAAGTCCGTTGCTTCTCTGCGTGCTGTGTGAAGCTGCATAAAGCTACGAGGAAGGTTTGGGTAGAGTGGCATGGACAGTTCAAACCCAACAAAACTTCTGATTGAGCAGTACTTGGTATGCTTTGTAATTCCGTGACCCCGAAATAGGTTTGTCATGTAGCGTCAGTTCTTTTCCTTCAGAATGTTCTAATTTGAGTTTGTTAAATATTCAACGTTTTTGTAATTACGGAGCAAATTAATTTGAATAGATTAGTGCTCTGCAGCCTGTTAGCGTCTCTTAAACGTGATTTTTCTGCTGCTTGGATACAAAGTGTTGGCCTTTTGTCTTTAAGATGTCTGGCATGGGTGAAAATGGGGTATTGTTGAGGGGCATATTGCAAGTACATCCATTTGAAGGGGGCGTTGTTCTGTGTTCCGGTCACCGTGGCTTTAGGCGAAAGGCTTTACTCTAAATTCAGAAGTGTGTGTTATCACTTAAATGGGTAACTTTAAAAGAAAAGGAGTGTAATCTTGCTCTTTCCATATCTATAAGATTCTATTTGAGTCTGCTGCATACTCTTGATCAAAAGGGAATGCTCTTAGCTTAAATCGAGGGCACCCTTATCTGGGTAAGATAAATGACTATTGTTTAGGAAAGACACTCCAGGGACTGACGAATTTAATTACACAGGGATTATGAATATGCATGCAAATTAGACAATCTAGATCTGAAATGACTACAATACAACTGCAGGGAATTGTTCTAACTTAAAAGTGTAATCATTTTTTATCAATGTATGGAGACTAGTAACAAGTGAGAAGCCTCCTTCTCCTCTTTTGCTAGATTTTTTTCTTATGACTTGGCCTGTTTCAGGTCATTAAACAATGGGAATTATCCATAGCAGATCAGCTGTCTGTGGCTTGAAAAGATGATGCACTTGATCCTTTTTCTCTCATCCAAGCCTTAATGAATCATGACAACACCCTATAGGGAAACAGTATGCTGTGTGGAGGGGTTTGTGGTAACACTGACCCAGATAAAGGACTTGGAAGCCAGAGACCATGTGGTTTTCATTCTGCAGGAAAAAGGGAGAAAAAACCTGGCTGATGGCAGGCTGGATAGCTTCATGCTGCCTACAAGTGACTGAATCACGTTGGTGGAACATGCGCAGTGATAGAAAATTATGATCTGTAGTAATGAGGTTGAAGTGTGCATCCCTTTTTAAACTTCACGTTGTTGCCACTGTATTTGAAAGAACTGTCTGACAAATCAGTGTAGTGTTTTCCTCAACAGCTATTGCTGTGGGTGGTTAGTTTTTTTTTGTTTTGTTTTTGTTTTGCACCAATAGGAGGATTTTTTCTCCTTTCCTAAAATTTTGGACATTTTTAACATCAAGCTGAGGCTTACTTCCAAAAAGCAAAACAAAAATTGGTCGTTCGGGTATCTGTATTTAGAATCTAATGTAGAAATACTACAGAGCCACATGAAGCATTTCTGGGGGAGGGGGAAATGTTGGCTAATCAGCTTTTAAAACTATCTTGGTATTTTTAAAAATTGTATGGCCTTCCATTTTGACTTCCCCTTTTTAAAAATGACTTAATCATGAAATGGGTTATAAGAGATGAATGTGTCTGTGTGGTTGAAAATGTTAATTGAGAGATCTGTTTTCCACACATTAATATAATATAATATAATTAATATAGAACAGTGTCCTATAAATGCCATATAAAATACATATATATGACTGCATAGAACAGTGTGAAATGGCAGAAGAATATTACAAGGTCCCAGGTTTCCAAGACATTCAGAATGAAATGTTAAAACCTGTCCATGCTACAACTACAATTAAGCTGGGGAACTGGTAACACCATGGTTAAAACATGTAGCGCATCCAGGACATTAAAAGGGCATCAATTTTAAATTTAAGTTCTACCTTTTAAAAAAATTATTTGTAACCTGCTATGGTAGCAAGTAAAACAAGCAATATAACTGAAAGATTAAAGAGAATTATTTTTCTCTGTTTTTGAGTATCTTTCCTTTGTGTCTTTGACAGCCCCTTCTGTACATTGTTTCACTGTTTGCCCTAAGTAGTCAGTCAATTTCCACTGTTGTTTGTGTTAGTATCTCCCCAGTGGGAGAGAGAAACATTTTTTTTTTAAAACAGGAAAATGGGATTGTGAATCCCCCAAACTGGCAGGGAGACTCTGGCAGGTTTTGGAATTGCTTTTAACTTGCATTTAAAAAAAAAATTACTGGATTTCAGATGGATGATGTGTATTTAACTGTGTTGCATAAGTGGGGTAATGGTTTGACTTTCCTACCTGTCCCCCCAGCCTCATTTTTATGTCTTACTCCACTGTGATTGGTTCTGATGGCTGCTTCTGCTGCTGTCACTGTATTGGCAAACAGTACCTGCATGACATTGACAAGACTATGATCAGTTTCAATGATGTCATTTAGAAACTTGTGAGCAGGAGTGGAACTGACCAGTCTTGTTAATTTCATTCCATTGCATCTCTGGGGTGTTCTACTGTTGTGTGTCTGCAGACAGAGGAAAGACAGCCCTGCCTTGGGTCCCATTTGGGCGGTTACCTTTACAACCAGAAGGGATCAGCACTTTTTCTCTTCCCCACTCCCTCACTCCATTACAGACTTACATCCCACCTCTTCGGGAAAATTTCATATTCATCCCTGGAGAGTGGATTTTTTTCCAACTCCTGAGTCAAATGTTTTAGTTTAAAAAGAAAATGGGGGAAAAAAAGGGGTATATTCCACAGTTCTGAAAGGCCAGATGAGGCATTCCTTTTGTACAAGGAAAGATAAAATGAGGATGTATTTTTTTTTTTGTAAAGAGATCAGTTTGAACATTTTGTAATATAGTATTTGTAATAAAAAATTAATGTGTGTGAGACAGTATTATGGTAGCTCATTATTATTAAAGGTCATTTGAAAAGTATTGATTGTAAATGTTATGGCTGAACATAAACGTTGAATGTTAGAATTATTAATATATATTGATGGTCTATGGGATATGTGTAGAAGGAAAATGAGGAGGTTATAAATGAGATGCTGAGCTTTCTGTATTAGACTCATGTCTCAGTGTTATGCTGGGTTACACGAAGAAGCGGCAACTCTATTTTTAAATGTTGGATGTTATCATCATGCAATATATTCTGCTTTTTTATTAAGCTTGTATAACATTTTCATTCTGCCTCATAAAGGGACAGATGCTTTTATTTCTGACTATATCACAGGATATTTGCACTATATCTGCTACTAAAGTGTGTGTCTAGTGCAAGAAAATTTTAAATACATTGTCGGTTTTAACAGAAGCTTCAAGGAATGAACTTTGTGTGTGAGGCCACATTGCTAAAATACCTGGGAATCCACAGTAACATGCATCTAAATTGAGTTTAATTTGCAGAGGTTATATCAATGAAAAGCAATTAGGAAGCCTAAGTTTTAAATCAAGTAATTATTGAGTAACTCTAAAGCTGTATATTGAGAAAAATCAGGTTACATTATATCTATTTTTGCTCTACTTTGTGATTTTAATGTACCCATGTTTGTACATCTAAAGCAGAAGAGCTACATAGACTGAATTTTAAGGCTCTTTGTATAAAAAAAAGATCTGCTGTGGCAGTAGGAAGATAAACAGTGCTTGTGATATTTCAAAGTCACATTAATCTTGTTTTTTCTTTTAATGTATGACTTTCTCAAGGGAAAATTGTCTCCTCCTTGACTGCAGTGGATTAATGTTCACAGATCAGCTCATGCATTATTTTTCTGTTTTGACAGAGTGCTGATTTGTATTTTGCCAAGACTACAACTTGTGTTTTCAGAGTCTGGAAGAGTTCCACATTAAGGGGTGGCAAAAAAGGGAAGCAAGCTCTGATATAAAACGCTAGCAAACAAATCTCATTTAGTATGGAAGTTATTTTTCTGGTGGGAGTGATGAGAAATTCATGAAAGATAATGGAAGACAGGTGTCCTCAAGGGAGCCTCATACTGGTACTGGTAAGGTATGTATTTGCATTACAGCAAAGGTGCAGGATTGGTGTTTCAATCAATACATTCAGTTTCCATTTTTGGCTGAGCCAGAGCCCATTGACATTGAGTCTTTCTATTGAATTCAGTGGGCTTTGGGACCTTACATTTCCCACCTTTTGGACCAAATTCTGTCCTGACTGATGCAGGGGCCACTTCTACTGAAATCAATGGGAGTTGAATCTGCTTAAGCCACAGTGAAATATTGCCTCCTGTGTTTAATGCTATAGAGGTAGAAAAGCAGTGGTGTACCGTGGATCTCCAGCGCCTGGAGACCAAGCCTGCATTTACGCCCTCCCTCCTCCCCCAGCCACAAGCGGCCCCCCCCATGCAGGACAGAAGGGGTCCCCGGCTCCCGCTAGATGGCGCAGCCCCCTTCCCCGACTGCACTTACCCGCTGCGCGGCACCCACCTCTCCTGCTCTAGCCTGGTGCTGGCTCAGGCGGGGTGGCCTCACCCCCGGGTGTGTGGGGGAGAGCTCCTCCTGGTCAGCCACAGCCCTCCCACCTGCCCCTGGGCTCCATCCAATCACCCCTCAGAGCCTCCTGTGCCCCCTGCATGTGGTGAAGGGCCGCCCTGGCTGTGTCTCCCCCTCCCCGGTGAATCCCTTCTGTTATCCCTTGTTTTTCTGACAGTAAGGATGTGTACACTGTTTTCAGCCTGCCGAGGGAGGAGCATGCTGACGGGGGGCATGGAGATATAGTAATAGAGATGCAGTTTTTGAGCAACGTATGCTAACACGTAATTGAAAACACAACTTCAAATGTTAGCGTAGACAAGCTCTTAGAAGACATTCCATGGTATAGGTGTGCTGCGGTTAGTACAATTATTGCATTGCAGCTACATATACATTTTGTTTTAACTAGCGACCAAAGTTATGAATTGAGCAAAGGAGTTCAGCAAGGTCAGTGGCCAGAACTGAAAGCGAAGAGATTGTGTAATGACAGACATTTTTCATGGCTCCCTCAGTATCTCTGGGCAGTGAACTTGACGTTGCATTTTTGATGATCATCGCATCCTGTTTTTCATGGTTTGCCTAGACAGTGCTGACACAAATATGAGAGTAGTGTGGTGATCTAGTCTAGAATTAGTGTGTGAGAAATCAAACTGCAAATGTCTGCAATTAATCAACGTGAATGATTATATTGCAGGAAAATTTAGATGGAGACAGATTTTGGATTTTCTCCAAAGACAGAATCATGTGCAGTAGTTGATCAGTCGAACAAAAATATATACAACAAAGACAGAATGAGTGGTGAAAATATCTGAATAAAATCAAATTAAAACATTAGATTAAATATTGTGGTTGGGGGGGAGGGGTAGGATTGTGGAGTTAGGAGCAGAAGTGGGATTTTTCTCTTTGGCCCAAAGTTTTTCCTGTAGCTTTTATAATCCTGACTCCAAACTTTCCTGTGTTGTCTTGTCTTCAGAGAGATGCTGTCAACCTAAGTCATATATTTCCAACACCTTTCTTCTTCTGTGTTACCAACAACTCCTTAGACTGGTGATTCATAGACTGTAAGAGCTTAGTGTATGACATCTAAAATTCAGAAGCACTTGGCTTGCCACATGTATAACTTTAGTCAGTAAGGCTGTAATGTTTTTTTTTGTTCTGATACAATACTTTAAACCAGTTCTCAGATGACCTGATTGTCATTCTCATACATGTACCACTGTTTGAGAACTGATGAAATAGATTACTAAAAGTGGAAATTTTAAAAGTCCAGTATACTTTTCACTGTCTCACGCTGTCTGTTTGCTCTGCGTTTTTCTCCCCTTGGACGAAGAAACGTCAAGGAAGTCAGGTTCACTTTGAGAGTCTCAAATCTACAACATGGGGGTTGTAGACACCCTCAACTTCCCAGCAATGTTTGCAACTTCAGTGCTGCAGCTCTGAGTGTCTGAAAAGAATACATGAACTCTGTCAGATAGCAATATTAATATGACCATCTGACCCTGGCTGGGTTATGGTTACTAGTCATCATTGGCTAAGAGTCGTGTACACACAGCTGGCCTCTGCCTGCTTGTTTGTCCTTCACCTGTCATGTCTTGTATTTTTTATTTTTTATACTAAGCTTTGCAGTGGGAACAGTCATTTTATTATATTTATAGGTTGCTTAGCACCTTGGGGCCCCAACTTGGTGGAGAACTTCAGGGCTTCTGTCATGTACATTTAAAATAATAAATATATCGCCATATCTGTCTATGGAATATACCCTATGTCTGTAGCTTTCTCTTGTTCATGTTGGGTATGTCATATTTGAGAAGATGGCCTGGGTGAAAATTTAATTTTACCCCACTCGAGGAGATAAATGCTTCAGAAGAAGTTTACAATGAGTATTACGTCACAGAATAAAAGTAACTTTGCCAGCCATACATCTGCAGTGTCTGTCTCAGGGTCTTTGTCCAAGTCGTGTATGTGGATCCAGTGACTGGACTAAAGGTCAGCTTTGGCAGGGCACCTTCTGAATAAGTAAGACAAAGAAAAGCAAGTGGAATGTTGTTAACAGTGAGCACTGGGAGTTTTCACGTCCTGGGCACTAATGCAGGACACACTGGATGCAAGTGCTGTTGTGTCCTGGGTTCTGGAGCCGTAACGTTCACTCACTCTATTCTGATCTTATCACCACACTCATGGGACGGCATTCCATATACAGTTCTATAGCATCTAAACCCAGCCGTACTATAGTAGAGAGCGTTTCTGAACTAGTTTAATGTGCATTTTGTGTCCCATATCATACCACAAATAGGAAGAACTAAAGACTGATTTAAAACAAGTAGCCTACCTACAAGGGAGTATGTTAGGCTACGTCTTCGCTGACGGCGGCAAAGTCGCCGCTGTAAGATCAACTTATCTGGATTGACTGAGTGGTCAGTGTGAAGACCCGCTCAGTCGATCCAGAAGTCGACGCTGTTAATCCACCCCCCAAGTGGCGTAGCACTGCGTCGGTGGGAACGCGGTTCCTGTCGGTGCAGTGCAGTGAAGACGGCGCGCAGAAGAGAAGCACAGCAGTCGATGGGCATTATGCAGGTTTTCTGCATAATTTTCGTAACTCTCGTCGACTGCCGCCGAATCGCCGGGGTAAGTGTAGACCAAGCCTTAAGTATAAGAGGGAAGTTTCTATCAAACTTAATAGTGGGGTACCACAGTTCAGTTATTCCATTGGTATTATTTGCATAGCACCTGAAAGAGTGGTAGGCACTTGATGGACACATGGAAGAGTTTACATTCTAAGCAGGAAAGATTGTAGGTGACAGCTGGAGTGAGCAGTTAGAAGACAGATGCATGTACAAACAAGGATTACTCAGGAGCCAAACAACCTTCATAACTATAGCTGGGATGAGGATGGTATCCAAATCCCTGGTAACTCTCTGCAGAGCTCCTATGCTTTCCTCTGGTTTCTGTTGCATAAACTGAAGCTTGTGTCAGCCAGATCCTTTAAAAGAAGGAAGTCACTTGCCACTTGCAGGAGAGGAAGAAGGAAACAAGTAACTCTCTGTGCTTGCAGAATTGTAGGCATTAAAGATGGAAAAGTCCCACTAGGTCACCAGTCAGTCCTGTGGTGCTGTAATACTCTTCCTTCTGGTACACCCTGGGTGCTTTGGGCTTGACACAAGAGGTAGCTTTTCTCATTGGATAGCAGCCTGGAAAATCTGAACTCTGCACTAATGTAAAAGGTAGAGTTTGGAAAAAAACAAATACCCTTGTAGCTTCCTGGTGTGGTGGCACCTGAGGAGTTGATGTAGATTGACTGCACCATTGGCGTGCTGACTGTCTGCTCGCAGGGACTTTTTAATGCGCTTTGGGTTAAAATGACCCCATTCCTTTTCGTTACTGGAGACAGTGTTGGACAACCAAGATGAAGGAAAGTTTAGTGACTCTCTCGTGAGCTTGGCATTAATGTTTCAGCAGCATGGCACAAAGACAGAGCTCCCAGATTTGTTCTAGGGCTGGTCTGCTCTTCAAAGTTAGTTTGGCTTAGCTATATCACTTGTTCTTGCCCTATGCGATATAAGGAAGCTGACCTAAACCCCGGTGTAGACACTGCTAGGTCAAGGGAAGAATTCTTCTATTGCAATTCAGAGCGGTGGATTTACTACAGCAATGCAAGAATCCCTTCTGTTGCTGTAGCATAAGTGTCTATGCCACAGGGACACGGTTGCAAGCACTGTGCCGCTGTACTGTTTCTAGTGTAGACGTACCCCCAAAACAAAACAAAGTCAAGGAGAACTGATAAGGGTCCTTTCATCTAGCAGACAAAGGCATAGCGAAATCTGATGCCTGGGAGATTAAATCAGCAAATTCAAACTGGCAACAAGAGGGCAGGTTTTTTCAATGGTGAGGATCATTAACCATTAGAACAGATTACCAAGGACGGTGGTAAATTCTCCACCTCTTGGAGTCTTTAAATCTAAACAGAGGCGGTAGTTCAGCCACAGGTTATTGGGTTAGATGCCGAAATCACTGGGTGAGGTTCTGTGGCTGTTACATGGGAGGTCAAACTAGATGATCATAATGGTCCTTTTTGTCCTTAAAAGCTATTAAGTTTATGAGCTAACCTCATGCTAAAGGAAGAAAAGAGTTGAAGTGAAATAATAATTGGCTTCTGAGCCCGCGTAAGGGTATTTAATTCGTGAAACCTGCACTCCAACTTTCTCCCCTTGAACCTTTGCAGAAACGCCGTCACAATAACCAAATGGAAACTGTACTGACATTTCTGCACTGCAGTGTGGTGACCTACACAAGCATATGCCAGAGCTGAAGGTGTTGTCTTCTGACTGCAATTAGTTCGGGTGCCTTTAAAAACCGTTTTTCTTTACTGAATTGGAAACCTTGTGGAAAGGTCACGCTGCAGAAGAATGGTATATTTCAAGACTGCTCGGAACAGCAAAGCTGCCTTTGAACCAAAAGGTGTAGGAGTTTAACACCCTTGCTGTGGTACAGGGTTTATTAAACCCTTTAGGCAGGAGTCTAAAACAGCTGCAGTATTAACTCTTTATATAGCAAGCAAATTTGGTCTCAGAGCCAGTCTTTATTTTTGCATTTACCCTCTACCGTGGACAGGTTTGGGGATTGTGCAGTCTGGTACAGACACACACAAGGTTATCAGGTAACTCACTGCCTGACCAGCTGTATGGAGATACTGCACAGTATGGTCCTAGGTGAGGACTGTCACTTTACATTTTTTTAAAAATAAAAGATCGGGGAAGCAGATGTTTTCCCCTCCCTGGATTTGCCACATACGTTCAGTTAATTTGGTTATCTAGTTCCACAGATTACCATTAGGTAAGTTTGGCATGGCAATGGTCATAGTACCCAACAAACCCCCAACCCGTTCCCTCCTTCCCAGTCTGATGTCCCCTGTTTCTCCTTGAGTTGGCTGTTCGAGGCTTCTTCACCGGTTATTCCTTTAAACATTGTGATTCCTGAGACACAGACATAGCCTCTCTCTTCCCTTCACTCATTTGAGTGATAATGAAGATTTCTACACTGCTTCCCCCCACCTACCCCCCCAATGATTATTCAGAATGAAATCTTCATTCATCACCCCTCCACTAACCACAGTTAAAAACCTTTAATAAAGGCTCAGGCTTGTCTTCATGTACAGTAGCGCTTTAGCAAAGACGTTCCTGCGCTGACAGGAGAGATTCATGCCCTTGAGCGATGTCGGTCTGTAGTGTAGACCTGGCCTGTGACAATGGGGATGAGCTAACATCTTTTATTGGACCGGCTTCTATTGATGAAAGACACAAGCTTTCGAGTTTTAATAATAAAGGCTTGCAGTTCCCATTGATGTTCTGGGATCTGTCCACATTGAGTGGACAGATTTTTTGAAGAGGCCATATTACTTACTGGAGACTGGGAAGCTCCCCACAAGCAAGTAGTGCATTAACCTTCGCGCCCTTCCAAATGTCAGGTTTGTCTACTCGCAGCAGTGGCCAGGGGTGAGCGGAGTATGGGACCCCATTATGCGAGACACTATACAAACAGAGTAAGAGACGGCCCCTGCTCCATAGAGAGCATGGTGTAACTAGATAAGACAGGAAGGGGCTAGATCACATAAGCAGAATGAACAAACCGGTGTGGCAAGCATGACAATAGTGCCACAGTTTTGGGGGGGGGCAGGGGGCTCTGGTTTTCTTGTTTAAATTCTTTCAGTGTGCTGATGTTAGGAGGTGATTAGCTAAATGGCAAGGCAAAAGAAGGGGGCAGAGACAGAAGGTGTTGGAGAAAACAGCCAGTCAGCACGAGGGAAAATGATCAGAATGAAAGATCCATACAGCAACCTGAAGACACCATCCGGTTACCATCGGTCCCAGCTTGAACTACTTCCTGCAGCTGCTCTGTGGACTGCAGTCCCTGCCTTGCTGTTTGCTACAGTTACGTTCCCAAAGGCCACGTGGCTTTTAGTATCTTCCTCAATTACTTACTTGAGACTTATACAGTTCATTATAAATGCCGGTCCAGGGCTACAGATGCCTTTGACGTACAATTAAAAATACAGCCCTCGATGAACACAGCTGCATGTCACTAGCCAAAAATAAAATAACAAATCAACCTCTGAGCTCCCCCTAAATAAACAAAGAAACCTACCCAGAAATACCTCCATTCACGGCACCCCCTCTTCAGAGACCTGGGCAAGCAGGTGGACTTTGCGGCGTGCTGTGAACGTCAATAGATCTGGAGTATTTGGGGTCATTCTGAAGAGCAACTCATCACTTGCTGGTGCTGTGAGTGGCTGAGCACATGCTGAGCAGGGTTTAAGATGTGATAGCAGGCAGTTAGCGTTCATCATATCTCCCAGGTCATCGGAATTCGAATTGGCTCACCAGCAGCTCCGATATCATCTTAATGTGTGTAAACAGTTAATGTACATGAAGCCTGAGTGCCAGAGAATGTGAATTTTTGTTTGTTTCTATAGAAATAATTATGCATTTGCTGGCACGGGCTATGGACGCATTGCTATCCAATAAAAAAATAATGCTGCCTGGGATGGGTGACTGCTATAGACAGCACTTGGCATCCTCCCCTACCCAGCGGGATGGGGAAGATTCTGCTGTTGTTGTTAAAGTAAGGTTTGTGTCGTTACTGAAGTGTGACTAAATGGTGCTGCGAAATCGTCTTTCCGCGTTGTGTGTGTTCTTGTGACTGACGTCACTTCCCAGATTGCCAGTGTCCGTCCTTCCGTCCCGCCAGAATTCTATATGGCCATGGACCATAGGTGGTTTAGGAACCATTTCTGCTGACAGTGGGAGAGGCTGGACCAATCAGGCCACTTAGTGTAAGACCGAAGACTTCCTTGTTGGCATTGGCCATTTAATGGGCAGGGCATGAGGCAAAGGGTGGTTGGTTTTAGTCCCATTTCTTTCTCTGTGATCACCTCCTGCCTAACACAGTCCATAGAGCTTCCCTGAAGGAAATACCTTCCTCTGGTTGGAAGTGAATGAAAAGCAGGACTCCGGTGGGACTCAATGGCCGCCGCCGTCCCTCCCTCCCCCCAAACCTCTGAATGCTCCCGTAGTCGCAGGAGTCCACTGTTGCACTACAGAGCCAATTTTCTCATTGTCCTGTACAGTTCTGAAGGAATGGGGTAATGTGGGGGTTGGGAGGACAAGCAGCAGGACAAGCTGCTTCCTACACAGCACGATGGATTACGGCATTAAACAGGGGCCGAAAGGAACACTGGGAGCCGTTAACACCAGGATGTGTTGTGAGCATGACGGCACAGTCCAAACAGGTACTGGGCTGCAGCTAGTCTACATCATACCACTCTGGGTCAAACCACTAGGCAGCTGGCCCCTGAGGACTTCTGATGGCTGAGTAATTCGTTCCGTTGTTACACCTGGGCTTTCCCATGATAGATGTATTCTACTTTCTTCTAACCCATCAGTGGTACCTGGGGGTCCCTTCATTTTCCCATGTACAGCTAAATGAAATGGGGAACAAGCCTGGAATTCTTCATTGGCTAAGTCCCCTTTTTCTGTAGGGGCCTAAAAGAGCCACCAAAGCATCCAGGGTCAATTTTGGACCCAGCAATTTAAATGGAAGGTTTGTGTCCGGGATTGACCACTTTCAGGCATTGTCACTGAACGGTGGGAAAGTGTCTCTTCCCCACCACATGCTCCAGCAAGAACAGTGATGATGATGAATGTGTTTCGTGGTAACACCTACGAGATCCAGTGTTGGACCAGGACTCCATTGTGCAAGAAGATGTCTGATTGTGCCAAGACTTACAAAAATCTTCCAAAGCTCAGTCAGCTGAGCAAAGGAGGAATTCTATACCGAGTGAGTCACCTGTTCACTGTGTGTTGTTGGCACACAGTCTGCCAGGCTACCCCATTTCTTGTTTCTCAGGATCTTGTGTTCAGACACAGTTGGGTGGAGAAATTGCTGATGCAGCCTTCAGGGTATAAAATACACGGTTACCATCTGCCTCCATAACAAAATCTAAGCAGTTTCCCTTTTTTAACTTGAGCTCTCTGATTGTCTTGGCTAATTGGCTGCCTTTGAGATTTCTAAACTTAAAAACCTGGTAAGGTTATATTTTTACTCATTGCTGTGGAAGGTAATGAATTTTTCAATCTAATTTGGACAAAAAGCTCACGGATTCAATTGGCTAATTTGTTTTAGTCCTAAAATTGAATTCTGATGGATTCATCCTTTCCAAATGAAATTAACACAGCTGTTATCTTGGGCACAATCTTGCTATGTGCAGCTGTTTAGTATGTTTCTCAGAAGAACAAGTTGTGTAAGATGTGCTGTCCTGCCACCCCGGGGTTCTGAGCCAATAAGCCCCTGAAATATACAAGAACCTCAGAGCCCGTCTTGTGTTCCTGTGGTCAGTAGCTGGTCAGCTCACCGGCCTGGAGCAGAAGGACCACCTCTTGCTGCTCTAACAAAGAAGCCTGGTGCCTTGGCATGGTGGTTGGTCACTGAGAGACACAGAGGAGAGCTCACCCTGGTGTGGCCTGTGTCACTGTGGGAGTTGATGGCATTCTGGGGCCAAGAGAGCTATTGGAAATAGACCTTCCTGGGGTTTTTTGTTTTTTTTTTTTTAAAGTGGGGGGATTTTGGACCTGTTCCTCTCAAATGGCCTTTTAAGGGATCAAGGATCTTATTTTTTTATTTTATTTTTTTCAAAGAAAACCCAGCTCCCTCCTGTTCAGCTTAGGTAGCAGACATGGAGCCCACAAACAGTTGGTAACCACAGCTTCAAATAACAGGAGCAAGATTTGAGTTAGTTTCCATTAGGTCTGGGCCTCCTGCCTGATTCTAACGTGCTGACGAAACCACAACTGGCTGATGTTAACACAAACCTGCAGCTTGTAAATGGAAGTGACAATTTGATGCAGGGCAGCAAACCTAAGCTGCAGCGACTGCTTCTGATATTTTACCCCTCTGGAACTGAATAACGGCCCAGCTAGCTCAGTTGGCTCCATTCTTTAGGCAGAGCCTGCTGTTCTTAAACATACAGACATTTCACAGTAATAAAAACAAAAATCTCCATTTTGTTTGCTGGTAGAACTTATTGACATTGCGTGGGAGGCAAGTGCGTGGCGCCTGTTTCCACAATACAGCTGTCTCAGTTTTTGCGTAGAGGTCTGTCTGCAACCACTAGAAGGCCAGTCTCTGCTCTTCCCTTCTCATCAGCGTGCTCAGGAGGAGGGAAAGGTTCTCTGTTGCATTTCATTGTAACAAAAGAAAAAGAAATTCCATTCCCAAGAAACCTTCCCATGTTTGTGTCCTTCCTGTACAGAGAACAATATTTCCTTGTGGTTCTCATTTCAAAAAGGGCTGAGCTTTTCTGGGACTCTTTGAATTAACCACCATTTAGAAACAGTTTGCTAACCTTTTTCTCTCCCACCCCTTTCAAATCGCTAATGATACATGATCTTCGTGCTGGAGACTCCTTTGCCCAAGTCTCCTTCTGTAGTCACTTCCACTGGTGCAAAACGCTCCTATTTTGTGCCACTGTGTGCTGGGGAAAAACAAGTATGAGGGGCAGGGGAATGGAGAATCAGGCCCTTTGTTTCTTCAGAGTTTATCTGCTTCTGTTTTGTTCCTTTCACCAGAACTTGTGACCTTGCTGGTGTTGCCCCTGACATAACTGGTTGTTCTAAAGAAATGAGTCTTGCTAGAATCATCCCAATCAGTAACTCCTTAAAAGGGAAAAAGAATGGCCGAACTGTGTGTGAATTTTTTTCTTTTTTTTTAAAAGCTTCCCTTCTCGTGGTCATCCTGGTTTTCTGGAAACTGATATAATGATGTCTGAGTTGTACAATGAAAATACAATGGAGGTATTTCCCTCTCCGGCTGGGGGCGGCCATCTTGCTGAAATGTGAAATAACCGATGATATCAGGGGTTAGGAATCTCTTTGTAGAGTTGATTCCTTCCTGCTTTTAATATTGGTTTAACGTTCAGATGAATGTTATTTATTGCAGCTACCAAATGCTGGAGGGAGGTTTGATTTTTCCCTCTGAAATTGGGGTATTTTTTATGATAGAATTAATCCCTGCCTAGTGACAAAACTGTCTGACAGCTGGAGTTCTGAATGGCTTTTCTCCGCATCAGCTATGTTGACAGTGGGAAAAACATTCCCTGGTATCTTTAATTGATTTTTTTTTTAAACTATAGAATTAAATTCCGTGCAATCGGACAAGGGAAGTGAGCATACACAATCACTAAATGAAATGCGAGTCTCCTGCTATTTTGGGAACGCTCCTATAATTGCACATACCTGCTGTGGCACGTTGACGTAAACAAAAACCATGCCAAGCAGGAATATTACAAAGCAATAAGACTCAATTCCCTACAGCAACACTCCTTTCTGCAGTCCCTTTTTCCCGGCCCAAACTCAGAGCTGTAGGAAATGCATCAGGGAGCTACTGTTAAATTGAAAAAACACATGTGATTCACTGACAAAAACGTGGTCTGACTTTGCCTTTCCTTCTTCACATTTCTGCTTCTCTTCTCCTGTTTCCAATTCATTTGGATTTTTCCACCTTTTCTGGTCCTTTTTTTCCTGATTGTCTTCCTCTTGTGGTTGGAGCAGTTTGGAAAGAACCTGCTAATTCTTTTTCCAGATCATCGGGACATCTCTCTTCTTTTTGTTCTTTCTCTTTCCCTTATTTTTACTCTCCTGTCTCCATGTCTCATCTTTTCTTGCTTTTCCTTCTTGTCTTCCCGCTAATCTTACCGTCTTTGTCTCTCTTCCTTTCGCTCTTTAGTGCCGTCAGTAGCTGAAAGACCCAGAGGATGGTTCTATCTAGTATTGTTTTCGGTTTTCAGAAGCGAGTGTCTCAAGTTGGCTAGCAGGATGATGGCATTTGAAGTGAGTTTGAAGGAGGGCTGTGTGTTGGCAGATTTATAGGTGGGGGGGTTGGAGGGCACTGGTCAAAGGACGTTTATGCTCCAATTTGCATGAAAGTCAGCAAGTGCCTTAATATCTCTTTTTCCAGAATCTTGGTTGTTTTTTTTTCTTTATTTAAAAAAAAATAGTTCCAAGTAAGTAATGATTTGATAGGCCAGCTTGGACAGGAACTAGATTGCAGACTCCATATTTAGGGAATAGCCAAGGAAGACTCAGATGCAAGATCTCAGACCTGGGACGTAATCCTGCCCCCATTGTAGTCAACTGGGGTTTTGCCTTTGACTTCAATGGGGCCATGAGCAAGAAGAAACTATACCTATTGACACTGTCTTGCCCAAAGCTGGAGGAGAAACCAAAGGCTAGATCCTGCAAGAAGCTGAGCACCGTGAGCTCCCATTGGCAGTTCGGGATGCTCTAGTCCTGTCATTGCCATATAGATCATGGGCCTGTCTACCCATGTTGTAATGAGAACTGAGCAGATGAGCAGCACACACTGGTAATAGAAGACACTGAACAATCACTGTGCATGTTCCCAGCTCTCCTTGGAAGTAGAGAAAATGTCAGTTTCTTGGCTTTCTGTTCGTAATGGCTAAATCTGCTGTAAAGTTCCCATTTCTGATGGCTTGGGAATTGCTCTGGAGAAATACCTCCAAAATAATAGCTGACTTATAAACACTGAAAGAACAAAGGCTATAAGTGATGTATTTATTTATTATTTATTTATTTATTTGCTAAACCAGCCTTGCACTGAAGTCCTGGTGAGCCTTTTAGAAAAAAATCTACAGTATAATCACATTTAAACCATTGATCTTTTCCGTGGGGTTTCATGATTTTTTTTTTTTTTCATTTTTGTAGCACTGTCAGAGAGCTGTGATTAAGCCAGGGTTCTTTTACCATAAAACCCCATCTTCTCCTGCCTGAGACTGCAGGGAAGCGTTGACTCTGTGTGATAGCCATAACAACTAATTCATTAGGAAGGAGAAATAACTAATGTTTGCTTGGAAGCAAATGTCATAGTTGAGGATTGAGGGAGATTTCTGTTACGACCCTCTGGAGCGGTACGTGAACATGATCATAACTTGCTGAAATCTTCTGTGCTTGGTCTCAGATCGAAGATTAATTTTTTTTCAGTCCATTCAAATCAAAATCCCCTTTTGAGCTCTGCTGAGGTTTAAAAAAAAAAAAAAAAAAAAAAAAATCTTCCCCATAAAAAGCTGTAGACATTTTTGTACACGCTTAGCTAAAAAATGTTTCTAAGTGATTAGCCCGCTGTGAGGCCTATTCTTCAGACCAATTTGAGTTAAAAGCAGTTAAGAAGCTTTGCACATGTGTAGTATGAATTTTTCACTCCAGTTTTAGAGATCACTGTTCAGAGGTGCATGGAATAATACAAGAACATTTTAGTATAGTTTTGCATTGGTATTTCGCAGTTTAGGTGTATGGTCAAAATCCCGTATAACCGTGGTCACAACCAAACCATGTGTTAATAACAATGTGTTAATCTCCTTTCTTTTTTGAAATAGGAAAATGAAATTAAACCATTTGTGCAACTGGGGTGTTAAGGGTACAGTTCAAACATGCAGAAAGCAGGAAAGGCAAAGGTCCAAGTTGTCATAGTAACCCTGGGAGAGATTCTATTCTGCAACTCGGAGCCTGTGGCCCACGGGGAATGGGTGCTAAGTTGGCTTTGTCACCTTGACTGTCCTGCTTCTGGGGTGCTCCATGGGCCATGGCGGTAATGTAGACAGCCTTGAGGACCTGTCTCGGGCAAGTGCAAGTATGTGGAGCTGTGGCAGCCCAGGTGGTGGCATCGGAGGCTTGGCTGAGTCGTGCTGAGTACATACTCACCGGTTTCGGACGGATTTGGATTTGGCACCGCTCAGTTGTGCCTCCGCTGCTGCTACTAGCTACTGTGGCTACACTGCTGTTCATACTGGAGCTAGCTGCCCTGCCCCGGTGTGGGAGTTGGCAAAGGGGGTCTTCTACAGCATCTGCACTTGGGGAATCCTCTCCGAGGTAGAACTGTGGTTTTTAGGACCCCTTTACCCAGCCCAGGCCCCTTTACCGTGGATAGCAAGGCTGGAGCACCATCACTCATCCAGCTATGGAGAATCTGAGGTTACTCGTTAGCCTGTCACAGCTGATCTAAAGCTCTGATCGTCCCAGTGCTCCCTCTGATGTGCATGCACAGCTGGAATGACTTTAATGGGACCTGCACAGATGTAACGAGACAACATTGCCTGTGATGTGGGTGTTACGGGTACCATTTGCATTGATGATTTCTTGGGAGTTTAAAATTGATAAAATAATTGCTCGTAGATCTGTCCTGACACTTCCCAGATCTGGTAGTCACTCAGGTACGTCTTTGTGCTTAATAATTTCTTGGGTTACTGTAGAAGATCCCCTGTAGGGGACGGCACCAGTGGCTCTGCCTCGATGTCAATCCCCAGGGGATGCCATACCTCCTGGTGCCTACGCCTTGCGGGAGTCCAAATTAAAGGGGCTGCCTCCAGCCCTTAGTAGGGTTCAGGCCTCTCCTAAGGGGAGTAGTCTCTTGCCCCGCAGGTGGGCAAACAGTCTAGGGCCTGGCCCTCAGCCAGGGCTGGGCCAGCAGTGGGGAAAAGCAGTCTCTAGTCCCAGAGGGTGAGGAAATAGTCTATCGCCTGGCCCTTCGGTAGGGCAGACCGGCTAGCACAGACTTGAGCTCTTGACAGGGCGAGCAGCAGTCTATGGCCCGAGCGGGCGAGGAAATGGTCCCAGGCCCTTGGCCAGGGCAGGGCAGAGAGATAGCAACCTCTAGCCCTTAGCAGGGTGAGTAAGTAGTCTATACTTGGCCCTTCGGCAGGGCGTGGCAGGCAATAAGGGATAGGCTCTGGCGCCCAACGGGCATTCACCCTAGGTTGGGTTAGGGAAGGGGGGGAGGGGAACGCAGGCCCACCCGTCTCCACTGCGTCCCAGCCCAGGGCCCTGTCAGTGACGGGGTGTCCCGTCAGCGGGTCTGTGGCCGAAACATGATGACTCACAGCAGGTGCAAACGCAGCCGGACCGCAGTTGGCTTCCCTGGGCTTCTTCCTTCCACCCTCTCCCTTGAGCACCTGGGGCCAGTCATCTCCCTCTCGGTTGCTGGGGTAGACGGCGAGCGGGAGTCCCACGAGTCCCTCACCATTGATTGGCGGCAGGTCTGGAAACCATTCGGGGTCCTCTGCGGAGGGCAGTTTTTCTAGGTCCCAGGGTCCGCGTGGCTCACCAAGGGTTGGTAGCTTGGGCAGCTCCTCAGGGCACCAGGCAGTAGGCAGCTCCGGCAGGTTCTCCACCAGGTTGTAGAATCCGGGGGGTCTCCTTCAACTCGTTCAGCTCAGGCAGCTCCTCCAGTTCCTCAGAGCCCCATGCAGTGAGTAGATCCGGCAGCTTCTCCTCCGGGTTGTAGCAGTCAGGTGCGGCCGTACGCTCGAGCACCAAGGGAGAGGCGTCCTTCTGCCTCGGCCGCCGGGGCCTGACTGAGTGGGCAGGCCTGGGTTTTATAGGCCTAGCTCCACCTACCTGCTTCCAGTCAGCTGTTGCCTTCCTGGGTTCCCACCCCCAGGCGGGGTTTGGCTGTCCCTCGGTGTCAATCTCTGAGGGAGGCCACACCTCCCGGCTACAATTATGGACACCTAACTACGGTCAACTTTTTCCCTGAATCCCAAAAACATGCACAGTGCCACCTGGGTACTGCAGAGACCTATCCTCTGTTTCCAAACCTGTGAATTTAAGGGCAAAGAACTCATCGTAAAAACAGGTTGGTGGCAAATTTGTTGAAGGGGAACTAGGTGGATTTCCTCCTCTACTTGCTTCTGCAATAAACTCATCATCATGCAGTTATGCCCACCAGTGACAAAACTTGTCCAGCAAGGAAATGACATTGTTTAAATCCATCTCTTCGAATATGTATAAACATCAATTTTCCTTTCCTCATTCTATATTAGAAGTGATAGTAAATAGCTATTTTAAGGTAGTTCCAAATGGCTGCAGTCCATTGTACTGGATGATATACAGAGAGAAATATTTTTTCCTTTTTACTTTCTAATGATTTCCTTACCCCCGAAGAGTGTGAAGTCTCAATATTTCTTTTTGTTTTGTCGTTCCACATTCCTCCAGTCGAAGTTCAAAGTTTTTACTTCCAAACCCAAGTGGTAAGTTTTTGATTTTTGCAGCATTGAATAGGCTGAACCATCATCTTTCAACTTATGATTGGAGATATTTGCCCTCCAGATTGAAAATAAGCTTTCAAAGGCATGGTAATTTTATGGAGCGTGCCATTTTTTAATTAGAGCATTTAATTAGGAGAGATTTTCATCTGAGTGAGTCTTGTTTTTAAACTAGGATGGATGTTGAGTGAAAACCAAAATAAAGCTTAGGGAGAAACACAACCAGATCAGTAATTTAGGATACCCACATTGCCCATTTGTCTTTATTTTCATAATTAGCTGTTTACTGTAGGTCTCCTTTTATTAGCTCTGAAAATACATTTTCCAGTTAGGCAATCAGTTCCTTACTCTCCTACCAGCATACCGCAGAGGACAGTTTAGTGGGATAAAATAAGCACTCCGTTTCTTTCCCCTACTGATCAGTAGGCAGATTAAGCTATAGTTTTTCTTTTTAAAAATCCGGCGCTTGTGTGTCCCTTATTAATGGGGGTTTTGGATTTACTTTCTGAGGAAGATTGTTCCTTTCTGATGTTTGCTGTTGTCTGATATCGTTTCTTTTAAATATATTAACATTCTCCCCTTCCCCCTTATTTTTTTAAACTCCTAAAGCACTGGCTATAGACATAGGCACAATTTTTTTTAAAGGTGGGTGGATGTAAATGACGAGGAAGATCTCCTGACAAACTTCTGCCAATGCGCCTGAAGTTTGTGGAATCCAATCTTGGGTCTTGGTGCGGAAACTGCAAGTCATGCCGAACCGTGTCATGCATGAATGCTGCCTGCAGGTCTCAAAAAAGATATATTAGAATTGAAAAAGGTGCAGAGAAGGGCAACAAAAATGGTTACAGGTATGGAACAGCTTCCATATGAGAAGAGTTTAAAAAGACTGGGACTTTTCAGCTTGGAAAGGATACAATTAAATGGGGATAGGATAGAGGTCTATAAAACCATGACTGGTGTGGAGAAAATGAATAAGGAAGTGTTATTTACTGTTTCACATAACACAAGAACCAGGGGTCACCTGAAGAAATTAATAGGCAGCAGGTTTAAAACAAACAAAAGGAAGTATTTCACACAACACACAGCCAACCTGTGGAATTCCTTGCCAGGGGACGTTGTGAAGGCCAAAACTATAACTGGATTAAAAAAAGAATTAGGTAAATTTCTAGAGGACAGATCCATCAATGGCTGTTAGCCAAGATGGTCAGGGATGCAAGCTCATGTGCTGGGTGTCAATAAATCTCTGACTTTCAGAAGCTCGGAATGGGACACAAGATGGATCACTTAATGATTGCCTGTTCTGTTCATTCCCTCTAAAGCACCTGGCATTGGCCACTGTCAGAAGACAGGATACTGGGCTAGATGAACCATTGGTCTGACCCAGTATGGCTGTTCTTATGTGTGGAGGCTAAGAAAAAAGACCAAATTCATCATTTTTAATACAGCATAGGATTTGAACCCAGGACTCCAAGAAGTGAGTCAAATAACCCCAGTGCATCACCAGCCCTGACACAGAAATGGTGGATATAGAAATGCAGGTTTCATATGGACTTAGCATCCATTCTGATTTTTCCCAGATAAATGCAGGATGAGTGTTTTCTATTAAGCTGTGAAAATTCTCTTCTTTTAAGTTAGTAAATCTCCTGTATCCTAATGCTTTTATTTCTATCTGCAGTAAGGAAGCTACAGCTTTGAAAACCTAGCCAGCTTGCAAAATACTTTTGGCACAAGGGACAAAGGAAAGCAGCATTTTAGTTGTGCAATGTGCAATGTGCCCAAAATATGTTGATTTAAAGAGTGATGTACAGGCAATACATAAAATAGCAATGCTATCGTTTCTCAACACCGGCTGAGCTTTCATTTCATGCCCTCCGAGCTGTTTCAGAGGACTGATGCTCATGATCCATGGACAATGTGTAAACCCTATCAGATTCATACTATGAGTGTGGCAACGCATTAAATTCCATAATTGTGAGCTCAACAATGTCGTAACGGGTGACCAAAACGTCTTTCTGTTTTTGATTGACTTGGCTATTTGGTGGGTTAAATTATTCTTGTATAGAATTAAAATACCTCTTTACAACAGAATTTAAATAGGAAGCAAATGCTCCTGCTGCAGTGACCATATGGACTGGTAAAAACAATTGATTGGCTAGTTAGGGCCTGATCCTGCCAGTATTGACTGTAATGGAAGCAGGATTGGGGCCCTAGTACTTACGGATTTTAAAATCAGAGCTTAAACCCGTTTCTCTTTGGAAGCTGGTAATTTTACAATAAATATCTGGTGGCATACTGTGTGCGCATGAGCCTTCAGACAGGCTGTACTAGTGGGTGCCTGTGTCTGCTCAGTGTAAGGTGCTTGTCTGACTGGCATTAAGTGTGTGTGTGTTGGCGGGAAGGTGCACGTTTGCTCTGATGTTTGCTTGTTAGTCAGATGGCCACGAAAGCCGCCCTCATTTGAGGCGCTTTCAGGCAGAGCTGTGCTGTGGGGTTGGGTGGGACCACTCTGTCGTCAGTTCCTATAAATTGAAACTGGCCAAGAAAACATCAGCTTGTTGAAATTTTAAGCTAGGATCCTGCTGTTTGTGCTGAAGAAACATTGTGCACATTACAGTTCACGTTGCAGTTTAAATATCCAGCTCTTTCAAAACGAAACCTACTCTGACTCTTGACCATTGAAACAAACAGCTGTAGTGAGTTATAGACGGTGAAATAGTCCTTCTCGGCGTTTTGTGTTCCTCTCTTTCCAGCCAGATTTTAGCTTATGTTTCAAATGCGCATGTCCGCATGTTTCCAAGTGGACGCTTTTGGAGTGGGCTGGAGGTGGACGTTTGCCATGACACTCGACGTAACAACATCAGTTTGAAGAGACCAGTTCTCTCAGACTGCACGCTCCCTTTCAATGCCTGTCTGTTACTCCTTCTGGAGCATATCCATCCCAGCATACTTGTGAGTTCCAAAATCAAAGGATGGGAAATAGGAAGTACCCACTGATTGCTGAACCAATCAGGATGTTCTTCCCCTGAGAGACAGCGGGGCACTTCCTTTAGTCCTTGTGCCTCCTCCAGAGAGCTTTAATACTTCCTGGGAAATGTTCTTCAATGCAAGTTTACCTCTGTCTTTCCTTTTATTGTGGTTCAGTAATTTTATTACCGGGGAGCCGTGGTGTCCTCTGTCAGACTCTGGGAATGGCAAAAGGAAGGAAAGGAGCATGTTTGGTGGATAGAGCTTGGACTGGGACACAGGAGGTGTCGGCTTTATTCCCAGCCCCACCGCTAGCTTGCTGGGTGTCTTCGGGCACGTTACTTCACCTCCCCTGGGAAAAGGGGATAATGTAGAGCGCTGTGGATGGAAAATGCTATGGAAGATCTCGGTATTGAGCTACCTTGTGGTGCAGCAAGAAATGGAACACTGCCCCTCTCAGAGATTTGTGGAGGGAAATCTGTCTTTTTTTTGTGTGTGTGTGGTTGTTCCCAAATCTCAAAGGAACTTTCCAAATCAGAAGGTGATTCCCCCAACAGCTGCATCTCCTTGCTGCATGACAGGGGATAAGAGAGCTGGGTAAAGGCAATGAATAGAATGGTCTGCTCGGAGGGGTGGGGAACCTCACTTACCAGTGATTAACTGAGCCAGAGCGCGAGAGAAAACATATGGGGCTATCCATTTTCTCTATCTACGTCTACCTTTCAAATGGGGTTTGTGATTTCAGGGCCTTACCTATGACTTGCATCCAGAAAAGCTCTGCCTTTCTAGACGTGGTGAGGGAGCTATAAATAGAAGCTGTTGTAAGGTGGCTTCTGATTATTAGGGTCAAGGGGAGAAGTCAACCCAAGGGCATGTGCCAGGTTTTGGAGGAGATTCAGATGTTGGTATGTGGATAAAATAATTGAATTCAGAAAGAGCAAAATGAGGAGATGTCACAGAATTCCTCCTATCGAACCCAGCACTCAGATTACGTTTTTAGAAGCCATGCTGGTGTGAGTGGACGTTCTGGAAGGATCTTGCTGTCTTTCAACGTCTACATGTGGAATTTTTAAGTGGAGCAAATATTTCAGTTCTCCTTCTAGGATTTAAATTCTTGAGTTGTAGGCTCCAATGAGCTAATTTCTTGAACCAACGGAGGCCACTTTACCTTGGCTGTTTTGCATATGAGGAGGTAGCATTTTTCCTGGTGGCTTACTTCAGTGGGATGGGCATTGGATCTGGCACTCCTTATGGCTACATGCTTCACCAGGGCAAAGTGGTGGTAATCCGGTTGTGCGAGTCCACTCGTGAAGTTAGTGACGATTCACCACCCACTAAAGAAAGTGCTCCTTTCTTTGCTCTGCTCCTTACTGTGAAGAGGAGAGTTCTGTCTCTGATGTCCGGAGGGTGTTTGAAAAGGTACAAACAAGCGGACCCTTTCAGGAAAGTTTCGGTTCCCTTTTTCTCCCCCTGATTCTGATTAAGTGCACTCTGGCTCAGTGGCTCACACACTGCATCAGAGAGGTCTGTCCTCTAAGGGTGTGTCATGTCTACACTGCAAGTGGAAGTGTGATTGTAGTAATGTGACCATGACCGTACAGGCTTCAGTGTGGCTCGCAAGGAGAGTACGTATTCAGACTCCCCGGTGAGCTTTTATGTGGGTTGCTAGCCCAAGCCTTTGTGTCTGTGCTATTGTTACCCATATTAGCTAGATTAAAGCTAGCGTTGGGTATGTCTGTCTGTGTTCCAGACAGACCTTCACTTGCAGTGTAGACTTACCCTAGAAGGAATTATTAACTTTCAGAGAGAGATGTTCACTTAAACGCAGCAGTCTGTCCTTCAGAGACCAGAACAGTCCAGAAACTTCAGCGGATATATACAGGATGGGCATCAGGTTCAGCATCTGTGCCAAAAAAAAGAAAAAATCCTACAGACTGGTTGTTCTTTCTTCTTTTCGCACGTACGTTTATGCAACTCTGCTGGCTGCTGTCCACAGGATTGATGAACATGTGTTCAATAAGAGGAGAATTTTCTTTACCTGTCAATTTCTTCTCAGAAAAAGCAGTTCCATTACCTGAGTGGGTAAGGAAGAGAAACAATGTGACATGAGAATAAACCTTTTAGGAAGACGAATGCTGATGTCAGTTTGGTTAATTTCAGTGGGTTTGCGGTTTAAGCTGTGTCCCTTTTGTTTGATCTTTCTTTTGAGGTTCTCCTGCAACCTCAACACCTGTCATTTAGGGAAGAGAACCACAAAGAAAGACAAGGAAGAGAGGATGACCTGGCCAACATGTTCTACAGTGACTTGAGATTTCGGGTGCCCAATCTAAGACAACTGAAAGGAGCCTGGTTTTAAGAATGTGGCCCTTTCTGGACGTCAGACCCTTTTTTAAGTGTCTGAGTTGGGCACATGAAATCACCAGTCACTTTTGAAAATCCTGGCCCTTGTGTTTAGTGTGTTGTGAGTTATACACAACGTTGTGGTGTTTGTAGAGATTGGGAAGGACAAAGAATACTTTAAGGAGCTCTGGGCAGCTATCTCCATTGAGCCTGCTTTTCAGGCTCATCAAGATTACTTTAGGATAGCTTGAAATGTATCCAACATTAATAGACTTTGAAGGGTGTGAGCTGTGCTTTTGTGGGTGTCAGGTACCGTTAGGGGATGTTCCTAATGTCCAGGGATACCCAGGAGACTGGAACCACTGAGGTGAGCCAATAGGCTTTCTTGGTATGTAAAAAGTCTCTGGTTTATAAGGTGCCATTTCCAATCATTCCGATAGCATTGAGCTGCCAGGTCTCGGCTACCACCTCTATAGAAAAACCTATGATCAGTTAGCATTGTTTGATTTGTCCCCACCAGCGTTATCTCATAAAACATTCTGTGTTCTTTGAAATAAAAAGGATTTGCTCAGCCAGTGTTCAATGGTGGTGGTTTTAAAAAAATGGCACTTCCCCCAGTTCACATCTCTTTGCACTTCAACACTGAAATGCTCTGTTGTTGTGTGTGTTTTTTTATTTAAAAAAAAAAAATCTAGAAGACTTACTACATTAAAAATATAACTGAGTAAATGGGCTGCAACCTATACTGTGTAAATGAAGGCCTGGAAAAATTGTGCTCAGCGTTAAGTAGTTCTTCTTTAACCCCCTTGTACAATGGAGAAAGTGATGGGGTGTTGCTGGAAATGCCTGATCTCTCTGTAGATATTATTTGTATTTGCCATGACCAGTGCCCGGTTGTGCTAGGCGCTGTACAGACACAGAAGAAAAAGCCTCTCCCTGCCCTGAAGAGTTGACAATCAAAGTATAAGACAAGACACAACAGCTGAAGACGGGCGGGGGGGGGGTTACACGGAAATGAGACGATATTGGTCCATATGTTCAGCAATGGGTCTCAGCACACTGGTAACCTAACCATTGTAAGAGATGCTAGGAAGCTGAAATGCATTTCGGCTGCTCCTCAGTCCTACCCTGAACAGCATCCAGATAGCTTGGGTCGTGGGACTCTACTATCCGTGCAGGGTTAGTTAATAATTCCAGTCTTTGTAATAGTTTTGTGACAGCACCACAGTTTCCAATGGGGGTTCATGCCACTTACGTTACCTGCAACCAGGGGAGCTGTGAGCACCATCTCCCCCCCCAGCTAAATCACAATTGCTTTTAGGCCTTGTCCCACATGAGAAAATTGTATTGACTTTAACAATTGGCTCAAAGACCGATGTAGTTAATTCAGTGCCTTTGTGTAGACGCTCTGTTTCAGTCTAAGGCCTGGTCTACACTGCCACGCCGGGTCAATGGGAGAGACGCAAGCTACGTACTGTAGAATGCGTATCTCCTGTCGACTTAATTACGCTCCCTTACCACGGCGTATTCGCTTTGCTGCGCCGATGGGAAATGTCCTCCAGTTGAAGCAGCATTACTCTTGTCTGGGGGTGGAGTTACTGCGTCGAATGGAGAGCACTTCTAGAATCGATTGAGCTTGTCTCCACTGGCTGCTCAATCAATCCCACTATGTCGATTCATGGAGCCCGACACAGCGGAATCAATCGAGACATCACCATTGATAAGCTAAACAGATCGGTAAGGAATCCATTTACTCAATCAATAAAAACACAAGGGCCTTGCACCAGATTAACTAGATCAGTTTCTAAACGGATTTAGTTAAAATTGGCACCATTTTCACATGAAAATGAGGCCTTAGTAAAATCTCAGGGCTCTGCGACCTATTGAGAAATGTACCTGCTCCATTGAGGAGCGTATGATAGTTTTTTGAAGCAAGTTAACAAAATCAGTGGCTCATAAAGTGGGCATAGAAAACATATTTCCTCTCTTACGTTTAAGTGCTGACTGTGTGCTTTGCAGTGCACCACAGCAGACGACTCCTGCCCTGATGAGCCTACAGTATGATAGAGAGAGAGAACAACATGATGGCAAATCTGGAGGAGGGGATAAAGAAAGATTATTTTTAACTTCCTTAGGATTATTTCTATGGACCTCCTTCAGCAAGCACTTCCATAATTAAAGCTAGAAAAAAACCCCAAACACTATGCACATAGCATTTCACAAAAGTGTTATCTTTATGCTCTTAAAACACTACCATTTTGTGATGCTACATTCATTTATAGGTAAAAGATCTCTGACCAACAGAGGCTCTAGGATATACTCCCTGGAGCCTAATGTTAGTCATAGAGACAGAGGGAATTGCTTACCTTTCATTCACTTTTAACCCAGAGATGTAATCCAATTCACCCCAGTGGAGAGGGTCTGAGCAAGGTGGCTTGAAGTTAGCTTCCAAAAGCTATATGTAGGCCCTGATTCGGCACTGGTGAAGCCACATTGCAGTACTGTGTGCAGTTTGGGGCCCCCACTACAGGAAGGATGCGGACAAATTGGAGGGAGTTCAGCGAAGGGCAACAAAAATGATTTGGGGGCTGGAGCATATGACTTATGAGGAGAGGCCGAGGGAACAAGGAGCAATGGTCTCAAGTTACAGCGGGAGAGGTCTAGGTTGGATATTAGGAAATCTTTTTCTCTAGGAGTTGGTGAAGCACTGGAATGGGTTACCTAGGGAGGTGGTGGAATCTCCATCCTTAGAGGGTTTTAAGGTGCGGCTTGACAAAGCCCTGCCTGGGATGATGTAGTTGGGGTTGGTCCTGCTTCGAGCAGGGGGTTGGACTAGATACCTCTTGAGGTCCCTCCCAACCCTCATCTTCTGAGACTCTATGATATGTTTCTTGCAATTGACAGTGCACAAGAGCATTGTTTTAAGCACTGGGGCTGGAAAAGCTTTGCTGATGTGGTGCGTAGAACCTCGCATGGATTGGCTGCACTGGGATGGAGCTCACTCAGACTTAGACTGACAGGTGAGCAGTAACACTTTGGTGACATGAAGGCAGGAAAAACTGAGGCTAACCAGTGTGGGGTGGGGAGACCTCGCTGACCGAGAGATGCATTGGTCTGTGAAACAGTCTCCTCTGGGAAAGGACGGAAACCCTGACGCCTGGCTCATTAAAAACTAGATTAGACGATGAGTGGAAAATGATCCAGCGAGGAAACAGCATCCTTCCGGTCCTTGGCCAATGGACTGCATAACCTAACCAGGTCTCTTCCTTCTCAAACGTCTGCAAGTCTTGGTTTTTCCTTGAGCCGTTTCTTTCTGCCAGTGTTTTGGTGTCAGTTACTTTGAGCAGAAAGGCCCCGCAGCTTCCTCTTGCACAGCTGACCAAAATAGGAATTTTTTAGGATCGGTTTTATCTTTGTTAAATGAATAAAAGGTGAAAGTTGTCAGAGGGCAGCAGGTTTTATTGCAGCTTGAGCTGCAAAACCTATGCCCAGCTATAATTAAACAGGCCGTTAAGAGAGCCTGTTGGAGGCACTGTCAAATTACTTCAGACCCTCAGAAAAAAAAAAAAACTCAGTTGCCAGCTTCATTAGTAATTAAATGTCCAATTACTGTATGTAATGTTTCTGCTTTGCTGAACTCTACAACTGCATTCATAAACAGCCCTAAGGAAGGCCTCTAATCTGTGCCATTGTTCTTCAAGTGGTTTGCACATGCAGAAAAAGAAAAGAAAAAATCAGCCAGACATTTATAATATGGAAAGAAAAGGGAGAAGGGGTGGGAAGAGAAGGAAATCAAATCAACGTGTCCCCCCCCTCCCCTCAGCTAGGATCTTTGCCAAAACCCACAGAGAGCCCCTCAGGCCCCTCTCAAGCATGCAAATGTAATTTTCTATCCAGACAACACACTCCTTTTTTAAAATGAACTCCAAAAAAACAATCCGTGAATGCACAACAGAAGCAAGAGGGGAAATTACAATAAAAGGAGGGGGACGGGGGGGAGAGTACTACAACCAGAAGGGGAGACGAAGAGAGAAGGGAGATGAATATGTCGTGTCCAGAGTTGAAATAGACATAGACGATAATGAAGGTAAGGGGGACTGTAATCAAACAAAATTATTTTGGGCCTCTTCAGTCATCACTAGCTTCCAGCCTGTCATTTTATACAAATTAGAGCTGGGGTAATTTATGAATATTCACTTGAATTTAAATTGCATTCATTAAAGAGAGGGAGTCCTGTCAAGGCCCATGTGCCAGCGGTCCTTTGTTTCATTAGAACAACAAGACAGGCACTGGTTTGTGAATGAGCACAGTGATTTAGATGCCCACTCGGCAGTGGCTACAGGCGGGAGCGGCTGGCTCACCAACAAACAGGGTGGACCATGGAGCTTAGAGGCGAAAGCGGGGTGTGGAACAGTGAGGGCGGGCGCCCCATCAGCCGCCATGGTGGCGCTGAGATCTCCCAAGGCTGCAGGTTGTAGTCTGGGGTAAGGATCATCAGAATGGGCCCTGTCTCGTTAGTTCCCATGCACAGCCTCCAGTCTCTAATTTGAAGGAAGGCCGTACTGAACCCGAAATAGCTTTAAACCAGGGTGGATGAAATAATTACCACATTTTACATTTCAACCTGGCTGTTGAGTAGAATTCCTCTTTCTGCACATGGCTGGCCCCATGCTGCGGGATAGTTCCTCTAATACATAACCAGTCAAAGATGTATTCAAGCCCTTTGTGATGAGACCGTGGATGATTATAAGTAAAGAGATCCAAGTCTTTACCCACTGCTCTCCCTAGCACATTACCGAGTTTCTCTGAGAGTGGCAGACAAAGGCTGGCTTTTTAGACAATGTACGGCGATAGCCTCTCCTGGATGTCTAGCATTTAACTGCTTCACAATATCAGCCTCTCATTTCCTAGCAAAGCAGACAGTGTATCCTATTGTAACATGTCAAGTGCCAAAACTCTGCCATTCAGCAGCTTCTCTCTATTTACGTTACACATTCTCTCTGCTCGGTTGGTATCGGCAATGCTGTGCGATCACTTTTCTGCTCGGTGGCCGCTGAAATGGCAGAGAGAGACTGGGGGATGGAATGTTCGTTTTAAATATTTGATTGCACTGTCACTGCAACAAACGAATTGCGCTGCCCTCCCCAGAGCGCCCCGGCATTGTGTAAATGCACGTCTGAAATCAGTATGACTTTGTGTCCCATTCCGTTTATTAAACCATGTAATCAAGCCACACACTGCAGATGAGACTGTTACTCTGTAAAGAATACAGGAGCTGGGACTTGAACTCGGATTCTTGGGCTTCGAAACCACAGCCCTCCTTTACTTGGGCTGAAGGGGATCTCCTTTCAAGGCTAGCTGTGCAGGTTGTGTGCTCCCTGTGTGCCCAGCCACTAGAGGGTACCATCTCTCACTTATATATGCAAAACACTAATGCTCTATATAGGGTTGCAACACATGCATAAATCATGTGATGGGGCTATGGAAGCAGCTTTCCCTTTAAGTAGCTTCTGCTTCTCATATCATAAAATTTTGTCTTCTTGAAGAAGAAGAAAAAAATTTAAGATATAAGGAAATCAAGCGGGGGAAATAAAGCTCTTATTTTTGTGCATGCGTATTTAGTAATGAAATCTAGTTTAAATAGTTTATACAGTACAATGCCTGGTGACAAGTGTTCTCCTCTCCTAAAACAGCTGTCAGCTAGCGCAGGCGAACAGATTTCATCCTGCTCAGAAAGAATCAAACTGAAGAGTCAGAGAATGGGAAAAATCCTGCCTGGCTTTCAGTTGTCATCCTGCCCGCCAGGGCGAATGAGGAGGAAGATTCCTGGGTCTGTGCTGTTGCAGACCAATCTGCAGAAAGCCCATTAGCCAATAAGTGGGAATATAATTTGCCTTTGTTGCCTGTTTCTGCTTGATTTCTCCCAGTGGCCAATAGTGGGCTGCTCCGTCTCCCCCTCTCCGGTAGTTAGACCAAACTGCTTGTTGAGGGTCTTTGAAGTATCCTTGGGCTTGTTCACTTCCACTGGAGGCAAGATTGGTTTAGTCTTGTATTTAGAAGAGAGAATAGGGGTCAGGAGCGTAGTGTCTGTTCCCAGCTCCGCCAGGGGATAGTTCACTGGGAAGGAAGCAGGTCCTAGCTTGTGAATTCCTTTTTGTTATTTTTTGTCCCAAGAGAACCATTCCCAGTCTCTCTCCCAAGGGGGATTTGGAATTGGCTCAAGGTGTCTGCCGCTCTAAATTAAGGAAAAATCCTGGCATTCCCTGGATGGAATTAAGGTCTAAACTCCAATCTCCTTGTAACTCAGGGACTGAACAAATTTGATTTCCCCATTCACTTTTATCCTTTGTTCCAAGAGAGGCCAAACAAGTCTTGATCTGTTTGTGGATACAGTCTTGTATTGAAGAATCTTAATAGGCTGAGAAGAGTCCTTTTCCTCCTTGGGGTCTGGAGTCATGACAGTCACCTTGTCCTTTGGTGCTAGAGATCTGCCAGGCAACAACCTTTTACTCTGCGCTACTCTGTAGATACGTCATTCTTCAGTGGGGCGGCTCGTCTCAGCTGATCTTGCCGTCCTTAGGGGGTATAGGATTCCTGCTAGGCAGAGCCCATTAGTTGCATTTCTTCACAGCCTCTCCCAGATGGGAAGTGTTTTATTTTTTAAACTGAATATTGTGTTTTTGTGAAGCACTCTCAGAAACCCTGCCTGCTGCTCAGACTGGATGATCTTTGGGGCATAGGGCAGCTACGTTTTTGTACAGCGCAAAGCACGCTGGTGTTGGTCACCGTTGACTGGAGACTCTTTGGGGCAGGAGGTTGTCTTTCTTTTTAGGTATGTACTAGCCACCCCTAATTACCAAATGAGTCACAACTGGGAGATCAGGGTGATTGCCCTTTAAACAGCAGCTGGAGACTGCAGTGAAGAGGGGAGGCTTAGGAAACTGCAGCGAGACAGTAGGGAGCGTGACGGGCTCCTGCATGGAAGTTCCTGAGATCAAAGGAGCTGAGACAGAGGAGCCCAGGGAGCAGGGTTTTTTGTGGAAAAACCTGGATGGCGTTTGGGGGCGAGAAGACGGAGCTCCAGCGAGGAAGAGCTAGGAGGACAAGCTGTGAGAACAGACTGGGACAGAAGAAAAGCTCTGGCTGTGAGAAAAGACACCAGAGCTAGGTATGGGCTGTGGTGTGCTGATGAATGTTGTTTTGGAACCCTGAGGATTGTTTGAACTGTTTTTGTTATTAAACCCGGCCCAGGTGTTATCCACCTGAAAGCCCATGTTGCCGTTCTGACGGGGCCCTGAAGAGAGGGAAATAGAAGTACTGAGCTGCATAGATGCACCTGAATTTTGGTACAGAGTACCACAAAATTAATATTTGTGTTGTTAGGGAAATTTCAGCCCGTGTCCATGAGGAATGGGCTGTTCAAATGGGTGCCAAGAACTTGACACACCCATTATTGTAAGTAGCTGAGGGGAGAAGCAGGAACATTTTTAGCCCCATGTTGAGCGGAGCAATTAGCAGAAATCCGGTTTTCAGGTAGGAGAATAAAACTCTTCTGTGCTGTTATATTAAACTGCTTTCAACCTCAGATCCTTCATAGCAATTTCCACAGTCATGTCTCTGGATAACTTGTTAAATGGAGGAACGAATAACAACACAGATAGAAAAAATGGCAAGAGATCAGCCAAGACAATGTCAGAAACTTAACATTATGAAGTCCACAAGCAGAAATTAGACCTGAATCGTATCTACCCTATTCCACTGCCAGGGCAGGATTGCTGCCTAGAACTTATTCTCTGTTGCTTTGTCCCTTCTAGTATTAGCTGTCCCAAGGAATACTACTTCCTTCAGGAGACTGTTCCCCAGCCTGCCAGATCTCACATTATACATCATAGAATCAGAGAAGATGAGGGTTGGGAGGGACCTCAGGAGGTCACCTAGTCCAACCCACTGCTCAAAACAGGACCAACCCCAATTAAAGCATCCCAGACAGGCTTTGTCAAGCCGCAGCTTAAAAACCTCTAAGGATGGAGATTCCACCACCTCCCTGGGTAACCCATTCCAGTGCTTCACCACCCTCCTAGGGAAAAACTATTTCCTAATATCCAACCTAGACCTCCCCCACTGTGACTTGAGACCGTTGCTCCTTGTTCTGTCACCTGCCACCACTGAGAACAGCCTAGCCCCATCCTCCCTGGAACCCCCTTTCAGATAGTTGAAAGCTGCTATCAAATCTCCCCTCATTCTTCTCTTCTGCAGACTAAACACGCCCAGTTCCCTCAGCCTCTCCTCATAAGTCTTGTGCTCCAGCCCCCTCATCATTTTTGTGTGTGTGTGTGTGTGTGTATATATATATATATATATATATATATATATATATAAATAAAATATAAACCACCCCCACAAATTTGTGTGATACTGAGCAGCAGCACAACCTCTTGAGTTTGGCCTGTTCTGTACATCAAATGATCACCACAAGTTTATTAGTTTTTTGTTTTCTTTAAATGAATTTGAAATAACTGTATTTAGTGTTTCTGGCAATTCCTTAAACCATCTCGTTCTGCAGCCAACTTCCATAAATGTGCCAGTCGGGTGCCGCAATGTATTAACCAACTTAGTAAATGGTTTTATTTATAGCTGAAGTAGCTAAGCCAAAAAGTATAAATCCAGAAAAGAATATAAACTGAATCATGGAAATAATAAACTTCAAATTCATGGAACTTCTAATGTTCCACTAATGGCTAAAAAATCTGTTTAACGGCCGCTGAGTGATATTTGGCTGCAAGGCAGAAACCCAAAGTTGTTTTTACACGCCAGTGATATTTCTGAGTGTTTCTTTATTTGCTGGATCAACGTCCCTTGTGCTGAATGATGGAAACTTGACCTTCTTCACTGTGTTTCTGTAGTGAGCAGATAAGATTCCAAGTCATGGCTTTGCCTTTCTCTTTGGTTGATCTCCGGTTACAGTCTGAGGCTTGCAGTTAGAGATTATACCGTACGGCTTCTCATTAGGATCAGCTTTGGGTCCCAAACCTTGGTACCAGCATTGACTGAAGACGTCAGAGTAGAGAGCAGTTCGTGGGGGGAAGTGTGTGCAGCACAACAAAATCCTGATGCGAAGGGAGCCTCTGGAGCAGTTTCACAAAGATCTATGTTTTTAATCTTTTATGGAGCTGCTTCAGTCCAATTAACTGTTCCTGTAGTCAGTCGTTTTGAGTGATGTGCTGTGCTGATCCTGTTGCTAAGAGGTAGGAAGACCGAGGGCATGTCTACACTACAAGCTATGTTAGGTTGACTTACAGCCACTGCAGTAACTGTGTTTACACCCACACTGAGTCGCCCTGACTACAATGACATGAGCCCTACGCTTCTCGTGGAGCTGGAGTTATGATGTCGGTGTAGTAGGGCGCTTACATCATCAGGAGCAAGGCTATAGCGTGTGTGCTGACATAATTAAGGTCGACGTAAGGCAGCTTATGTCGGCCTAACTCTGTAGCGTAGACCAGGCCTGAGTCAGTCGAATGGAGATTTAGCCCAGGCACCACAATGTGAAAGCGAACAAACAAGCATGCTAGTGTATTTTTGAGATGAGGAGCTTGTGGGGACAAAATTGCTCCAAACTGATATTCCCAAAGAGCTTGACCCTGCACTGGTTTAGCTCCCCATTCATTGCTTTGAATGAGAGCAGGGTTGGGCCCCAAATACTTACATTTATAGCAGAGCTTTTTCTTTCATTCACCGTGGATCCTGCTCGCCATACTTGGGGGCAATACGAGTGCACATGGGCAGTTCCACTCAGTGCGCTGTGTAAGGGTTACTCAAGTGAGTAAGGGTAGAATCCTGCCCTCTAGGAATTACTTGTGAATCTTTAGAAACCTGCAAGCGTGTACGGAGTATGTTGTCATTTACAGCGTTGCCATTGCAAGCTCTTTGCTCCCAGAGCCTGTGACTGTTTTGCCTCTCCATTAGAATGCTTTCTTTGCAGAAAGTAGTGGCTGACTGCAGCTGTAGCTGGGGTGAGATCTTCTGTGATGCAGTCTGTTCTCTGGGAGATGCACGACTCTGGTTGACAATCGCTCAACTGTATTTGTTTTGTCAGCTTGGATCAGGCCAGCATTTCACTTAAGCTGTTGCTCTCTCCTTGTAGCCCGTTGCAAAATCCGGCTCCATTTTGCCCGTCTGGCTCCGCCCAGCTAAGCAAATTTGCAGTTTCTCTGGGTTCGAGTGATTGACACTGTATTTGAACACCAAATTCAAAGCTAATACTTCGTGCAGATGCTGAGATAAGTATCTGTAAATCTTTGCATTTACCATTATCCCCAATTTTCTTGTGCAATGCCTGCTGTCAGTGTATAATGGTATTTATCCTGCACATAATCTGATTGGAAAATAAGGCTTTGAAACGGAAAGGAAAATACACATTTCAGGTGGTGGTAGAAATGTCAGTTTTGGATGCTTAAACAGTTTTGATTTTCTCTAGCATTTGGGGGCATTGCACCCTATTGTTAGATCTAAAGCTGCTTACTGGAGTCCAAACACATTTGAAAAGCGTCTTGTTCTTAAGATCTTTGCCAGCATGCTTGTATTCTTGCCTGGGATGTCCATCTTAGATCCCAAAGGAGTTAAATTTTAACCCTTGGCTTGTGCAGTGAAGGTCCAAACTGATCCTGGAAATGGAATGGAACAAATTTACTGTTGTTAAATAATAATAATAATATGTTGATCTTCTCTGTTGCTCTCCCCCCTGGATTTGTTTAGGCCTTTGCAAACATTAAGGCGTTGATCTCTCAAACGCTTGTGTGGAGCACTGCAGGGTGCTTCAGGTTCTTGTACCCCGATCAAAGTGTATGAAAGAAGGCCCCATGTGGGCATGTGTAAGGTTAAGTGCTGGGGTAGCTTCTGCACTGAGGGGTAATCACTCTCAGCTCCTGGTGCACCTGCTCGCTCACTTGTGCGAGGGCAGGGTGTGGGTGGAGAATAGGTGTGCAAGGAGGCATAGGTGATCTTCATGGGTGTGCGGATGTTCGCTGTGTGCTCCCCTCTACAGACTCAAGGTCAGATTCCCTTGAGGCTCCACCTTCCCCTTGGGCACAAACTGGAGCAGCCTTAGGTTTTTCCATTTTTTTAGTCGGTCCTTGGCAGCTCCAGGAACATTGCTTGTCGGTTGCTTTCTTCCCCCTCCCTTGGGATTTCTGCCAGGTGTGGGGCTGGGGATGCATTTGAGGGCCTGGTTCTCAGAGGTGTTGAGCACCTACAATTCCAGTTGAAGTCAGTGAACATGGGGGGGGGGAGGGGGGTGGAATGGGTGCCTCTAAAAAGCACTGCCCTACCCTGGAGCTTTCTGCCCCCTCCTCACCACACCACAGACTTACCTTTGCTAGAACTAATTCCGGGGTGGACCCGGCCAGGTGAACACCTCCCCCCGCTCCCCACTGATGATTGTTAGTCTGTGCCTTTGGAGGGGGTGAAATTAGCACAACCCAGTTGCTTGAATTCGAGTTACGGAGCAAGTCTCTTTAGTGTGTGCCTTTGGGAAAACCCACAGACTCTGGGGTTCATGGTTTTTAGCACAGTAATGTTCTGCATTCAAGGCTAAGGCACCGGCTGGGCTGGTTGCTGCAATTTAAATTTGGCAGGCCACCTGCAGGCTTAGCTTAATATTGAAAGCTCCCATTGCAAATAGTTCCTCTCTGAATGCAGATCGCAAAAGTGGATATTGATTTAAAGCTGGTAGTTACAGATTTAAAAAAAAAAAAAATCAGAAGAGGAAGATTTATGCAGGCAGAGCCGGTTGTCCTGGCGTTAGTCTCTGACGAAAGGACCTTTGCTGAGCAATGTACAGGAGTGGCAAAGAATCCAGTAGAGTTTTATCTATGGATTGATGGCAGCTGGAAGCCAGCTGTCGGGCACTTCACCTTGCAGTTCCCACTCACATAAAAATGTTTGATACGAACTCCCAGGCACCTGTTTGAGTGAACTTAAGTGAGTTACTGGGGTTTTCTGCAGGGAGTCTTAGAGTGAGAGCTGCTCGGACTGCTCCTGGAATCTGAACCCTTCCAGTCCAGCCTAATCCGAAGTGTCTGCAGGAGGGGAAGGTGCAGATGGGGGGAGGGCGGGGAGGAAGATAACAGATTTGTTTTCAGTTGTGTTGTCTGCACCTTGGTGCTTGGAGGTATTAGTGTGTCAGCATTAGAGCAGCAGGCTTTAGAGCAATTGGCAGAATAGCAGCTCAGAGGTTTAAAACAAAACAAAAAAAAAAAAAAGGCCCTTGAAATTGGGAACAGTTTTTATATGAAAGATGCTGCACACAGTGAAGTGAATTGTAAATGGGGAATTTGCACAGACAGCAAACAGGTCTGGAGGGATCTCTAACAGCAGCTTTTTGGATTTCGGAGGAGATCCTATTAGCCACCTGTTTTGGTAAAACTTTAATCAATGCGAAGAGGCAATATCTTGGGAATTCAGGGCAGCCAAAGAAGCTAGCTTCCAATTGCTTTGACATTCTGCAGGGCTGGCTGTCTCTGAAGCTTCCTGGGTTGTGATACATTTCCCTTGCAGGGATTTGTTATGGATTGATTCTGTTCTGAGGCCTGATATCAGTATTTGAAACTGTGCTCTCTTCATCTGCTTCATCAACGTTTAGATATTGAGGTGATTGGTGCTATGGATAGTAACTCAGATGCTTTGTAAAAACGCATGTTAATACCATTAATTGGTCAGCTGTTTGCAGCACGTACAAAAATTGTATACTCCATTTTATATGTATCAAACTCTTAAAATCATCCTGTAAAAAAGTTTATCGTTATGTCCGTGCTGGGGAAGGTTTTGGAAAATGCAGTTACCAGGTGTGACTGTTTTTATCTATGAAAATAACCCCTCATTTGGCAGCCGGGTTTTGTGAGTTAAGCACTTGTGACAGTGACTAGTCATGCAATCTTCAAAATTAATTAACCTGCCTAATTAATTAATTAATTAATTAACCTGCCTAAATCCAGGTTTTGAAAGATACTTAGGTAGTTAGTAGCCTGCATCTCACTGAAATGCTGCGGAGTAACGTGGTCTCGTTTGTAAATATTCTCGGTTTGTAGGTCCAGGTTTTAACTACTTTAAAATTATTTGCTGGAGAAAGACATCAAGCGGTTTCAAATAGCTAGTCAAAAAAGAAATCCAAGAAACGAGGTGGATATAAACGTCAAGGTTGGAGAAGAATTGTGTAAGGGGATAAACTTGATTAAAATTCAGAAGGGGAACATGATGACTAACTATCAGGGAAAAGTGGTGGCTGGAAAATTGCCTAAAGGAAAGTGGTTGAAAACCCGTTATTTGCCCTATTTAAAACCATGATCAAGACCCATAGGTACAGGACTCAATCTACCACAGAAATCATTGGGAGTCTTTATTGGGAGTTGGACTGGATGTCTAGTGATCACCATTAAAAAGTAAACATTTGCCAACAGTTGCCACATCACAATACTGGGAAGCCACAGTTATTTCTTCTTCTGAGTCTAGGAAAAAGCTGTTGTAACTGTTGGTAAATACAGACTTTTTTTGGTGACCACTGCATATATTTTACAGCAGCAAGGATTGTTCATTTAGGTAAAAAGGATCTGTGTACAAATGATGGCAAAAACGCTAAAACTTGATTAGATTAGCAGAATTTAATCTCCAGCTGGACTGAGTCATGATACCATATGTTTAAATACCTAATTGCCTGGCTTTATATAAGGACGAATTTATAGGAAAAAGAGAATCCAAGCCTGTTATTTCAACACCCATGGAATGAGTGAACAGTGCAGGATTTCAGAAACTTTCCTATCTTGTTTTGGCTAACTTTTTAAAGTGGAAAGTTAGAGACCAAGGTAGCCCTCGGGTCATTTCATTGCAGAGGATAGAATCTGACATACACTAGACGTTGTTCTTAACAGCATCCCTTCTGGTTGAGTTCTGTGAGATCCTGCTTTGTTCTCTGGCAAAAAGCAATCTTAATCATGAGGCTGGAATTTCTGACTTAACTGAATAGATATTTTAATGCTTTTCCTGTAATTGATCAGCAGGATACAAGACACTGCCTCAGTGGTCATGTTTTATTGACCTCAGCTATGTCACATGACCGCTTTCCCTAATCCTCAAATTCAGGAATATTGTCCAATATGCTTTTTTTTTTTTTTTTTTTTCCTTGAGTGGATGCCTTGGATGATTTGAAGGTTCATCTTGGCTATGAGAGAATGAAGCTTTTTATAGACCCGTCTGGTTGCTGAAAAGGGATCTTCTGTCTTCATTCTGCTGTAATGAACAGCGAGTCAGAGATATGGAGACCTTTCTTCTGAATCCATGCTGATAGAACAAAAAAGCCCTTGCATCAGAACTTGCTATTTATACTTCTGACTTGAGACTCCTTAGCTGCATTATTAATGAAGCGTTTACCAATTAAGATAGATGAGTCTGCTCTTGAGGGTGTTTGTTAAGGTAAGATACCTTATTAGCATATCTGATGGATCGAGTGCCAGGTGCTGATTTAAACCTCCTGAGCTCTCTTGGGTAGAAATCTGAGGAAAGGAAAATGAAAAAGTTGCACTGTTTCCCGGCTTTGACCATAACGGAGGCAAGGAAAGTAGTACCGTATCCCTTCCCCAGATTCGGCCCTTAGATACCGGCCTCTATAACTACCTGAAACAGACAGAGAAAATTCATCAGTTTAGCTCAGAAATTCCTGTAGGTTGTGTGATGCAACTGTGATAATGCCTCTTGGATGTGAAAGGTGGAAAGCCGCTGGTTTCAGTCTTCTTGCACGGCTGGCAGTTTTGCAGGAGAGGAATTAGTTTCAGACATTGATCTAATAGATTATGTAGGCCAAAAACCGGATGCGTACTTACATTATAGAGTTTCACTAGTGCACTAAATTACGTTTGCAGATGAAATGATGCTGAGGTGCTGTAGCTCATATAAGAAACCAATTTTCCTGTGGAACAACATGAGGGAGATAAAGAACATGGAGATCAGAAGACAGCAAGTTTGTCTATAGGCAGGCGGTGGATTAGAACAATGGTTGTCAACTTTTTTGAGTGAGAGCCCCACTGGTTAACTCTAGGTAAAACACGGCCCCCCCACACACACATACCCGCCCCACCTTAACCCCTCACCAGCCATGAAGACATATACGTGTTTATAGGAGTTATGATGATGAAGATAACACTAAATTACACAATAATACTAATACAATTCTTAGCAGAGTAAGACGCTCAGTCTTCCCTGGCGCAACTGCCACCGCACGCCCCATGTGGCTCTGTCTCTTCCCTGCCCTCATGGATGGAGGGTAATGGAGGCAGCAGGCGCTGGCAGGCTGCTCCAGGCCCCCACTGGCACGGGGATGCGCTGCTCCGAGGCGGCACCTGGCCGTTTTGGGGCTGGGGCGGGGCTGCTTCTCCGCACTGGCTGGCATGAAGCTCTGGGCTGCTGCTCCCTCTGTGGGGAGGCGGGGGTCTGCTCCTCCGCTCTGGCTGGTGCGGGGCTCGGGTGGGCTGCGCCCAGCCGGCATGGGATGCAGGGGGATAAATGACTTCAATATTACTGAAGCCTCACAGACCCCCTGTAATCTTTGGTGTCCCCTCCCGAAGGCGGTCGTGCACCCCAGGTTGGGAACCGTTGGTTTAGAAGTTTCAGTATTGGGTAACGGTTGTACTCTTTCCTTATTTAAGACCGCAGTTAATAGCATGATAAAGTACCAGCTGGATAAGATAGATTTTTAACAGTCCATATGTGAAGAACATCTTAAAAGTGTCTGTCTTGAGATTCTGTAGGTACATACATATTTACAGACGATGTGCTGATATTTTGTTACTCTTCTGCTAAATATAGTTGTGCATGTAAGTTATCTGGAAAATGTAATTTTCCCTTATATTATCATCTTGTCATTCTCTTCCAATTTTGGTGTCTGCACTGGGGAAGGTTGATTTGAAATGAGCGATCTGTTTGAGGCAGGCTGATGTCTGGAAGCATTTTGCTCCAGGGATTTAAAATACAGGACTGGTAGCACCATCTATTATTAAGGTAGCATGATACTCCCATTATAAGACCTTGTTTTTAATGGTTTACAACTTTGCCAAACTCTAACTATTTGGGCTGAAATTTTCCAGGCTGAGAGTCTGCTTCCTGCTGATTTTTTTTCGACAATTTCACACACAACAGTTCAGGCTTTTCCAAGGATAAGGCAAAAGAAAAATACACTGGTTTGCCCATGTTAAAAAATATAATTCTGGTTACTTTATTTATATTTTTGAACAGCCCTAACGTCTTCAGGCTTTGGAGCAGAACTTGAAATTTGGCAGACAGTTGGCTTTTGTGTCAGGGAGGTGCCTTTTGCCATCCCAGTGAAGGTCCGCGAGGAGACTGGGACTGGGAACCAGGAGGGTGCGGGAGGCAGGTGTCCTGTGGGAAAATAGCATGTGATCATGTCATTAAAGACGCTCTCGTCGGCCTATGCACAAGGGGCTGAGTTAGGGCTGCACAAGCAGACTTCATTCTGGCGGTTCCCAACTTTTGCGTACTTGGCTTTGCAACCTGTGATGTTCTTTTAGCGTCGTTTTTGTGTCTGATTATTTCCGTAACACTGTACAAGTGCACAGCATTTTACAGATCGGCGGCAAGTTAATGGGACCTTCCAAGATAGCCCCAAATGTAAATGTTGTTAAAAGAAGCATTTCTAAAGACCACAGCCACTTTGAAAAATGGTTGGAATATTTCTTTAAAAGTTCCAGTGCAAACAGTTGGCTTTTTAAAGCAAACATTCCCCTGCCCTGCTTCCAACCGAAACACGGGGGCAGATGACTACAGCGGCACCACAGGAGGAAGGAGAACCAGCTGCTCGGCGGGGAGGAGGCTGGCTGCTGGGAACCTCGGGCAGTAGATGTTGCGGCACCCTCCACCCACATCCCCCATCCATCGAGGTGAAGAACTGGTAGGCTGTACTGGCATGGAAGGTAAGGAGCAGATCCTAGTGTCTGAAGAGGAGGGAGCCCTGAGTGGTAAGAGGCTCACGGCCACTGCTACCAAGAGGCAGAGGTATAGGATGCTAGTGGTCAGGGACCATTTGCTGGCCTGCTGTGATGTCCCAGGAAGTGTGTTGCCTGCCTGTAGCCCACATCCAAGTTGTTATGGAAAGATTGCCGAGGCTCATCTGTCCCTCTGACCACTGCCCCACGCTGCTCGTCCGCATGGGCACTGATACCATCAGGCGTGACCCGGAGCAGAAGAGCAGTGACTACAGGGCTCTGGGAGCAAGGCTTATAGGGTCATGGGCACAGGTTGTTTCTTGTCCATCCTCCCAGCTGAGGGGAAGAGCCCCGGCAGGGACAGGCGCATCCTAGAGGTGAATCCGTGGCTGCGCAGAGGGTGTCGATGGCAGAGCGTCGGCCTCCTTGACCACGGGAGGCTGTTCGGGGAAGATCTCATGCTGACAAGAGATGAGGTCCACCTGACCAAGCCGGGGAGGAGCATCTTCGTGCACTGACTCGCTAACCAAGCGAGGAGGGCTTTAAATTAGGTTCAGTGGGGGTAGGTGACAAAAGCCCACAGGTGAGCATAAAAAGAGGTGACCTCAACCGATGACTACCTATTGGGGGTGGGATGGACATGGGAAATTACAATAGAGTCATAGGAGCAAAAAGAGGGAAATCAGTGGAGGAAAAACTGGGCAAGTTTAGTCTTGAGAAAGGACGACTGAGGGGCGACCTGCTGCCAGTCTTCCAATATGTTTTAAAGAGGACGGTGATCACTTGTTCATGTCCACAGAAGGTAGGAGAAGAAGTAACGGGCTTCCTCTGCAGCGAGAGAGATTTAGGTTAGATATTTGGAAAACTTCCTAACTCTCAAGGTAGTTAAGCTCTGGAACAGGCTTTCCAGGGAGGTTGTGGGATCCCCATCGTTTGTAAGAACAGGCGGGACCAACACCCGTCAGGGCTGCTCTAGGTTTACGTGGTCCTGCCTCAGCGCAGGGGACTGGATTTGATAATTTCCCAGGGTCCCTTCCAGCCCTGCATTCCCATGAGAATTTGAAAGTGAAAAAACCAACAAACATGGAACTGACGCCACTGAATTTCTTTGTTCGAGCTGAAAGAAATGCAACAAGTAAACAGACTGGTGAAGAGCTGAAATGTTCATTCAGAAGTGAAATTTTTCCCAGTTTTAATAATATAAAAGGTTGGCAACCTAGGTGAGGAAGTTTGCTTACTTAGCCCAATTCTAGCAATACGTTACTAGGCACAGCGGTTCTTAACACGGGTCGCCCCACTGAACCCAGACTGCTCTTGGTAGTAAGTCTTTGCACGGTATCTTACTCTGACAGCGCTTTAGGACTGTCTTGTCTCTCACCAACCGAAGTTGGTCCAATATATTCCTCACCCTCCTTGTCTCTTGCAGAGAGCAGTCTGGGTTCAACGGGACGACTCCTGTTAGAACTTGGGACTGGGGAAAACCGCAGCTCAGACTTTGGCTCCTCTGCTAGCCCCAGAGGTGGATTAAGATTTATTGGGGCCCTGGGCACAAGGAACAATTGGGCCCCGTAGACCCACCTTGCCAGGGGGCCCTGCCCCTGCTCCTCCTCTTCCCCCAGAAGCCCTGGCTGGGATCCAGAGCCAGTCCATTGTAAGAGCCGCCCAGGAAGCCTGGGCAGCTGTGGGGAGCCCTGGACCCACCACCTGCCCTGGTTGGCCCACCACGGGGGGTGAGGACACTGGCTGGGGGCTGCTGTCCAGCATCCTGACCCCCCACCCAGGGAGGATGGAGGACTCCCCGGACTCTCTGGGTGGCTCCAGTGGCCCGGGCTCCCTGGGTGGCTCTTACAAGGCCCGGCTTCTGCCCTGGCGGGGTGTGGGACCTCGGGAGGAGAGGATGAGCAGGGGGGTGAGGCGCCTAGGTGGGGGAGAAGAGGAGGAGCACAGTTCTGGTGCGCCCCTCCCCCACAGGTTCCGGCGCTCCTGCGGGGGTCCCCAAATTGGGCAGGGGCCTGGGCACGGACCCCATGGGCTTGTGCGTTAATCTGCCACTGGAAAGCCCATTCCCCAGCCCTCCAAAAATGACGAAAGACACTCCAGGAGAATGATGATGGCTATGGCCAAATTGTTGCACCTATGAAAATCAAGCAGAAAGTTGCTTTTTGTTTTTGCTGTTCCCATTGTATATAGGAGCAAAGCGTACACACGTGAACATCCTGATTTAAACCGGGTAATGTGGCAGTGTTTATTTGAAATGTTATGCATTGATTTTCCTTTTGGTACAGTAACTTATGCATCAGAGCGACACGGTTATAAAATACTGCATCCAGAACGCATCAGTCCCTCTTCCGGCTGATCTTTGAGCAGTGGTACAGCCTCAGTCTGGTGTGCTAGGAGATAGGAACTTGTAGGCTTTGGGTTTTTGGCACAATCCATCTCTTAATGTGACACGGGTGAGACGTACAAAGACGTCCGCATGGAGGGGAGCCCTGGGTACAACGCCTGTGTAAAACGAGATGGATGGTGGTTCTTTGGTTCTTTCCTTCCACAGCGTCCTTCGGCAGAGAGGAATCCATGCTGGACACCCCCTCCTCTCCCAATCCCCCATCACATGTCTTGTAAAAAAGTTGAGAAAGGGTTCATTGTGAGTATTTTCAGAATTGCTGCCCTGATTCACAATGGAAGCCTTTGTCCCATCCTACAAAATGTTGCCACTGAGAATAGATTCAACCTCCAAGTAATCTCTGCATTCTGCCTAGTTACTAGCAATGTTTATGTTATACAGACAAGTTTTCTACTCGACAAGAATGTCCTTTGCAGCAGAGGGCAATAGCTCTGCAGAGCGTGTTTAGTCGGAGTGATGTGCTCTGAGGAATATTTAAATTAGAGTACGTTTTTCAACAGATAGAAGCTGGGTTACATTATTTAAAACAGCTGGGTCCAAACCTGTATCCAAGTACTGACCATCCTGAGCCAAGCCAAGATGAGTCTCATGCGTTATTCTATTTAGGTTCTGCCTGGGAGTCTCTGTGTACAGTCTTTCTCCTCCATTGCAAAGGATGTACGGCAGATGGTCTGGGCTTTTTCTCGTCAGAATCCACAAGCCAGCAATAAAATCAGCTTTGAGTTTGCTGTTACAGAGTAAGAGAATTTGAGTGCAGGGACCAGATTGGAGAGAAGGAAATAAGTGCATATTTCCCTTTTAATTATGTTTACTTGTTATGCAGTGGAAATGGAAAACAGCATTTGTCCTTTCTGTCTAAATATCTGCCCTTCAGTTACAGGAGTTTATTGCGGTACCCTTCAAACCCCAGGTGATAGGCCTTGTTTTGCCGCCTCTAGGGAACTGGAATTAGATCTGGCTGGGGAACGAGACTTGGGTGTGACTCTCCGGACAGAGTGTCTGGTGGGGACTGAGGTGGGGAGAATGCTTGAGCTGAACTTTCTTAATGTTCATTTACTTGTCAGACTTCTGGGTCCTTCTGGCACCACACAGTGCATGGACTTTGTCCTAGAGCGGTTTGTTCGGAGAAGTTCCGGCGCCCACTCCTCATTGAGATGGGCTCTGTATGTTTTTACAACTGGGAATGAGTGTTAGCAAGCAAAAGAGAAATAAAACGAAATAGTTTGTTAATCACATTCCCCTGGTAATGCCAGAGAGGGTTAAAACCTCCATATGCGGAGATCAGATAATGATTTATTTCATTTTTGGCATGTAGGCAAGACCCTACTTGAACGGCGAGATGATTGTCAAAAAAAATTGTGGCTGAGTTATGGACAAGCCAAAAAAAATTGTGGAAAAGTATTAATGGACCGTATTATTTGTGATAATAAAGTCCATTGTTACTTTTCTGCCATTTTCCGCTGTCGCCCACCCGGAACGCCCACTGTCAGAATGGTGGCGGAAGCCTGATATTGTGGAATCTGCAATTTCCGCAATATCGCAAGTTAAGTAGGGCCTTGCATATAAGCAATATCTCCCTGAAAGCTTACTCAGTAGAAGAGATTCACGCCCTTTGTGAAGGGGAGTGATTAAATCTAATCGGTTAAATTTAGATTTATACCTTCCTATAAGATATTTGCCTGACGTTTGTTTTCACTAAAGACCGGCCACTCCTCTTGCTCTGAAATCTTCCTAGTGCTTCTGTGCTGTCGCATATCATGGCCCTCTTTGGCGGAAGACTTTGCTGCCAGGCTGGAATAGAGCTTTGAAGCTCTCTCCACAACCTCTGGTGAAGAGGCAGGAGAAAAGGAGGTTGTCAGTAGCACTGCAGTACTCTTCTTGATACAATAAGAAAACCAAAATCCAGGACAATGGTTTATTAATCTTCTAAGATTTCTTATATTTTTCTAGGCAGCGTGAGCCCATGTCCTCCCAGCTTTGTTTTAAAAGGCATTTCAGGAGGAAATGGACTTTCTTACATTTATTATTGGTGAAGCCCACACAGGGTGCTTGGTGCTGTACATCTTTAAAAGGAAGACGTGATCCCTTTGTGTTTTAAAAAGACACATGTCAACAAATGCACTGGAGCTCTAACCCAGGGCTTTGTTTGCTTTCAGTGGTGACCGTATTTTTGCACTGACATGGCTCAGCATTTGTGAGAGATTAGAGAATCAGCTGGAATATGATAGTGGACAAACGCCCAAGCACATTAGTAATATCAGGTCTAATCCTGCACCATTGAGGTTTGTGACTGACTTGAATGGGATTGGGGTCGAGAGGCCCATTGCGTTTGTAAAGGAATAACCCAAATTGTGGAGTCTCAGCAAGGGCAAATCTAGTTTTTATCATATAGCTCTGTCACCCCAAACAAGCAAACAAAAAACTGCATGTGTTTTTCTGCATCTCTTTTCTTGTATTAGGGTGGATTTTTCTACTTATTGGTTTCTGCCTGTCCTGTAAAATTGATATCAGTCCCTTTCCAAAGTGTAGCACTGTGTACTGCACACTCCAGTGAGACATGTCCAAAGCATCTCGGAGGCAATCATGCATTTCTCTTCTCTCTCTGCTGTCTCAGACTCTTGGGCAGAATTCAGGCCTTGCTGTCATGCAGGGAGGAGAGAGAGCATTGGAGCTACTGAAAGGCAAAAGCACTTGGTTGAAATTATTCTTGGGGCAGAGCAGCTGCCACTGACTTCAGTTGGACTCGACACGATCAGTGCCTCTGAAATTAGGCCCTGCCCCTCTCCGTGCCTCAGTTTCCCAGACTGCAAAGTGGGGATAATGCCACTTATCTTGCTCACAAGGGTGCCTAAAGATCAGGTGTATGATGTGCCTTGACGATTCATAGATTCCAAGGCCAGCAGGGGACCGCTGTGACCTGATCTGAGCTCCTGTCTAACACAGGCCAGAGAATTCCCCAAAATAATTCCTAGGGCAGATCTTTCAGAAAAAAATCCAGTGCTGAAGAATCCACCATGACCCTTGGTAAATTGTTCCAATGGTTAATTAACTCATTGTCAAAAAGTTACATCAGATCAGCAGTCTGAGTTTGTCTAGCTTTCACTTCCAGGCACTGGATTGTGTTTAGACCATTCTCTGCTAGTCTAACGAGCCCCTTGTTAGATATTTGTTCTCCATGTAGACTCTTATAGACTGTAATCAAGTCACTCCTTTCTCTTTGTTAAGCTAAATAGATTGAGCTCTTTGGGTACGTCTACACTGCAGTGTAAGCCCAAGTGTAGTGGGACTCGAGTCGGCTGACCCTGGGTTAGAGAGCTCAGGGCTGGAGCGTCTACACTGATTGTTAACCCCGCGTTAAGAATTTTCTAACCCAGGCTTGAAACTGCGGCTTGCATCCACACTGCAGTCTGCAGACCCATGTTCAGCCAACCATATCCCTAGCGCTCTCCTGAAATGTGGCCACTCTAGCCTTTTGGCTGTGGTGCTCTGTGGGAAAACTTGACTGTCTACCCAGCCCGTCACAGGAAGTTTGAATAGCCGCCAGCATGCCCTGCTGAGCAGTCATTTTGGGCTGTGCGCTCCCAGCTACCAGAGCCTGCAACATGGAGGCAGGGCCTTTTGAAGAACTTCTTTTGCTTGCTCCGTCATTCCTGTGTCCGGAGACGGGCAGAGCTTCCATGACACGCTAGTGGATGTTTTGGCAGTGTTTTCTGATCCACCAAAGGCAGCTGGTGAAGCAGGAGGAAGGAGGAGGACGCAGCCTTAGCAGACTCGCACTGGCTGATGCTGCTCATGACACTCTATAGCCACTGATGCCGCCTACATAGATGGATGCTTCTGGTGCAGGACCACAAGCACAGACTGGTGGGAACCCATCGCCCTGCAAGCCTGGGGTGACCAGGGTCCAGAACTGTCCCATGAAGAAAGCTACATTTCTGGAGCTTAGGAAGCAGCTTGCCTTGACCCTCCAGTGTAAAGACACACACCTTTGGCGATCCAGAAGCAGATTGCTGTAACCCTCCGGAAGCTGGCTACCCCCAGACTGCTACAGGTCTGTGGCCAACCGATTTGGTGTTGGAAAGTTGACCGTGGGTAAGGTGGTGGCGTTGAGGGTTTCTGAGGCAGTCTGGTTTATGTGGCAGGCATAAAAGATATTCCCGAAGTCAATGCTGGCTTTGAGAGCATGGGGTTTCCAAACTGCACTGGGGCCATTGATGCTGGGATTCATGTGCCCGTAGTTTGCCCTTCTCAAGGAACACAGGAGTTTATAAATCTCAAAAGACCACAGAGGGAGATTTATGAATGTCTGTGTGGGTTGCACACTGCCAGGGCTTTTTGCCTATCAGGAATCTACATTCCTGGAGAGGCTGGGACACTATTCCCACCACATGACATTGTCATAAATGGAGTCACTGTCCCCACCAATATTCTGGGGGACCCGGCATCTCCCCTTTTGCCTTGGCTTATGAAACCGTACCCTGATTTCAGAGGCCCTGGCAAAAGACAGTTTAATTACGCTCTCAGCGGGGTAGAATGGTGGTTGAAAGTGCTCGTGGCAGATTGAAATCCCATGGAAGATGTCTGCAGACCTGTTTGGATTCTGATATCTTCAACACTGTCTGAATTACTGTGGCTTGTTGGGCTCTTCACAATCTTTGCGAAGCCAGAGGGGAGCCATTTCCCCCGGAATGGACCTGAAGCTTTCTTCTTGCCGCAGGTTCCTCTCTCTTTGGCACTGGACCTGCTTGCTGGCCCTATCCAGAACATCAACCATAAATTAATCCCGGAAACCTTCCTCTTGGAATGGTCCCTGAGAGTACTTTGGCCCCCGGCTTCTGCTGCAGCCCGGGTAAGCTGTGGGGAGGTCCTGCAACCTGCAGAGGTCGAGGGGCTGGACCAAGACGAAACACGAGGGGTTATTGTCTCTCACAGCAGGAGCACAGAAAGAAATCCTTGTGAAACAGCACACCAGAGATTTACCAAAATGTGGCTATGCTGCTGTGACCACGAAGCATGCGTGCTTTGTAAATGGCTTCTTCTGTTCCATGTCTATTGCAAACACAGAAAACTCTCCCATGGCATGTTTGCTGCTCGGTGGTCAGAAGACAATGGAAGTGTTAAACCCTGACGCACTAAGCTGCTGCGCTACACCACGAGGGGTTACTTCTTTTTCCCTGGAGTTGATTAGAAATCCATAGGATGAAGGAAATTGGCCCATGGGATTGTGGGATACTTTTGGCAGATTCCCAGGATTCCAAATCAGTGGGAGGGGGAGGGACTGCGTCTGCACTGAAATGCAATAGGGCTCGAACCCTGGGTCCTGGCTTGACTCAGGCTCGAGCCCTCCACCCCTGCAGGGTCCTGGAACCCTACGCCTGAGCCTGAGAGATTTGTGTATAGATGGAAGGGGAGATTGGGCTCAAGCCTGGGCTTACATTGCAGAGTAGACGTACCATTGTAGTCCGACAATGGAAGGCATGCTTCTAATCCTTTAATCATTCTTGTGGCTCTTCTCTGAATCCTTTCTGGTTGATCAACGTTCTTCTGGACTTGTGGGCACCAGACCTGGACATAGCAGTGGCACACCAGTGCCAAATACAGAGGTAAAATAACCTCTCTGCTCCTAATCCGAATTCCCCTGTTTACGCATCCGAGGATCTGATTAGTTCTTTTGGCCACAGCGTCACACGGGGAGTTCATATTCAGTTGATTATCCACCACAACGAGAGATGATCAAGTATCAGTAATACAGCAAACCCCAGCATAACACTGGCAACCCAACTTCTCACTACCTTCTATGAATGTGTTCTAAATAATTAGTTAAAAATTAAAAGTTGTATTTAAAAAATCAGTTGACTGCATCCCCCTTTCAAAGGCAAGCTGAGATCAATTTTTGGAATATGTAACCATCTAACGTCCTAGCCTTCACTGGTTTTAAATTGATGCCTGTCACTGCAATGCTGACCTAAAACCTTAAAGAGGGTTTTGACCGTCCAAGTCTCAGGAGCCAAATGCAAATACGTTGGACCCATAGCTCTGTTGAAAATTGCTTTCTCGATCGTTCTGAGCCAACTTTGGAAAACGAGGATTGGCTTTGCTGGGGCACGGCAGAGTGACTCTGCATTAATTATCTGCTCAGGTGGGGATGAGTGCTGGCTGAATTTCACCAGGGCTGAATAACGTACGTTGCGTCTCTGCAGTCAGACACACACACAAGGCAATGTCAAGAGAGCCCCACAGTTGATCGGGACGAGAGATCCAGTGGTGTGGGCCGGGATGTGCATTTTTCCTTTCTGCAGGATTTTTCAGTGAATTTAATGCTGGTGAAAGGTGCTGAGCAAACAGCCCTGGAGGCTTGATGGTCTCTTCACAGCCACAGAACAGGCACAGGACAGATGGTAGCTAGTGCAAGCTTCTCTTCCACGTCCTCTCTCCCCTCTAGCATGCTGCAGCCACCTGTAGCAAATGAGCAGAGAATGCAGTTGGGGTGGCTCATCTAAGCCTTCCCTTTCCTGCTGGGTTACATGCTCGATCAGAGATGTTATTCTGTGTTCTTAGTACATTACAAAATAGAAAGAGAGCTTGACTTTTTGCTTCAGCACCGTGCGGTTGGAATATTAAGGAAACTGCATCCAACTCTAACGTACGCAGGTTCCAAACCTGCAACTGGATCTGCTGGAGGACAGTAGGCTCTTGCCGTATGTGCATAAGGGTCTGTCCATGTGGTCTGACTGCAAAATCGGAGCCCCATTATTTGATGCCATTTGCAGGCCTGAAGGATTTTCCCTTGTGTAAAGCAGTAAAGGTCTGGTGTGGTCATTATCTCACAGGTCCCACTGTTTAATTTGACATTCATGGAAAAAGTCAGTATGAAAATATGAAGACATCTGCAGCTATTTTTCACAATCTCTTTTACTGTTAATGTTAGGGAATTAATTGACGGGACATTGCAGGTCAGACCGTAGCCACAAAGGCAGATGTGCTTAAATATCACCAAGCCAGCTTTCTTCTACTGTGCAATCCAAGCGTGTCTCCCGAGCAGGAGACTACAAATTCCATCAGTCACATAAAAACCTTGCATTTTAGAGGAAGCCAGCCAGGGTCCTCCCCCATCGTATGTGCTTGTGAGAAAAAGCCACATGCTGCACATTATGCTGTTGTTTTCCAGCAATATTTTGTACAGCTCCAGCATGCCACCTGTCCTTTATTCATTAGAGCAATGCAGCAAAGGTCTGAGACTTACTGTGCTGCGATCTAGAGATGTTTCATGCACACAACCATGGAGAAGCTGTGTTTTCCCCTTCCCTGCAGATAGTGGTTTGCCTCGTGCTCCCCTTTCGTAGTGAGAGTGTGATTGCAACTTGCTGCTGTATTCTTCATGATGCAGGGAGTCTTGGGCTTTAGAAATGCTTTGGTTAAACTATTAAATCAACAACATAAAAACCAGATGCAGTATTTCCTTTCAGAGTCCCCATGTATCTCTAGCCTGCTTCCTTCTGTGCATGTCCTCTTAGATGCACTCAGTGTTCACAAGATGGCAGTATGCCACACCCGTGAACCCTGAAATTACCGGTATAGTTGCTAAATCTAGTTCTGGCTTGAGCCCGACATAATGTAGACAAAGTGTTGGGCAAAACATATTCACCCTCTTTCGTCCCCCTGCGCTCACAGACCCCAAATGGACAGCTGTGCCAATGCAGCTCAGTCCTGACCTCACTGGGTCAAGTTTTCTGGTCATTTTGTGACGACAATAGATGTCTGTTAGGGAGTAAGCTGATACTGGAGCCAGTTGAAAAATACCTGTTGTGTTTCAAGGGAAATTTCACACGATTTGGGATTTTTGCAGACATTTTCCATTGAAAATTTTTTGGTTTTTTTTTTTTTTTTTTTCAACCAAAAAATGAAATAAAAAGACCAAACAATTTTGGTTTTTAGAACTGTTTTGAGTACAAATTTTCAGTTTCCAAAAACCTGATTTATTTTTAAACTAAAACTGGATGTTTTTTTAAAAAACCAAATGTTTTTCAATTTTTAGTTTCTGGTTTGCTGTCCAAACCAGGAAAACATTTATCAAAAATTAAAACTTTTCTGTTTTCAACAAAAAGCCATTTTTGTCAAAATTCTTTTCAATGAAAATGTTTTGACCAGCTCTAATAATAAAACCCTGTTCTTATCAGTAGATCTCAGAGTGCTTTGCAAAGGAGGTCAGTATCATCGGTTGGTAAACCAGGCACAAGCAAACATGTGTTTTAATACGGCTATATGTAAACGTATACATCTGGGAACAAAGAATGGCAGCCATACTGACAGGATGGGGGAACTCTACCCTGGGAAACAGCGACTCGGAAAGAGATTTTGGGGGTTGTGGATAATCAGCTGAATGAACGTGAGCTCCCAGTGTGATGCTGTGACCAAAAGAGTTAATGCGACCCTGGGATGCATAAAAAGGTAGAGCCCTGCAAATCCGCGGATATCCGCTTTATGTCTGCAGATCGCGGTTGGTTAGGCTGCGGGCAGGGCTCATCAACTGTTATGCGGGAGGGTGGGGCTCATCAGCTGTTGGGGGGGGGGGCAGGGGCTCAACAGCTTATGGAGGGCTGCTGGCTCCAAAATAGCTGATGTGTGGGTGTGGATGCAGGTAACTGTAAAAGAGGGAGGGCGGACTGCGGGTCGGGTGAAAGTTTATTTCGGTGGATGCGGATCCACGTATTTGTATCCACGCAGGGCTCGATACAAAGGGGAATCTTGAGTAGGAGTAGAGATGTTATTTTATCTCTGTATTTGGTACTGGCGTGACTGCTGCTGGAATACTGTGTCCGGTTCTGGTGTACCCACAGTTCAAGAAGGATATTGATACATTGAAGAGGGTTCAGAGAAGAGCCACAAGAATGATTAAAGGATTAGAAAACCTGCTAGACTGAAAGAGCTCAGTCTATTTAGCTTAAGAAAGAGAAGGTGATGGGGTGACTTGATTACCGTCTATAAGAGTCTACATGGGAAACAAATACGTAATAATGGACTCTTCAGTCTAGCAGAGAAAGGTCTAACATGATCCAACACCTGGAAGCCGAAGCTAGACAAATTCAGACTGAAAATAAGGTGTCAATTTTGGACAATGAATGTATTTAACCAATGGGACAGTTTACCAAGGGTGGAGGTGGATTCTCCATCACGGGCAATTTTTACATCAAGATTGGATGTTTTTACTCATAGACTCTAAAGTCAGAAGGGACCAATCTGATCATCTTTTTCTAAAAGATCTGCCCTAGGAATTATTTGGGGCAGTTCTCTGGCCTGTGTTACACAGGAGGTCAGTGGTCCCTTCTGGACTTGAAATCTATAAATTTTCAAGGCACTTTATAGACCTGATCCTTAAAGCCCCCTTGCGAGCTAGCTAAGTGGTATTACCTCACTTTGCAGTCTGAGAAACTGAGGCATAGAGGGGAAGAGCCTAATTTCAGAGGTGCTGAGTAGTCACAAGTCCAGCTGAAGTCACTGGAAGCTGCAGTGCTCAGCACCTCTGAAAATCAGGGCGCTCAGCATCTGGCTGCAGAGTGAGTCAGTGAACGGCATAGCCGAGATTTGAACATGGGCATTCCTGGTTCCCTCACCCAGGCTTGGTTTGATGGACAAGACTGCCTTTCAGAAGCAGTGAAATCCATCATGGCTGTTTTTCTGCTGACTTGTGTCTGTGCAGCATGCTGTAGGGGTTAACAGTACCATGCATGCACTGTGTTCTTAGCGTGAAGCACCGGAATAGTAGCAGTTTCAGGACAGAGGGGTCTGAGTGTGTGTGTGCCTGCACGCGCATGCACGTGCAGCATGTACTGGTTTTGTAACTGTGTAAGTTGGTGGGAGATATCAGGCTGGATGGTGGAAGCCCTTCTCCATGGGACTAGTACCGCACAAGAAGTGGTGCTGGGTAAGCTTCTCCATCTGACGTGCTTCTCCATGACACAGACGGATGTGCATGATAGGGAAGCTCAGTCTCTGTGGATCTTTTAGTCCTGGGCCCCCAAGCCAGCCAACAAAGGGAGCCAGTGGTGGCGGCTGACTTTTGTGTTGTGGCTCTGTCTTTACTGTAGTCTGCGCTGAAGCTCAGTTTGTTTGCCATCAATCCTACCGTACTATAGTCGGTGTCTTCATCTGTCTCTAAAGCAGATTGCGCTGTGAGATATGTAGCATTCGAATGTCTGTAAGATGTCTTGATGTGGTCTACCCTGAGAGAGTCAAAGCTTTCCCTTTGAAGCCCTTGGAGGGGAAGCAAATGCCTTTGTTCTTATGTTTGTGGGGCTTTAGAGCTATGAAAATCCTTGAGCCCACAAGACGACTCCCTTCATTACCCTCGGAGTTATTGGCCCCAGATTGTTAATATGGCTCTGTCACGTGAAATGTTTGATTATTTATACAGTTAATGTTCAACAGAGTCAAAAGTATTAGAATTAAACGACCAAAGAGCTTCCAAGTTCACATGGTTTATGTCGAATAAAACTATTCTGATCTAGTGGTACCTTTGCTTAGCTTTGGAGGTTTAAACTCCCCCATGTTTGAGGCAGATTGATCAGTCAGTTTCAGATTAAGAGAGTATCAGTGGGCTGGGTTAAATATCTGATCTGCATGGCTGCATACTGTAGGAAATTTCAGCTGCAACAGAACCAGCTCCAAAAGGCCTGTTGAATTGAAGGCCCTTCCTAAAAACTTTAGAAGTTTGTGACCTGTTTTAAATGCAGAACAGAACAGAAAAGGAGGTCTGTTTGCATGACCATGTTTAAGGTGGATAGCGTGCAGGAATTCGGGCTGCTTCGAGTTCAGTGTGGCTGTTGTTTTTAGTGCTAATGAGCACTGTTTTGACTATTGGACCGTTCTGACTTTATATGTAGAACAAAGCCAGAAAAACTGGCCAAGACCTACTAGATCATGTCCTCTTGAAAGAGAAATATCCCCAGCTGCCCGTGTGCTGTAACTGAATTTTTCTGACTCTTGATTGCTAAGGTTGCGAAGCCAGCTACCCTGTTCCTCCCAAATATTGCTTTGTAATTCTAGGACTTGGCTGGACGCCTGGCTCTTTTCCTTTTGAAGTGCTTCTCCCCGCTGCAGCCATGGGGATGGCCGGAGAGTGCCTCTGGAATGCAGGCCTGTGTTAGGCACGTGGCAGGGATTTTGGGGGGGGCGGGGAGAGGTGCCACACAGGTTACTTCAAATGCAAACAAAAAAACCTCCTGAATTTGAACTTGACATCTGTGTTAGGTGATGGCAACAGGGTTCATCTTGGCCGATTCCAACTCTTAGCCGGTTAGAAGCAGAGACTTGAGACGATATAAATGGCTAGAGAACGTCAATGGTAAAATATGGAAAAACTGCAAAATATGCAACTTCTTGGTCATGCTCCTAAAGCGTGGCTGAAATGAGCAGTTGAATTTAACTGGGTCCCAATGTTGCTTTCCCCGTTCGCTAGCCTACGTGCAGAACAGCTTGTACAGTGTTTGTATTGCAAGCCGAACAGCTGAACGTGGGTAAAGACGGGGGGCCGGAGCGCATCCTTAAATAGTGCTGGGCAGATGGAAACGTCGATATTGGGGTGGGCTTTATGGAAGCAGCTCAGCTTTTACTTTGTAAAAAGCAAATTGGCGTGTAATGCACCACAAGAATTGACTGACTCCAGATTATTAAACTCGGTCTTGTTTTTAAGTGTACTGGTTTTGTTTACACATACACTCTTTCTCTCTCTGTCTCTGTCTCACACACATCCTGATATATAAAATAGTGACACAGTTTTCTGCCAGCCACTCAGGGCTGTGTGAATTCCTACTGTTCTGTCATGCTGCAGTCTCATCACACCAGCTATCATGCTATCGTTGCATTGTTTCCTTGTGCTCCCTGTCAGTCTGTGTCCATCTGTTGTCTCTTGTCTTATGCTCCTGATACGCTGCATAGTTGGGGGGATGCAGATTTTATTCAGGTAATCGGGAGTTGGGATAATCAAGGGGGCAGACGCCATTCAGCTGTGGGGTGGCCTCTGCTGCGGCCGGGGGGCTCGTTGTGATTCTTCTCCTTGCAGTCCAGGTTGGGGGTGTGTCTGCTCTGCCCCGCTCACTCCCGTGCATGACAGCAGGGCTGCAGAGGACTCCCAGCGCCATCTCAGGGCTGGTGATAGCTGATCCCTGCAGGTGCAAAGTGCAGGGAAGGCTGCGGTCCTGCCAGGGCAGAGCACCGCAGCTTCCTCCCACACCGTGCGCCTGCGGGGATAGGGTGTCACCGGCCTTGCGGCAGTACAGGGCACCCTCTGCAGCCCCGCTGTCACGGGGGCGAGTGAGGGGGGGCAGTGTTAAATCTGCTAATGAACAGTTTCTCTTTGCTGTTAACAGCACCACAAAATGTGGAAAGCTGTTCTGAAGAGTTTGACGCCTGGTTGGATGGATGGATTGAGCTTTGGTTTCCACTTTTTGGGGGGAGGGAGGGGAGATTTCATTTTTTACTGTGTGTTTACAGTTATTGGCCTGCTCCTACTTAGCTACGCGGCGGGTGGAAAAATTCCATTCCAGTCAGTACGTATCAGCTGCGTGCTGTCCTGTTCTCTTTAAAGGGAAACACTTTGGTTTTGTTTAAAAAACAAAACAAGCTCCTGTCTTAAGATCTTACACAGTCATTAATGTAGAGAAGTCTAGAGCCAGAATTGCAGATCAACCCATTTTAAAAGAAAGCTCTAATTTTTAAACTCTGTTGGTTTTTACCAGTGGGGGTTTGAGTTTGAAAGTTTCTTTTTTCCCTCTGAAAGGGTAGCTGACCTCACAAATAACTAACGACTTGCCTACCTGCTTCAGGTGTTAGTGATGTTTGCAGAATGTGGCAGGTCAACAAAAGTGGAAGCTGTTTTCCTCCATTTTGTTTATAAAGGTTTTATTTTTCTTTCAATGTATTTGTAAGAATTCCAGCCCGACTAAGAATTTCAGATTTTAATTGGAGGTGGGTTTTTTTTCTGTTTTGGGTCTTATGTATATTGCAGTATTGCAAAATAAATAATAAATCATGGTAGTAATATTTTTTTTTCTTTTGGGAGAGGCTGGTATCTCTAGGTCATAAGACCAGGATAATTTTAACTATTCATGTGTGTGCATAACAGCCTGGATATATTTTATGATGGACACTTTATAACAGCATTTGCATTTTTACATCCGTTCTGGAGCATAATGGCAGGAAGAAAGGTAAATAAGCTCTAATGAGTCCTGACCTGGTAGGTAGCCAGGTCCTTTGCCGACCATTCAGATTTTTCCTTCTCTGATGTTCCATGCAGATTGCATGGGGTGCGTGAAAAATCTGTCTTCGTTAGATTCTCAATTTACTGGTAAAACTCAGGTAGGAAAATTAGCAGAGTTGCCTAATACTTGCATAAAATGGGGCCAGATTTATTTTTTGGTGCCATTCCTGACTTCAGCATCCACTTCACACAGTCCATACTCATCTTCGCATGCTGGACTGGAAAGTGGACAAGACACTGCAGGTTGAGAGTTGTGTGGGAAGAGCCCAGAAATTGGGTCTTCTGCTGTGACATTTGCTGAAGAAAATCTGCAGCCTGGATTTTTTTTCTTAAACCAGGCTCAAAATACAGTTCTGGCAGTGGAGGTCCTGGCAAACTTAGGGCAGGAAGGAGGCTAAAAAGATTGTGGCGTTTTTCACGGCTGTTCTGATATTTTAATCATTTTATTTTTATAGGGAAATGTCAGAGGAAAGGTGGTGTGAAGGGGGAGCTTTATTCAATCATAACAACCCTCCCACATCACTGAGATTTTCTCATATTTGTGGATCAACGTTCCGCTGTTTGGGGGGACACCGGAGTTCACTCTGAATCTCTGGGGAATGCAGGGCTGGTGCATGACTGCATTGGCTGCTGATGGAAGACAGGATCCTGGGCTACATGGGCCATTGGTCTGACCCAGGATGGCAGTCTTGTGCGGTGCAGCAGTGTGTGTACAAGGTATCATTTGCCACGCGAGATAGGTTGGTGGGTATAAAAGCTTTTCACGAGTAGCGGTTCCTTGAACAAAATAAAAATCACTTTAAAATCTTGAAAATAGGTTTTCAAGCAAGGATGCTCTGCATTGCATGTGGGATGAAAGAATTACACTGGGTTATTTAAAAGCTGGGACGTATGCCTCTTGGTGTTTCTGCTGACTATACTTCCTTTGGACTTAACTTCAGCACTCTGCCCACCCTCTAGTAGCTGGATCTTCTTTAGCTGTGATGCCAAAATGTTGTTAGTTTGACAAGTACAAGACATTGGCATGTCCAGTGCAGGAAAGGCGACTTTCCCTGTCGTTCTCTGCGGACTAATGAAATTAGCTTGTGTAGGATCCTCACTGATTTATGCTCATTAAGATCTCTCTCCATCTACATCCTCTGTCTCAGACATTTATGTGACCCCATTACTGTAGCATCTCACAATCTCTTGTGTATTCTTCTGCACAGCACCCCGGTGAGACAGGGCTGTTAACACCTTTGTACAGAGGGGGAACTGAAGCAGAGAGATGCTAAGTGACTTGCTTAGATCACACAGGAAGTCTGTGCAGAGCAGGGAATTGAACCTGGGTCTGCCAGCTCCCAGGCTAATGTCCTAACCACCGGATGATCCTTCCTCTTGGTTTGTCTGGTTAATGTTACCTGAGCCAGAAGAGCGAGAGAAACCTCTCCTTTAAAGAGCCAGATTTGTTATCCTGGAAAGCAAATGAATAGGCAGCGGCTGAGTTAAATGTTAGCAAACTTCCGTCTATGTGCTTCCATCTTTAATGCCCTGGAATGATGACAGGCTATATTCGAATACCACAATCCGCTTTGTTCCCCTCATTGCTCACGTTTACCTCCCTGCTCCATGGGAGCGATGGGAAAGCATCCACATATATTAAATTGTAGATGGCCTTTGCAATATGGGTCGGATTCTCACCTACTTACAGGCTAGACAACGTTTAACTAGGCTTGGCAGGATTAGATTTTTATCGATAGATGTTGGTAAACATCGACAAACAGATGCAAAAAGAGTTCCATCAGTAATCAAAATGTATAGCTAGGGAAAGTAAGAAAAATGTTGCTGGAGAAATTAGTAGAGTTGGACTGAAGGACATTTACTTCGTATATTTTGACATGTGATGTTGACAGTTTGGGTTTTAATGGTCATAAAGCTTTAACTTTTTGAATCTCAACATTTGCTGTCAAATCATTATTCTCTGACCCCTCACCCCATAATTTCCCACAACTGAATAAAAATTGGGTTGGGGGTGAAGTAGGCATAAACCCATAGTCATGTGCAACTCTGAAAATTTTAACTTGATTAAAAAGTGTGGGGATATGGTTAAAAATAAAGGTGGATGTTCTCTGCTGAAGTTATGAAATAATAACTATGGAATTCTGCCAGGTGCTACATTTAACTTTGTCCTCCTGACAGCTACCTGCGTCGCAGGCGTGGCAGGGCTGGATGCTCTCCAGACCCATGCACTATGCACATACTTCTAATATTGGCCTAAGATCTGGCAGCTGCCAGACAAGACAAGGATGGCTCTGTGTTTTGGTCACTGGACAATAAAGAGTGTAATTCCTATGTTCCATAAGAAAATAAAGGGCTGGGAATTAAGGGGCAGAATGAATGTGGTGGAGCAACATCAATTGAATTTTCTCATTTAAAATGTGTGTGCATCTGCTCACTGTAGTGTGCCAGTGCTGAACTAAATTACAGTATCGCCATTTCCAGGTGTACAAAAGTCACAAGCCAAGCCCCCCAAAATCATGACAACTTCGAGCCCTTGATGCATAAATAGTCACAGCCACACGTTCGTGCTTTTCTGCAAGCACAAAGGCCAGAAACTTTGTTTATTTTATTGGAGCTGAAATTCTCCCCTAATCACACGCCGCCAGGAGCGGGAGCTTTAAGAAAAGCACCAAATATCGTGAGAGCTGGCAACATTGATATAGGGGTCAATTCTGTCACTTACTCGTGGAATAATACTTCCTCATGAGAGTTCTACTCAGACATTAGGACAGATGACAGGGCTGGGCCCTTGATGTATAAATAATTACAGCCTTAACTCTGTCTTAAAGAAGGTTTTGTCTCCGAATCCCAATGCAAAGCTTTCTGAGAGCCCTTGTGTACAGTCTGATCCGGACATGCCTTTTCTCTAGTCTACACGTTTTCCTTGTGCTTTAAAGTTTCCCCTCTCTTTGCACTGGTGCAGTCACACTCTGGAAGAGCTGGTTTAGTGAACTGCTGTGGCAGAGTTGAAGCTACCAAGAGCTACATCTCCCATCCATCTTTGGATTGCTGTGGATTACAGCATCTCAATCCACTCCGCTTGCATGAGGTGCACTTGTGATCCAGATCTGACCCTTTACAGGGGAACAGTCTGAACCAAAAAATGGGTCGACAGGGCGTTGTTCTCCAGCATATGTTCTGTGTCCTTTCTCTCCTGACAGGTGCACTCTAGTCAGACAAATGCTCAGACAGTATATCTCAGAGGGGGAAATGGCCTCTTTGTTTTCTCTCCTGGCCGTTCCTCGTGTGTAAAAACAAAGTGTGAGGGTATTTAATGCCTAATGTGCATCAGTGCAGCAAACTGTTATGGTTGCCTGGCAACAGCAGGAAACCTAGTTAACAGCATTGGGGCCCGATTGAATCAACTGATAGATCAATTTTCAGGTGTGTTCTCAGCTAGGGTGACTTTCCCAGCATTTGCTGTGACCCCCTTGATTAGAGCAATTTAGTCTGTAAATTATGCATTGTATCCTATTTGGTTTCCATTGAAATGAGGTACTTCCTGGAGAAATTGACCTCTGAGTTTACTGAAACCTTGCAAGTATTCAAGGTTGAAACCAAGAATGTCGCTTGTGTGGGAGTTTTTGCTCTTCTAGGTGGGGAATTTCCTTTCCAGAGGTGTGACAGGCTTGCTTGCTTGCTTCCTTCCACCCACCCACCATGCAAAAGTGAGAGAGACGAGGATGTTCTTTTGAACCAAAATCTGCAAATAACCATGTAGATTTGATGAGAGGTGCGGTCGATTGGTGAGTTCTAATCCCGTCTCTGATTCTGACTTCCCTGTCACTTAACCACTCTGTCTTGATTTTCCCATCTGTAAAACAGGCTAATACTTGCTTGGCATGCTGGGCTCTTATGAGGGTTAGTTAAATAAGGTTTGTAAAACACTGTAATTATACAAACTGCTAAAGTAGTACTGAGCATAGTTTTCCATATTATTAACAATTTAACCCATTCTTAGAACAAGAGTATAAGTTCTCTGCAAGTTTGGGATGTTGTTGTTGGGTCTAGTAGACGCTCACCGTAAATATACTCAAATTATGGAAAGATTTGACAGATGTTATACAGAGATGGGCTTAATCCTCCTCCCCCCAAAAAAAGTTTATTTAGGATCATATGGGGCCCTGCATCTAAAAAGCAACACAAACCTGGCCTCTTCTGCACAGCTCTGAGTTGGTGGTACACACGGCTCTAATGGAAATTCTTTATATAATACATTTGGGCGGGGGGTGTGAAATACATACCAGTGCAGTGGCCCATGTAAACACCACTTAAACCCCACTGCTAATGGTGTAAGTAGGGGGTTGGGTGCAAGTCTATTCCGGGGTGAACTTCACCATCGAATCTTTAGATGGGAAGATTGTGAACAGTGAATTCAGTGAGGGCCAAGTGGAGTTGTAAGATCCATTCCTCTCTGCAGCAGAAACTCAGCAGTTCAGAGGTGTTCTGGAAATCAGCCATGTGATGCCCTAGCTGCAGCGGGAATCAGCCTGTTGCTGACAACGGTTGTTAACACATTCCCCCCTGAACTGGCATTGAGATGGTCGAACTCCTGTGTAGACGGGGATACTGCTTCCGTCATGGTTACAGAAAGGTGTGGTTGAGAATTAGTTTCATTCCATCTAAAACTGTTGTCGGCATCAAGGTCGATTTTCTAGTGAGCTGGCTCATTGTAATCTGCGATCATTTGCTGTCCCTTGAGACCATCTTTGTCTTCAGGCTGAGCGTTTCTCTGTATCTTGCCAGGCATCTAGTAGGTTCTCCGACACGCTCCTCGCATTCATGAATGCAAACGTACTTTGCTGGATTTCAACCACAGCACACGGGCTTGTTCCATTGGAGAGGTTGCTACAAAGGCACATGGCTTGTCCGTTTCCTTTAGGTGTTTGCAGGCTGAAAACGGCCAGTGGAAAAGTGATGATTATTTATAAAGCCCTGGCGGCATCTTATATGTTACATACATGCTGATGCCTTTTGGTCAGCTGCTAGTGTATTGTTTTGAACATGTGATCGTGCGGACTCTGGGTCAGAGGTTGCTCGGTTACAGTGGTGTAGTGGGGAATAATCACACTGAGTTCATTGGGGTCACTCCAGATTTACACCACGTCTGGCTCGTTGCTGCTAAAGGACAGCCTATGCTGGGCTCCTCAGACACATTCTAGGCTGAGCTTCAACTCTGAATTGCAGCATTGTTCGGGCTTTGCACAGTGTTCGGAGGTTCTCGCAGGGCTTTTTTTAGAAAGCAGTTCTCAGTTCTTCCTGTCCCTCCCCCAACAAACCGAGTTGTCTGGATGTTTATTTTTGGAATTGTAAACCAGACTCACTCCTTTTGGCTTTCATTGTTTTTGCTGACATGTGCAGACTCAGCCCTGAAATGGCAAAAGGGGCTGGCTGCTCTGGCTAAGGCCTGGAACGTAGCGCTTAGCTGAGGACCTTTGTTGGATGGATTTTTACTTTAGGAACAAAATGATTGAGCGCATGATGGGCCGGGGTGCAAAAAAGTGGTTTTACTCCTTGCATTTTAATGGGGGAAATGTGTGACTATTGTTTATCATAAAGCACTGTGCAGTGGATGAATGGTTCTGAGCAAAATCTACCAATTATAGGTATTTCTACAATGTCTGTTTCCATGGTACCATATGGCAGGCACAACACTTATTCACCCAGGGCACTTGACATGGCTATTCTGGAACGGGTCCTGCACAGTTTGAGAAACGATATTTGAAATCTTCGGCTGTGTCTGTGCTCTAGAATTCTGCCAGCACGGCCGTGTCGATCCAAGGTGTGAGAAGAAGGGTGATCCCTGACCAACATGGCTGGGTCCACACTAGGAATTCTTTGCCATTGTGGTACAATGGAATTCCTATACCAGCAGAGTGCGCCTCATGTAGACGTAACTGTACTGGTATTGAGTTTTTGTAGAATTCTGCAATTTGAAATTCAACACCAGGATTCTCTTCGTAAAGCCCAGAGATTGTGTCCCCCCTCCAAGCCCTCCTTACCTTCTCCTTTCTCCCCCCCATCCTGGAAAACATCTCTCGTTAATTTAAAATAATATCTCTCCAAATGAAAACTTCCATTTAACATTGATATAATACGTTGATGATTAGCCCCTGTCTCCAGAAACCCTTTCCTGCAATCTTGGATGAAACCCCAATACTGCATTGTCTACTCTAGGCAAATCGAGAAGTATTTGCCCATCTGTTTTTGCTCTTTGCTTCATTTCAGTTTTATTATGCAGAGTGTCCCTGAGTTTGGTTGCTCAAATGCCAAGTCAAAATAAATGTCTCGTGTGTGTGTGGTGTAGCGTCTTCTGCAGTGGAGCTGTGACTAATTTGAGTTATTAAAGAAAGGACCAAGACGACAATAGATTAGAGCTGGAGGAAGATTAAATGAATTTGTGGGGCTTTCAAATTACATTTCAGTCAAGCTGCAGATATTTGGCTGAGTTTTTTTGCAGGGTTTTCTCTTTTACTTTTTAAAAATGTTTAAATTTTTATTTTTTTAAATGTATAAAAAGACCTAATTACTAAGAGACATCTGTGGGTTTGGAAGTCTGAGAATCTGGTTCTGTTGCCAAAAGTAGTTCATGCCACACTGTGGATATATTAAGGGTGTGGGGGGGGAAACACAGCAAAATGCCTCACTTCACAATTTTTTCCCTTTCCCTTCAGTTTTGTGGCTTCTGCTTTAGCTGTGTAGTTCCAGAGAGGACAAACAGATCTTTCCTTAGTTGCCTGTCGACAGGTTTTTTTGTTTATTTTTTGTATTGTGGCAATAGCTGCCCGACGATAGATTTTGTCATTATGCGGTGTCATTTTAGATGTTTGCACTGCATCAAAAGCAAATGAAGGCGACTGCAGTATAGTCTGTGTCTTGAATAACAATGTTTTCCAGCAAAAAATCTGTTAATCAGATGTTTTTAATCAGAAACATGAGTTTTAGTGAGGCGGCCAGTAACCTGCCTCCAACACAAAGAAGTGATGGATCAGATTTCACTGGTTATCAGTTCATAGCCTCTTTTTATTCTGAAGACTGCTAAGCAATGGAGTAAGCTTGACCTTACAATGTAAAATAGAGCCGATGCACTCCAATGTGTTGCAGCCCCCACGGCGTACTTCTCCAGTTCAAGTTTCCTCTCTAAAAGCACTTGGTTTCTTCCTCGAGGCTCTGTCACAATAGCTTCTTTTCCACCAGGGATGATTGGCAAGGACTCAACTTTTAAAGCTCTTCAGTACCACACCTGGCTAGCCAGAGGGGTCACACTGGAGCAGGGAGATTCAAGTTTGTTCGGGTTTTCTTTTAAAGCAGGACTGCAACACTGTTATAGTGTGTTTCCTTTGAGTGAGAGTGTGTGTTTGCATGCATTTAACAATGTATTCTTGTCTAGCAATATCATTCCTCTCAGTGATTTCCATTGTACAGTTCCTTGGGGCTGGCATTTCCCAGTTCATGATGAAATTGTAACAATGGTTGACATTATTTCCCCTTCGGAGCAGCAGCAGAGATGATCGTATCCTGAAGTCTTGTGATCTTGGCAATGGCAGCTGCAATTTTAAGATGACAACATCTTATTTAATAGTGTTTTTAATTCTAAATTGTTTTCCATTTGCACATCCGCATATGCATATCTGGACAAACCCCCTCATTTTCAGCCAGGCTTACAAGCTGTCAGCAAGGCACTGCTCTGGTTAGAGGCAAAATATAAGCCTGTAAAGAGAACAAAAGGCCTGGTAAAGTTGCAGACACACTAGAGAGGCTGTGTCTTCAAAAAGCAGTTCACCAGTGAGAATGGGTATATGGAATGAAAAGGACGTTACCATGCTCTGAAGTAACTTCTTTCCCTACCAGAGGGTACATGGTGAACAAGCGTAAACGGAGAGACTGGGACAATGGGTACAAGAAGACTATGACCGATTAACAGGATTAGGCAGAGTAATTCAATTTTTATTCAGGCAAAGTTGCTGACACTAGGGGTTTTCCCCCTGAAGAACAGATCCTCTGAGCTGCTGTATGAGATCTGACTGCTTTTAGCCCTCTGTGATTTCCTAAGCAAAACTGACCATTAGCTACTTAGCTGTATTTGCATACTGCAGGTGTGACTCCCTTCCAGTGACAGCCAGGGTGGCTGGGATTGATTCAATTGTTTTCCAATCACATTGAAAGCATTATGCTAATTGGATCTGGGTTTGAAATTCCTGCCACCCCAGACAGTTCAGGTTTGCTGGGTGGAACAAAAGGGTTTAGTCTTGATGTGGATCAGCAATAAAAACAACATCGTTTTTGAAAAGGAACTAGACATGGGGAGGCACTTTGCTTTAGCGTTTGGGATTCTTTTTGTGGTACTGAAGCGTTCGGTGGCGTATGCATGAATCACCATATTAAAAAGGCCACTCGGAGAATGTCATTAGGTTTCAAACATACTGACAATCAGGTATTCTGTCATAGTAACGATTTTATGGATTGATAAAGAGCAGTTGCTAATTAAAAACCTTTTATGTATTGTGAGTCAGATCCTCAGGTGGTACAAATCTGGGTTGTTCCACTGAGGTCCGTAGAGCTGTGTCAGTTTATACCATCTCAGGGTTTGGCCCTACGCGTGTGTAATGGCATTTTGTGTGACTCGTCACTTGGGTTGTTGTGTAGCTTGGCTTTTCCATTTTGCAATCCTGACCCGTGTAAAACAAGAGAACCTGGTTACTTGGACGTGCACCAGAGGTGACATTTTTCTCATTCATGACTTCTCAATGCTTACAGGTTAACCCTGGGATCACCAAGTGCATCTTTTGAGAGAAAGATCAGAACAAGGGTTTTGTGTCCATTCACAAGGCAGCCTTCCGATACATCTATGAATGAAAGCCAAGAGACGGCTGAGCGGCGATCAGCAAACTCGCCTTGATTCAAAGCGGCTATGTTCCCCTGCTCTTTGTAGAAACTTATTACACAAACCAATGTTAGCTTTTATTTTCTCTAACTATTAAGGGTTGCTGTTCTCCAGAGTTGATATCATCACGAGTCAGAAATGTAGACCTGCAATATAGAACGTGACTGCCTGTCACCTTTTAGTTATTACACAGGTGTATAATACACCTTAGTGAAGACTTGCTATAATTTTCCTTTGTCCAAATTCTGTGTATTCTCTGTGCTATTGCAAAGCAGATATTCTGATGCAGCTTGCTTTGACAATACATTAATACAGTTCACCTGGCTTGAAATTAAGAAAGGAAATCCATTGTGCAGCCAAGGTTTTGTTCAGTTTTTGTTGAATTTTTTCCTCCCAAACACTTACAAGTCTATGTCATCTTAGCAGGAGACCATCTGATTTGCACGTCTGGGCAGATTAAAAATCCATTTGTCTCCAGGATGACTGATGGATGTGCTGGGTGATGCAGGAGATTTTTTGGGGGGGTGGGGAAACAGAGACATCTCAGAATTTTAACAGACAACAAATAACCTGGGGATTGGCCAAGATAAGGGAACGATTTGAGTGTGATCTTCACCGTGTTTGAATTTTCTGGGACAATGTCACTGACATGGAGCGTTGTCTTAGTGTACGGACTTCAGTGAAAACTTCGAAGGCCCGTAGAAAAGAAAGGCTCAGTTTCAGGCTTCTAAATAAGCAAACACTAAAAATCTTGTTTGGATAATAGTGGGAAACACTGGAAAATTGAGTTAATACAAGGGCATCTGTGTATGTGAATGCTTGGGACAGGAAAGCTTCATTGTTCTTTAACTCTGCTAATGCTGGACCAGATGGGAAGCGAAGGCCACTTCACGCATTAGCTGGCGCAGATAAAGAGCAAAGAAGAGAAGGGCCCTGGTGGCTGATTAGAGGTTAACAGGAATCTTGATTTGCAGGAGGTGTTCTGGGAGAGAAGCAGATGGCCAGGAGAGCGTCCCTCCAGCTTACTCAGCTGCTCAGAGAAGCTTACCACGGCCTCTTAATACAAACAAGTCTACTTACATCTTCTCCGTTTAAAGTTGCAGTGTAAATTTCTTACCCCCGCCCCTCCTGGATTGCAGTACCTCTCTTCGATGTGCAATTATTTGTGCTTCCTGTTTGTTGGTGGGCGCACGTGCGCATGTGTGTGTGTTTGTGTGTACACAGTCTTACCAGATCGCAGCACCTTTGTCACAGGAGGGAATTGCTTTCTAAGGGAAAAGGCTGAAATTCATACAGCTATCTCTTCTCTAATTGGATCTCAACCCTCTGATTTTTGTGTTTTGCAAGAGAGAAATTACAATTGATTCAGCTTTTTCTCTTTCCGTTTTTGCTGAAAAGACACATTTTCTCTATGTGTGGCAACACCTGCCTAGGGCACGTCTGTGAATCCTGGGGAATCAAAAGAGCAACAAGAAAAGTGGGTTTAATTGCACACATCTTCAGCGGAGTCTTTCTTGCACTTGACACACAAAAGGCCATCCCTGCGCTGTTTGAATAGAGCGTGGGAGGGCTGTGCTGAGAAGTACTCTCCATTACTATCAGAGGCAGATGATCCACTTTGCTAGAGCATTGTCATGTGCAAATGAGTTCATGAGCCCATCTTCTTTCCAACTGCAAGGTCAGGGACAGAGCAATTGTCAATTTCAGCTGGCTGGAGCAATTGATCTATTAGCTAGAAAGCTTTCTGAGCGTTTGCTAAGCTCTGTTTCCTCACTGTGCAGGCCCATGCAGAGATACCTTTCTACAAAGCATGTGTATGCATTATAGATATTGACTGGTTTAGGTTAACCCTGGGAATGTTACTGTTGTGTTGCCTGTCTTGGAAATGTGACCAAGAGTAGGTTATAAATAACACCCAATGCGGCAGTTCTTACTCGTTGTTATTGGTTTCACCCCGTGGAAAACAAATGGTTTTTCCACTACTGAGCTTGAGCTGCTGTCAGTGTGTGTGTTTATTACCATCACTGAGGAGCCGGAATTCAGTTTAGTTTTAAGATCCCTTTCCGCGATGGCTTGGAAATTCTGAAGTATTTTGGGTCACCTTATCCCTGTTTATATACTCGTGTTGAGGACTGCAGCCCAGCCGGGGCACATCTGCTGAGTCCTGTAAATATCCATATCTTGTTTCCCATTTGTTTTCCAAGTATTGGTCTGTCTGATGCTGCAAAACGTCTGCTTATCCACAGGCAAGCCATTCTGCACATAGCTGTATGCTGCCCCATAATTGACCTTAACTCTGACTGAGAAGGGCACATCTCAGGGAGGCAGGTGGGGGAGGAGCAGGATGGCAAGGGTACTTTAAACATCCCTCTTCTGTAAGTTGGATGACAAAAGACTGGGGTAAGGTCCAGCAGATGCCAAATCCGATGATGCATGCCTTCTTGTCTGTTTATCACTATTACATGCCTGCTTTCCAGTCAGCTTGGTAATTGGACAGCGGCCTGTTGTGCTGCAAACACAGATCTGAAATCGGGTTAGTCTGATTAGATGTGGGTTCCTGGGAGCTGGGGGCTGGGAGCGTGGAGTAAGATGATCGGCTTGTAAGAGAGATGAAGCTGCGCTGCCCAGCAGCCAGTCTTTGTTGGCCAGCATGCACAGAGAAATTACTGAGGGTTTCTGGAAGCAGCATGTATTGGCTTTCTCTTAGGTTACTAATATTGATCTTAAAGGAGCTTTCCCAGAATATTAGCCTGGTAGCTATGAAGTTACCTGAGATTTTAACGGAAAGGCCTAATTGCCAGAAATAAATAAATAAATAAAGTCAATCAGTCTCATCTTGTCATTTCAAGCTAGTGTCCAACATGGCCATCTCGGTCAGTGAAACAAAGGAGGTTATGCTCTTGATGCTGGAGAGAAGCTAACTTCTCTGATTTTACGCTTCCAAGAAGGGCAATTTAAGTTCTGTGATTGAGAGAATAGCTGCAGAACACTGAAATGCCTTTGAGAGGCGTCTGGGTCAGCATCTCCCTTGTTCACTTCTCTTCTTCGTTCCTAGCCATCTCAGCGAAGGAGCAAAGTGGTCGAGAAAGTTGCCCCTTTGCTACCGAGGTGCCGTGAGTCTGAATCCCAGAGTGGCTAGAATGCTAGTCCAACAACACAGTCCGTCTTCCAGAACTTGGTTTCTGTCAGGCAGTTTGTGTCGGTCCAATGCCAAATCCTGGAAATGGTTGGTCCTTGAGAAATGCTGACTAGCGGGATTGTGCCACTGCTTTGCGGGAGACAACCAAACCCGCCGCCTTGCGAAATCTAGCAAGTCACAGAACAAATGCTCCAAAGTGGGAGAACTGCAACTTCCATCAAAGCTTTAGTTTAAATCTGTTTAGTCAGGGAGTGACACAGCATCTCTGGTAGAGCTGGGAACTGAACCCAGATCTCCTGAGTCCCAGTCTGCTGCTTTAACTATTTCTCCTCAAGTTTTTCAAACCTCTCTGTGCAGCACACGCACTGGAGAGCGGGGAGAGTTAAACTTGTTTCTTGGACTACAACTTCTTATGCCCTGTCTCAGGTGAATTTTGGTTTGGAAAGTTTGAGCAAAATCAGTTGAGCTGTATTGGAGTTGTGCAGGCATTGAAACATACATTGTCCGTATGTTCTGCTCAGAAGTTTTGCACTTGGGTAATTCACAATTCTCTTCAGCTAGAAATGTTTGATTTTTATATATTCATTTACTTTTGTAACTCCTGTGGGGTTTGAAATGGAATCCAGACGTGAAGAAAATCAGCTCTGTAGTTTTAAAGTTACAAATGTAGATCTGGTAAATGTGATGTGCATGCATCAACTTTATATTTCGTGTTTTTAAATGAATTTGTTAAGATAAGGATCCCCCAATTAGAGATGCTACTGGAAAGATCTTGCCAAAGCTAACTTCCATAACTACAAGTACTGAACTGATTTTCTTCAAACTTCATTTTTGAGATCTACAAAATAAGACAATTTGCCAGTTTCTGACTGCAGCTGTCTTTGAGTCTGTAGCAGGAATGAGTTAGGTTGCAGACAACTGGGACTCCACCTCTGCTGTTGAAACTGGAGGAGTTTGTAAGTGCCGTTGGTTGGATAGATCTACACATCAAGGAATTTAACATGGCCTTTAAGGACACTTGTGCTGACACCTCAGTGGTCTTGTCTCACTTTCAGACTTTACTATGTTTGAACACTTGGTGAAGTCAGCTAGCTCAATTCTTCACAACTGTGTCAGAACACAGTCAAATTTTGTTGTGTAGACGATCCATGCCGCAGCTGCCACCGTGCAGAGCTTGCAGAGTTTAAAGCTCCACGGAGGAAAATGCTGCCAGGCCAGTGAATCTTTTGCAAAGGATTAAGGAATTTTTAAGTGCCACTGGCAGAGCTTGGGAACTCCCCACACCAAATAGCTCTGGATATACTTCTAGTTTTGTTTTTTAAATCCAAAATTAAGTAGTAAACCTTACCATTAATGCAGCGTCAAATGTGAAAAATCCAGAGTTTGAAATCAGGAAATTTAAAAAGCTGAGATGCAGAATTCTGCATTAATGTTATTTTTTTGCATATCTATATTAGGAATTGTGGAGTAGTCATGCCATTCTGTTGAGAAGCAGCTCATTCTTGTCCCACCTCTTCTATAGGTGGGAATGGAGGAAAGATCTCACCTCAACCTTTCCCCATTTCCCTTTGCGGCTGCTTGTAATAATCGCCATTGTGCTGGCAGAGAAGACGTGGATGGGTTTTTGTTCAAAGTGCGTCGAAGCTGCACCTTCACTGGATGGAAGGGTTGCCATTTGGGTTGCCTTCTCCCGCGCTGATGTCCAGATCACGATGCTTCTGGCCCCTGAAATCAAACCCCAAGTGAATAATATGCGTGTTCTTTTGGACCGGTTGTGGCAGACGCTATACACCACTGTGTGAGCTCACACCACTCTGCGCTGAGTTTGTTTTATTTTGTGGCTGTCATAGCGGAGTAAAGCTGCTGCACAAAGCTAGCTAACTTGTTACCTGTTTGAAAAAGGTGAATTTCTCTCTCCTGGGTGCTGTGTGCAGGTTCGTGCCCTGGGACAGGAAGTTTGAGTATTTCTGCTTTATGTGTTCCATTATCCCCAAGTCATTCGGTAGGTAAATAGAGTTCATTTACGAAGGAGATCTGCTGATCCTGCACTGTGTGATTTAAACATTTGTAGCTCTGCTTAGTACAAACTTTATACAAGCCTTGTTTAAACACCCTTAACCATTCTCTGACCTAGCAGTGACCTGCTGTATCAGGTTTGATGAATCTATGTATTTTTGGAACATGAATTTTGTGTGTTATAAATGGGGGTCTTTTGAGCCCTAGAACAAATGTTTGGGGTGTTGTAATGGGGGTGAGGCAAAAGCAGGTGAGGAGAGAAACTGTAGCTATTTCTTAGGAGAACTGCAGCTCAGATGAAATTTGACAAGACCTTAATTACGACTGAGAGACTTAATTTTTTCATGATTTCAATCCTGGCACTGTCGCTAGGCTGGCAGCAAATCAAACACTAAGTTAGTTTGTGTTAAATGCATGCTTGGAGCAGAAGATAAAGTCCTAGATAAGCATTCAACTGTAGGAACTTCTTAAATTGAACTGCGTGGGGGAGAACACAGAGCAAAATATAGGTCTCTTCTGTGTTACCTGATCCAGATTCAAGCAACAAAGGGAGACATAAAACGACCTCTTTTGTAGTGTGTCCATTTTTCAATATTATCTGGATTCTCCATTTGCTGCGAGAGAATGCTGTTATGTTGTGGTCCTAGAGGAATGCATATAACATGCCACGTACGTTAGATGACTATCCAGCAGTCACCATTAAAAAGACATTCACTGAATAGTGGAAGATGAGTTGATCACATACTTTGAATAGGAATTTGAGGAGGTGGGGTGGGATATGGGTCATAAGGTAGTGACTGGGGGGTTACTAGGGTTCCTTACCTGTAGCGGGTCAGGGTTGTGTTATTGGGTAGGTAAAACATTGTATGTTGGGAGCCAGGGATAGTTGCTTAGATAGAAAATGAAATAAGTAGATCAAACAAAAGCGGTTTCCTTTAACTATTGCTCCTGAATTCCAGAGATCCGCACCCCTCAGCCCCATAGCAGGCACCCTCTCCTCAAATTTCTATCCCTAGGAGTCGGGGGGTCCTGCTTTGAGGAGGGGGTTGGACTACATGACCTCTTGAGGTCCCTTCCAACCCTCATCTTCTGTGGTTCTGTAAGGGAAGGGGCCCCAAATCCTGCACTCCAAGGGTAATCTCCCTTTAAAGGGACTCCTCCCCACTGTGGCTGAGTCCCACGTTTTGGGCAGTGGGGGCTGGAGACATGACAGCCAGGTGGCTCCCCGGCCTTGCTCTGGTCTGTCTGGATCGGGAGGGGATCCCCCTTGTCGTTGGGTGTGGCCGGTTCTCCCCCGGATCACAGAACATGAAGTAACTGTGGGCAGCTGCAGGTTTTCCTAGCGCTAATGTAAATAGTCCCAAATAACTCCCTCGTTGCAGCCAGTTCTTCTCTCTAGTTGTGTTTCATTTCCAGCTAAGCTCATGATAAATATTTTGTAGAGAGTTTCTAGTTGATCTTAAATAGACCCGCTGCCTTGACAGAGAGAATCTAAACTGACACTTAAGGCTCTAATGCCAGATTAACTTGTCAGATGCCGGCATGTTGAATGGTCTGTTTTGCTCTGAGAATGTAGGACCTGAACCGAGATCACTCTTTGCCTTCGAATCACTTCAGCAGCGGACCGGAGATGGCAGAGTGCGGGGCCCATCAGGTCTCTGGTTTGGATTGGCACCTCATGTGCATAGAACAGCTGTGGAGATTCGCACCCGAGATTGCCTGTTTGTTTCTTGGCCCAGTGGAACAAACTAGCTTCCTGGCCACGCCTCGCTGAGAGTCAGGCGGCAACCGTTGTTCCACGTCCCGGTGCAGACACAACCCGGCGGGGGGGGGGGTCAAGTTGTGACGTGGTTCCCAAGTGAACGTGAGGACTTCCGTTCTTGCTCTTCACAAAACCAGCATCGCTGTTCAGTCGTGGCTGCCCAGGACCAAGATGGCTTTGACAGAGGGGTGTGTGAGAAGCCTGCATCCAGTGCGGTCACAAGTGTTAAACTCACGCTCAAATTACCCATGCCTGGGCCTGGATTCAGATTGCGATTATACCGGTGTAAAGTGAGTAGTTTTATTAAGTTAGTGGAGTTCCTCTGGGTTTACACCAGCTAACTGAAAGTAGGCCCTGCCCCATTGGTCCCTGTAAAGCAAGGCAGTGTTTATAGCTGATAATTTGTCTTAAAGTTTCTTTGTTTTTTAAATTATAAAGAACTTTGTTTCAAATCCTTCTCACTCATTCAAAAAGTAAACTGGAAGGAAACTGGAAGTGAAACTGAGGTGCTGGCCAAGGACCGCAGACCAAAGATGTGGTAAAACATAAACGCTTTGGAGTTTATCCTTGGATTTATGTGACTTGGCTGTGCCAGAATGGATTCATGCGGAGTCAGGGGCTAGTAAGTTAGTTAATACGCTGTCTCCTCTGGCTCTTTGCATAGATCTCTGCTCATTCAGTGTAAAAGAGCAAGTTACTCAATGCCAGGCTCAAGTCCTGAGTGGAAATGAGACACAGAGGGAGCTGGGGTTGCCGGATTATCCTTCCTATTTTTGAAGTTGAACATTACCAAATTAGATGCTTTTATCCAACACATGGACTGGGTTTTAGTCAATCCAAATGGCAGAGGTCTGTTTAACAGGTCTATTTTATTTTTTTCTCCCTCTGGTTCTAAAGTGAAAGCAGGCCTCCCTCCTTGACACGTAATCAGATCTGAGTGTGGGTTTTGGCGTTGCTTTAAAGAGACTGGCAGTGAATAGCCTGTTTTGATGCCATTTATTAAAAACCTCTGGTAGAATTTGTCTCGGAAAGCCTTTGTGAGGGTTGGCGTATGCACAAGGGTTTTATGCAGTTAATGTGTTTTAATCTTTTCTCTCTCTCTCGTGTCGTTAATTGTAACCCTTTCAGCTGTCTGCCGCCTGCTCCAGGGGGATGGTAGGCTCTGGAGAGGCATCCATTGAAATCGGTTCCTAATAGGGCTCTGGCGACGCAGGCAAAGGGAGCATAGGGATAAGATTGTGGTCGAGGCGCACAGGACTGCTAGTTAAGTACTCGGGTACCATGCCGGGCTTTAACATAGACCCCCGGGGCAACCCTGGGCAAGTCAATTAACCTTCCTGGGCTTTTGTTTTCTCAGGGGGTCAGGTAGGAGAGGAACTAAATACACTTTACAGATCCTTCATTTGCCTCTCCCCTGTGGAGGTCGGCCAGGGTTTCCAAAGGTGACAAGTGATTGTGGGTGCCTTGATTCTTGGGTGTCTGCATGAGACTCCTCAAATGTGCTTGATTTTTGGGAAGAGGGCTGCTCAGCACTTTCTTCCAGCGGGGCCCCTTAAAATTGCCTCAGGTCGGGCCCCCCAGAATCACAAGTCACTTCTGAGAATTTTGGCCAATAATCCTTACATGCCTCCCTGGGCACGTGGGCGTGCTGTGAGGCAAAAGGCCAAATGCCTTGTTTGTGAAGCACAGGGAGTTACTCTGCTGAGAAACTATAACTGCAAAGTATGGCTGTTTATTTCCTCTGGTAGCTTACTTGTGCAGAGAGCTCTCTGGCAGACGCTAGAATTTCTTAGCTACTGTCTTCATTTCTGAAGGAAATTGACAAATGTACAAGCTTCTCTCCATAACTTCATGCCCCTTTGTCTGAAACATCCTCCCTTGCACCAAAAGACCTTCCTCGCCCTTTGTTTCCTGCGACTGATCTCTTCTTTCACTCTGAGGCTTAAGTATTTGTTCTGTTTCTTTCTAAATTGGAGTGGATCTTCTTGGCCCGAGGGGCCCTGCTGTCAGATGTGTTTGCAAAGTGCCATGCAGACCTACAGTGCCCTGATGGCAAATAACAGAGAATATTTATTCCTCTGCTTCTGACTCCTTAGAATTGGTGATGCTTTTGCTTTTAAGAGCCATCAGGTCTTTTCCCAGTTGAGCCCGGAGATGCGGGTGTGTTTTTTAGTAAACAAATAGGCATTTTGGTTAGGCAGTGCAGCGCAGCAACGTTAAACTGAGCTGTGTCTGTGGATGGGTGGGTAGGATTCAAGGCAGAATACCGTGGAGCTGCAAAACAGAAATTCCATTGAAGGTTGGCTGCTCAGCTGTAATTCATTGAACAAACAAACATAAGGTTAAAGTTCACGGAGAAGCAGACAATACTGCCACGCTCTAAGCGTGAACCACCTTTTCTTGACTGATGGCCAGTCCCCTGCAAGGTGCCTTTTGTTCCAGCCGTTTTGAAAAGCGTGTTTTTCCTATGATAGCCCAAAGCAACCTGGCTGGTTGAGAGAAAAAGCAAGGAACCTGCATGGTGTTAATATGTCTTTGTCGGGAAACGGAAAGTGTTGGCCGGTTCCTCTTAATCCGAACGCGTCCGGGTAATACCAGGCAAGTAAATAAGATGACACCATGCATGCAGGGGTCACTCGTGTGAGGAAGTGCTTGCAAGATTGGGCCCCGTGTCTTTAAGGGAAGAATGACTGGAAGAATGGATGCATCACAGAAGAGCGCTGTTTTCTTCTTTAGACTTGGCTGTTAAATAAAGTTGCTGAAGGGCTGGGGGTGTGTTTTGATGGCTTAGTGTGTCTGCACAGCCAGTCATTTCAGAGTACAGCCACCCAGTAGGCCTGTGCCCAGAGCAGAGCTCTGTTAGTAGCTTTCCAGCGTCATAGTGCAGCCCACTGGTGAGTGTATGTGACGGGTCCTCCTCACCGGGAATTACAATAGCAGCATGCACACGCAGAGGAAGATTCATTCTGGAGCAGTGTCTGTGTGTTTCATTCTGCAGGATTTAAGCTGAGCACCGCAAAGACAGAACGTGCTGATTATACGGCTGAATTCAGGGGTGGAGGGGGGGCATCAATTCTACTGAGCTGGCATTTTCTCGGACACCCGGTCTGAATGGATTCGCGTGTCACTGTCCTGGAATGATGCAGGATGAGGCAGCACGTGACCTATCAAGCTATCAGTGCTCACCTCCGATCAGCCCGTGACGTCAGTCTCAGCTGCCAACTTGTTCAGTTCTCAGACCCCTTCGTGGTTTCTTCCATGCTGCTCAATTGTGCGCCCCACACACATCCCCAGCGCCATCTCAGTACCACCTTCAACTGCCACCTCAAAACTCCTTTGCCCTTACTCCTACAAAAACCTGACCACAGTTAAGCTGCTGGTGTGTAGACACGACTGCCTGCCATGCTGATCAATATTGTCTCATTTGTTCCTTGTATTCTCCCGTCTGTCTGTCTGTGTCTGTCTGTCATTTCTTGCCGTCTATGTAGATTGTAAGGCCCTTGGGGCAGGACCTGTCTGTCGGTTCTGTTTGTACAGCAGCTAGTGCAATGGGGCTCTGGTCCATGACTGCGGCTCCTAGGAGCTATTGCAGTACAAATAATACTGCAGTCTATGAACTCGATCCTCAAGAAATAGTTACATTTTGGATGATATTTCTTGAAATGCACAGGCACTTGCAAATATGAGTGCCATCAGCATTCCAGAGCATTGTGTGGGGGTCCCTTTGCAAAGCTAAGATTGCCTCTCTTGTTTTTTTTTCTTTTTCTCTTTCTCTCCCAGGATTCCACTTGAGTGGGACAGTAACGGAGCCGGCAACTGCGACAGAACCAGAGATGACCTACAAAGTGGCCATCAGCTTTGACCGTTGCAAGATCACGTCCGTGACATGTGGCTGTGGGAACAAGGACATTTTTTACTGCGCGCATGTCGTGGCGCTCTCGCTGTACAGGATCCGCAAGCCAGAGCAGGTCAAACTCCGTCTTCCCATCTCAGAGACCCTTTTCCAGATGAACAGGGACCAGCTACAAAAGTTTGTTCAGTATTTAATCACAGAACACCACACCGAGGTACTGCCCACAGCCCAGAAACTGGCTGATGACATCCTGTCCTCCAACTCTGAGATCAACCAAACACATGGTAATTCTTATTTGCTGACTTATGCTAATATCTTTATGCTGGGGGGATAGAGAGGGGGGCTGGCGGTAGTGATTTCACAATAGTGGACCTGGCCTTCCTTTGTGCCTTGGCTGTCTGCTTCCACACACAGAGAGATGAAAGGGAGCAAATTAAATTGATGTTCAAGTGCCTGAGTTAGTATCACGTTGGCATTCGACATTTGGATCTGCTTTGGTCTCTGTTGTTAGTTTCATGTTTATTCATTGACCGGTGGATCATACAGATAAAATACAACCAAGGGTCACAGATGATGTGCAAGAAATGGCACAGAATAGAGGGGGAGGCTGCACGTGCTTCTCTCCTCTAAGGAGAATCCTTTGTGGGTTAAAGCGTAGCACGGGACGGGAAGTCAGGAGAACTGTTTGATTCTTGGCTCCGCTCTGGCCAACTCACCTAATCCTTGTCTACACCAGAGAAATCTTGGAAAACACTCCCTCTTCCCACCCCAGGTCTGCGCCATCGATGTGCGGTGCCCTGGAAGCTGAGCCTGCCTAAAGCCGAGTTAGAAGATGCACTATTTAAAATGCTGGGCATAGCAAGGCTTCGAACGTTGCTATCTCCAATGGAGCTAACCCAGTGGGAGCCAAAGGCTGATGAGGATTTAATTTCTCTGTGCATTAATTTGCCAACTGTAAAATGAGAATACCGATCCTGCCCTACTTCAGAAGGGATGGGGGAGTTTGTGACACTCAATTCACATTTGTAATGTGCTTTGAGATCCTCCTTTGGAAAGCATTGTATCGGTGAGCCCTAGTGATAATTGTATTGGTCCAGTGAGCTGAGCACAACATTTAGTGCCAGGATCTCGTCTGTTCTAATCCAGCTTCTGACATGGCCTGGAGTGAGACACTTATCACCAGGGTTTTCAGAGAGGCAGTGCATCTTCAGCTCTCTGTGGCTTTATTGGTGTCTCAGGGCACGCAGCACCTCTGACAATCATCAGTCTGTGAGTTGCTGTGTCAATCTCTCCAGCTGCAAAATGGAGATGATAATACTTCTCTGCTGCGTAAAGGTATTATTGTGGGGATTAATGTATGTAAAGTGCTCTGAAGATGGAAGGCCTGATATAAGGGCTAAGTATGATCAAAACTGGTCTGAATCCCTGTGTAGATCAAAGTTAGCATGAGCAAAAATGGCGGCAACTCTCGGTTGTGAACCTAACCATTGGAGTTTCGCTGGTGGGAGAGCCAGTCTGAACCATTTCACAGCACTTCTTTCTCCAGAGTTGGAAGAGCCTGAAGACCCTGTCCAAGGGGAATGTATTGGTTGCTGTAGAATCAGCAGATAGAATCCTTCATGCTTTACAGATGCTTTCTCCAAGAATCAGGCAGCACACACAATACTGAAGGGGTTTATTCACAATACCGGGAAGTCTGAGAAATCAGCTTCAACTTCATGGGGTTACAGTGGTCAATTATATACCCTTTCTTATCGATTACATAGTAAGTTTAGATTCTTTATCTATTCACTTACAAATACAGACATTGTTCCATCTGGAGAGAAACAACAATGATAATGGTAGTTACATACATGCAGAGACACTTAAATACTTTACTTGCATCAAGGATGTTAGGGTTACACTCGGTGGGGGGTAGGGTGGAGGGAGAAGGGAGGGGGGATCTTTACAGACAGACAGAATTTCTAAAAGCAAATGTGTTGTTCTTATCGAAATTAAAATCACTAAAGAGGACATCTGGCTACCTGGGTCATCGGATGTCTGCATGAGCCATTGTCCTTGAGGATTAGCCATTTACATGAGTTTTAATGTACAACTTGTTAGCTGAAAACAGTCTCAAGCCTTACACATCCAAAATCATATTGATTACGAGTCTTGTAAAAGTACAGACGGTTTTTATTTAGGGTCTAGCTTTTAAAGTTTGGAGTAATGAAATATTCTTTTGAAAAACCCTCTCTCTATATAGACTAACGAATTATCTTGATCTGACAAAGCAACACATGCTTGCTAAAAGTAAGGGTCTGGCTTTCTAAAACATCGTGGTTAGCTATCCAGTTTCATAAAAGAGATCGCTCTAACGCCAAAACTTAAATACCACATGCCGTGACACAGACACGCTTCTGGGGGTAGATGTCAAGATCCATAATGCCAATCGATTTCTCTCAGTCCATCATGATTCAAAGCATGGCTCAAAGAACTAAAGATAAAGCATCAGGTCCCTCAGATGACTCGTGTTTCAAATGGCCCAGTAGAAAATTTGAGTGTTTTGAAGCTTGTTGTCCAGGTTTTAGCTTGTGAACTGGATCAGTTTGCAACCTGTTCTGGGTGCCACCATTGCAGTTATATGGAAAGTGCATCTTGAGCAACAAGGCCTAAATGAAGGAAGCAAGGAAGTTCTGCAACCTCCATCTGGAGCGGTTATGTATCTGACAGAGAGAGGGTATACCAGAGATTCTTCTAACAGCTGAAACTGGAAGAAATCTGAGGTAGGCCTAGTCTGTTTTTCCCTTGCCCTGTCCTTCCTTGCCAGAATCTGTGCTATCCTAAGACAATCTCTGTCTCTTCTTGACGCTGTGATTTTAAAACATGTACATTTTTTTTATTCGCCCATCTCTTTGGGAAGTTGATTCAATTCCCCTGAAAGTTCCATCAGATGGAAACACTTTAAATGGTATTTTTAAGATGCATTTCCTAATTCCACCGTCCCTAATTGTTCCTACTCTTGTCTAGCTGAAATCCTCCTGGTGCCAAGCTTTAGCTCTTCTTCATCGTCTTAAAATCTGAGGCGTCTTCCAGCATGCTAGCCTCGTCAGCCCAAATCTTAGCCAGCTCTGCCAGCAGCCTGAGTTTCTTCATCTTGGAGAAGGAGCTGTCTTCCCTGAAATCCCACGTTTCCGTAAAGAGCAAGCATTTAAACGTGAGATCAGTATTAAATCTTCCATACCTGGCTCCGCTCAGAGCAGAGGCTGCCTTTTATAAAGATGCAAGTATCGATCTGATCACTCGGTGTCCTGCCGCTTTGATTCACACTCACTAACCAGCCCTGCTCCGAGCTGGGAACCCTTCAGTGCAGCAAGTCATGCAGAGGCAGCGTTGTCTAGTGATTAGTGCAAGCAGCTGGGAACTGGGTATGTTGGATTCTTCACCTCATTGACTTGCTGGGTAAGCATAGGCCAGTCACTCGGCCTTTTGTGTGTGTCTCTATTGCCCCATTTATAAAATAGGGATGATAATGTTCAGACGCCTCCTAGAGGTGCTTTAGATTCCTCTGCAAATTCAGAACAGCCAGCATGGAGAGTCATGCGCAATCAGCTGCATCTGGGAGCCCATTTGAGGCTTGAGAGTCACTAGCATTAGGGCTTGAGAGTCCTGTTACTGGTGCAGCAGTGGTGATCCACCTATTTACCGTGGTGGGCTGCATAGGCAGCTCTCTGTGCATTATGTGGGCCGCATCCACACAATACATGTACTAACCTGTACATCAGAAAAAAAAGTTTAGTATTTGTTATTTGACATCAATGTATCATTCAGGCCGACCCAGTGCCTTTCATTTCAGCCCTGGAAGGTGTCTACTGAGAGCGTTTTAAATGAGCAAAGCAAGTCACGATGTTCGCTGGTCAAATGAATTGATGTACTGCAAGGCTGGTATGGCGAATTTGCCACCCTTGCTTCCGCGCCACTGTTGACGGTACAGCTGGGCTGAGCGCATGGAGAGCGGCAGCGGCAGAGCCTGCCTGCAAAGAGGGGGAGCCCTGCTTGGTGTGGGGCGCTCCCCAACCAGGGGCTGTCCCCTCCCCAGGGACAGCCCCTCCCCAGACTGCCCCCCCAGTGAGGGAATGCCCCCCATCACCCAACTCCCCAGAGACTTTTCCCCCAGCATCCAGACCCCCCCCAACAATGGGCTGGCACGGGTGCCAGCTCTGCAGAGATAGGGTGCCCTGCCCAGGGCAGGACGCTCCCCGCCCCAGAGATTTGCTCCATCCAGCATCCAGTCCCCTGCCGAGGGACTGCCCCCTATGCACTCAATGCCCCACATCCAGGGAGTGTGCCCCTGTATCTAACTCCCCAGCCACCAGTCTCCCAACCTAAAAGTCGGTCTTCCATGCACCAGCTACAACCCCCTCCCTGCATCCCTGTCCCCTGCACTCCTCTTGCTGCATCCCCCACAGTTCTAGGCCCCTGCACCCTCCGCCTCACGCCTGCTGGTCTCCTGCCTCAGCTGCACCTAGCTGTGCTCTGCAGCCTGCCTGCTACTCCGATCGGAGTGCCAGCAAGCCTGCTTCCACTGGGGTCACTGGACCCCGCGATCCTGCGGGGTGGGGGTGCTGAGCACTCATGCTGCTGGGCCTGATCCTGCTCGTAGGGGAGGGGGGGCTGATGCCACTGGGCCTGATTCTGCATCACTGCATTTTTGTGGGCCCCTCACTGGCTCTGCGCCCGGGCAGGTGCCTAGGGTGACCAGATAACAAGTGTGAAAAATTGGGATGGGGCTGGGGGAGTAACAGGCACCTATATAAGAAAAGCCCCGAATATTGGGACTGTCCCTATAAAATCAGGACATCTGGTCATCCTATAGGTGCCTCTCCCACCCCGCCCGCGTTACAGCCCTGAGGATGTTACATGGGCCGCTGTGGTCTGCTGATCGGGCCACGGGTTGAGAACCACTGCTGTAAGGAGTCCGTTAATTTCCATGCTGGGCTCAGATCTGCTTGAATCCCCTTCCTAGCAGGACACTTGGGATCTCCAGCAGTCAAGGGACGCAGCCTAACAACAGAGCCAAAGTATCGTGCTTGAGACATGAGGATTCCATCGAACCGGGCCTGCCGGAGGGCCACTACATGATCTCTTTCTGTCCCAGTCTCTGCATCATGAGATCTGCTTGACTGGAACATTGCAGAGAGCAAGGGGCTCATAACGAAAGTGTCTCCCACTCTTAACCCCTCCGTGATCCGAGTTTTCTTTGACAGCTTTGATAAGGTGACCACAGAGACTTTCATTCTTAGCATTTTCTTCTGAGTGCAGACTCATTGGCTTGCAGTAAAGGTCAGTGGAGCACAAGACGGTGGGGTTGCTGTCATTAACGCTGCAAATCAAATTTTGTTTCCTGTCCTTTTTCCTTGGGCATGTGCCCTGGGTGGTAATGCCTGGCTTTGGCGCCAGCAAGGGAAAGCTGTTCAAGGGGCAGACTGATCTGGTGGTAGCTGTTTCTGCTGCGGTACAAGCCAAACGTACTGGAAGGCTTTCTCTCCCCATCAGCACTCCACACCCACTTTCTACTCCTGCTAGCTGCCTGCTCTCTTCCTCCCCCTCTGGATGAGCGGATTTACCTTCATCCCGGCCCCTGAGAGTTCATGGCACTTGGATTCATGCTTTGCACAGAGATGACGATGATTTTGTTTGGTGGAAAGCATGGTTCTGCCCCAAGGAACTTGCAGTCTAAGACGATGGAGCTGGATGATAATAAAGCACATGGGGCAGATGCATGAAGAAGAGCAGTTTTGGTTTGCATGTGGGTTTCTCTGGCGGATGCCCCTCAAGTGGGGATATTGCTGCTGAGCCGCGTGAGAGAAGTGTGTCTTTGAGGAGCTAATGGAGGTGGAAAGATCAGGAGACTCTTTAAACTGGTCAGGGGAAGTGTGTTCCAAGTGAAAGGGTATTGCAGGAGAAGGCTATGAAGCAGTGATGAGTCAGGATTCAGAGGAAAAGGGCTCAGGAAGGCAGTAGAAGGAGATGGAGCCCAGAGGGCTCTGAATAGCAGCAGTGGTACACTAACAACACTGGCCAGTTTTCACTATTGCAGCTCTGAGAAGCAGCAAAAGCACTGGCTGCAAGTCAGTCTGCAGACTCAGGAAGACAGCTCTGCATGAGATTATATTTGGTTCATGTTTGGAAGGTTTTCCTCCCTACCACACGAGCTAGCTCTGAAAAAGATTTGAGGGTCCTTGTGGCTCATCTGCTGAACACGAGCACCCAGTGTGGTGATGTGACCAAGAGAGGAGATGTGATCCTGGGCTGCATAAACAGGAGAACTTAGAGTAGGAGCAGAGAGGTTATTTGACCTCTGTATATGGCACTGGTGGGCCTGCCACTGGAATTGTCTCTGCAGTTCTGGTGTCCACAATTCATAAAGGATGATGATAAATGGAGATGGTTCAGAGAAGAGCCAGGAGAATGATTAAAGGATTAGAAAACCGGTCTTATAATGATAGACTCAATGAGCTTGATCGACTAATTTAACCAAGAGAAAGCAAAAGGGTGACTTGATTATAATCTATAAATACTTACCCGGGGAACAAATATTTAATAACGGGCTCCTCAGTCTAGCAGAGAAAAGTCTAACACCGATCCAATGACTGGACGTTGAAGCTAGACAAATTCAGACTGGAAACAGGATGAGAGTAATTCACCACTGAACAGTTTACCAAGGGTCATGGTTTATTCTCCATCGCTGATGGTTTTTAAATCAAGATTGGATGCGTTTCTGAAAGCTCTGCTCTAAGAATGATTTTGGGGCAGTTCTCCGGCCTGTGTTGTGCAGGAGGTCAGAGCAGAGGATCACTGTGGTCCCCCCGGCCCTTGGAATCTATGAATCGATAAGGACCTCAGTGTGTTTAAAATGAAAGAGTTGGTCCTGCGGGTGTTGATAGCAATCCCTCAGGAAAGCTGCTTACTCACCTTGCGCAAGTGGATTCTTGGGGTTTGGATCAGCACTTGTTAGCCAGGAGAGGCAGGGATTGCTGTTTGCCAGAGGCTGGGGATGGCCGATGGGATGGATCACTTAATGATTTCCTGTTCTATTCATTCCTTCTGACACACCTGGCATTGGCTGCTGTAGGAAGACCGGATACTGGGCTAGATGGCCCATTGGTCTGAGCCAGCATGGCCGTTTTTATGTAGTCAGTAGGGGAAAAATAGGGCACTGCTGGGGAAGGGGAGGCACTAGATGGCTTAAACAGATCTTTCCATAACAGCTTCCTCTCTCGCTACTCCGATCACATCAGCCCTTCATCAGATCCCTCCCATTGCCTTCTGCATGAAGCTTACACTTCTCATCCGGACAGCCAAGCCTCTGTCCCATGCCACTGATCTTTGGGCTAGAAGGTGGAGTGTGACTGTTTCACACCTTACATGGTGTTAGTCTCGCTGGTGACATTGCGGGCTCTGCAGAGCCGGGCACCAGGAGGCACAGTAGGGTGCAAGCCTCTCCCTGGAACGTTGAATTTACAAATATCTTCCCCTCTAGGGTCCGTCAGTTCAACTCTTGGTCAGCCCAGGGGTGGTGAAACCCTCCCTCTTCTTTCAATGTGGAGTGTAAATAGAAACTCCGTGAGCACACATGGGTTCTTCTCCGAGTGCTTGCTCATGTCAATTCCAAGCAGGTGCACGCACTCCGCATGCATGGTCATCAGAAGGTTTTTCCCCCAGCGGTACCCGTCAGGTCGGTGCAGACGCCCCTTAGAGTGGTGCCTTCATGGTGCTGTGTATAGAGCCGTGCCGCTCCTTCAGTTCTTTCTTACCACCAGTGATGGTTGTCGGAGTTTCCCCGCCTTCCATTTGCAAGCTTTCTTCTAGTAGCGGTTCCTGTTAGTTTTAAATCGAGTTAGAATTAGTTGTGGTTAGAGGTGTAGTTTAGAATGAGTTAGGGGAGTTCATCCCCACTTGTGGTATTCCCCTTCCCAGGGCATGCCGGGGGCCCAAAGTTTTAAGCCCTGTGGTGCTTGCCATAAACCTATGCCCAAGGGCGACCCGCACGACTCCTGATTCAGGTACTTGGGGGAGTCACACCCAAATCGACCGGTGCAAGATCTGTAAAGTGTTTCGCCCCAGGAGCAGAAAAGAAAGGCGTGCTAGGCTGAAGCAGATCCTGATGGAGGCAGCTCTATGCCCACAGGCCCCGGACCGAGCACCTACCTAGCGTTTTGGTGCGCGCTGTCCTGCGTCGATTTGAGACCCGGTGCCGAAGAAGGGCTTGGCCCCCAAGAGAATCCCGGCGCTGCTTGCCAACGCACAAAGCAGTGCAGCATTGGTCTCATTCGCCGGTGCTGTGCAAGAAGCAAAGGACAGGTCGAGGTCGCTCCCCTACAGTGTGTACCGTGGGAAAGTACGCTTCCATGTCGCGCCCCCAGTCACACTAGACCAAGGAGTTCCCAGAGCTGTCTACACTGCCCCTGCAGAAGCCCGTGAGTCCGGCATGCAGGAACTCTTCAGCGAGGGATAGCGAGTTAGAGGAACTGGAGCTCTCCTCGACGCCAGACACCTTTGAGGCAGCAAGGGACTTGATCGCCATGATGGCCCGCAAGTCCCCGGCTTCGGCAGAGCCGACCAAAGACCTCCGGCACCGCATGTGGTGGTGCCATCGAGAGGCAAGCTGGCAACGAGGTGGCACCAGTTGCCTTCGCCACGGCACCGGTCCCTGAGGCATCGGGGCAGTCACCCTTGCCACTGCACCGCTTGCCTGAACCATGGCACCAGTCACCATTGCCGAGACGCTACTCGATTTTGCCATGGCACTGGGCTGTTTCGTCGTGGTGCTATTCGTTGGTAGATCAGCACTGCCAGTCGCTGCCCCGGCACTGATCACCTGGGTATTGGCACCGTTCGCCATCGCCTCAGCACCGCTCCTCCGAGCACAGGCACCAATCCTCCACGCACTGCTCTCCAGTGCCGCAACACAGTGCTACGACACCGCCATGGTCACTAGGGGGGATTCCCAGTCCTCAGACTTGGATCGTCTCCACCCAAGGGCAGCAGGCGCAGGTCAAGCAGGTGCCGCGCTGCAGAGGACAAGGGGCAGGGCCCGCCCATGGGCACATGGCCAGTTCTATGGCAACTGCCCCAGCAATGGCCCTTTGGGACTCCAAGGGCATACCATCAGGCCCAGGGAATGCACTCAAGTGGCCCTTACTCAGTCATGTCAGAGACACAGACATCCCACACCTCGGAGTGCAGAGCCCCTCCCACGACTGAGGTCCGTGATTGCAGGGAGAAGGAGCCTGCGGCGTCTGCCAGTGAAGGGCACGGTGCCAGGGAGGGCGCCGGCACTGAGGGGTGCCCTGAAGGGAATGTGGAGGAACCGGCCTGGGAGATGCTGGAGGCTGAGAGCCTTGTCCTCCTCTGCCCCAGACAAAACGGTGGCGGCTCGTCGGCCACACTTGTCCCGATGGACGACAGAGCCCATCAGCAGCTTCTGAGACGGGTGGCTCAGAACTTGGGGTTGCAAGCGGAGGAGGTTAAAGAGTCAGCGGACCCGACGGTGGATATCCTGACGCCAGAAGAGCCCTCCAGAGTAGCCTTGCCTCTCATTAAGACAGAGAATAGCAGTCATTGGGATAGTCCAGGCCAGGGCGTTGCTCCCAGAGGCTCATTTCCAGACCATGAAAGCATTGATAAGGGGCTTCAGGAGCTTTCCCACCACCACAATTTGGAGTTGTCCCACCCTTCTAGGCCACATGGCCTCATGCACCTTCATGGTCAGACACGCGAGGCTAAGACTCCGACTTTTCTAGTTGTGGCTCGCATCAGTGTATTGTCCCCACAGGGACAAACTGGACAAGGTGGAATCCATTCCATGTCAAGTGCTGGAAGCCCTGCGGTGGTGGCTAGATCTACAGCCGGTTTGCAGGGGAGCCGTCAGTGGTGCTGGCCACGGATACCTCGGCTCTGGGTTGGGGGGCTCACCTCGGCTCACTCACAACGCACGGTCTGTGGTCCGTGGATGAGCTGTCGGTCCATGTAAATGTCCGTGAGCTTCGGGCAGTGCAGCTGGCATGTCAGGCTTTTCTGCCTCAACTTCAGGGGACAGTTATGTCTGTGATGACAGACAAACCCCAGTAATATTCTATATAGGGTGAATACACAACTCTCTCCTGTGCCGAGAGACCATCAGCCTGTGGGACTTCTGCATAGCCCGCTCTATCCACCTGGAGGCATCATACCTGCCTGGAGTCCAGAACGAACTAGAGGATCATCGCCGCCGTTCCTTCACCACCCACGAGTGGTCTCTCTGCCTGGACATAGCAAGAGACATTTTCCGAAAGTGGGGGTTTCCCCAAGTGCACCTCTTTGCGACGCACTCCAACAGGAAGTGCCATCGATTCTGCTCTTACTGGAACCACAGCCGAGGTTCCTCAGCGGATGTATTCCTTCTCCCGTGGGGCCAGTTCCTGTCATACACCTTCCTGCCATTCCCTCTGATTCACAAGGCCCTCCTGAAAGTCAGGGGAGACAAGGCCTCGGTCATCCTCCTAGTCCCAGCTTGGCCCAGGCAGCACTGGTTCACAGCGTTGCTGCAGCTGTCCATAGACACCCTGGTCACTCTGCCTCTGGGCCCAGATCTTATCACTCAGAACCACGGACAGCTTCGCCACCCCAAAGTGGGCTCGCTGCACCTCACAGCGTGGAGGCTGCGTGGCTGGTTCTAGGGAGGTCATGTGCTTGCAGCAGGTGCGGGAGGTCATCCTTGGTGGCTGGAAGCCATCCACCAGGGCGGCATACGAAATGGAAAAAATTCTCCATCCGATCATCTCAAAAGGGTATTACTCCCGACCAGGCTCCGCTGCCCCTTATACTGGACTACCTGCTGCACGTGAGACCACTAGGGCTAGCTACTTCATCGATGACGGTGCACCTAGCAGCAGCCTCTGCGTTCCAGCCCGGGGAGGCAGATCGGTCTTTGCCCACCCCATGGTGTCACGTTTCCTTAAAGGACTAGAACGGCTTTATCCTAGGGTTTGTCATCCCATCCTGGCTTGGGACCTGAATTTGGTGCTTAATAAGCTAATGGGGCCCTCATTTGACCCTCTGGCTACTTGCTGCCTTCTGTACTTGTCCTGGAAGGTAGCCTTCCTAGTGGCAATCACCTCAGCAAGGAGGGTGTCAGAACTTAAGGCGTTGACCTCGGACCCACCATATACTACAGCTTTCCTCCCCAAGGTGGTCTTCCACTTCCATACAAGTCAGGAAATCTTTTTGCTGGTGTTCTGCCCTAAGCCACAGACTAGCAGCAGGGAGTGTGCCTTCCATTTGCTTGATGTTAGCTGGGCGTTAGCATTCTATCTGGAGCGTACCAAGCCATTTCGGAAGTCGAACCAATGACAGACAGGGTGAGGGGCAATCTGGTGTCATCCCAACGAATTTCGTCATGGATTACTTCTTGTATTAGGACCCGTTATGACTTGGCTAAGATTCCAGCCCCGCCCTGGACAGCACATTCAACCAGGGCACAGGCAACTTTGGCAGTGTTCTTGGCACAAATTCCCATGCAGGAGATTTGTAGGGCTTTGACCTGGTCCTCCATCCATGTGTTCACTTCACGTTATGCCATCACCCAGCAGGCTAGGGATGATGCGGGTTTCGGCAGGGCCGTGCTGCAGTCAGCCATCTCGTGAGCTCTGCCTCCGCGGGTCAGCTTGGGAGTCACCTGCTTGGAATTGACGTGAGCAAGCACTTGAAGGAGAAAAAATGGTTCCTCACCTTTCGTAACTGTTCTTGGAGATGTGTTGCTCATGTCCATTCTGAGACCCACCCGCCTTCCCCTCTTGTCGGAGCTGAATGGCAAAAAGGAACTAAAGGGGTGGCAGGGCCCTATATATGGCACCATGAGGGCGCCACTCCAGGGGGCGCCAGCACCGACTCGATGGGCACCACTGGGGGAAAACCCGATGATCGTGCATGCAGCACGCGCACACCTGCTTCGAATGGACGTAAGCAACACATCTCGAAAAATAACAGTTACGAAAGATGAGTGTCAGCTTTTTTTTAGAATTCGTTACCTATCCTGGTTTGGCTAACACAGCTAGAGCGGTGGCACCATCAAATCTTTTGCCATTGCTGGTAGGAGGGGAGCTTCCCTGACCTACTGCCCTGACCTGTTCCAGTTTCAGTTACTATCTTATTTCCATATGTTGTGTCACTGTTTAAATCATCAGACTTCCTTAGAAAACCACATCTGATCTCGTTTGGTTGAAAAAGAGAGAAGGCTTAGGAGGCCCATCAAAAGACATGATCCTCCACGCCTCCACGTCTCTGCTATTTTTCTCTCTCGTTATAGTTCATTTACTTTCTGGTGCTTGTTTTTCCCCTTGGAGTTTTTGTCCGGGCGGCTTTCATTCACTTTTGTTTTCTCTCCAAACGTCAGAGAAGCAGCCCACCCGCTTTCCGTAATGGCCCATGTGCGATCATAAGACATTCTGAAGTGCTTCAGGGCAGGCCGTGACTCAGCTGGCTTTGAGATCTGCTCCAGGATTTCCTTCTCAGCTGTTGGGCCCTATGCAAATGCCTCAAGACACTTTTGACCTCCCTCAGAGCTTCCAAACAGTCCCATGCGAGGGTGACTGGGAAGAGCTTGAAGCAGAAGTCTTGAGTGCCCTAGATAGGAACTGAGCTTCAAACTGTGCTGCAGTGCAGATCCAACACCATCAGCCTTGTGGTTCTGTTTGGATCCTCGTGGCTGTAGAACGTGCTGCCTTCCCAGCCTTTGTTCATATCTTCTTTGCTCCACTTTCAGTTTTTTTTATTTACTTTTTTTTTTTTTTAGTACTTGCCTATGAAATCTCTCACATGCCCAGTTCCGATGTGGCAGAGGACGTCTCCCTCTCACATGCAAGCAGTCAGACACCAATCTCATTCAAACAGCAGCTCCATCCAATTCTGATGTGCCGTAACTTTTTAGCTGCAAGCTTGTGACTTTTGCAAAGATGAGGCAGGTGGCTCAAAGGTGAGGGAGGGGCTGAGGTCTGCTGCAGCCCTTTGCATTCTGCAAAAGATTCGGTCCATCCAGGAGGAGCAGTAGTGCCTGCAACATGTAGCTTTGAGACCCTCAGAGCTGAAAGTGATGAGGGCGTTTCAATGCCTAGACAAATGCATTTGAAAGCGGGGCGGAGGAAACCAGTGTGGAAAAGCAGTGGATTATCAGAGTCCGTGAGCCCCAGGACAGCATGGTCTCTGATACATAGACTTACCATCTTAACCTCCACGATGCAATGCTTTCTGCTTTATCCTCTCCGGGCCCAGGCAGCTCCTTTCTCACATCTGTTTTTGTGATCGCTTTTGCATTTGATTAGTAAACGTGCTTCCTGGGCAGGCACGCTGCTTTGGAGCTAGGCAGAGGGGTTGTTGGCCTTTCTTTCACACCTCTGACCCTCTTCGGGTGAAGGACTCCCTGCCACCCGTAGCCAGTCGGCCGTTGCCATTGGTAAGGGAGAGCTCCAGTAAAGAGCATGGCACGTGGCCGACACAAACTCAGAGGAAAGCCATAAGAATCGCATTAGTAAGCACCAGTCAGGGAACTTGGCCATACTCAAGCCCTTGGGGTATTGACATGAGGGCCCTGCGGCCATTGGAGACAAGCCAGGAAATATCTAATATTCGTTGATGGGCTGCTCTTCTCTTTGTCCACCTGCCATTTGAACAACTCTTCCTTGTAATCATGTGAATAGAGCTAGGCTCCAGCTGCCCCCTACAGTCAATTGTGGAAATTCCTCCTCTTAAATTCTGAGACAGAACTGGGTTTTCTCCAGATCTGGCATCTAATTTCTTAGCAATTTGTTTAATCTTCTCTTTAAATAGCAGGTTTTATCTCTAGATGCTTTGCTCTAGCTTTGCTCCCCATGAGGAGGCATCGGTACGTGGATGGGAACTTCTGAAGCACCAAGGCTGGAGTAAGGAATGGGTTTGTTTGGCTGGCGCTAGTTTGACCAATTTCATTTTTAACTGTACCGCCAAAGGCTATGCGATGGCTTTGCGTAGCTCCCTTTCCACGTGAGACGTGTGACGATGGTTCCTTAAATCTAGTTCTTCTAGGCTATCTGTCAAGTGTATCTGAAAACAGACTTTTTAGAACAAGAATGTAGCTATATAAACAACATTTTAAGCAGATTCCATGTTTGCTTTACAGTTCTCTGCTAACTTGGAGGCCCGATACAGAACCGGTTTTAGTTATATCACCACATTCTACTGGCTAGGTTACCACATTGTGAAAACTGGCAATACGCAATTGACTAATTTTATCATTAATATTTAAACATTTTACAAATCCTGTTGTTTACTCTTAAATGTTTATCCGTTTCCCCAGTGTGACTGGTACCAGGTTATCTGCTTCTTCCCGGTCGCATGTGTAGGAGTCTGATGTTACAAACATCCTCCATGAATCTTTTATATGAATGCAAAATAAATTCACAGGTAATAATTCGATTTTTATTTTGAATGGCAAGAATTTTATGTTACTATTCATCCCAAATCTAAGAACTGGATGTGAAAACAGGGTAACTAGTTATGGTGAAGGGGGCAATGTTATACATGAAATACGCTCACACACTTCTTCTTTCTTGCCATTATATTTTTGTTTATTTATAGCAATGGCCGTTATAACTGATCACAGGATGGAAATCATGGCCAGGCTACTCATGACAGCTTGATTATTCCAGTTTTGCATATTTTTAAACAATCATCTTGATCATTATGCGTAGGTTTAAACTTAAAACCCAGTGGCCTGATTTTTCAGCGGTGCTGAGTGTCCACAGCTCCTAGCGATGTCACTTACCAATCATCACCATACCTTTCTGTTCTATACAGTCCTTTGAGATCAACTGATGAAAAGAGCCAGATGAGAGCTAGGTGTTGTTATTGAAATTTATGAAGGAGGTCAGTGTCACCCCCACTTTGATGGTGGGGAAACTGAGGCACAGAATTGAAGTGACTTGCCCAAGCAGGCCAGTGGTAGAGCCAGGAATTAAACGCAGGTCTCCTGAGTCCCAATCCAATGTCCTGTCACTTAGTTCGCACTGTTTCCCTAGTAAGGTGGGAACTGTCAAACTAGATCAGACCCAATGTACATCTACCCAGGATACTGTCTCCAACAATGGCCAGCGCCAGATGCTTCAGAGGAAGGTATAAGAGCCCCACAGTAGACCGATATGGGGTATTTCTGCCCCCTGTGTAGGTCTCTTCCTAATCCCTTGGTTCAAGTCCTGAAGTATGAGTTTTTATATTCTTCAACACTTTTTTTTTTTTGTTAGCATTAACTATTACAATTCTGGCTATTCTTGTTATCCATATGAACATCCAATCTTCCTTTGATCTTGTTAAATTCGTGACCTCATTGACTTCCTGTGGGAATGAGTTCCACAGTTCAGTTGCACATTAGCTGAAAAAGTATTTCCTTGTATCAGTTTTAAATGTGTCACCTTTCAGTTTCATTGGCGGCCCCCTGGTTCTTGTGTTCAGAGGCATTGGGCCATGTCTACATGGGGATAAAAGCCCCACGGCATGGCTGCAGCTGGCTTGGGTCAGCTGACTTGGCCTCATGGGGCTAAAAATTGCTGTGGAGACATTAAGGATGGAATCCTCTGCCCTCACAGGGTCCTAGAGCCTGGACTTAGCCTGAACCCCGGGAACCCAAGTCAGCTGAGTGGGGCCAGCTGCAGGTTTTTTATCCCCATGTAGATATCCCCATTAGGAGCAGTGGGTGCTCAGAACGTTACAAACTGTGACATGAGAGGAAGGATGGCCCAGTGTGCTGACGTGGGAGACCCAGTTCAGTTCCATGCTCCATCTCAGCCTCCCTGTATGACCCTGAGCCAGGTCACTTATTAGCCCATTTTACAGAAGGACAACAGAGACACTAGCAATTCTCTACCTCACTGGGGAGGGTGTTTAGCTAAATACGTTAAAGGGCTGAGTGCTCAAGTCCTATGGGGATGAAGTCCAGATAAGTACATAAGATACACAGACAGATCCCTGCCTTGGATAATTACAACAGTTTCTCTCTCTCTGCCCTTCATTAGTGGGGTAGAGGAGATAACCAGGAATGCAGAAAAAAGATTTAAAAACTTTAAACTGCAGCCCGGTGCTGATCCAAAAGGGTCTCAGGACCAGTACCTCGGGCTTGTCCCTTCAGCCAAAGTCGTAGCGTTTTGCCGTTTGCGTCAGTGGAAGCTGGCTCAGCCCACGGTCTCCAGTTTAACGTTAGGAGCGGCACATGAATGTTTTGGACTTCACCAGTGACGGCTAATTTCCTTTCTGCTGTTTTAAATTCTGCCCCAGTTATATTGTTCTTTCGATTGTAAATTATTCTGCTGAGGAAATAGCAATCAGTGTCTTTCTTTGGTAGGGCAACGTATGTGCCTAGGGCTTGGCTGGAAAGGCTCGCACGCACCGATTGGTAGCAAAAATTAAAGGAGTTTTTTAACAGGACGTATAAAATACAAGTAATTACATCTTAGCAGGTCTAATGAGGTCAGTTTCTAACCCTATAGGTGGCAAAACGGCTTCGTTTTGTTGCCCTCTCCTCAGAAGCAGCTATCTGGATCAACCAGAAGTACTAGAATTCGATTTTAGAGGGGTGGTTTTCGATCTGTTGACTTAGCGACACTGATTGTATCTCGTGGTTTTAAAAAACGGTCTCGCTGGGAGCTGAGGGTGCTCAGCACCTCAGGATTGGACCGGTTGTGTGTGCGCGTGGTGGTTCTTAGAGGTGGAGAACCTGCAGGAAATTCTCAGGGACCCTGCTATGATCAGGAAGATCAGAGCAGCCTTTTCCAACCAGCCTGTCGTGAAAGGAGAGATGTGCGATCCTAAGCAAATTCCTGTCGAGTAGAGAACACGTCATAAAGATTTAATTGGAAACATTTTAGCCATTGCTTTCCCTCTGCTGTCAGTGCGATGTCTGGCTGTTCCAGAGCTTGACCCCCTTACTCACTCGACTGATAATAAGCATGAGAGAAGTAGGTTAAAGTTCAGCAGAGCGTGTTCCAGGCACACTGATTTTTCACTGTCACCCTTTTTCACTGAGGAATTTCTGTCGAGCTCTTTTGCTTCACAGAACCAAAACAGTCTCTAGCACAGAGAGTCTGAGTTTTTTGTTATCGAATGTCAAGCACCCAGATGCAGAGATGCTGATAATTTTTACAAAGTAGCCGCATTGTTCAGCTCCTTCCAAAGCTGCCTTTGAAGACTTGGAAAGGTTTTAAAATACTATATATTTTTGGTTAGTGTAAACTGACAGTGGCACCAAGATGCAAAATGTTTTTTAATTTAACAGGAGTTCGGCACAGCTGAGTGCTTCTGAATAAATATTGCTTTGTCCTAGATAGACACAAACTGCATTTTATCTAGTAGCTTCTGAAAAAAATCCTGTCAACTGTGTCTTTCATCTCTAAGCTGAGCTCCTTTTGACTTTCCAAGGCATGCCTTGCAAGCTGCGGTATTTGGGTATCTTCCATGCAAACAGCAAACTGTGCTAGGCATATCAGCTATGCAATGTTCTACACCAACAGGCCCGTTGCCTCGTTAGCATGAGCCTGCAAAGCAAGGGGCGCTCACTGATTGTGAGCATGAACGTAGCAAAACAGGTATTCAGAAGAATTTGAAATACGAAAAGAAGAACAAGAGAGGTGTGAAGGGAAACCCAGTCCCTCCTTGATCTTTGTCTAAGACACAAATATTTTTCCCTCAGAAATAGCCTGGTTCAGCTGTTAGAAAATGTGGCTCCAACCCTGCAAACCTCCATCCCACAAGCAGACCTGCTGGCGTCCATGGGGCCACTTGCGGGAGTGAGGCCTGCTTGTCGGAGGAAGGTTTGCGAGAACCAAACAGAAATCTCCAAACGCCGGCAGGAGCCAGAGGAGAATCTCAGCTGTCAGCTCTAGTGACATTGTCCGTATCCTCTTGGTATTGCAAGACTCACGCCTTATCTTTGCTTTAACCTGGCTCGAGTTGGGTTCATTTTATCCCTCTCCTCCCCCATTTTGGTTTGTCATCTTGGGCCCTGCTCCAGCTGTTGTATCCACACCGACACACCTGGATCTAATTGCAAGGCCAGGGTGTTGGAGTGTTAACTCTTCGGTGCAGGGAGCAGCGGTAACCGTTTAGGCGGCTAACCCCGAATGGCCCCAAAGCCTTTGATTTCTCCCTTGTCAACTGAGGAAGCGTGCGAGGGGAGAGCACCCAGCTCTGGCATATGCAGCTTTAAACATGATTGCTTCCTTTCCACAGGTGCACCGGACCCAACCGCTGGGGCCAGCATCGATGATGAAAACTGCTGGCATTTGGATGAGGAGCAAGTGAGAGAACAAGTGAAGCTGTTCCTGTCTCAGGGAGGGTACTACGGCTCTGGGAAACAGCTCAACTCCATGTTTGCCAAGGTGAGGGGCTAGCTGCTCTTGTCCTTTTGAAATTCCCTGATGCTCTTCACCACGCGAGGCTTTTCCAGCTCTTCTCTGCGGTCGGCTGCCTGACCGTGTGCCCAGGCTCAGTTTGCAATCGTTGCTTGGGGCTTTGAGCTTCCAAAGGCCCCGCTCCCTTCTGTATTGAGACACGTTTCCATCCAGGCTTCACCATTTCCTGCCACACACTATCCATTCCACTCCATGATCTCCCCCACTAGGGGTGCCCCGAGTCCTCTGAGAAGTGACTTCTTCCTCGCTCCCAGATCCCCGGGCCGCACAGGATGTGGGAGGGCTGCCACGCTGTCTGTCCAGGAGGAATAAAAGTGAAAGCTGCTGGAGGTGGCACCGTAAGATACGCGCTCGCTGCTCCATTTGTGCGTGCTTGCAAAGGCAGGTCACGCCGTTGGTTCTGCTCCTGTCGTGAAGTGGCACATCATGATCTTTAACGAGTCAGATCCCAATAAAAGCATAACGCTGTAGCCTGCGCTGTGCCGATTAGAACCGGGAGACGCCATCTCCAGTGAGTGCCGGACTTGGAGCAGGAGGGTGGGACCAGGTGACCTCCCGGGGGCCCTTCCAACCCTCATCTTTTAGGACTGTCGAAAGGATCTTGGGTAAGTTACTGTCCTCCTCGCGCCCTGGGTGGGCTAACACGAGTTGCCTCGAGATAGCACAGCAACCTGCTATCCTGCAGACTGATCTGACCTCCCCAAGGAGGTACGAGATCCTGTTGAGACGGAGCTCGTCTGCAAAGAGCCTGAAAGTGTCTTTAAAAACCTTCTCCTCTCCAGCTGGCCCCTCCCTTTTCTAACTAAGGGACATCTCCCGACCTCTTTCTCTCTTCCTGTCCCCCCCCCCCCCCCTGCAGGTTCGAGAGATGCTGCGCATGAGAGATTCCAACGGCGCCAGGATGCTGACGTTAATAACCGAGCAGTTTATGGCAGATCCCCGGCTCTCTCTGTGGAGGCAGCAGGGAACGGGCATGACGGACAAATGCAGGCAGCTCTGGGATGAACTGGGTAAGTTTCCCGTCATTCAGAGAACAGCAGGGCTGTCTGGGCTGCTGGCTCGTCAGCTCCCATGTGACGGAAAGGGCTGGAGAGCGCTCGTCTCCCCAGAGCGGCCTGGACGCCGGTAAGTATCAGCACTTAGCGACTCCCAGGGCTGTGCTGCAGAGGGCTAGATGGCTAAATGCTAACCTTAAAGCAGATTGTGGGTTTATACTGAGTGAAAAGTGAAGGCTTGTCTGGATTTCACAGTTTGAAAACCCCCTCGAAAGCATCATTTGCTTATATCTGTTCTGCAAACTGAGCATGATTTAACCAGGTGAGCTGCGGGCCAAAGAGAAGCCCCGCCATGGGGTTAGTCTGAGAGCTGCATTGCTTTGGAGCGTTTGCACCAGTTCGTTAGTATTGAAGATTAAATCTCCATCAGGAGAAATAGAAAACAGCTGAGCTGCAGCCTGACCTTAATCTGCCCAGAGACGGGTTTATTTATCTCCCCCATTTGTTACGACTGGGTGTTTCCCTAAGTCAGGGAGGGGAGGGGAAATAGGAGAATTGCTTTGGTTCTTTGCAAACTTAGCTGCAGAACGTCTGTGTGTTGCCTCTCCGGGGAGGTGACCAGAGAGATCTGTGCTGGATGAAGCTCCCTTCATCACCCAACTGAAACCATTGTCTGTCTAGGGGCTTATTTTAATCATGATGGGCAGATTTCCTTATCTTTCTGATTCCTCCTGAACGGCTCAAATGTTATGTAGCAGCATAGCAGACACTGCAAATCAACCCAGCAGGAGGAGAAAGGCATATGCAGACTGTAAAACTCAGCCATCTCAACCTGAGCTACATGGATGGTCTCCTCATCTTATATCACTTGACAGGAGGGTACATAAAACCTTTTTCCATTTCCCAGATAACGTCATGTTGGATTCATACCGTTTACCAAGCGACATGTTAAAATGAGAGTCAATCCTCTTAGCATAACCTGCAGGGCCCTCAAACAACTGCAGGCAGAGACCTCTACACCAGTGGAGGTTTGGGGGGGATCAGAGTCAAAATATTCCCCAAAGATCCCACAAACTACAGAGCAAAGCAGCAAGGACTTCCAGCCCCTCAGCCAGGGGGTGTAGCACTGCACTGTAGACGATTCCTACGTTGATGGAAGTCGTTTTTCCGTTGATGTAGCTAGTCTGTCTCCCCAAGTGGCAGTAGCTAGGTTGATGGAAAGGTTCTTCTGCCACCTTAGCCGCTTATACACTGGGGCTTAGGTCAGCTCAATTGTAGCACTCAAGGAGGTGAATTTTTCCCACCCCGAGCGATGTAGCTAGATAGATCTAAATTTTAAGTGTAGATCCTGGCTTAGCCTCCAAACTCATGTAGACTCATAAGAATGTCCGCACTGGGTCAGACCAGTGGTGCTAGATACCAGGGAGCCTCTCGCCCTGGGCATTGGGGAGCTCTTTGGGTCACACCCATCCAGCCCATTGTCCTGTCTCTGGCAGTGGCCAGTGCTGAATGCTTAAGAGGGAACAAACAGAACAGAGCAATTTTGGGTGAGCCCCATCCCCTGTGGCCCACTCCCAGCTTCTGGCAGTCAGAGGTTTAGGCACACCCAGAGCTTGGGGTTGTGTCCTTGACCATCCTGGCTAATAGCCATTGATGGGCCTACCCTCCATGGACTGATCTCATTCTTTTTTGAATCTAGTTACATTTTAGGCCTTCACAACATCCCCTGGCAATGAGTCGAGCACCACAAATCAGAGACCTAATGAAGACTAGATTAAAAGCCTAAGGGTCTTATTTTTCAAAGTTGCTGGGCAGTCGCAGCTCCTACTGCTTTCAATGGGCACCTCTGAAAACCAGGGTAGCATCAGCTGTTGTACAGCTCTGTGGACGTTTGGTCGTCCAGGTATTTCAATGCTGAAACGATGGCCCATTCTTGGCTGTTGCACTACCATGCTTAGTTCCTGAACTACAAATGCTGCTAAGCCACTTAGCATGTACAGAGTATTTAGTTTTCAGCAGCTGTTAAGTGCACAGTTTCACATTCCATTTCCTTTAAAGCACGCCTGCCTGTTTGTCTAGAGACGATAAGAGCTCTAGTAGCTGTATGTCTATGCTCTGGAGAGGTTGGTAGCGACTTCGCAGGTAAGGTTGCATTGAGATTTTCCCTTACAGAGGGACTAAAATCTCTTCGGTTCATGCGTTAGTGATTGATTTACTCTCCAACGCTGGGACAAGCTAATCCGAAAACAAGTGAATATTGTTTGGAATCTTTTCAGTGACCTTTTAGCAGAGGAGACATTTAAAATGGTCCTTCCCGAAAGGTTGCCTCTGCTTGTTCAGCTAGAGGAGTCACGCTTCTCAGAAATGCCAAACTCAGGGAGGCTACTTTTAAAATTAAAACCAGAGGTATTTCCCCTTGTTCTCCAGAACCTAGAGTTTTGTCAGAAAGAGCTGCCAAGTGCCGATGGGTCACAGGCGCGCAGACTTCAGTTCCGCCATTTCTATGTACAAATTGTGGCTATTTAGAACCATTCCAACCTCCAGTGTCATCCCTTCATACAGATTTCCCTCTGCCCTTTCCTGACTATTGACTGGCAGCCGCCATTTGCCACCTGATGCTATAACTGAGCCTCACGCCAGTACAAAACCAGAGAGAGAATTACATACAGTGTCATTTACGAAAGTCTCACCAGGTGTGTAATCATCATCAGAACAGGCGCAGGTAGAACTGACAAGGCTGCGTTTGGGTTGTTCCGGAGGGCAGCAGCATGTGCTGCCTGTTTCCTTATTGTTCAGTTTCCGTGGGTGCAAGGCGCAGCCTGGCCACTTCCACTCAACAGTCACATGCTCTTAGGTGAGAATGGAGGTCCCTGGCTGTGTCAGAAAAGCTCAGGAGAATAGTTTGTATTCGGCATTAAACCCAGAGATGCTCGGAGCTTCCCTTTGGTGCTTTCCTCGGTTGTATTAATTGGGTGAAATTCAAAGGTGGCGAGAGTGCAAGGGAATCTAAGTCAGTGACATGCCCTGGGCCTGTGAAAGCAGGTGGGAGCTGCTTTAACTTGAACCTTACTTACGATCTGCTGTACCCCCACTTCGATCTGTGTGTGTCAGTTACAACAGCAGAGACTCCCTGTCCCTGGTTACCAATGTGTAACTCCAGGACCTCACACTTCGCCTCTGAATCCAGCCCTTTCTATTTATTGTACAGGACTAAAATGGTCCTCAGTGTGTCTTCTTCCTGCGGTGGGGTTATCCCATGTAGATCTTTAATGCTCTCTGGAATACCTGTTAACCTGAATCCTACATGATCAAGCTACAGCTCAGCTGCTTTCTATGAGCCAGGGGAGGGGATAAAAATCTGCATGAGACCAAACCGCGAAACCTGTGAATTACTCCTGAGTTTTGCATCACGTCACTCTTCTCTCCCTCTTGAAAAGACCGGGCTCCTTAAACTGGCAGCTTTGGAAACCCAGCACTGCTCTGGGCCATGCAGCTGAACGGGACGACTACCCAGCTGGGAAACTTCAAAGGAGAAACAGAGCTCGCTGTTTTTCCTGTTGAAGGGAGCTACACAAAAAAATAAAATCATAAACCCACAGGAATAGCTGTTCCAAATTCTGCTTCAGCAGTGCCTTTCTGATCGGCTTGAGCCAACATGGGCTGGGCAGCCTGAACCTGCAAGCACTTGAAGAAGAGATGGAGATGCCATGAACACCAATCAGAACCAAAAGGGTTTGAGGCGCCAAATACATGAACTGGGTGTTCTGTGGAGGAAAGAACCCCCCTCTCCATCTGCACCCAGCAGCAGCCCCTTCTCTCTCTCCTGCACCTCTTCCTCTACCCACACTTTGATTGTGTCTTCACTCGATTTCCACGGCCAGCTGTTTGGAGCAGGGACACAGCCAGGTGCTGCATGTGTGAAACACCATGCAACCTATGGCGCTAGGTAAATAACGCCCCCTGTAAGAGCAGCATAGCTGTGTGTGTCTCAGCTGGGAACAGTGATGTACGTAACTGACCCTGGTGCCTTTAAAATGGTGTTAAAGCCTGAAGAAATATTGTAAAAAAGGGCACCTTCTTCCTTAGCAGAAACACCACGTCTATCCTTGCGTTACCTTCCTCCCACATCAAGTTTGTGCCCCTTGTCCCCTGCCACGGCCCTGAGTAACTGTGCTGCCTGCATCTCTGCTCTCACTTCGCACCATCTCGCCATCTTTGCTGTGCCCTCCCTTTCTGCCCCACACTCATCTCTGTGCCTTTCTCCTGGTCCCTGGTGCTTAGAACTTGTGACCTTTGACCCATCAAGCCTTTCAACAATAAGCTTTGCAGGGATTGTCCAAGTCGGAGTGGCCGGAATGATCTGTCAGTGTGCATATCCGGCTGGAAGCTCCTTGGGGCACGGGACATCTCTCCTTATGTCTGCCCAGTGCTGAGCGGTCCGGGGAGAATCTGCTCCCTGTGGACCTGAGTCACAGCTGTTGACTTCACAGACAAAACAGTTGTTTGCTCATGTAAGCCCTGCAGGACTGGGATGTCTGTAGTGTGAGATGGAGGCTGTGCTGCCTTAAGCACTGTCAGCCAAATCGCCGTGTTCTGATTGCAGATTATTTATTCCTGATGCTGTAACAGGCAGAGAGAGCCCAGCTGGAGTTCGCTGCCGCCGCAGTTTAAAAAAACCCTCAGTCGTCTTTTGATTTGTAATTGGACTCAGTTTGACTTGGAATTCTTGAGAGAGACAAAGGGCTCGTCGGCATGGTGAGTCAGGCCGTGTCTATGCTGAGGGCAGCATCTAGGGTGTGTGTAGCTCCACACCACGGCAAAGAGCGAGTGTGTTCACATTGTGGTGTGTAGCTACAGGCGGCGGGGAAAGGCTCCACTGCTTGGCCGTATGGAGAGCCTTGTAGGGTACATACCCTAAGGTCTTGGTATGTCTCTGCTCGCCTAAGCAGTGCCTCACCACCCACGCTGCTATTCATACTCGTGCTAGGGGGCGTGCGCTTTATATACTTTATATGCTACCGCGAGTGTGCAATGTAGCCATGCACGTAGGGCGTGGCAAGCCGGGGGGTGGATCTACAGCGCACTCGTTTGCCTCTTCGTCACTGTCCACGTGGCCTGCCGCTGCACACTAAACGTTCTGTTGTGCGCTCTTTGACGCAGGAGCACGTCCGAGCGTGCTGCAGCACTTTGAGGGAGCTGTAGCAGCATCCGCACGGGACATTGCTGCACGGCGAGCTAGTGCGCTGCAGATTCAGCCCCGGGCTTGCTGTGCGCTAACTCGCCGTGTAGACAAGCCCTGAGTATGGGACCCTGCTATGCTTAGTAGTTCCCTTGCTGACTGTAACCTCAGTTCTAGTGAATGGGTATAACAGGCCGGATTCTCAGCTGGCATAAACTGACGTAGCGCCATTGTCTTCATTGGAGCTTTACTACGTGACGCTAGCTGAGGGCCTGACACAGCGTGTGCCATACTCACTGGCAGAGGAAAGGAGGATATGAAACCAGGGATTGAAAACATGGAACTGCAGGGCTGTGATTAAAAATGGAGTGAAACCTTTTGATGAGCCAAGAACCTGCTTCTCTTATGCCACCAGCCTGTCGGCTCTATTAGGAACCAGGCACATTAAGGTTTCTGTGCACGCATTTTGCATCATCTGTGCATTATAGTAACAATGGGCTTCATTTGTCCAGGAATTCTGAAATAAATCGAATGGGCTGGTGCTTGCAGAAAATTCCTTGGCTGATTCTCATTCTTTATGGGCTCGGTTTTTCCCCTGCTACTGCCCGTCGCTTTGGGATGTGAGCTGGTAGCCAGTTGTGGGAGTGATTTCTAGAGGCTGAGAAAAGTTCTTGGCTAGGAGCAGAGAGAAGCAGAGTGTTCTTCGCTGTCCACTGTCCAGCCCCCCTTTACACTTCTGCAAATAGGAAACCAGCCCTGGGCAGGGTACAGGATCAAGGGAATGATCAGAAAAGGGAGTGGCTGGTAGATAAGGAAGGTTTGTGCAGCCGTAATGTGCTGGGAACTGCTCAGTAGGGAAATCTGGGAACTTCTCTCTGAGCTGGATGGGCCAAATTCTGCAGTCCTTCCTCAGGCTAAACTGCCACAGAAATTAACTGGAGGAAAGTAAGAGTCAGAACTGAGAAAAACTAGGCTTGGCTGCATGGATTGGCCTTCGAGCCGGGACCTGGTTGTGAACCTTCTTGGAGCGGGAAGGGTGGCTATTTGAGGCTCCAAAGTCTGTATACTAAAGCCACTTGCAGGGGAAGTGAAAGGTACGTTATCCCCTGGGCCGTTTACAGGCCAGCAGAGGTACCCGTGTTTTCAGCTAAGAACTAGTTCCCATTTGCTCCTTGTGAGAAGCGTATCTTGGAGGGTCAGGAGATGCGGCTCCTTCCCCTTCGGACAACTGTTCTAGTGCAAGCTCCACTGATAGCCAGGATGTCGAGCTGTTGTTGAACTTGGTTCTCACAGGCCACCAGTCTTGGTGCCGGTCCTGATGGGCCAGTGTCCACAGAATCAGCACCAGCACTGTCCCTACAACTGGCATTGATCAGTGTTGCTAATTGGGCCGCAGATTCTGACCGTGCCTATTGAGGTGGCTTCTGCAGATGTGTTGCAGAGGCTGTTGGAGAGCTTGTCCTCCTGCCGGCCCGGTCTCTAGATGTGTAGAGGGCCCAGCTGCTGCTTTAGAAAGGCGCTGCAATGGCTTACCCAGTCAGAAAAATGGGTAGGGGTTTGAAAGGAGAGTTTGTGAAACATTCCCCTTTGTGCGTGGTGGCAGGAGGGGCACTGGGAATGGAGGCAGCAGAGCAGATTAGTGGTTAAGCGAACGTAGCGACCTCTCCTTGGGTCCTTCCCCCGGGGCCAGGCACGACGCAGGCCCCAGATGTTAAAATGATACTGCTCTTGAGCATGGCCAAGAGGGCAAGCTTGAATGGTCTAGTGCCAACATCTGCATTCCTCTCTTCAGTTCATGCATCATCACCTGAGGGCTGTCACCTTGGAGGCTATTGGACATCTGGGCTTCAAGCAGCTAATTAATACCTGGGGGAGGATGGAGGCCGAATAACTGGGATCCGGGATCCACAGAGTGTCTGTGATCTGCGAGGTGCACAGCTCTCGGATGATGACTGCTGGCTGACTGATTGCCATTAGCGTGGGGCACTGAGATATCAAAGCGATACAGACGCCTAAGTCAGCTAGGATACAGGAGAAGATCCTGTGACTTCCAGTGCTTAAAACCATGGTATGATGTGACTTCAGGGAAGTGGTGAAGCTGCAGCTGGGAATCGTGTGAATAACTTGCATGCACTCCACATGCTGGAGTGTCTGGGGCAGCAAAAGGTTCTTTGCTGGGAGAGCCCAAGATTGTGGTAGCGCTGGGCCTGCTGCATTACTCAGATCAGCGATGACTCCTTGCATTAATAAGAACATTTTTCACCAAAAACTGATCTATCGACCATGTGCAGAAAGGGGTACAGGCTGCACTTTGGCCTCCTTGGCCTGGCACGTCAGAAGAAGCATCTGCGAGATGCAGTCTTCTCAGGGGTAAAACGTAGCAGCTATTCGGCAGTGCACGACAACGCTGTGCCACAGATTAGGACAGGAAGGGAAGTAAAATATTGTATCCGCTTGACGCCACAGGGAAAATGTGTGTAGGAATGTAATTACCCAAGGAGGGGGTTGATGGCAGGCTTTTGTGATGCCAATCCAGTCCGTAGGGTTGCAGGGGTGTACGGAGAGCAAAATGCGGCTTTGCTGGGAGCCAGGGCTAGCCGCCCTGTTCTAAAGTAAAACGTCATTGGATCTTAATGATCACAATTGCTCACAACTTTGGGTGTATGTCCCATCTAAAAGACAGTCTCTGGCAGCAGCAGAGCATCTCCTAGCACCAGGCCAGGGCGGTTCAACAGCAACTCAGTGAAGAGCGCCACCATCCAGGGTCACTTACCGTCACTTGTGGCAGCCCCCCAGTGCAAGGGGTCTTCCATCAATGTACTAACCGACTCTGGCCCTGTGAGATCGGGGAGCATCACAGCCCCGAAGTGCTTTGCCTCCAGGACACAAAAACAAACTCCAAGTTTCTCTGCGGTGGCGTGGGGACTTTTGGGGATTAAAACAAAAATAAATCAAATCTCGTTTTTGAATAGCTGAATGCAAACGGCCTGAAGAACGGTGGCAGATGCCATGGCATTCTGCTCTAGCTATAAAAAAAATAGGAACGTGTGCGGGATCGAAATCAGGTTAGTCTGTAGAGAGGGAGACTCACCAGCTTGCCAGGGTATTTTTAAGCTTACTTTGATGTGTGGTTCAAACAGGAGATTTGTCCTGGCAGACAGAAGCTCTATTGACGGAACATCCAGGCACCCCCATCTCTTGAGATTATAATTTAGCTTCATTATGGAGTTTTTCTTTAATTTTTTTTTAAAGCTTCTAAATCTGCCCTTCTGGGCTCTGTATATTTCCCTGAAATGGGTTGAAAATTTCCCAGCTTTAATTGCAGGTAGGAGGGTAAAGGTGTTAGGTAAACTGAGACCAGAGAACACTGAATAGTTCTTCCATGTGTGTGTGGGTTTGTGTATCACTTTCTCTTCCATTTAGGGGCCCTGTGGGTGTGCGTGGTGTTAAATCCGCACTGCAAGCTCGAAGAGAAATCCTGCTGGCTCCGGCAGCTCCGGAAGTGGGGCGACATGGACGTGTGCCCATTGGAGGATGGCAATTATGGCAGTGAGCTTCCCAACATCACCAACACACTGACGCAGAGCTCAAATCACAGCCAAGGTGGGTTGAAAGCGGAAGGCTGAATGAAGAGTTGGGCTTCAGGTCCAAAGTTTCCAGAAGTTTGGGAGGGCTTAATTTACCCATCTCTAGCTGGATCTCAGCGATTTGTTTCCCTTGATTAACCTGTGCTTGGCATCAGCTGGATATAAATGACTTTTCAAGTAAAAGAAATGCAGGCAAGATAAAATTCTCACTACAAAATAGTCTTTGCCTTGTTAATAACTCCAGATTAATACCATTCAGATCCCCTTTTTTTTAAAACAGCTCATATTCTTCAACATCGATGCTATTTATTATTGATTGATCATTTTTTGCTTGTCGATGCAGTGTGCAAAAAACAGCAATACATCTTAAGTACAGGATGACAGCAGTGCTAAAATGGGTATGGAAAAAAATCAAACGCACTTTAAAGTACTTGTGAACTACTACTTATCATTAGCTCAACTTCGCTTCCATAGGAGATTTACTGCTGCCTTCGTTAGGAGTGCACAGGCCAACGTCAAGCGCATTTGAAAAACTCTCAGAACAAACGTCACAGAAGAGAGAATGATGCCAGCTGGGTGTTAAGGGTACAAGAGCCCAATGTCTGGGCTGGATGCTGGATACACACTGTAAATGTACGTTGGGTGCAGACTGTGACATAAAACTTGAATTCAGCTTTAAAGATGCTCATTTTGCTTCTTGCTCTGCACTCAGATACTGAGACTAGGCTGGTCAGTTTCACATCTTTCTAATCGGTTTATCAAATCGGGTTCCCAGGCCCAAATAGGAAACTGCTGTGGGAATTTTCAGTACAAAATATCATCTTCACTGGCATTAATTTTAAATGTTCATGAAAAGGTTCTCTTCTGTACCTGCTTGTGAAACAACCTAAAGATTGGACCTAAACTCCTTGACAATGTCTTTTTAATGCCGCCACTGCTCTATGAATTTAGATCCAAGTGAGCAGCTGAAAAAGTGACACAGAAATCCAGTCCTGAGTGAATTTAAGTAAAGTTGAGCTCTGAAATCCTTGTCCAAATAGTTCCAAAAACGGGAGGAATTAGCTGATGTTGTAGAGCCTGTGCCATTCACCATTATTTGTACCAGTTGTTTAATCTCACGTAATGCTTTTATATTTAGATTTTAGCTGGTGCATTTCAGTAGATAAGTTATTAACCAGGGCTGTTGAGTGCAGCGCAAGTGCAGCACACTAATCAAGCAACTTAGTTGTGGGAATGTTCATTAGCACTAAAATATTTTCTCAAACCCTGACAAAGCACTTGATCCCTTTTAATTTTAAGCACCCTTTTTTTCCTTTGCTCGGAATAGACATTAATTGAAACATACGGCTGTAGCCGTGTCTCCATCTGCTGCACTATAATTGGTCTTTCGTGTATTTGATGCAGCCAGGATGGAAAGTGGAGGAAAAAAGCAGAGATGCTGCAAAGTAAGCTTCGCTCTTCTGGGCGTAATTAGTGATTTATGCAGTCCCCCAGCAAAGACACCAACAGTGGTGCAGGAGAGCTGTCTCAGCTAAGCTCAGAGCCATATGTGCGCTCAACTTCTCAGACCTTCTTGTCTTAAATGTGCTTTGTCAAGGACCATCTTGATTTAAAACAGGCTTAGCAACCCATGCCATGCTGCGCTGCGGCGTTGTGTTGGGAAGCAGCCTGGCCTCCTGATCTGGGCACAGAACTGGGAGTCGGGACTCCCGTGTGCGGTTCCCAGCTCAGCTGCTGTTTCACTGTGTGACCTGAGCGAGTCACCTGAGCTCTCTGGTCTCTGAAACTCCAGCAAGGTGCCCAGTGGGGTGTCAAAAGCATTCAGGTGCCTATCTGCATCTTTGGGCACCCAAACATCTTTAGAAATCTGTCCTGCAGTTTCCCCAACTTACAAATGGGAATTACAGATTCATAGATTCCAAGGCCAGAAAGGATCCTTGTGATGGGCCCATCTGACCTCCTGTCTAGCACTGGCTGAAGAGCAGCTGTGTTAGGAGCTTAGTGTTTGTAAAACACTTTGACGATGTAAACACCATGAACCCCGGCCGATGTCATTATCTTTTATTATTTTTATTCCGGTGAGATAATGTGTTTGTAACCTAAACTGATCCCTGAAATCATTCCTCTTAAAACACTTCTGTAGCCGAGGCTAGCTCTGGTTCTCTAGGGGTGAACATCTGTTTATTTTCCAGCCGTGCCCCGTTGCCTTCAGAAGTCCATCTGAGCGCTGGTTGCCTTTGTTGCCTGATTTAAGCACGTTCAGTCTATTTATCTAGCCTGCCACAAGCTGCCCAGCATTAGAGCAGTGCTGCGCGGTGCTGAGACAACGCTGCCCTGACTCGTTCGGGGGGATGGTTTTCAGCTTGCAAGACCCACCGTTAGAGGTTGACTGACGGGTGTTTTTTAACCTGCTTTTTCCCTGTGTTCCTAGAATGCTGCTCGGCTTCGAATGACACGACACGCTCTTCAAGCTTTTGGGCAGGCATTCCTTTCCCAGCAAACCACCTGCATAATTTGTCTGGCTGGTTGTGCACTTCTCCCCCACGCCTGTAGTTCCCAGACTTTCCTCCTCTCATGCCCCAGCAGCCCTGTCCAAGAAGGGATGTAGCATGACGGAAATTTAAGCGTGGAACAGCCAGGCCTGACAAAATATCCTTTTCGTCAGGGAATAACTGGCTACCAGTGCTTGGATTGGTCCCCAGCATCACCCCTATCTTGTGGTGAAACCGATCTGCGTTACAGGTCACAGTGATCATAGAAATAGCCTGTTTTTGTTGGTCTTTTGACTTGACACTGGAGCATACAGCTTAGAACTTGGACTGTTGCTTTTTATTCTGCACGCGATAAACACTGAACCCTCTCGTTCTGGGTCGGTTGACACTGGCCTGGCATTGGATTAACGTGGAAAGGTGTATTTGCCTGAAACTTTAATTACACAATGGCCTAGCACGGGAGCACCCACAGCTTGGAGCTGTAAGGGCTGCGCTGGCAGCTTCTCCAGAGTCTCGGGACTCCCCCTGATTTGCACAATAACAGCTTTGCAGGGTGATTTTCATCTTTGGTGTAGTTTTCCCTGTGAGCACACTCCTCATTTCACAGAGGTGGAAGTTGAGGCAGGGAGGGACCTGCCCAAGTCCCCAGAAAGTCAGTGTCAGACCTGGGATTCAGTTCTTGGTTCCTTGTCTTGTGTTCAGACCATTGCGTTCCCCTGCAGCCATACACAGGTTGCAGCCACCCTTGTCTGTGAATGGCGGTGCGGCCCGGAGCTTGTGCTGTCAGGTGCAGGCTGTATAATAGGTTCTGCAATAGGCTGTGCTGGTTTGATCCAGGCAGCCTTCAGCTTGGCTAAAAGGAGAGCTTTACGTGCCGGGCCCAGTAGTTTCCATCTGTTTTAAAGATGAAGGTGGCTGCAGCAAACGGACTTTGGCCACTCCTGGCCCGGCGAGCTGACAGCAGCTTCTCTAGCAGTGTGTCACGTGGTTCGGGAACCGGGTACGTTCCAATTTCAGGCAGCCAGAGCCTGTCATCTTCCCTGCTGCAGAGGAGCTGATGAGCTCTCGCAGAGGAGATTAGCTCCTCCTGCTGGGGCTCTTTGTGCCCAGAGCTCTTCGGAGGGTGGAAAGTTGCTGCTCGGAGCTGAGCCCTGTTGCAGCAGTTTGTTCGCCAAGCCGGTGCGTGTGCCCTTCTGAAGGCTGGGGGCGTTGAACCCGGCGAGAGGTAGCTGGTGGCTGAGCGAGAGACTCTGAATGTTGCTTTCTTTGCAGACTCCCTGGCAAGGCCGAGGCGGACGGTGTTCACCCGAGCCATCGAGGGCTGCGACCTGCACTGGCAGGACAGCCATTTGCAGCGGATAATCAGCAGCGATTTCTACATGTCCCCTTCATACCAGCGGGAGGGCGAAAGCCTCCTCTTCAATTCCCAAGGACAGCCACTGTGGCTAGGTAACCGATTCCCCTTTGATCCTCCGGCGCACTGTGTGTTTTGCTGGTCCTGTGTTGCCAGCCCATATCTGAAGTGCTTCAGGAAGAGTGTGGGGACCCCTGCTGGGAAGGTTGGTGGCTGATATGGAAAGTACCTCAGGAAAGGGGAACAGGGCTTCCATCACTCACCCGCAGCTGAAAGCCACAGCAGAGGAAGCCTGTCTAGATGGTTTATTTCCTCGAGCCCGGCTATGGCCATTTCAAGGTCCTGGAAAGAGACCAGACTTGCGTGGCTCCAGGTGTGGTGAGACATTGGCCAGATCTGATCTCTGGCACTCAGCTGCAAACTTCCTTTTTCCAGGCTCCCCAGTTCTGGCCTGGGTCAGCTTGATTAGCCTCAGCATATCACTCCATGGGGGTGTGCATTTGGCTGTCATTCTGAGTCAGGTCATTGTGCGAGTTATGGAGCATGTACAGCATGTTTGTTGCAAACCAGGCCTCACTTGTGACCTGCAACAGATCTGAACCTAGGTCGTCACCTTCAGTGCTGTGTCCGGCTCTGGTTAAAACTGGTCTATCTCAAAACTGAGTGCAGAAATGGGAGCGGGGGGCGGGCCAGAGATGGGTGACAAAAACTATCAGAGCCCTGGAAAGACTTGTGTGCAGTAAGAGACTGAAAAAAATGAGGCCTGAGTAGTGTAGAGAGATGACTACGGGGGGGAAAGGTGGTGGTATGTAAAACGGTGATTGGGATAGAGAAGGTAATTTGGTCTCCCTATTTACCCTATCCCATAGCGCAAGAACAAGGAAATGAAACAATTCAGTGAACGAGGCCCGAGACATAAATTAAAACATTTAAAGACCCACATAGTTAACCTGTGGAACTCACTGCCACAAGATTACCAGTGTGGCCAAGAGGTCCATAATTAATAAATACATACATCAGTATTTATAAAGATAAGCAGCATATTCACTTGCATTAGAGAGGAAAAAAAGGCTCGACAGACTGTTAGGCTTTGGAGTGTAAGCTAGCCACTGACTGATAGAAACTCCATTGGGTGGAGAATTTTCCATAACTGTCTATCTGCGGGGCTCTTTGTTGCCTCCTGTGAACCAGGTGACTCCTTCCATTGTTAGCGACAGAATGCTGGAATCAGTGGGCCACTGTTTCTCGAGACCTTGTCAACCAAAGATTTGATAATGATCCCTCTTGCTTAACTCTGGTCCTGTAAAAGGACTTAACGAAGCACATTCTAGTCCTGATTTTATTTTTTTTATAACACTGGCCCTGATTTTCCATTTTATTTTTCTCACAGTCTCTTTCTGGAGGGGTTTCCACAAGGCCACGGAAAACATCTGATTTGTCAGCAGCATTTTAATGGTGAATTCAGAGAGAAGCCAAATATTTCACCCATTTAGCAAATAAAGAGTAGAGGAACCCAGTAAGAAATTCTTCTGCAAACCCTTCTGTCTTTTACCCGTTTCCACATGAAGGGGGTGTGTGCTTGGTGTAACATATAGACCGGTTTGGGATTTAGAAGAGAGATTTCTGTGCACTATAAAACCCTCTGATGTTTTGTGGAAATAGATGATCCTGCTTTCACAATTTCAGACCTCCTGTATTTCCCGTTTATTTTCGTGCTAGAGACGGGCCGTTAGTGGCTTGCCATACAGTATGGTATGTCATCTGCTGCTGCTAATTTCTCACTCAGTGTCATGATCCTCTCCACAGTAGCATGTGACTTCAGGTGGGGAATAAGCAGCAGGAGCAGATGAATTTCTGAGCAACCATGATTCTATTTTTCGTGCAACTGTTCCTAATAATAAACCACCGGGTAAGAGAACAAGAAAAGACACAACCATTGCCACAGGTTCCAGCGAGGCATCTCGGAGGCAATTTAGAAGCCTGAGTGCAAGGCTGTTTGCAAGCACCGTGCAAAGCACGCGCCTGTGTGTGCAAGTTATGAAAGCTGAAGAATTGTGGGAAGGGGAGGAAAGGAGCGAGAGGAGATCCCAGCTGAGGGGGCTCCACCTAGAAATGGTGAAAAGTGGAATTTTGTGGATAAATATAATGCAAATCCTTAATATTTGTTTGGCACCTAGATCCCACGCTGATGGGCACATTAGACCTGCCTGCCAGATAAAGCAGAGCTTAGTTTCCTGGGGTACCATCCAGGGCAGAGCCTGGTTATTTATAGCTGCTGCTGCCAGGCTCGGATGTGGCAGGAGCGCCATTAACATTCTTGGCAAGCCTAGCCGTGCAGCGTGGTAGACGGACTGATGAATCTAAGGCAGAGAAGAGGGGCTGGACTCCAAGGGAGAAAGCACCTCAGAAGAAAATGAACTGAAAGTTGATGGCGCCGGGTGCTTTTCCTTCCCGGAGCAGAGTGCCGTGAATTTCTGTGCTCTTCAGGCTTACAGGTGTGCTGCATTTGACCTTGTTTTTCAGAGCACGTCCCTACAGCGTGTGCGCGGGTCGATGCCCTGCGTTCCCATGGGTATCCCAAAGAAGCGCTCCGACTGACTGTGGCCATAATCAATACGCTGAGATTGCAGCAACAAAGGCAGCTGGAAATTTACAAACATCAGAAGAAAGGTATGGGCTGTTAGCAGACGTGGAGACGCAACCCCCAAATTGAGCACTTTGCTTGGCCAATGTGCTGTGAGTAAATGATGACGGCTCGGCTAGTTGACAGCTGATAGCATGGATCTCATGGGCACTGCCAGTGCTAGGACGGCACTTCGCAGGGCTTTTGACGCCCACCACTGCCCACCAGAACGCTAAAGCTGTGTGTCTGGCTGTTTGAGCCGAGCGGTCTTTGACTCCAGGTTTTCAGAACTGAAAAATGCCCAAATAACCTTTGATATTGGCTGGCTTGAATTGCCGTGGCCTGGCCTTGAACCTTGGCCTTGAACCCGGCGGGCACCTGACCTTGCAGCATTTGTAGACAGTCCCGTGCCTCCTGGAGACAGTCCGGTGGGTGCTCATGAATCACATGCTGCACCAGTAAGAGGGACTCGCCAGTTCTGTTTCCCCGAGCACTGAATCGAATCCTGTCGGGATGACGCTGTGGGGCACACTAGTAACTGGGTCATTCCTCAGGAGACCAGCCCCTCCGGTTTGTAAAATCAGTGAACAAGCCATTTATAGCGGCAAGCCTTTAAACTGCCCCTTCTTGGGTCCTCTGCTAACAGTGGTTCTCACACGCGTATCCCTGGGGGGGCACAGAGGTCTTCCAGCGGGTACATCAACTCATCGAGGTATTTGCCTAATTTTACAACAGGCTACATAAAAAGCACTAACAAAGTCAGTACAAACTACAATTGCATACAGACAATGACTTGTGTGTACTGCTCTGTGTACCACATGCTGAAATGTAAGTACAGCGTTTATATCCTGATTGATTTATTTCATAGTTGTACAGTAATACTGAGACAGGGAGCCATGTTTTCAGCAGTAAGCGCGCTGCAGCGTGTCTGTATTTTTATGTCTGATTTTGTAAGCAAGTAGCTTTTAAGTGAGGTGAAACATGGGGTGCGCACAACAGATCTGACTCCTGAAAGGGGCCCAGCAGTCTGGAAAGGTTGAGAACCGTTGTTTTCGCACGCTCACTCCATTTCTGCTGTGCCTTTCCGCCATGCATCCTGAGAAAACGTAATGAGTTTGTGTGATCTGCTGCCTGGGTCATATGTGGGCCTTGGTAATGAGGCCAGTCCGCTGGTGTCGGGCTCGCCGGGAAGGGAGAACATGGAGATGGGCCGGGCTGGGAAGGGGCCGTTCATAGGACATGGTGGTGTGCACAAAACTTGTGAGTTTGAGAGAAATCCGCTTGATAAATCCCGAATGTTGAGCTGCTTCTTGCCTGTGGCAGCCTGGTGCGGGCTGTCCTCCTGCAGGTAAGAAATGGCTACGCACGAGCGGCCGCTGGAAACACCCGTGCTTGCTGGGGAAGCATCTTCTCCAGAGCCTCGCCGCCCGTGGGGCTGGGAGACAAATAAGGCTGTAACGCTTCCGCCACTCAACGTGCCTTTAAAATCCCCAGCGTGCTGTAACTCATGCTCTTTCTCTGTCCTTTCCCCAGAGTTACTGCAGCGAGGCGCAACCACCATCACGAACCTGGAGGGCTGGGTGGGGCACCCTCTGAACCCCATCGGCTGCCTCTTCCTCACCTTGACCGAAGCATGTAGATTAGAAGAGGAAAATTGCCTTGAAATATCAGGTATCCCTGTCTTTCCCCATCCAGCCCAGTCAGTTAAACCCCAAGGGCTCCAGATGGTCAGCCCTGAATCCAAGAAACAACTAACGGCTCCTCTGCTCTCCGACGCTTCAGTTCGTCCGGTGTCTCCCTCCTTGTCTCCGTCTCAGACACTCGCCTGCTTCTCCAGCCACTTCTTATCCCACAGCCCGGGCTCGCTCGGCTTTCAGAGGAAGGGAGAGCAAAGATGCCAGGATGTGTTGTGATGGACTCGAAGAGCGCAGTCTGGTTAGCCCAGTCTTTCCTAACCCAGGGCCAAAAGTGGCCCGTGGCTCCCCTCCCGCTGGCTGCAGAAGGGAGCCACCGCCTAAGGACCCAGGCGGAGCACGTTGCCGTGGGGCTACAAGACCGGTGCAGGCTCCTTGCTGCAGCCAAGGGGATGGGAGATCAGCACTGCCCTGCCTCTGGCTGTAGCAGGGCGCATGGCAAAGCGCTGTGCCTGGGTCCCTAGGCGCTGGGGTCCCTGCTGGAGCCAGAGGGAGGGGAGCACTGATCTCCAGTCCCCCTGGCTGCGGGAGGGACCCACTGCCTAGGGACCCAGGTGGAGTGCATGGGGCTACAGGATGCGTGCGGTTTCCCTGCTGCAGACGGGGGGACGGGAGATCAGTGAGGAGGGAGGCAGCCTCTGCGCTGAACTCCTTCCGCTGGCTGCAGTGGGAGGGGTTGGGGGGAGCTGCTGGTGGCCCTTCAGGGTTGTAAAAATGAGATCTGTGGCCCCTGAGCCAAAAAGGTTGGGAACCCCTGGGTTAGCCTGAGGGGTGACGTGATCACAGTCTGTAAGTACCTACCGGGGGACAAATCTTTAGTAACAGGCTCTTCAGTCTAGCAGAGAAAGGTCCAACACGATCCAATGGCTGGAAGCTGAAGCAGACTGGAAATAAGGTGTCAAGTTTTTAACAGGGAGAGTTAATTATCCACGGGAACAATTTACCAAGGGGCGTGGTGGATGCTCCATCACAGGCCGCTTTTAAATCCAGACGGGTGTTTTTCTAAAAGCTTTGCTCTAGGAGTTATTGTGCGGCAGGTCTCTGGTCTGTGTTGCACAGGAGGTAGGACTAGATGAGCACAGCTGTCCCTTCTGGCCTGGGAATCTGTAATACAGAGAGGGAGAATATAGCGCCGCCAATGTCACTGGGTTAGGCCGGCCTCCCAGTTAGACAGATCAGTGCAGAACAGCCACGCACAGAGTTGCGCTAGGTCATCCCAGGACACAGAGAAGTTCTAGCTGTTGTGTGGCTTTCCCCCACGTGTGCGTGTTCGAGCCAAGCTGGGTAAAAGCAGGAAGGACAATAATGGCCCAAGCCACTGGCCTCGGAGCCGTGAAGGTCAATGCTGGTTTCAATCAGTCGCGCTCAGACGAGCCCCACCAGAAATGCAGGGTAAATCTTTTCCCACCTGGGCTTGCTCTTTTATGCTTGATCTCTGTATAACCCAGCGCAGGTGATGAGTTACACGTGGTTCTGGCTTCTCTTGGCCTGGGTTTGAGGGCGGGGAAGGGCAGCATTGTGATGGGAGCTCGTGCTGGGTTTGGTTCTCGGCCTCCTTCGTTCCCCGGTGATTCTCATTCCTCACGCTAGTCCCCTGCCTTCTCCTCCAGATGCTGGTGATTCCAACCCCCCCGTGTATCAGCATGTGCCGGTAGCGACCGGGTGCCAGGAGAGCGGCGAGTCCTACCTCTCCCTTGCTGCAGAGGTGGTGTTGATGGGGATGGGTCAGCAGAGGGTTATGCCCGAGGGGCTTTACGCGCAGGATAAAGTGTGCCGCAACGAAGAGCAAATCATCGCCCGGCTACAGGAGCTGGAGCTGGACGTGGCGCTGGTGCAGACCCTTCGCAAACAGTGTGTATTGCTGCTGGAAGGTGAGACCGCCCCGGCGCCACGGGCTGTGCTTTGGAGGGGGAAGGAGGTGACCGGCTGCGCTGAACAGCTGCTGGTGACATTTCAAAGCAAACCCTGGAGAAGATCTGTTCCCCTCGCTCACATTTCCCCTGAAGTGTAGGGGAAACAGCGTATCACAGCCTGCCGGATTCTCTGCTACAGGGGCCAGGGCTGTTAAAAGGGCCTCTAGACACCAGTAATAATTTGCTGCTATGCCAGTTAAGACATTGTTACCCGGGTAATTAAGATGCAGCCTGTTGCTTGGGCAGGCCTTCACTCCAGTCCCCGTACCGGATGGCACCACTGGCCGGGTGCATGTTTGTGGTAACGTCCTCCTCCCAGGCACGAGTGCCCTATGGCAACTGCAGTGCCCCCAGTCTAGGAGAACTGGCCAGGCGTTGGCTTGTTCTCGTGCTCAGATAACCGCGGCGTTTGCCGCGAAGGGACTGAGCGTGTTAGGAAGTCAGCCCTGCGAGGCTGTCCGTTTGAAACTCACATCTTTGAAAGACGGTGACCGGCTCTGTGCCCTGGCTCCCACATGGCTGACGTGAAGCCGTCTGGTGGAGCGGCGCTGCGGCTGACCGGCCTGCAGGCCTGGCGTGGGCTCTCGCCGCCACCGCAGTTGACGTGGCTTTCCTGTCGTGCAGGTGGCCCCTTCAGCGGCCTCGGGGAGGTGATCCACCGGGAGAGCGTTCCCATGCACACCTTCGCGAAGTACCTGTTCTCCGCCTTGCTGCCTCACGACGCAGACCTGGCGTATAAGCTGGCGCTACGGGCCATGAGGTTGGTGGGCATTTATTCCCGCTTGGTTTGGTTCAGAGCAGATCTCAAGAGCAGTGACTTGACCCACGCTATTTTCACTCCTCCCTCTCCAGCCCCGGAGCCTGGTCAGTGTCATTTAGCTCAGTAGCCGCTGGGGTGAGCTTGTTGGCGGCGAAGATTAGGTTCTGCTCTTCTGAGAAAATGCATTAGCTACAGCCGAATATTTCCTCCCGTATCGTCCGCCCTGTCTGCTGAACTGGGCGAGTGCGCTTAGGAAAGGACCCAGACACCAGCTGCACCCGTTGTCGCTCTGTGTCGTTACCCCTCCCGCCATCCCGTGATGGCGCTGTCTCCCAGAAGCTAATGGAGAGTGAAGGCAGAGGACAGCTCAGGGCAGTCTGCCCCCATCCCTGTTCTCTGCAGCCCACTCTTCCTTGCCAGAGCGGAGGAGGAGAGCAGGAACAGGAAGAGAGCCCAGCTAGGGGCCAGAGCAGCTGGGTCACTGGCGGGGCTTAGCCCTGCACAGAGCGTGGCGAGGACAGCTGGCAGAAAGGACCCTCCGGGGCATCCACCTGACGGGACAGGCAGGCTCCCACTCTCTGGAGGGAGAACTGCGCTGTCTGTCTGTCTGTCTGAGCCCGTCCTCTGGCCCCAGCGCTGAGTAGCTGGCTGCACTTACCTGGGACGTACCCCCTGTATCGGAGCCCTAGGCAAGGGCAGAGCGGGTCACAGCCAGCCACAATCAGAGCCCTCTGGGTGCTGCAGGACTCCATAGCTTCCCCAGGAAGGGTTGCTAGCCCCATTCTGCAGAGGGGAGGGACTTGTGCGGCTCGCCCAGGCCCTTGCTACGTCGCAGAGCCTCAGGATCCCTTGGGGGCAGGAGGAAGGGGGGTATCGTTGTCCAGCACAGAGCTCTGAGTCCCTATCCCCTTTGTCCCAGCCATGGGAGAGCAGCCCCGGACTCCATCCGCAGCTCCGCTTCTGTCCGTTTGCTTTCTCTGGGAGCAGGGAAGAATAAGAGACCGGGTGCCCTGGCTCGGACGTCCCTTTCCATTTCGTGGGGAGGAGGCTTGCTCTAGGAGATTGACGGGCCCAAGGACCCTGGACAAGGTCTCCAGGTTCTGTTCCTGGGCCTTGAACCCCTGTCTGGGAAGTCTCCGGGGGCTGAGTCTGGTTACTTCTCCCCCACCCTCCGATCCCGTGTGATATCAGCGTACATGGGGCAGTTGCCATCCTGGTTGCCCTCCGAGTCCCTGTCTTCCAGGCTCCTGGTCCTTGCTGTGGGGCAGGCATGGGCCTACTCAGTCTGTCCTGATCTCTTCCTCCAGCGCCCAGCCACCTGCCCGGGAGGAGGAGCAAGGCTGGCACTGGTGTGTAGAGGAGGGTTTCTCCCCTGAGGTTGCAAACACAAGCTCCTGGGGCAAGAAGCCCAACTGTGGACCCGGACGAGCTTTTCTGATGGGCATGCGTGCAGGCAGGGACCACCTTTCCTTCCCCTCCTAGGTGGCCTGCAGACGGTGTGGCGTGGAGTGCTGGATGGAACAGGATGGGGTTCGGGCTTCTCCCCCTTCCCAGATCTGAGGGGATGTGCAGGGAGCTTTCCTGCACCTGCCGGGGAGGGGGGGAAACGTAGCTCTTTCAGTTGCTGAGGCTGAGATCTTCCAGGGTTTGGGTGCCCAGTTCCCTCAGATGCCTTGGAAAACCCCGGCCGAGAAGCTAGGCCGGATGCGTTGATGAACTAAGTGCCTCGGCTACCCGATCTTACTGCTCTTCCCCGGAGAACTGGCCTTGCCCCTGCTTCTGGAAACCTCCTGGAAGGAGTTGGGCTTCCACGTGAAAGAGCCCCATGGCCCTGCTGTCCTTTACGCAGCCCCTGCTCCCCTAGAGACGAGCCGGTGCTCCCTAGACGCAGAGCCCTTTGCTTTCCCTTGCACTGGGATCCGCGCTTCTGAAGGGCCGAGGCTCCATGTCTGAGACCTAATGTCCCTGTCTCTGTCTAATGCCCCCCTACTCCCCCCCAGCCACCACAGGCTGCAGTCACACAAACTGGCCTTGTGGACAGAGGGGCCTGTCCCACGTCCGCCGGGCGAAGACCACGGTGGGAAATAGTGACGCCTCTGCCTGCTTCCACTGCACACGGCTGGCCAAGGCACGCTTTGCTTCCCGGGCAGCCCTGCGACGAGTCCCCTTCTCGGACGGGACGGGCTGCTCCGGCAGCTTGGAGGCTGGAAGTTCTCGTAGGATGGGTGGAGAGGGGGATGAACGGCAGTGGCGAAGTACTCCCCAGCCATTCAGTTTGTGGGGCTCTCTCTCTTCTCCCCTCTTGCACCCCTCCCTCACGTGGGGGTCTCCCATCTGGGCTAGGACCGTTGCAGCTTTCACTGGAGGAATGGGGGTGCTGCCTACACTTACACAGCTTCCCCTTTCACGCCACTTTGCCTCCTGGCCTCCGTGACGTGGCTGCTCTGGAATCCACTGCAGGTTGGGAGGTGGGAATGGGCTCCAGCCAGCGGAATGACTGATGAGCCCCACATCAGCGCCCCACAGCAAGAGACCTGGCGGCAGGCCGAGTTCTTGGTGCTGCGTTGTCTTGTGCCGGGAGCCGGTTTGCCGTCTAGTCCGAATGGTGGCTTGCAGGCACGGTAGCGAACTCCAGCTTAGCCGGTGTGGTGCTCCAGGCCCCTGGCAGCCGTTCCCCTGCTCAGCAGCAGGCATGCCACGTCTGTAGCTTGGGCACAGGGAAGGGGAAGATGCGGTTTCCTACCCTCCTGGATTCCGATGACTTTTGAATAGTAACACACGAGCAAGTCACCCAGCCCCTGCAGGGCCTGTGAGAAACGTGTGCTACTTGTGTTCCTAGCCAGCCCTTGTAAGAGGAACCAGATGGTTCGCCGGAGAGCTCTGCTTATCCCTCAGATGAAAGGAGCAGCAAGGGAGGGTTTTCCGCTTCTGTTTTCCTGGCCAGTTTATAAATCACTTTGCGGCTCTTCGGCTCCCTTTCAAGTATGTTTGAAATGGATCCTTGCGCCCACGGGTTCTGCACGCAGCCCACGCATGGAATGCGGGTTGGGGCCTTCAGAGAGCTCGTTGAAGCTGCTCACGCATCAGGCCGTCATGGATCTCCCCTCATTGCCTGGGGTGAGGGCGGGAGGGGACTGCCAGCGCAGGAAGGGGTGGGGCTCGGGGAGCTGGGAACCTCTGACGCAGCCTCTTCTGTCTCTCCTAGGCTGCCCGTGCTGGAGACGACCACTCCCTCCGGAGACGTCACGCACCCTCACCACCTGGTGTCGGTGGTGCCCAGCAGGTACCCGCGGTGGTTTACCCTGGGCCACTTGGAATCGCAGCAGTGTGAACTGGCCTCCACCATGCTGACAGCAGCCAAAGGTTAGTGGGAGCCCCGTCTTGCACCGAAATTGGCTGCTTTCACGTCAGATGGGGTCGTGGAGACAGTAACTTGGCTTTGACCTTGGAGAGATTCCCCCCATTTTTCACTGAAGAATCTGCTGGAAGGGGAATTGGAAGTGGGGGGGTTCAGGGTCCCCTCCGGCGGGGCTGTGACTGGTGGGCAGGTAGAGCTCTCAGAGGCCACGCTGGGAGCGACCAGCATGAGCTGCAACGCAGCCCCTAGGGACCCGCGGGCGCAGTGCCGGGGAGAGAATCACCCACGTAGCCTTCGGTGCGGGAGTGGGAGGGGAATGGCAACGCCCCCTCTCCGCCTCGCCCCAGGACCAGGAAGGCAGGCGGCTGAGGGAGGGCTGCTGCTCGGAGTCCGCGGGACACCGCCGTGGACAAGGGAATCTTAGAAACCCTGCCGTGCTTGGGCCCGGCTGTCACACCAGTTTTCGCTCTGACGTACGTGATGGCCGTTTCCATTCCAGCAGCCGGTGGCGGCGCTGTCTGGATTTGCAGGCCATCCTGAACTGGCCTCCTTGTCTTTGCAGCCGATGTAGCAGTCTCGCTGTCATAGCACAGTGCTCAGTGCCATGGGAGAGACACATTCACTTTCTCCTGGGGCTCGATCCAGTGCCCGCTGAAATTGATCAAAAGGTCCCTGTTGACGTCTATGGGACTTGAACCCCAGTCCCTTGTCTCCTGCTTTCTGGGCTGAGTGTGCTGGGGTCTCTCTCTTCCAGCTGGTTGAATAGCACTGATGGCCTCTGCTCACGTGTCCTGTCCGTTCTAAATTGGCCAGTGGCTGGGGCTGCAATCTGAAGCCCAGAAAGGCAGAAGATATAAAGCAAGATCTGAGGCATCCACTCTTGTAGCAAAGAGGGAGGGGGGCTAAAAGGTGGGGGTGGCCACGTCTCTGGACTCAGTGCGTTCTCTTTGCGTTGCTTTTCTGCACCCAGACAGCGAGAGTCTGGGTGATTTTTCTCCATGAGGTTTTGGAAGGTGGAAGATGAATGTTCCCCAGGTGTGTGGTTTTCAATAAGGTTAGCTCTGGACCTAAGCAACTGATGGGTGGAGCGTGATACCCCCCTGTAGCTGGAACCCAGCGGCAGAAGGCTTGTAAAACCGCTGGTCAATGATCTGCTGAGCCTCTTCATTTCCTGCCGTGACACACTGATGGAGACTTGAAGGCAAATGGGTTTTTTCTCTTTTATTTATTAGATTTTCGTTTGACAGGAAACCAAAACAACCCCCTAGGCGAGGCTGGACAGGAAAGCAAATAAATCGTGACATCACAGGCAATGATGCACTTAGACGGCTTAAAATCAGAGAGCTGACAGGCTTCCACTGCATATTGATAACAGTGTCATGATGCAGTATAATTCCAGGTTGTTCTGAACAGAAATGATCTCCCGTTCCTTCACAAGCCTGTTGAAATTGTGGCCAACACAATAACTTTTCTCATCCATTTATTTTCCCATCCCCTATTGGCTTTTTCTAGTTTTCCCATTCTTTGGGCTCTGTTTTGCTTCCCCCTTGCTGTGATCTCACAGAAAACTGATACAAATAGACGAGGGATTTTGTTTGTTTATTGTTCCTGTTCTGCTTCACCTGGGTGGTGTAATAAATCCTCCAAGAGGATGAACAGGTTTCTTGATTTTGATTTTTTTTTTCTTCCAACTCTTACATTTTCCCCCCAAATGTTCAAATGCTGGAGCACGTCCATATGAGATCCTGTTTCATTGCTGTGTTTCCGACACGCTTCCTTCCATTTTTATGTCTCTTTTTTAATCCTATTGGCTGTATGAGGAGACTTGGAGAATGATTTCCCTTAACTGTGGTGACTGCTGCAGAGTGCTCGGGGCAGGGTGAGTGGCAGCGGGGTGGGAGGGGTGTCCAGCACCTGCTGCCCATGGCAGCTGGGAGTTCCGGGGTCCACCCACAGTGGTTCGGAGCTGCGTGGCCCTCCACGGCGGCTCGGAGCTGAAGCAGAAGATATCACGAAGGTCTCTGGAAGACACGGAATCCGTGATCTCTGTGATATAAACTTACCCTTACTCATAACAGAAGACAAAAGGTATCCCTGTGGCAAGCAGTGTTCTTTTTTTAATGTGTCTAAAATTAAGAATTAACCACCTCAGATATTCAGTGTCGGCTGCGATGCCAGTCAGGAATTTGAAAACAAAGTCAGTGAATCCATCCACATTTGAAAAACTTTGGCAGTTAGAAACTGAACCAAGTCTCAACATATAAACTGTTGCTTCTTGCTACAGTCAGGGATTCATCCTGAGCTAACCTTAATCAGTTCGCTTTCACATTCTTCAGTTGCAGAAAACTGCTTGCAAAAGATAGTAGGAGGTTTTATTCCTTCAGGAGCAGTTTTAGGCAACAATCCAGTTTCCATAGAAATGTCCTTTCCCTCTTCAGCTCGGGGTTGCTCTAAGGAAACATTTTCCTGAGCCCTAACAGACTTTCTGGGTTTCAGTTAAGTCCAGAACCAACTTTGAGACACCTGGCACATCCTCAATTAGCATAAGCTGAGAGGTACACTCTGTCTGCTCTTTAGACAGAAGTTTGGAAACAAACTCTCCCTCAGCAGATAAACTGCTATTCTTCACATTCACAAAGTTAGAAATTTCCTCCCCTTTGTCTCAGCCCAATGGCTGTTCCCAGACAAACTTTGGGAGATTGGGGTAGCTTCCTCCATGGGCAAGTCATTACTCCCAAAAGACCCAGGCTTAGGAACCTTTCCTTCCTGGGTTTTAGCTGAATCCAGAACCACTTCTGGTACAACAACTGACAAATGCTCCATCACCATAACTTTCTGCCTGCTGCACAGACAGTACACCAGAGATAGTTTCTCCCTCAGCACATAAACTGCTATCCTTACCAGACAAATACTTTGAACTTTCCTCCCCCTTGTCCCAGTCCTCATGGCTGTTCACAGACAAACAATGGGAGAGGGCGATGGCTTCCTTAACAGGCAACGTGCCACTCCCAACAGAAAGCTGCTACTTTCCACAATCCCAAGGCTAGAGATACTCTTCCTTGTCACAGCACACCTGGCTAGCCACGGAGTCATGCACCCCCCCTTCACAACTTTCCCTGTTGACTACAGGTAGCACAGAAGATTTACATTGATGCTCTCTCTTGGACTGGGTGACATTAACCTGGTTACATGTATTTACCACATCAGTATTAAACATGTCAAACTCGCGATAAACTGGAAAGATTCTCTCCCAGTCGCTGTTAAGAGAAGCTGGGCTTCCAGGTGAGGTCAGAGCTTTTTTCTTTTCCGGGGTCTGGTGTTGGATTCTGGCTTTTTCTGTCTGCCTTTGATAGGCCTCTCTTCGGCAGCCTTCAGCTCTCTCTGTCTTTGATGAGTGCTCTCCTCCAGTTCAGCCCTCCTTTGCCTTTCCCGCAATCACGGATCTGCCATTTCTTCTGTTACTCGGGCTGCACATTCACGTCTGGAAATCCTTGCCTCTGCTTCGCGTTTCAGCCTTCTGAGTTCCTGGGCTCTCTCCTCCTCTTCTCTTTCCATCTCAGCCATTTCTCTCTCAGACCAAACACGCCGTCTCTCTCCCTTTCACTCTCAAGGCTTGCAGTTTCATTGCTTTAGCTGATTGTGAATCACTCATCCTGACTCACTTTCATCTTTCACACTCTCGGCATCAAATTTTACAGTTTGGAATAGCGTGAGATTCTGATCCAAAACCCAAATGTTCTGGTTCTGTGGATCCTGCTACAACTACGCCACTGTGACCCGTCTATGCCTAGGGCAGCCACCTGAAAATGCCAAGGTCAGGGCAGGCTGCAAAAGGAGAGCAGATTCTCCCAGCACTGGTGGGTGACATGGAAGTCAGACGTCCCAACCAGCCACAAACAGCGCTTCTGATTCCCCAAACCAGTTATCAGGAGCCAAAATAAAGATACACACCGCCCCCTTTACTGCATTTCAGTCTCTGGCTCCCAATCAGCCACTAGGTCCAGTAAAGAGACCAGTTATTTAAACTCTATGCTCTTTACCCAAAAGGTTCCTCCTGACCACAAAGGGTCAACCACAGCACCAGATCAATATAAGTTTAGATCTTACCCAAAATATCACGCTGCCAGCCAATCCTTTAGCAACTAAAACTAAAGGTTTATTATAAAAGGAAAGGAATAAACCATGAGAGAAATGTTAAAGGGTCAATGCATATCAGATACAGACAAATGATTTGGAAGTCCATATACATCAGGTTTCTAGTAGAATTCTGGAGTTTGCAGGCTTGTATAGTCCCTCTGGTGTACATCCAGTACCTGCATGGTTCTCAGTCCTTTGTTTCACAGCTTCAGTTCAGTTGCAGATGAGTTGATCCAGAGGTAGGTGAAGACTGAAGACAAAAACAGACTAAAGACAAAATGGATCCCGGGCAGCTGCCTTTTATGTTCTTTTCTTTGCCATGCTGCTTGTGGAAGTTTACAGGAATAAGATGGAGTCCAGAGTCCGATGAGTAGGTCCTGGTGACTCATCAGGTATATCCCTGGCTTCTCCCCCTGGGCTCCTTGCACCTGTGAATCTGTTAATGGGCCATTAAGCAGGTTACTGCTGCAGCCATCCTGTCTGGGGTGTGGCCCAGACACAGCACAATTTGAAATACAGATATCTCAAACATATCCACAACTTCCATTACACACATAACACATGAACATAAACATCATCATCTTACTTAGCACATTACAGCCTTTCTAACAGTACCTGGCACGGCGTATCTCACATGAATTACTATGATTTTGACATACTGATGTCAAACAATACAATAAATACACCCCCCCCCCCCCAATCCAGCCAGCACGACAGAAGCGTTGCCAGCAGATGGAGGGAAGTGATTATTCCCCTTTATTCAGCACTGGTGAGGTCACATTTGCAGTACTGTGTCCATTTTTGGGCCCCCCACTACAGAAAAGATGTGAACAAATTGGAGAGAGTCCAGCGGAGGGCAACGAAAATGATTAGGGGGCTGGAGCACATGACTTATGAGCAGAGGCTGAGGGAACTGGGCTTGTTTAGTCTGCAGAAGAGGAGAATGAGGGGGATTTGACAGCAGCCTTCAACTACCTGAAAGGGGGTTCCAGGGAGGATGGAGCTAGGCTGTTCTCAGTGGTGGCAGATGACAGAACAAGGAGCAATGGTCTCAAGTCACAGTGGGTGAGGTCTAGGTTGGATATTAGGAAAAAACTTTTCCCTAGGAGGGTGGTGAAGCACTGGAATGGGTTACCTAGGGCTTGTTCACACTTACCCGGAAATTCGGCGGCAGTCGACGGGTGTTATGCAAACCACGCAGAGTAGTTTGCGTAACTCCCGTTGACTGCTTCTGCGCGCTGTTCACATTGCACTGAGCTGTTCCCATCCGCTCAGCGCTACGCTAGTTGAGGGGGTGGACTTATTCAGTCGACTCCCTCATTGTTTGAGTGGGTCTCACTGGCCGCTCAGTAGATCATGAAAGATCGATCTGGCAGTGGCGAATTTGCCGCCGCCAGTGTAAACATAGCCCTAGGGAGGTGGTGGAATCTCCATCTTTAGAGGTGTTTAAGCTGCGGCTTGACGAAGCCCTGGCTGGGATGATTTAGCTGAAGTTAGTCCTGCTTTGAGCAGGGAGTGGGACTAGATACCTCCTGAGGTCCCTAATCCGCTAGGATTCTATAAGCCCTGTCAGTAGAGGGCGCGGGCCTGAGACGACACACTGGGTTTTGTGGGTGTGATCTCCTGAGCACTGAGTGGGATGACTGAGAGATGATGAGGTCAGAAGGGACCATCATGGTTGTCTCGCTGGGCCCTCTGCATAGCCACAGAGGACTGAGCTTTCTGCAGGCAAATGGTTGCAAACGCAGAGGTAGTCTGAGTTCTGGGTGGTCCAGTTGGGCCCAGATCCTCACCCCCCAGTGAAATCATTGGGAATGAGGGGCCTAAATACCTTTGAAGATGTGAACTGAAGTGAAAACCTGGGGTACCTCTCGCTTGTGTGTGCGCAGGAGACATGCTGAGGTTACGCACGGTCCTGGAAGCGATACAGAAGAACATCCACTCCTCGTCCTTGATCTTCAAGCTGGCCCAGGACGCCTTTAAGATAGCCACACCCGCCGACAACAATCCTGACACGACCCTGCTGAACGTGGCACTGGAGCTGGGCCTGCAGGTAGGGGAGAAACGGGGGGCATCCTTTGGGGATGCTCAAGGGGCTTTACTGAACCCAGTCGCTGCTTTGGGTGGCCCAATCCTGATGCCTTCTGGCCGGCTCCTTCTTCAAACAAGTGGGCAACGTGGTTGGTACATCCTGGCGATGGCTGGAGGAAGGCCTTGTTTGGAGTGCATTGAATGGAACTGCCCTGGGGGTGCCTGCCCTGTAGCATCCCCTGCTGGCTGAGTGTGGCACTGCTGGCATTCCTTGCCTCGGTTTCCTTCCCTCCGGCCACGTCGCGAACGTAACCCCTTCCAGGGTAGCAAAACGCCAACGAAAACGTCCCAACAAACGACATTCTTCAGCCCTCTGGGGGGCTTCTCTTTCGCCCTGTTCCCAGCCCCTGCCTGGGCTACCCTTGAGAGTCTGTCCCCTGCTCCAGCAGAGCCTGAAGCCTGTGCCCCTGGAGTGCTGTTCTCAGCCCCTGCTGGCCTCCATTCCTGGCATCCTGCCCTGCGCTGTTTGCAGCCCTGGTTCCGCAGGAGTCTGCCAGCTCCCTGGAGTCCCACGTCCCAGACAGGCTCCCCTGCGCCCTTCGATGAGGCTCTGCTGAGTCCATTCAGCTGTGCCTGACGCTCCCGCCTTGGTGGGGGGAGCAGCTAATTAAGCAAGGCCACAGTGAGGCTGGCCCCACCTCCCCTTAGTGAAGGGGCCAGTCCCGGTGTGGCCGTACCGCCACAATATCAAAGTGGGCAGGGCCTGGCACATGAACGTCCACGTTTGCCATTTCAGTTGGCCTGATTCCCTGCCCCTCCCACGCTGCCGTCCCAAGACACAGGACACGGGGCTGTCCCAGGTCCCGCTCCCAGCCGCGGCCAGTCTGCATCGAACCGCGATGAGCAGTTCTGCCTCTTGTCCTGGCTGTCGCCCGCCGGCAGACAGCTCCGGGGGTCAGGTGGGAGCGGCATCCCGCAAGGGGAGAGCCAAGCAGGGACAAAGAGGAGGGCTGGAACCGTCTTCTGTCTTCCAGGTGATGCGGATGACGCTGTCTACCCTGAACTGGAGACGAAGGGAGATGGTGCGGTGGTTGGTCACCTGTGCGACGGAAGTGGGTGGGTACCGCTCGTCGATACAGTGCAGGGAGGCGCGTGTCCGTGTGCTGCTCCCATCTCTGCTCCGCTCCACGGCTCTGTGGCCCACTGGCAAAGGGCCAGGGAGGGGCTCACATGGTGCAGCTGCACCGGGGTGATTTGCTGAGCGATGGGTTGAGACATCGGTAGATGTCATAGTGTTCAAGGCCAGACGGGATCATTTTGTTGGACCTGTGCTTAGCCCAGCCGGAGAATCTCCCCAGTCGCCCCTGTGCTCAGCCCAACCAGTGGGGTGAGACTCAAGCATTTCAGTCATCAGGAGACCAAACGGTGCCGCAGGCAGAGACCGAGGGGGTGCCAAGACCCAAGGCCCCTGCAGTGGCAGGGAATTAATTAGGTGACGTGCCCAGATGATCCTGGCAGGTGACCCATGCCCTGTGCAGCACAGGAATGTAACCCCCGCCCGCCCGCCTTCTCTGCCAGGTCCCAGTCAGTCTGCCCTGGGGAACATTCCTTCCTGACCCCAAATCTAGCCCTGAGCACACCGGAGCCGTTGGTGCCGTGCCCTGCCCGAGCGGAGGCAATGGCAATAACCGCAGGGCTCCTGGAGGGCAGCCTGTTCTGGCTCCGGTTTGTGGGAACGCGGCGGCGCTATTGCTCTGTGTAGCATTCTGCACCCTGCAGTTTCCCCTCTCTGCAGCACAATGGTGTCTGCTTGGCCCGGGATAGCCAGGCCAGGGCACCCAGCCCTGGGCTCCTAACTCCTTCCCCAGGCTCCTGCTGAGAAGTGGCCTAACTCAGATGTGCTGAGCGACCGCAGTGCCCAGAGAGCTGGATTGCTCAGCATTTCGGACCAGGCAGGGCCCTGCTTGGCTTGAGGAGCCTGCCCCCGTGTGACCGCCCGCTGTGCCCCAGCCCGTGCTGACGGCGTGTTCCTCTCCGGCAGGTGTGCGAGCGCTGGTCAGCATCCTGCAGAACTGGTACACGCTTTTCACTCCCACTGAAGCCACCAGCATCGTGGCCGCCACGGTGATGTCCCACAACACCATCCTGCGGCTCAGCCTGGACTACCCACAGCGTGAGGAGCTCGCCGGCTGCGCCCGCACCCTGGCGCTGCAGTGTGCCATGAAGGACCCCCAGAACTGCGCCCTCTCGGCCCTCACGCTCTGCGAGAAAGACCACATTGCCTTCGAGACGGCCTATCAGATTGTCATAGATGCCGCCTCCACGGGCATGACCTACTCGCAGCTCTTCACCATCGCACGCTACATGGAGCACCGGGGCTACCCGCTGCGGGCCTTTAAACTGGCCTCGCTGGCCATGAATCACCTGAACCTTGCCTATAACCAGGACACCCACCCGGCCATCAACGACGTGCTTTGGGCATGTGCGCTGAGTCACTCCTTGGGCAAGAACGAACTCGCTGCCATAATCCCGCTGGTGGTGAAGAGCGTTCACTGCGCCACGGTGCTGTCGGACATCCTGCGGCGGTGCACCATGACGGCACCGGGCCTCGCCGGCATACCGGGCCGCAGGAACTCTGGGAAACTGATGTCGACAGACAAGGCCCCCTTGCGCCAGCTGCTGGATGCCACAATAAGCGCTTACATCAATACCACGCACTCCCGGCTCACCCATATCAGCCCTCGGCACTACGGCGAGTTCATTGAGTTCCTTAGCAAAGCCAGGGAGACCTTCCTCCTCGCCCAGGACGGGCACATCCAGTTTGCTCAGTTCATAGACAATCTCAAACAAATCTACAAAGGCAAGAAAAAACTGATGATGCTTGTGAGGGAGCGGTTTGGGTGAGTTCCCACCTGCGCCGCCCTCGCTGGCAGGATTTGCTGGCGGCACTGAGCGCAGAAGAAAGGCAAAATCTAACCACAATTGGCAAAACAAAGGGTTTTTGTTCTTTTGTTGGGTTTAACCGTTTCACGTCCTGAGAGGATTCCAAGATTCTTTGGGCGCATAAACCAAAAGACGAGACCGATTTGCTCAGCATCCCACTCTCCTGAGTGTCTAATAGTTTAATACCAAAAGCTAACCTGGAAATCTAATACCTCTTTCCTAAAGGAAGCGGTCACCCGCTGGTCCTAAGACGGCAAAGCAAAAGTAAAAAAAAAAAAAAAAAAAAGGAAAGAATAAAAATACCAAGCAAAAGAAACGTGCAACACTAAACCTCATGCGTCACCCAAAGCGACGGCTTTGCAATGCCGCGCACGCCCTGCGGAGACATGAAACTCCTCTTCTCCATTTGTGAAGATACTTAAATAAAAACTAAATTAACTGTTCTCAGGGATTGCTTACTAAAGGTAACAAAAAAAAAAAAAAAGCATTTATGATACTGTAAATACTATAGTATATGTGTCAATTATTAAATTGTAAAGTTATAATTATTTATAATTATTCTGTCTTTTATTTGGGGGGTACTTGAAATTGTCGTGGCCTGGGACTTTTTTTTTTTTTTTAATTAAAAAAGAAAAAAGAGGAGATGCATGACCATTTCTCAGGTTTCCCTGGCATCGTTCGTGCTGTCGGCACACGAAAAGATGGGGGGGAGGGAGGCAATCGGTAAATCGAAAGGAATCCAGAGTCTATGCAGAACCACAGAGACGTTGCGGCCCTGGGAGAGATGGCACCTAAACAGGCTGGATTAACAGCAAGGGCAGACGGCAGATCAGTGCTTCAGGACAGTCAAAGGAGGGACTTGGTCGGACGCTGCTGGACATTATGGGAACCCTGCCCCCTAGTCTGCTCTGTGGATGGTTGTCCTGTGGGGCCAAGGATTGCTACAAAACACGAAGAATGGAGACAGTTGTGCTGGAAACCGTTGCGCCCATAGTGTATATATCTCTATTTTTGGCCTTTTCTCGGTGTGTGGGCATGTGAGGAGTGGATGTCCGTGTGCGTGGGGTGTGCACGTCGGGGGCTGACTCTGACTTCTCTGCACAGGGTGGGGCTGGTGGGGGGCAGGAACACAAACACAACTTCTTCGGTTATCTTTGTCCTTTAATTTCCTCTCCATCTCCAAGCCTTTGTCACTCAGGCTAACGCGATCACCCGATGGACGAAGGCTTCTTGTCACGTGTCCCAATTTGTGTCACTCCGTCTCCTGCTGCTGTTTAGCGATCCGGGCTAGATTCAAACTCCTCGCTGTGACGGGGTTGGGGCTCCTTCTTATTCCAGGTGTCTCTGTGTTCCCCTGGACCAGTGTGTCTTAGTTTTAAAAGGGTCGGGAGGGCTGGGAGGGCTGGGGCCAGTGGGGAAGGTGACTTGTAGCTAGAGAATGTGGACTAATGATGTCTGATTTTTATTTCTGAAAGATATTTGTGTCTGTGCTACGGATCGGAAAACCAGTTGTACTCAGTATTTGTTGCCACAAAAGTATCATTCTTCAACCTGTTTCTTTTGTGTGTGTGTGTGTGTGTGTGTGCGCGCGTGCGCGCACAACCTCATGACCTAATGTTTAATAATAAAAGAAAAGAAAAGCTAATACTATTTATGTATCGCTACTACCGTTTTATATAAACTGTGTTGGAATTTCGGTGCTGTTCTTTATTTTCATACCGAATAAATACTGGGGGGGAGGAAAACCTCAAATCCAGGGCAGCTGGTTTTCGAGCTAAAAAGGGCACAACGTAGAGGGACGTCACTGCCACCATGTGGCGCTGAGTGAAAAGGAACAGCACCGGGAAATGGATCTGAGTTGCTGCGTTCTGTGCGGGAAGAATGTGTCTCGGGGCGGGACGTACAAGATCTACCTCTGAGCGTCACAGAATTGGCTTGGAGCAAGAGGCAGGGACTAGTTAGCCCTCAAGGGCCGGGTCTCCGAGACGGCTCAGCATTGGCCTAGCCGTGCGCCTGTTGACCTGGGAAGGGGGAGCAAAGTTGGGCCAATGTGGATGCTTTGGCAACCCCCACCCGTAGGCCTTGATCCGGCAGCTGGCTATGGAGATGCTCAGGGCTCCTGTCCGGCGCACAGACTGGGCGTTTCCAGGGTGCTCATCTCTTGTGGCCAACGGCCTGAGTAACTCGTGGCTTTGCTGATAGTCGGGCGTCTGGCTGTCTGTTGCAGGTCTAGCAGCCCAGGCCTGACGTGTGCAGAGCGTCCTTCACAGCACCATGCAGGCCTGGGCCCAGCATCACCCACCTTGATCGTGAGAGTCCCGGAGCGCGAAGAACAGGCGGCCCTGGGCGAAATCCCCTCCCGCCTTAGCGCAGGGCCAGGCCCAGTGGAATCGGCTCTGGGGAGGGACCAGGAGGCTGCTCCAGATCTCTGGCCTGCTCTGCCATTGCGTTGGCCTTTGCGTTGGCTGACGGTGCCTCTTGGGGGAGTCCCCCTTCGCGTCCCCAGAAGGTCCCCGGCTGCCTCGGGTTTTGCAGTGGCTCGTTGATCCTAGGGGAGGATGCCAGAGCGGATCCCCTGGGCGACTGGGTAACACAGCTCCGCGCTGGGCATGCACTGAGCAGGGGCAGTCAGGGTCCAGCAGCGCGGGGTGAGACAGGCGGTCTGGTGTCTTGCGAATACATCCTCAGCGGCACTGGTCCCGCTCACGTGGGGGCGCTGGCCATTGTCAGGGGGGCTGAATGGCCCCATGCAGACCCTGCAATAGGCTTCGGATAGGGCAGAGCAAACAGGGTCCTAGCCACACCCCCCAGTGGGGGAACCCCCGGCCGCGGTCCATCACGGGCTAGCAGGTGGCGCTGAGACCCCTGCTAGGCTGGTGTTGGTGCAGACTCCCCGAGCAGAGGGTTTCGAGGTTAACATCGCGGTGAGATGCACTGGGCTGTTCCTGCTCTGAGCTGTGCCCTGGGCTCCCTGCAAACTGGGCCCAGGTCCCAGCGTCGGCTCCATTCCACAGCTCGAGGCTTTTCATCAGAACCAGAACAAGCAGAGCCTTCGCTTTTGTTTGGGTGGGAAAATACGTAAGGAAGATGTTGTCGCTGTTGCCTGACTCTGAACCCAAGCTGTGGAACCATCTGCCTGCGCCCTAAGCAGGCTGCGGGCTACGTTAGGATGGTAACGCCTGCGGCGGCTGAGGGTGGCTGGGAGGAAGCTGAGGGGAGAGCAGCTGTTTCCGGCTCCCGGCCTGCAGCGTGAAGCGTCCCTCAGGTCCCCGCTGAACATGGGCGCGCTGTCAGGAACCGCGGCGCGTTTCCCGGCGAGGAGCCGCGTTCGCTGGACTCCTGCTTTCTGCCCAGCTGGGTGTCCGGCCCCGTCGCTGGAGTAGCTGAACCCCGCTGCAGCAGCAGTTAATTTCTCCTCCCCGCTCCCAGCCAATGTCCCCATTTCACAGGCAGGGAACTGAGGCCCACGGCGCTTGCGGCCCAGATTCAGCAAAGCACTTGCTAAGGTTGGTGAGCCTGGGGGGCTAGTCTACGCTAGAAGCAGAGAGAAGACATAGCCCTGTCCACACCGGCACTTAGCTGGTGGCTTATTCACCCCCCAAGCGCCATAAGCTACACCGCCATGACCTGCAGTGAAGACAAGGTTTGTGCTCACGGGCTTTGCTGCGTCAGGGCCGTAGCGATGTGCCCCAGGTCTGTGGCTGAGCTGGGGGCCGATGGCCGTTCTCGCAGGGCCAGGCTGGGGGCCATGCACCCATCCTTTCTCCCCCGGCCTGGAAGGCAGTGCAGTGGTTTTCCGGAGCTCCCCTCGCAGCCTCTGACCCAGCACCGGCTGTGGGTCCCTGCTCAGGACGCTGTCTCTTGATCTGGCCCTTTCTGTAGTTTGGGTTTTTTCCTTTACAAGCTTCCCAAATGTTTCCTGCTCGTTGGGCCCGGAGGCAGGGCCAGTCGCTGGAGCCTGGCAGCCCAGTACAGCCTCCCCCGGGTCCGAGCCGATTGCTGCCTGAGGGGTGCTGGGAGGTGCCCTCCATGGCCCACACACCTGCTGGGAGCCCAGGGGAGACGGGTCCCGCCCCCAGTCGGAGGGAACGGGTAGCAGGAACAGCTGCGGCCATGGAGCCCCCTCCCTGTCCTCTCCACCCCGACAATCTCTCCTGTCACGCAGCCGCCCCACCCTGACACTAGCCACCCCTCTCTGCTCGTGGGGGCTGAAGCTCTTAATCCTAATCCAGGTGCAGGCTGGGCCCCTACCCTGCCCTGCCTGGCCCCGGCCCACCCGCCAGGAAGAACTCCGCTAGCGCGGAAGGTGGGAGACTGGGCAGACGTTCGGACCCTGCTGTAGGAAGCAGGTAGGGGCCCGGATCCAGCACGTCCTGGCATCGCTGCAGGACGCCTGCCCAAAGGGCCTCCAGCGGTGCCCACGGCTGGCTAGACTCCAATACACAGAGGCCAGAGTTGTCGCTATTCCCCGCCTGGAGCCAGAGGGGCCTGGCAATTGCCCCGTTGGGCTGGCGTCTGCCTCGCCGGCTATCGCCCCCACAAGCAGAGCCTGGGAGACGGCGGCTCTTGGACTCGATCCGGCCTTTGTGCTCCCTCCCTGGGCAGGGATCGGGTGTGACGGGCCTGACGGGCTCTGACCTGCCACCATGCTCCTACTGGGACAGGCAGGAATCAGGTGAGACTGTTCCGCTTCTGGAGCTGCTGCACTGGAATGGAGGTGAGGAAAGACGGGACAGAGGGGCACTGGCAGAGCTGGGGGGTGGGACTGAGGGCACTGCAGAGGGCTAGGAGCGCGGGGGGGGCGAGGAGGCAAAAACCGGGGGTAGGAGAGGGACGTGGCTGCACGACAGCAGCCGTCGCCCCACGGCCTTGAGCAGAGCCGTCTGCTCCGGGCCCCCTGGATTCCCAATCTCCAGACAGGGTCGGTGTGCAGGGCTCCCACGGCGAGCGGTTCCCAGACACACGAGGGGCTCGGCCGTGCACCATGGTGCCCACTGGGGGCTCCGACAGCTCCGCCGATCTGGTGAGAACTACCCGGCTGTCTCTGCTGTGGGGGGGGGTCCCTCAGGACAGGGGCAGGCTCTGGGGCGTGGATGCCCTCTCCAAACCAGCTGGGGGGGCTGTTGGCTCTGCCCTGGCTGGCTGGGGACGGGGCAGCCCTAAGGCCTGTGGCGGGGCTGACGAGGGGCTGTGGGGATGGGAGGTTCAGCCAGCTGCAGGCTCCTGGCACCCTACAGGGCTGGAGAGTCCCAGAAGCTGCCAGTGCGACGGGACGGGACCCTGGGGCTGGGCGGCGGGCGGAGCCCTCCATGCTGGCCCTGCCCGGTGCTCACTGGTGCCATGGCAGCTGGGCACACAGCCCAGTGCGTTCCTGCCACCCCAGGACTGCGGGCAGTGGCGGGGGCTGGCAAAGGGGCAGAGATCTCTCCCCGCGTGAGCACCTGGCACAGAGCTGGGCAAAGCCCTGGTGGCGACGGACGAGCTGCCCGCATTTACCAGGTGTCGCTGGCACCTGCAGAGGGGCTTAAGTCTGCCACTCCCCCGCTAGTCCCGCCTCGCTTTCCACGTGCCCAGCTGCTGGCAAAGCCTCAGCTACCGGCTGCGCAGCCAGCCCAATGGCGCGTGCACCGCCCCTGAGCTGCGGGATTACCCTGGCCGCATCCCACCCCTCTCTGAGCTCGGTTTCCCCGTCAAACAGAGGCAATGCTGCCTCCGAGGGGCAGCAGGGGCTCCATAAATTCATTCTCCTTCCCTCCTCTCTAGTGCCTTCCGGTGCAGGCTTCCCCCAACGCTAAAGGAATTATCTGGCTGGCCGTCAGCCACCCACTTATCTGAGCACCAACTTAACCCTCCCACGGGCCGTGGGGAGAGGTCAGTGCAGTGAGCCCCACATGCTGGGGAAACAGGCACAGAGCGGGGCAGCGCCGTACGCGGGTGTGTGCATGCGCCGAAGGCTGTGGCTGGAGCCCCGGCAGCAACGAGGAATGTGGGGGAATCTCCTCTTGGCGTCGGCCGCTCTCACTTGGGGTCTGGGCAGTGCCGGATGAGAGCCCCCCTGCCATCTCACCTGCTGTCTCTGGCATTACCCTAATGTTCATGGGGCGTGGGGCGCTGTGCCCCTCCTGACTGGGGGCCAAGGGGAGATGGTCCCACAGCAAGGCTTCCACAGGGCGGGCATGCTGGTGCCCTCCTTCCCTGGCATTGCTGCCTGCTGGGCCCTGGCTGGCGGGATCCAGCCATGTCCCGGCCCCGCCCTGCTCCGTTCGCTTGCAAAGACCCCCAGCGTCTTTCTGGGCATCGTCAAAGGGCCACCTGAGTGTGGAGCAGCTGCCCTTGGGGCTGAGACCCACACGGTCCTGGTGCTGCGTGGCTCCCCAGTGAGCGCTCGCTGCACTACCCCCCTCGGCAGCCTGGCTGGGCACCGATGGTGCAGCTGTGGGGGGTGGGGGGCCCAGGGCCCCATGGGGACAGCAGAGCACCGTGGTGCACGACCCTGGAACTGGCAGGGTGGTGCTGGCGGGAGACGGGCACTGTGGGGGGGGCTCCAGCACCAGCCTCACCTGAGCTGGCTTAGGGCAGTGTTTAAGTGGCAAGTACCCCCTACCTTCTGAAAACATTCATAGGTGCCCCACGCTCCATAGTCCAGGGGATTTTATATTGACAGACTCATGGGAGCCAGCTGGCGGAAGAAGGGCTGCGTGTATAGCCACGCTACGACAGATGTCAGATCTGGCACGGGTGGGTTACCACCTTTACACCAGGACTAGAGGTGACGTTGGCCAAAGCTGGGAGGCTGTGCGCGGCCTGCCAATGCTGGGGAATGTAAAGCGCCGCGCCAAATTTTTTGCCATGGATTTGAGAGGAGGAAAGGGTGAGAGCGAGACAGGAAAAGAGGGTGACTGGTGAAATCGGGGCTGTCAGAGTTGTCAATGTCACTGCTCAGCTACAGCCAGGGAGGGAGCGAGGGGCTGAGTGGCACGGGAGCAGGGCCTGGGCAGCTGCTGGGTCTGGGCAGACGGACGCCTACGTCCCATTGAGGCCTGGCCCCAAGAGACCAGGCCCCTGCCCGAGGTGGCGCAGGCTGGGGAGGGGAGGAAGCAGGGAGGGGGACACTCTACCCGCTGGGCCATCCTCCCTCTAGGCTTGCCACTCGTCCCCCCAGGCCTGCGGCTGGACTCCTGCCCCCGAGGCCGGGCGGGCGGGCGGGGGGGATGTTTTCTGCAAGTGAGGCCAGCGCCTGCGTGGGAGGTGGCACTGCTCCGGGCTGAGGCTGGCCGGCGCGTCAGCTGGTGGCCTGTGGCTGGGTTCCCCCTCCCCCGCTTTGCCCCACAGGAGACTCTGCAAAGGGAAACGAGGGGCTTTAATTCCATGCCTGTGACAGCCTGGCTGAGGTCTGCCCCCCGGAGAGCCGAGCCCTCGATCTGTGCCCTGCTTTGCCGCTCGCTGAGCCGGGCTGGCGGTGCCGTCCATCCCCCCGTGCAGTCCTGTGGGGTGCTCACCCCCCCGGCCAGCCCGGGCGGCTCAGTCGTGCCGGTGGAGGTGGCGGGAGTGGGTGTGCACAGCTTCCACGAAGGCCCCCACGTGCTCGGGGCTCATGTCAGGGTACAGGCCGTGGCCCAGGTTGGCGATGTAGCGCTGGGTCCCGAACCCCTCCATCATCTTCTTCACCAGCTCCCCGATCTTCTCCTGCCAACCCAGGACACTGGCCGTGAGCCTGGGGCCAGGCAGCAGCGCGCTCGCTGGCCCCGCGGGGCCTGGGCCAAGCCAGGGGCGCCGCGGCAGATCTGCGTGTGCTCCTAGGACACAGCATCGCTGCAGGCAGGGGCATGGGGCCATTGGAGAGCCAGGCCCCCCTGCCAGCCACTACGGCGCCAGCCACCGGGGCAGAGGCTCCCCTTTCTTGCAGCCCCACCAGCCCGAGTGAATAACACGAGCGCTGGGCTCTCTCTCCCCCTCCCTGTGGGACTGGGCGTCGGGCACGGGCTCAATTGTACGTGGGGAAACTGAGGCCAGAGGCCGTGCTTTGCCCCAGAGGGAGGTGGCGCTGGGATTAGAACCCAGGGCTCCCAGCTCCGGGCCAGCCTCCCCTTACCTTGGGTGCATAGAGGGCGCAGGGATCCAGGTTCCCTTGGAGGGTCACGCCGTGGCCCGTCTGTGCGCTGGAAGGGGAAGGAAGCAGGTGAGTTGCGGCGCCTGGCTGCACTGCCACGTCCCTGCCCAGGCCTACCTGTGCCTGGCAGCCCGTGCGCCAGCCTGGGGGAGGCCGGTCCCTGCTGCGGCACAGGCCCTTCCGAAGAGCAGCTGATCCCCTGGCGGCAGGGCCCTGCCGTGCCCCTTGCGAGCAGGGCTGGCACATGCCCGGGCAGAAGGCTGGGCCCCCTGCAGCGAAGCACCCAGGCGTTGGCAGGGCAGACGGGAGACACTCTGCCTCAGGGCCCGCATGGAGTGCTGCCCACACAGGAGTCACGGCACGGTGGCTGAGCCAGCCCCCCCTTAGTGTGCCAGCCCCTGTGCAGGGGCCAGCGGTGTCAGGCCCAGAGCAGCTGGGGCCCAAGCCCGGCACCCAGGGATGGGGGATGGCTGGTGCCTCCCGCCCTAGCAAGTAGTAGAGAGAGGTGAGGGGCAGGGTGTCCCCCCCATCCCCCCACTGCCTGGCAGCCCCTTTCCCCTGGGGCCTAGCTGGCCAACGAGCTGCCCTCCTGCCAGCCAGGGGCAGCCGGCTCCCAGCCCGCACATGCGGCCCCTCACCGGGCGTCCTGGGGCCGGATAGTCCAGTCAAGGCCCAGCACCTCGTAGCCAGCCTGAGCGAGCTCCGGCAGCGCGTAGTGCGCGTCCTTGGCGAAGACGATCTGAGGGGGAGAGATGGAGGGGAGGGGCTCAGCCACCGGATGCTGCCTGGACAGGACTGGAGCAGCCGCCAGCCTCTGGGCACCACGCTGACCTGGGCTTGTAGCACCTTCCGTCACTCCCCTGGGGACACTGAGGCACGCGAGGGAAAGCGCTTGGCCAGCTGGCACCGTCTCAGGGGCTGTCCCCTCTCGTGGACCCAGCCCACGCCAGCTCGGAGCTCTGCCTTCCTCGGGCAGGAGCAGGCAGGCCAGGGCCTTGGCAGCGGCGCCGACGTCCTGAGGCACTTTTCCGAGCGCTCCGTGGCCAATGGCTCTGTCTGCCTCGCTGGCTGCAGCAGCGCCACCCCCCTTCCAGCGCCGGGCGCTGTGTGCTGGGCAGAGCTGGCGAATGGCGCTGGCGGGCGCCCACCTATGGAAGCGGAGGATGGCTGCCGGGGTCGGGCTGCAGGAGGGGAGCTGTGAGGGCACGGGCCCTGCCCCAACCCCGGCACGGGCTGCCTGCCCCTGGCCACGCAGGGCTGAGCTGAGACAGCTGTTCATTCTCCAGGGCGGAGGGGCCTTGTGTCCCAGCGCTAGTTCCTGGGCTCGCAGGGCTATGGAAGGGGGCGCGCGACCCGCCGGCTCTCCCGACCCCAGGCCAGGGCAGCAGCAGGTTCCTGCTCGGAAGGATGCCCCTGCCACAGAGCCACAGCAACCTGCTCCATGGCCAGCCCCGGCAGTCCATCAGCTTGCTCACCCCGAGCGGCACAGGCGGGCACCTTCCACTTGGGGCCGTGTCCGCGCCGGTGGGGGGGGGGCCTGGCTTGGCTGTTCCTCCGCTGCCTCCCCGCCCCCTGTGGTACATGGGTGCTGCGACCCTGAAGCCCAGTGCGGACCGTGGCGGGGGCCAGGCAGGCCTGGCACCTTCTTACCATGGGCACCGGGGGCAGCGCTTCCGCCTGCAGCCGGCTCTTCACGCCCTTGGCGATGGCCCGGATGTAGGGCAGGGCGAACTCCCGGAACTGCTCTGGGCCCAGGTGCCCGGCGTGAGACTCAAACAGCTGGAGCGCCTTGTGGGGTCAACAGGACATTGGTTAGAGCCCCACCGCCCGGACCCCAGCACCCCCCGTCGGGCCCCATCTCCCAGCCCAGAATGGGCCCCTCCCCACCCGCTGCTCCAAATCCTCAGTAGGGGACAGCTGCAGCCAGGACCCCCCCACCCCACCCCACCCCACCCCTCCTGTGCATTTCCGGGTGAGGTGCCACTCTGCTCAGCCGCCCAAGCTGCTGTGAACCCCAGGAAGCCGCTGCCAGGCTCCCCCTGGGCAGGTCTCTTTACCCAAGGCTGCCCAAGGGACCCCTCAGCCTCCTCCCCCTTGCCCCCACGCGGTTCCCGGTAGTCCCCGCCCGCAGGTAAGCCGCACCTGCGCGCCGGCTGCCACCTGGCCCACCAGGTAATCCACGATGACCTCTCTCAGCAGCTGCAGCAGGCGGTGGCTGGCCTCGGGGTGCCGGTACAGCCAGCGCTTGGCCTTGGCCATCGTGTTGGAGCCGCCCCCTTCGACCATGTAGGACATGAGGGTCCACTGGGGGTGGAAGAGGAGTCAGCAGGGCACAGAGAGGGGGTACCACCCTGCCCCTCCCCCAAACAGACCCTGCCGGGGCCCTTGCTAGCACCCTCCCTCCGCTGCGACAGCCAGGCACTCCTTGCACGTGGGCTGGCATGGGACGGGGGTAGCCCAGGGCTTTGCTGGATGGCACACGACATCCCTCCCGTCCTGGGGGCCGGGCACTCCGGCTGGCGCCGCTCAGGGGTACCGGCTGGATCCGTCTCTGGGCCAACGTCCCAGAGCTAAACACAGGGTCATTTGGAATCCAGGGCCACCCCCCATTCCCCTGGCTCAGGAACAGCAGCCCTGGGGGCTTCCCCCAAAGAACCCCCTTCTCCCCCCCCGAGGGGTGGTGAGTGAGGCAGCAGAGCTCTCATGGCGTTCGGTGGGGCTGCACACCTGGCTCCCCCGTGCCCCAGAGGGCTGGGGCGGAGCAGTTCTTACCGGGGCTCCGGAGAAGCCGATCAGGGGCACTTGGCCCTCCAGGCTGTGCCGAGTCAGCGTGATGGCCTGGAAGACGTAGCCCAACTCCGCGGACACGTCCACCTTCTGCCGCAGCTTCAGCAGGTCCTCCACCTCCTTGAGGGGCTCTGGGAACGTGGGCCCTTTGCCGGGCACCATCACCACCTCCATGCCCAGCGCCTTGGGGGAGGACACAGGCCGGGTGAGGCAGCGGGCACCCACCAGCCTCAGCTGGCGCCCTGCCTCCAAGGGGATCCGGTCCCCCCACCTGCGGGGGTAGCAGTGCGCGCCTTTGCCTCTTACCTGGGGCACCACCAAGATGTCAGAAAAGATGATGGCAGCATCCAGGGGAAATCGCCTCAGCGGCTGCAGAAAACAGAGTCCAAGTCAGCGTGCCGGAGGCGCACAGAGCTCATAGCTTTAAGGCCAGAAGTGTGGTAAGAGGTCCTGCCCATCGCAGGCTGCAGAGCCTCCCCACCCTGTCCTGTACTAGGCCCCTAACCTCTGGCTGAGTTTCTGACGTCCTCCAATCATGGTTTAAAGACTGCAAGTTACGGAAAATCCATCAGCAAGTGACCCGTGCCCCATGCTGCAGAGGAAGGTGAAAAACCCCCAGGGTCTCTGCTGATCTGCCATGGGGAAAATTCCTTCCCACCCCAAATACGGCAATCAGCTAAACCCGGAGCATGTGGGCAGGACCCACCTGGCAGACACCTGGGAAAGAATTCTCTGTAGTAACTCAGAGCCCTCCCCAATTAGTGTCCCGGCTCTGGCCGTTGGGGATTTTTGCTATTGGCAGTTGCCAGTGGGCCACGTGCCATTATAGGCAGCCTTGTCATCCCCTCCCCTCCAGAAACTGATCAAGCTCAGTCTCAAAGCCAGCTCGGTTTCTTGCCCCCACTCCTCCCCTTGGGAGGCTGTTCCAGAAAGTCACCCCTCTGAGAGTTAGAAACCTGCATCTAATTTCAAGCCTAAACTTGTTGATGGCCAGTTTATAGCCCTTAGTTCTTGTGTCCACACTGGTACTTAACTTAACGCCTCTCCCTCCGTGGTGTTTATCCCGCTGATGTATTTACAGAGAGCAATCATATCTCCCCTCAGCCTTCCTTTGGTCAGGCTAAACAAGCCAAGCTCTGAGAGTCTCCGCTCATAAGGCGGGTTTTCCATTCCTTGGATCATCCCAGTCGCCCTTCTCTGCACCTGTTCCAGTTTGAATTCATCTTTTGTAAACACGGGAGCCCAGAACTGCACATAGTATTCCAGATGAGGTCTCACCAGCGCCTTGTAAAACGGTACTAACACCTCCCTGTCTCTACTGGAAATACTTTGTCTGTTGCTTCCTAAGACTGCCTTAGCTTTTTCCATGGCTGCATCACATTGGCGGCTTATGGTCATCCTGTGATCACCCAATACACCCTTCTCTGTCACTTCCAACTGATGCAGCCCCAGCTTAGAGCAAAATTCTTGTTGTTGGTCCCTAAGTGCATGACCTTGCACTATTAAATGTCATCTCCTTTCTATGACTCCCGTTTTCAAGGTCATCCAGATCTTCTTGCACAATCCAGAGGGCTACAGCGTTGCTGTCAGCCAAGGCCCAGCCCTGAGCTCCCAAGTTAAGGAAGGGGCACAGGTGGGCTCTCCATCTGGAAAACCAGGGTCCGCAGCCTGGCAGCGGGGGCGTGATTAGTGCTTAACCCTCCAAGCTGTCATGTGTGTCTGGGCCCTGGCCTGGTAAACAGCGCCTCCCTCTGGTGGGCTGTGGGGACACCCAGTCAGTAATGTGACCGCCGTAAGGGGAGAGTTCTCAGGGAAGGAAAGCCCTGCGGAGCGACTCACCTGTAGGGTCAGTTCGCAGCATGTCTCGGGGCTCCGGCAGGTGGCGAAGAAATCCTGAGCAGCTCGGGTCTCCCGGAACTCTGCAGGCAGATCGGCCGGGTGAGGTGCTGGGAAGGGCGCCTCTGGGTGGTGGTGGGGGGCAATGAGCCCCGCCACACCAGGGGGACAAAGAGGGACAGCCACCCCGGGACAAGACACGGAGTCCCAGCAGCACATTCAGCTACCCTGGCCTCTGCCCATCACTCTGAGATGAGCTTCTTCATCAACTGGCTGCCGTGCTCCTGGAGCGATCTCCAGCTAGACCCAGCCAGCCTGGCATCCTGGAATGACTCGGCTGGACCCTGTATGTTGGCCACTCACCTGGCAGGTAGCGGCCGGCCTGCCTCATGCACCAGACTGGGGTGTACTCCGTCTCTTCCCCTCTCGCCGCTCTAAGGAACGTGTCGTTCTTCAACACGGGGAAGCCTTGGGGGCTAAAGCAAGAGGGGAAGCGGAGGCAGGCAGTCAGCAGACCCAGCGTCATGGAGAGCAATCCCCGTAGGAGCAGGCTGGAGGCAAGCAACCACTTCCCCCAGAGAGCTACAGAGGCAGGCGACTCTCACTCCATGAGCAAAGTGAGATCCGAGGGGCTGGCCCTGCGACACGCTGGAGTCTGAGACACTGGGAGCACGGGCCCATGCGCTGCACCTGGGGCAGCAACTGGTGCATTCTCCAGCCCTGCCCAGGCCTGAGTTTCCCCCCCCAGTAAAATGGGGCTGATATTTGCTGTAACAAGGTGATCTGCCCCTTTAAGGCCCAGGAGGCTGGGGAGCTGCCTGGCAGGCAGGTGCTGGGAATCAGCAGACCCAGCTGAACAGCAGCTAGTGATTGGGGCTGAGGCCCAGCTGGGGCTTATAAAGGAGGGATCGGGCTCCAGCAGGGAGCCTGACTGTGGGTTTCCCTGGTATTGAAGTAGAACACTGGGTGTAGGTGAGTAGGGACTATGCTACCTGACTGTCTAGCCAAGAAATAGGCCTATTACTTCATCATTGTCCCACGTGTCCCCTTTCTGGTTGGAGAATAAAGCAAGGCTGAGGACAGGGCTGCAGCCTGCACTGGGCCTGGCTGGCTGCATGTCCTGGGCTTGCGAGCAGCTCCCCCAGCCTGCACTTGCCTTGTGCCTGGGTGGCAGGGGAGATTTTCCCCGTGCTTTAGGAGCCAAGTTTAACTTGCCAGCAGCCCTGGCTGAGCGGGATGGAAGGCAGGCTACTGCACCACCTCCTTCTCTGTCAGCTGCATTTCTCCCCCTGGTGAGTTTGTGTGCAGCCCCAGGCCTGGCTTTTCCTTTCCAGGGGGCTGCAGGCCCCTTCCCCCCCCACAAGGAGGTTGAATAAGCCCCTCTACACCCAGAGCAGGTTTACCATCTGCTCCTGCAAGCCCAGGCTCCAGGGGAGAGAGAGAGAGAGAGTCCTCGTTCCCTGACCCAGGGGCCGTTGTCCCCTCCTGCTCAGCGGAGAGTGAGAACCTTCCCCCAGCTAGCTGCTAGTCCTGCTTCTCCAGGCTGCTGAGGGCTAGTCAGCAGTACCTCGCTGGGATGAGGAGGAATTCACCCTGGTGGGGGTGTGAGGCAGGGGAGCCCTCTGCACTGCAGGGCCCTGGCTGTTCCCTGCCTGCTGGGATGGCAGCAGAGAGGCGACTAACCCCAGGGGAGCACTCCTGGCCGGGGAGCAGCAGAGAAGCGATCAGGTGCGCCCTCAGTTGGCCATTCCCCAGGCTGGGAAGGTCCGTGCTGTAGTATTGTTAAGTGAGGTTAGCTCTGCCTTGTTTACGCAGGCATGATCGTGTGCTCGGTCTTAGCAGTCGCTGCCTTTTGCCCCTTAGAATGGCAGCTTCACCCCAGCCCTCCACCTGCTCTACTGCTCTCCGGTAACGAGCACTGCACCCCAGGCCGATGTCATTACTGGTGCAAGGAGGAATGGGGGACAGCAATTGAGAGCTGCGCAGATCTCCTAGGTTCCTGTGCTGTGCCTCACCACGCAACCCCCTGCTCACTGCAACATCTGCTGCCAAGTCACGAAGTCCCAGCTGTACAGTGACTGCAGACACAGGCAGGTACATACAGGTCTAGATGATGCCCCCTTGCACTGACAGGAGGAAGGTGCCCACAACACCAGGGTCACTGCCCTGCACATTGCCTAGAGGTGCCCCCGCAGAGCCCGGCAGGGAGGACTCTGGATTAAGGTGCTGGTCCCAGCACAGCTCCCTCTTCCCAGGCCTGGAGGAGAATTGTGCATGGCAGCCCTCTGCCCCAAGGGCCACTGGCCATGCAGGGAACGGGCTGCCGTCTCTGGAGGTAGTGAGCTGCTCTTGGGGGTGGTAACAGGTAATCCCGGATGAAACGTTTTAACTGACTGTAAGTGCTGCTGTGTTTACTATCACCTCCCCCTGCCCTGTCCTGGTGCACATGGTGCAGGACAAAGCCCTTAGGAGCTGGGAGGGGGGCTGCTGGGGCCGCCTGCCCAGCCCTCATGCACACAGACAATGTGCTGTGTAGGGAGCACCACAAAGAGACGGTGCTGATTAAGTTATCAGTGGCAGGCAGCAGCTGCTCAGGGGAGATTCTGGGGATGGCAGAGCCCCAGCCCACAGCAGGGGGCTCAGACTCTGCTGAGAGGCATTTCTGATGAGGACTTAGCTCCCAATCAGGGGGTGGGTGGGTCTGTATCTCAGTGGTGCAGGCCTGGGAGTTGCTTAGGCCTAGGACATTAATTATAACCCCTACAGTTGAGAGGGGAAAGGGAGGGGAGCGTTTTCTATTGCCAGCTACCAGAGCCAGGCAGAAGGGGCAGACCTTGGCTGTGTGGTCTTCTCGGCTGGCAGCACCTCTATGTTACGGCCACCAGACCCAACCACACTACAGACGAAGTATGCTGCAAGCAGGCAGGGGCCGGCCATGTGGAAAGCGGGCGCCCTGCGTAGTCTGCATGTGCAGTGAAGATAGGATCTCATGAACCCGTCCCACACAGCAGCATGTGGGGGCAGACCTGCCTTCACAACCTTGTAGATGAAGTATTGTCCGTGCTGCGTGAGAATTCGGGGTTGTGTTTTATAAAGTGTATTTGTGGGGACAAACACATCAGACTTATAATTGCACAGGAGCAGGCTGGGCACCATCTAGCCTGAGAGACTTGACTCCGACTCTACAACTGCCAGGGGAAAGTTTAGCTCCTCCAGGCAGAGCCTGGGCTTTCCTGTGGGCTGGGGACCAGCTAGTGCCATGGGGGCCTGATTGGGATGGCTGCTGGTGGGCTAGCCCAGGGCACAGAGTAGCTCTGAAAGTGTAACTATCCATTCACAGCCTGGCTAAGGGAGCCTTGTCTAACGTCAGCTACCGCACCTGGCCCCAGGCAGCCCCTGCCCAGTGAGTTTTCTGCCCTCAGCGGTGGGTCTCCACAAAGGGGAAACGCAGCACAAGCCGCTCTCCAGGAAGGGCTGTCAAACCCCAGCTGAAGAGACGTTCGCTGGCAGAGCCGGACAGAGGGCAGTGACACTGTGTCCCAGGGTAAGACACACAGCACGGTGCACAGTGTGATTTCTGCCCGGCTCTTACCTCAGGAGAGCAGGCCCCCAGATGCCGACCCAGCTGGTGTCAGCCTGTGGCTGCTCGTGCACAGCACAAGGTGCAGCACCGGGCACACTTACAGCCAACGTTTATCAAGCGGGACGGGGGCGCCCCAGCCCCCAACGCAGCAGGGCGCGGGCCCCCCGTTCTGCAGCTAGGAGCCGCCCCGCGACGCTGAGGCCTGTTCTCCCGGGGGGGGGGACACTGGCGGGAAGCCCGGCCCGGTTCCGTCCAGCCCGGCCAGGCGGGGGGGGGGGGCGGGGAACGAACCAAGGCCCCAGGGCGCGCGCGTCCCAAGCCCCTCGCGGGCCACCGTAGCCCTGGGCCTGCCGCCGCCGCCGGGAGAAACCCGAGCCCCACCCCCACCCGGGGGAGCAACGGCCCTTCCGTCAGCGGCCCGGTGACCTCCGACCCCGGCCCGTCACTCACCGCAGCGGGCTGCTCCCCTCCATGCTGCTGCTCCCGCCGCCGCCCGGGCTCGGCTGCGGCTCCGGCTCCGGCCCCCTCCGCGCGGAGTGGGGGCCACGCCCCCCCGGGGGCCCCCGCCACGGGCGCCGCCATCTTGCGCGGGCCGCGCCCACCGGGGGGGGGAGGGCGGGATTTCCCCCCTTGCCCCGCCGCCACTGCCGAGTAGCGCACTAGCCGGCCCCGCCCCCTCGCTGCCGGGCGGGGTAACGGACCAGGGCTGCCCCTCCCCCCCCAACGGCTCTGCCTCTCCGACCTCCAACGGCTCTGCCTGCGCGCGCGCGGCCATCTACCGTAAAGCCGGGTGTAGAGGCGCATGAAGAAAAGGGAAAGAGGGATGGGAGGGGGCAGGAGTGGTGTCCGCCCCGCCCCCCGCGAGTGACGCACCGAGCCGGGCCGGGCCGGGACAGGACGATGATGCTGAGCGGGGCCGCGGCCGGGCCTGGGCCCGGGCCCGGGGCGAGCCCGCACCAGCTGCTGGGCCGGGCCCGCTGCCTGGCCGAGTGCGTGGCCTGCTTCGGCGCCGCCCGGCCCCTGCCCGCCGCGCTGTGCTACGTGCCCCGCCGCGTGCGCTACAAGCTGTGCCGGGACCCCGCCGCCGCCGGCTCGGGCCGCGCCCTGCTCAGCGTCAGCGAGAGCCCGGCCCGCGGGCCCGGCCGGGGCAGGAAGCTCGCCGCCAAGTGCGCCATCGAGGTGCGCAAGGGCACGTGCGTGCGGGCCAGCGGCGAGGAGTACTGCAACAGCCACGGGCTGTGGGTCAAGCTGTGCAAGGTGCCGGGATCGGGGCCGGGATCGGGGGCGGGGAGCCAGACGGAGGGACGCGGGGAGCGACGGACACAGGGAGAGATGGAAGGACAGACGCAGAGGGACACAGGGAGAGACGGAGAGAAGGACACGGAGAGACACAGACGGACTCGGGGAGAGACGCACAGACATGGACAGACGTTTGGATCCAGGCCGTGCTCTGGTTACTGGCCCGGCCCGGCCCTGCTACCGGCCGACTGGGACTTTAATCAGACAGCCACTTCCTGCTCCGACGGGGGGGTCAAAGGAAGGTGGTTTTGGGGCGTGTTAATGGCCAGGGATGCAGCCCGGAGACCCACCTCCCCTGGGCAGCAACAGCCTCCGGGCTGGGGCTGGACCCTGGAGGACGATGGGGTGACCCCCTGGATCCAGGTTTCCTGGCCGTGTCTTGGGGCACGATCCAAACCCTGCATCTGGAACCCGTAGCCCAGGCGTCTGCCAGCCGCCCCGGGTCGGCGTGGTACCGGACCTCCTTGCCGCGCCCTGCCGCGGTGGCGGTGGCTGTGTTTAAAGACGGGGAGCTGGCCACGATGGTTATGGGGACAGCTGTGCTTTTTATTACCATGGGGCGGTGGAGCCCGGTGCCGCTTTACGGACTGACTCCACGGTTCCAGGGCAGCTCTGAGTCTGGGGTGGAGCATTTCTACGGGGTTCGAAGTGACCCGGACTGCATGGGGACCCTCTAGAAATACAGTGGTCGGACACGACTCCTCAAGGCTTTCAGCTTTTTAGGATAGTTTTTGGCTAGCAAAAAAGCCAGAAGGTGGGAGAGGAAGCCGGCCGTGGCTGCGGTTTAGTACGCCCGGCTTGCTGGGTTCTCAGAGCCTAGGGACGGCCCCTGTCTACATCCAGTCCCCCCCTTGCCAAGGGGCAGCGGAGGAGATCGTCGGCCAGCTGTCTCCCCCTTGGGGAGGGCCCTAATGCCCACTGACCACCCACTGAGCCTGGTTGGGCCCAGCAGGAGGCTGGCGGAGCTGCTCAGGTTGGCAGGGGAGGTGTGGGTGTTGCTGGGTGGGCCCCGGCTCGAGGGTTGTGATGGAGGAGAGTCTAGAAACCTTCTCAGGATGGAGGGGGAAGGGGGGGACACCTGGAAGCCTGGGCCCCGTCCAGAGAGCGCCTGAGGGAGCAGGGCCGGGGTTATTTGCATCACTGGGGGCAGAATAGAAGAGAAAAGTGGGGGGGGGGGGGTGCAGTCTGCCAGCCACATGGCCCGGCTCAGTACCTGCGGGGGGAGAAGGGTTCTGCTGACCGAGGGCTCTTGGCTCTAGCCCGACGGCAGAACCGGAGCTAGTAGCTGGAAGCCGAAGCCAGGCGAATTCAGCACAGGCAAGGGCCTGTTTTGCAGACCCAGGGGAGCGGTGGATGGGCTGGAGGTAAGAAGCGGAAGGGAGGAGGTTCTCTGGCGTGGGCGACGCAGGCGGTCCTACGAGGTGAGCGGGACGTTCCAGTTGGTCCGGAGGACTCTGACTCTGCCTGTCACTCTGCTGGGCACATGAGCTGTCAAACTTCCCCCAGGGCCGCCTGTGGCTCTTCCGCGCCCTGCCGCCGGGGCGGGGTGATGCCAGGGCCAGGGGCTCGCTGACGGGCTGGGCTTTGCTCTGCAGGAACAGCTGGAGGAGTACATGGGCAGCTGTGAGCTGGAGGAAGGCTGGATCCTGGTGTGCAAGCATGCTGAGGGAGGGGACCGGCTGGTCCCGGTCGAGTCCACAGACAGAATTCAGAGGCAGCAGCAACTGTTTGGGGTCGATTATAAACCCGTGATCAGGTACGGGGCAGAGGCTCGGGGGACAGACCTTGGACCAGGTGCCCCAGTTGGTCGTGTCTCTGTGCAGCTGGCTCAGAGCGGCGTCCGGGGGTATCGTCCCCTAGCGCCCGACTCCTGAGGGAAATCGGGAGCTTGTTATTGTGACTGGCCCGGAGCCAGAGCTGTGCGCGTGCGGGTTCTGATCCCGGCTCCCCAGGGCTGCGTGTCTGACGTAGCGACTGCCTGCATCATCTTCAGCACGTGTCCCTGGCGCCTGCGGGCAGCACTGCACGGGGCAGGAATCTCCCTCGCGGGGCCGGGGCAGCCATCCCTTCTGACACCACCTCGTTTCTCTCTGGGGCTGCAGCGATTGGCATGGGCTCCACGGCAGGGCTGTCCTGAGCTGCAGGGTGACTTTGCTGCCCCGGCCCTGGCGTGGGCTGTCCCCTGCCTTGGATAGCTCCAGGTTCTTGGGATCCAGACCTGGTGTGACATCCCCCCCGGCAGTCTGGACTGGTGTGTAGCTGTGTCACCCCACACTGCCACAACTCCTCACTCTGGGCCGCCAACTTATTCCGCTTTGCTGTGTGAACCACCCACTCCTGGGTCAGCCCACACCCAGCCTCCTGTGAGTAATCGCTCCCTCCCCAGTGAAGGAGCGCTTCTGGCCAGCCACCCATGGGACAGACCCCCAGCAAACACCCCAGGCCCAGATGCAACCCTGGGAACTGCCGTCTTGCAGGTTCAATGCTGCACATTGCACCCTGCAAGGTCATTTACACGCCTCTTTATCAAAGAAGTTGCTCTGCACCAGCTCTGACACTCCAAGTGAGGTCTCTGCACACACTCAGTCCACACGCACTGTCTTAGATCAAACAAACGAGTCACCTTTATTGACTAGAGCGAGATTTTAAGTGATTAGAAATCAGATTAACACAAATCAAGAGGTTAATAGCAATAAAGGAATTGGTCACAATTAACTAAGAGAACTCGCCTCCTAAACCAAGCTTAGTATTTCAGTCGCTTTTCAGTCTGTGACGTTAGCTCGCCCATAGCTGGCTGCAATGAATCTTGCCGCCAGGCCCCCCCATCCCCGGAGGGCAGTTGTCAGTCCCTGATGTTGCTTAGAAGTTGGATTCCAGGGGACAGCCCTGACTCTGCGGGGAAGATGCCTCTTTCTTTTAACAAGTTTCCTCCACCCCCGGAGTCAGGTGATCGGCCATGTCCAGCAATGGGTGTGATTTCTTCCACTTGAACCAATGCTCTGAACGGTGCTTAGGCCAGGCCATTGTTCCTGTGCTGGGCGTGGAACCTCAGCTTTGTGTTTGTCTGCAGCTATTCAAGCCGTGGGAGACAACACGTTTGGGGCTATGACAGCAGAGTTTCATAGCTGTACATATGTGACATTGCAGGGACCACGCTGCCCTAACAGTAACGTTCAGCGTGCTGTGAGCAGTCCAGAAACCTTCCATGGCATGCTTTGCATCAGCCCATACACAGTTACAGTGCAGGGGTGAACATGAATGCTACACAAATCACACCATAAGGGGGTACCTGGGATACAGCGTGTCACACCGGGGCCCAGCTCTGACCTGCCGACCCAGGCACGGGATAAATGGTTGCTTTCAGAAAAGAAATCCATTGCCACTGAGTGCAGAAGTGGGTTTAACCGGACGGTAGAGGCGGCTCTTGGCCAGCAGGGGAGCCGGCTGGCTGTCCCTGGGACTTACCTGGCCCCCAGTTCTGCAGCGTATGTGTCCCCCCACACCCCCGAATCCTCCTGGGAGGGGACGGATGAAGAGAGATTTGCCCAAGGTTGCTTAGAGGTCTCTGGCAGAGCAGGGATTTGCCCCCGCCACCCAGGTTTTGTGTGTCCCATGCTAGTGGCTCAATAACGGCCATCCCTCTCCCAGGCCTTCCCTTCACCCCCCCGTCCCATGGGTTGTTGTTTCAGGTGGGAGCAGGTGGTGGATCTGACGTACTCTCTGCGGCTTGGTGCCAAACCCAAAACCATGGAGCAGGACGAGGCGGCGGTGCAGAAGCTCCGGTAGCAGCGCGTCTCGGGGTCCGCGGGTTCTGCTGCGTCGAGCAGGAGAGAGTTCCTGTGTCTCACCGGCTTGCCTGGCCTGTCCCGTGGGGCCCGGGGGAGGCTGGGAGCCGCCCTGCGGGGTGGGGAAGGGGGGTGCCCCACACCTTGGCTGTGGGTTCAGTGCCAGTGGCCGGGGCCCCGTATCGAGTGGCTCATTCGGCCGGCGAGGCCTCGCTCCTTGCAGCTGGGTGTTAAATCGTGGCTCAGCCCCAGGTCGGCGAGGGGGGACTTGCTACGGCAGCTTGTCTGTGCTGGGGGGTGCCTGTTTGCTACAGCCCCCCTGGCTGGCAGGGACAGCACCGGGGCCTTGCTGGCTCGGGCCAGCCTCCAGAGGGTCAGTCCCAGGCTGGCCGGGGTCAGGGGCATGGCCGTTAACCCTGCGTGTGCTGGCAGGTTCGTGCCCCCGACTTGGAGCTACGAGTGCGACGAAGACCTGGTGCGCTTCTTGTCCGATCACGTCGGGAAGGAAGACGAGAACCTGGGCAGCGTCAAGCAGTACGTGGAGAGCATCGACGTCTCCTCCTACACGGTGCGGGGCCGGCAGTCACGCAGGCTTTGGCCATCGGTCCCGTCTCTTGGCCTGGGGGAGACTAGCATTCGGTGCCCCGACGGGAGGGGAAGGGGCTGAATCCCTGAGTGGGGGCGGAGAAACTTTCGGGGTCTCGTCCCGCGCTGGTTAAAAATCAGCTCTGGGCAGCAGGAGGCTCGGCTGCTGCACGGGATTCCCCCGGCGCGTGATGGAGTGCAGTGCCAGCTCCCCTCCCCGGCCAGTGCCCCCCACTCTGCCCGGGTAACCCCCATCCCAGCATCGGAGCAAACACAGCCGGCCCCCCTTGTCCCCGCGGGTGTCGTGGTGGTGCCCCGAAGCTGGGCCCGGGCTCCCTCCGTCTTACCTTCCTCCCCACTCCCTTCCAGGAAGACTGCAACATCTCGTGTCTGACGGACGGCCACATGGACACCTACTGGGAGAGCGACGGCTCCCAGGGCCAGCACTGGGTGCGGCTCACCATGAAGAAAGGCACCATCGTCAAGTGAGAGCCGCCCGCACCCCTGTCGCACCGGGGGGGGGGCGGGTTTGTGGGGGGAGCGTGGGCGGGCGGGCGATCGCCCAGGTGGGAGACCACGGCCAGGCCCTGTGCCCCGCTGCGTTTGTGGGAGCTGGTGCCGAAGGAGGGGGACGCGTGATCTGTCTGAGTTCCCACGTACCCCTCAGGCTGCTTCTCCCTGCCTTACGAGGGGACCCCACGGTCTGGGTCAGTCCGGGGCTTCTCCCCACCCCCCGTGAGCGACTGTGACCAGCCTTGGGCAGGGGAGGGGGGTCGACAGCATTTTTCTTCAAACATTTTTTTTTTTTTTTTGCGGTGGGGGGGCAGCCTGAAAATTGTTCCTAACGGCGCTTTGCCTCCTTGAATTTCCATCGGGTCCGAAACCTCCTTGTCGCCGAGGAAACCCTTCCCAAAGTTGGGGGGCCGGGGGCCAGCCTGGCGTGGGGCTGCTGGGCCGGGGGGTTCCGCGCCGGGGGGGCCCAGCTGTCCCTCTGTCTCCTCCCTTCCAGGAAGCTCCTCCTGACGGTGGACACGACGGACGAGAACTTCATGCCCAAGCGGATCGCGGTGTACGGCGGCGAGGGCGAGAATCTGAAGAAGCTGAGTGACGTGGGCGTTGATGAGTGAGTGGGGTGGGGTGACCGGGGGTCCCCTGGCTAGTGGTCTGAGCGCAGGCCCCGGAGCCCGGAGCTCTAGTCCTCCCCACGCAGGCCTCGGTTTCCCCCTTTCCACAATAACAGGAGGTAGCTGCCTCGGTGGGGGACCTGCAGAGGACAGGCACCCCCGTGCGCTAGCGACACCTGTGGTCTGTGCTGTGTGGATTGTGGGAGCGCCTGGGAGGTGGCTAGCGAAATCCCCACCCCCATAGCCCTGTCCTGCCTGGGGGCTCCAGGACTGAACGCTGGGGTCACGGCGCCCTCTGTCGTAGCCTGGCCACGTGGCCCGGCAACTCCCGCCCAAGGGGTGTGGGGGGTGGGACTGGGCCTGTGGGAACGTTAGCTGCGGGTCCCCACGGAGGATCCGCACAAGAGCCCCCAGTTCCAGCGAGCTGGGATGGTTCGGGGCTGCCCCGGTTAGGGGCTGCGGTGCTTGGAGGGGGTGTTCTCCGGCAGGAGGGGGCTACGGCCTCTAGCAGGGCAAACCGCTGGGCCGAACGCCAAGCCCGGAGCCACAACCTGAGCGTCAGCTCAGCCATCTGGCTGCTCCCCCCGCCAGGGCCTGGCTGAGGGTGCCGGTTGGGGAACTAGCTGCTCCGGTGGCTCTCTGCAGCTGCTGCCCCAGCTGTCTCGGGGTGGCAGGGAGATGGTGAGCTTGCTCGGACGCACCCAACTTCTCCCGGGCCCCGCACAGCTGCCCCAGAGCCCCCCCGGAGGAGCCCGGCCCATAGCTGAGCGTTCGCACGGCTGCGCTCTGCTCTCCCGGGAGAGCTTCCCCGCGGGGATCTCCATGCGTTGACAGACCCACGGGCGCTAACGTCCCAGCCCCCGTGGAACCAAGGCACAAGGAGGCTGAGGCCCTGGGTTCTGGCTCCCGGCCCCTTGCCTCTACCCGCTAGGCAGCCCTCCTCCCTGGGCCGGGCGTGGCTGGCCGCTGGCCGGGTGGCTCTGAGCCCCTCCGTGCTGTCGTTCCAGGAGCTACATAGGCGACGTGTGCGTGCTCGAGGACATGACGACGCACCTGCCCATCATCGAGATCCGAATCGTGGAGTGCAGAGGTGGGGCCGCCCCGCGGGCTCCTTCCCCTTGGCCTCGTCGTGAAGGGAACCGGCTGTGCGGGTGGCCAGTGACGTGGCCACCAAGAGGCAGCTGAGACCCCCAGGCCATGAGGCATCCCTTGCCCCCAGCCCCACTCCTGCTGTGTGGTGCCTCTGGAAGCCCCAGTCCTGGGGCCGCTGTGGTTCTTGTTCGCAGACAAGACGAGCCCGGATCTCGCCCCCCCCGGAGCTGGAGGTTCGGTCCCGAGTTCTAAACCTGGGTCTTGGGTCCCTTGAGGGGAAACAGCCTCCCAGGAGCCCCAGTGCTGGGGACCATCTAGACTAGACCAGAGGAGGCTCTGGAGAGAGCAGCCCCGGCCCCGCTGGCTCAGGGGAGCTGGCCAGGTGTCCCCCAGGGTATTCCAAGGCGAGCCACGCTGGCGGCAGCCCAGGCGTTCCTGGCCCCGCTGGATCAGCCGCGCTCTTTCCCGGCAGATGATGGGATCGACGTCCGCCTCCGGGGCATGAAGATCAAGTCGTCCCGGCAGCGGGAGCTGGGGCTCAACGCCGACATGTTCCAGCAGGCCAGCTTGGTGCGCTACCCCCGCCTGGAAGGGACCGAGCCCGACCTGCTGTATTGGCGGGCGGTCGTCATCCAGAGGTACGGCCCCAGTGGGGGGCGCCGAGTGTGACGCCTCGGGGGTGCCAGGGCGAATGCGCCCTCGACCCTGGGGGCAGGACACGGTGGTGCAGGCTGGGCCGGGGGGGCCCCGCACCCAGGGGAAGTGCAGGGGGTTTGGGGAGGCAGAAGGGGGTCTGGCCCGCACACCTGGGTTAACTCCCCAGCTCTTTCTGTGAGGTCTCCCAGCTGCTTTCCCATCCCCTGCGGTCGGGGCCCAGCTTTGATGCTCTTCCACCAAAAGATGCTGCTTCCAGCAGCACAGCCACCCCCTGGTGCCAGGCCGGGGTCAGGGGCGACGGCCTCCCCTGCGGAGCCACCTGCACCGTTTCCTCGCCGGCGTGGTGTGCCCCAATGCCCGGTGACCGGTAATTCTCCCCGCGGAGAAGCGCAAGGCCGGGGTCTGCTGGGAGAAGACGTCACCGTGCTGCCCCAGGGAGCCGTGCGGCTCTGTCTCTCGGGCTCCCCAGGGTTTGCTGGAGGGCTGCAGGCTGGGGGCGCCCCAGGTGCGCTCCATAGAGGGCGGGCACGTGCAGAAACCCCCTGGACAGCTAGCCCCGCCTCCCCTGCCCGGTGACCAGGGGAACAGACCCTGCTGCAATGTCCTGGGGCGATGTGATGGGTGCAGCCCCCTGACCCAGGGGTGTCCTGGCGGGGGCGGATGCACATGGCCCCGGGCTTGGCCGTGCGTCTCGAGCGGCTCCTGTTGCTTTTCCAGGTTTATCAAGCTCCTGGACAGCGTCCTGCACCATCTCGTCCCGGCCTGGGACCACACGGTTGGCACCTTCTCCTGGCTGAAGGTGGGGCACAGCCCCGGCTCCCCTCTCCCAGCCTCTGGGGCGCTGTGGGGCTGATGCTCCGGGGGGGGGGAGCTGGCAGCACAGCGGGGAGGGCCGGGCCGGGCCAGGCCAGGCGGGCATTCGAGGGATGGAGCATAGAGCCCGATGCAGTGTCGGGGGGGGGGGGCGGGCGGGCATAGCAGAGGATGCCCCTGCGTGCATGGGGAGGGCGCAGGCCGGGATCTCTCTAACCCAAGCCCCGCTTTGCCCGTGCCAGCGCATCAAGCAGTTCCTGCTGCTGTCCAAGCGGCGCACGGCTCTGATCACCCAGTGCCTGAAGGACTCGGAGACCAGCAAGCCCAACTTCCTGCCGCAGCTGTACATCAACCGGCGCCTGGCCATGGAGCATCGCGCCAACCCCGCCCTGGACCCCAGCTGCAAGAACGCCGTCTTCACTCAGGTACCGCGCCCGCCGGCCTCACGCTGCCACGAGCCCAGGGCGGGCTGGGTGCTGGGGGATCCGGCACGCTGCAGGGCTGGCCTGGGCATGCCCAGCGAAGCTCGGGGTCTGGAGAAGGTGGGGGCGGGGTTATTGGGGAGGGGGTGCCCCGGCGTGTCTGGCTGCAGTTCCCTTTGGGCCCTGGCTTTCTCGGGGCTGTAGCCTTTCATCCATGGCTGCATAGCTCCTAGCGGGTGCCTGTCCTGCCACCAGGGATCATGGCGGGAAGGAGGGCCTGGCGGCTAGAGTGTGAGCCCGGCACTTGGGAGATCTGGGGTTGGTTCCCTGCTCTGCCACTTACTCCCTACGTGATGATGGGCAAGTCACTTAGCCTGCTCCCGAACCTCCATTCCCGTCTGCCCCGGGGGACAGCAGTGCTGCCCTTCCCCCAGAGGTGCGGGGTGTTCGGGTATCGGTGACGGGGCCCTGGGGCTTCCCGCGGTAGCTCGACGGCTGGACGGCAGCTGAGTCTCTGTCTCCTCTGCTGGCTCTAGGTGTACGAGGGCCTGAAACCTTCCGACAAATACGAGAAGCCCCTGGATTACAGGTACGCGGCCCTGGGGTCAGGGGGCCCTGCTGGCCAGGGAGGACGTGTGGTACGGGGCCCTGAGAGGGGCAGGGTCTGCGTGCTCCGAGTCGGAGGGAAGGTGAGCCGCATTCCCAGGGGAAGGGCCAGCACCCCAAAGAACTGGGCCATGTCTCAGCGGGGAGGCCGAGGAGCCAATGACCACCAGAGGGGTCCCTCCGGAGCAGGGCACAGGGACGCCCGGCCGGCCCCTCTCGCCGGCTCTGAACAGCCAGGGGCGCCCGGCTGTCTGAGTTGCTGTCTTGGCTCTCCGCAGGTGGCCGCTACGCTACGACCAGTGGTGGGAGTGCAAATTCATTGCCGAGGGCATCATTGACCAAGGTACGTGCCCAGAGCTGCGTGCCGGGCCTGGGCTCCTCCCCGCGGGGCGCTCCGGGGGCGGGCCGGTTATCCTGCGGCTTCTCTGTGCTCTCGTGGGGATCAGGGCCCCTGCCCTGCGTGCCGTGGGTGGGTGACAAGCTCTCCCCTCACCGGGCTTCCTTCTCAGCCCTCCGCCAGGATCAGGCTGGGGAGGGGTTAGGGATCGCTCCCCTCTAGGTGCCTGTGCCAGGGGCCCGGCAGCCGGAGTTGGTTTGCGGCAGGCTCTGAGCGTCCAGGACCGGGGCTCGTGGTGCTCAGTGGGGGCTGGTGTCTCCGGGTTGCAGGTGGCGGGTTCCGGGACAGCCTGGCGGACATGTCGGAGGAGCTGTGCCCCAGCTCGGCGGAGAGCCTTGTGCCACTGCCCTTCTTCGTCCGCACGGCCAACCAGGTACCCAGGGCGGGGGCCGGGGCAGGGGCTGGTCCGCTGCGTGGGCTGTACTTCACTGCCCGGGCTGGGAGGCCCTGGCGATCGGGAGAAGAGCCCAGACTTTTGGGGGTGTGGCCGGGACGCTGGGAGTAGCTGTGACCCATCCGTGCCCAGGGCAGCCAGCTGAAAATGCCAAGGTCAGGGCAGGCTGCAAACGGAGAGCAGATTCTCCCAGCACTGGTGGGTGGCACTGAAGCCAGACTTCCCAACCAGCCGCAAACTGCACTTCTGAATCCCCACAGAAGCCAGTCCACAAATGCCCCCAGCCGCCTTTACTGCATTCCAGCTCCAGGCTCCCAAATCAGCACTGGGTCCAGTAAAGAGACCGGTTATTTAAACTCTCTGCTCTTTACTACAAAGGTTCCCTCTGACCCCAAGGGATCAGCCACAGCACCAGAGCAATATAAGTTTGGATCTTACCTAAAACACCACGCTGCCAGCCAATCCTTTAGTAACTAACACTAAAGGTTTATTGTAAAAAGAAAGAAATGAACTATAAGAGAAATGTTGAAGGGTCAAAGCAAATCAGATGCATACAATGATTGAAAGTCCATGTACATCAGGTTTCTGGGAGAATTGTGGCGTTTCCGGTTTGTACAGTCCCCTCTGGTGTACATCCAGTGCCTGGGTGGGTCTCAGTCCTTTGTTACACAGCTTCAGTTGCAGATGACTTGTTCCAGAGGTAGGTAGGTGGCTGAAGCTCAGGAGAGAAGGCAAAATGGTTTCTGGGGTTTGATCTTATTAAACCCTCTGTCCCTGGCCATGCGGCCTGTGGAGAGTTACAAGAACTAAAGTGGGGTCCAGAGTCACGTGGGCCAATCCTAGTAACTTCAGGTCTGCCTTTAGCTTCTTCCTCGGCCCCTTGCATCCGTGAGTGTCTTAATGGGCCATCAAGCAGGCTATTGTCCTGCCGCCTCTTTGTCTGGGGTGTGTCCCAGCCAGCCCAAAGTGACATACAGAAATATCAAATACATCCAGAACTTCCAGCTCACACACAATACGTGGACATGAGTAGTATTATCTCACTCAGCACGGTCTATCAGGGCAGGTACTGTTAGAAGGGATATATCTCACACGAATTATGATGAGTCTGCCATACTGATCTCTCACAATATACTAAACGCCCCCACCTCCCTCAAGCCAGCCCGCATGACATCCCCATTACCCCACCGGCCGAGGAACTGCCTTCTTCCTGGGTGCCCCTTCTGCCTGCAGCTGAACACCCCACACTACCCACTTCCTGCACGGGGCGTCGGTGCCATCTCCTGGCTTCCCAGCTTCCATGGGAGCTGGTGCAGTCGGCTGGACTGGGTGCTGGGGGGGCCACGCTGCAGGGGAGGGGCAGCAGTGGGGTCTGGGAGACGCTCCCTCTGCAGCCTGCGGGGGGCGCTGTGGAGCGAGCAGCCGCACTTCCCGCGCCTGGCAGCTGAGCTGCGCCCCCGCGGGACAGGTTTGGCTGAGCCCGTCTCCATTCCAGGGCAACGGCACCGGGGAGGCCAGGGACATGTACGTCCCGAACCCCTCCTGCAAGGAGCTGGCCAAGTACGAGTGGATCGGCCAGATCATGGGAGCAGCGCTGAGGGGCAAGGAGTTCTTGGTGAGTTCTGGGCGGGAGGGGGGGCCCTGCCTCACCTGGGGGCTCGCCGCAGCCCCAGCGTCACCCCATCTCGGCGCGGGGAGCGGGTGACGCGCGGACACCCTGGCGCTCGGACTGTGGCAATCCGTGGCCCCAGCCCTGGCCCCCCCCAGGCTCCCACCCCTTGGCTTGAGCCAATAACTGGACAGAGCAGAGCCAGCACTGCAGAGGGGCACAGGCAGTCCCTGGATCACCCCCGGGCGGTCTATGCCCTGCGCAGGCACAGGGACGGGAGGCCCTGCTGGGGATGGCTGGGGGCTTGGGAGAACCGAGGCATTTTAGGAATCAAACACAGTGAGCGGAAACCTTTACGGCGTTCCCTGCCTGTGCCGCCCTGCCCTGGCATTTGGGGCAGAGCCCGGGAGTGCCTGCCCTGTATCCTGGGTCGCTCCGCGTCCCTCTGTCAAAGAGGGGCACTGAATCTCCCCCGGGCGAGTGTTGGGCTGGACCCGGGGGGTGGGGATCTAGCTGGCCGGCACCACTGCCATGGCTGCCTTTCTGGGGCGCTGATGTGCAGCTGGCGAGGTGCCCCCGCGCCCGCAGTCCCAGCACGCATCCCCTCCCCGCTGCAGGTGCTGGCTCTGCCTGGCTTCGTGTGGAAGCAGCTGACGGGGGAGGAGGTCAGCTGGAGCAAGGACTTCCCCGCCGTGGACTCCGTGCTGGTGAGCAGGTGGGCGGTGGGGAGGACATGTCGGCCGGGCCCTGGGCAGACAGGTCCCAGCATGCAAAGCTCCGGCTGCGCTGCGGGGCCGAGCGGGGACTCGCCCGGGGAGGGCTGTGCTCTCCAGCCACTGGTCTCGCCCGGCCACGCAGGTGAAGCTCCTGGAGGTGATGGAGGGGATGGACAAGGAGACCTTCGAGTTCAAGTTCGGGAAGGAGCTGACCTACACCACGGTGCTCAGCGACCAGCGCATGGTGGAGCTGATCCCCGGCGGTGCCGGCACTGTGGTGCGCCACGAGGACCGCCACGAATTCATCCGCCTGGTGCAGAAGGCCCGGCTGGAGGAGAGCAAGGAGCAGGTAACTCCGGCTGGGTCGACAACTCCCTGCCCTGCGGGCCCGTTCCTACCTGCCCCCTAGAGATGACTTGTGCCCTGAAGCATGAGGGTTGTGTCCGTTCACGTGTCTCCTATCCTGTTCTCACGGGCTGAGTCCCGGCCCTCCTGTGCCCCGAGCGACCAGGTTCCTCTGCCACAGGCTGCCTGTCGGAGCCGGCGCAAGTCCCTTAGTCTGTCCGGGCTCCATTCCACCTCACGCCGCGCTCAGTTGTCTCGGCAGTGGGATCCCACACTCTCCGCCCCCGAGCTGCCGCGCCGGCCTCTGACCCTGCCCGGGGACTCCCCCGTCTGCTCCGCTCCCCCTGCAGATCGCCGCCATGCAGGCCGGACTGCTCAAGGTGGTGCCCCAAGCCGTCCTCGACCTCCTCACCTGGCAGGAGCTGGAGAAGAAGGTGTGCGGGGACCCCGAGGTGACGGTGGACGCCCTGAAGAAGCTCAGTAAGTTTGGGCCTCCTGGGGAACTGTCCGCACAACCTTGCTAGCCCTGCAGAACCTGGGCAGGCGCTGGCTGTGACCTGGCACCGGCCGTGTCCCCTCCTGTCTGAGCCCCTGGTGCTGGGTGCCCTTAGCTAGACACCAATCTGTGGGCTCAGGAGGGGGGACATCCCCTGTGCCCCGGATCTGAGTGCTCCCCCGTTGGGGGACTTGGTGGCGTGTAGGGGGTATCTCGCACCCGCCTCAGCTGTGACCCGGGTCTTTCTGTGCCTCCCCCCCCAGCTCGGTTTGAGGATTTCGAGCCATCGGACACCAGGGGCCAGTACTTCTGGGAGGCGCTGAACAACTTCACCAACGGTGAGCGGCTGGGGGGGCTTCCCGCGCGGCCATGGCCCCCAGTACGTTGATTCCTGCTGGATCCGCAAGGCTCCCCAAAGCTGGGCGCCCTGGCCTGAGACCCACTGCCGGCCTTCATGGGTGTGATCTCCAGCTTCCTGTCTCAGCGGGGGCACGCCTGGCCGTGGGGCCGCAAGGCTGCCCCCTCCCCCCCCGAACACCTGCCAACAGGCCAGGTCAACTGGGCACGGGTCGGGCACCCGGCAGGCTCCCTCCCATCCTGGGCGTGGCTCACGTCTTGTTCTCTCCCCCCCAAAGAGGATCGCAGCCGCTTCCTGCGGTTTGTGACTGGCCGGAGCCGCCTCCCGGCTCGGATCTACATCTACCCGGACAAGCTGGGGTGAGTGTCCCGCTTGGCGGTGGGGGGACTGGAGTCGCTCTGTGCTGGGGCTGCCTCCCCTGGCCAGATCTGACCCGCTTGTCATCTTCCACCCCCAGCTCTGAGACGACCGACGCGCTACCCGAGTCCTCCACCTGCTCCAGCTCCCTCTACCTCCCCAGTTACGCCAGGTAAGTCACGCCGCCCACAGCGGCTGTGGCCACCTGCCTGGGCGATGCCCGATGGCCCCGGGCATCAGGGCGCCAATCCCAAGGCAGGCACAGGGAGCTCTTGCCAGCCGGTCACGGGGATGAAACGTGAGAGCTGGCTTCCCTATCCGGCTCGGCCGCTCACTCATGGGGCAGGTGCCCCACTCTCTGCCTCAGTTTCCCCAAGTGTCCAATGAGGCTGAGAAGTCGTCCCTGCGGTGGGGAGACACTGAGCCTTACTCCACGGCTTGGGGGCGCCTGGCTGGCCCTGGGGCACCGCAGGGCAGTGACGGCGGCTCTTCTTTTCCAGCGCCAAGGTGTGCGAGGAAAAGCTGCGCTACGCGGCCTACAACTGCGTCGCCATCGACACGGACATGAGCCCCTGGGAGGAGTGATGGCGCCGCCACCGGGCCCAGCTGCTGCTGACTGTGCTGGATCCACTCCGGGCAGAGCCTCCCCCTTCTCTCCCCCCTCCCCCGCTGAGAAACCTGTGCATGTAATAAAGGCAGCCGTGTCGGCTTGGCTGCCTGGATCCGGAGTGCGGCGTGGCTGAATGAAGCCCCGCCTGGCTCACGGCGTCCGACGGGCCATCGGCGTGGGATTGTGAACAGCCGCTCTTCCCTGGCCGCAGCTCACTGGGGGGGGCGCGCCCCTCCCTGCCAGCCGGGCTGCACGGAGGTGTTACCTTGTTACTTACCCCAGCGCACGTCCCCCCCTCTTCCTCCTCCGTGGGGCCCCTGGACTCTGACCCTTCCCCTCCCCCCATGGTTTAAACCCCCTGCGCCAGATCTGGCTGCTGGGACGTTCCCTTGGAGGGGGTCGCCGGCCCCCGCGGTGTCCCCATCCGGCAACCAGGGGCTGCTTTAGGCAGATGCGCGGTGGGGACCCTGCTGCCCTGGTGGCAATGTCGTTCCCCTGCCCCCTGCTCCCTGCCCAGTCTCCACCGTGGCCTGGCACGGGGCAGTGGCTCCAGGCAGCCCAGGCCCAGCTGTCGGCCAGGCCTCCGTGGCGCCAGTGCGCAAGGCGTCCTCCCCCCGTGCCATGGCTGCCCGGGGGGGTGGGGCACGGTGCCGCCAACTGCTCCCACCTCTCCAGGGCTGGGAAAGTCCCGGACCCCTCAAGCCAGGACTGCCGGGGGCCCCTGTCCCTCCTGTTCTGCTGCGTCTCGCTGTAGAGTCCGGGGGATGAGTGAGAGCAGGGGCCTGGGGCTCAGGACTGCTGGGGTCTGTTTCCTTGGCTCTTGGCGTCGTTTCCTCTTCTGTCTAAGGGGACGAGGCCCAGGGGGCTGGATCCAGGCCCCCCTGGCGCTGGGAGCTCTGCCAGGGCAGAGGTTAGGAAGGCTGGGGGTGACCAGGGAACCCCCACATTGCCAGGCTGTCCCATGGGGTGCTGTTCCCATGCACTGGGTGGGGCAGGGTCTGTGCGTGTCGGCAGGTGGGCATTGCCCGGGAGCTGCCAGTCCTGCACCAGAGGCGAAGGGTGCATCCCATGTGCCCTAGGAGGGGCCCAGCCACCCCCCCCCCCCCCCCCCCGCTTGCCCCAGGGCAAAACCACCTTGTTACCCTGCCCTGCCCACCCCTCGCTGTGCTGGGAAAGGGCCCGGGGAGCTGTCCTCACGCCCGGATCTGTGCGTAGAGCGGCTGCCTGCTGTCCTTCGCTGCCCGCCAGGGCTGCTTTGAACCTGCACCTCACAATCCTGTGCTAGCTCTGCCCCCACCGAGCCGTCCCCCGGGGCAGCCTCAGGCCGGGGCTAGGGCGCTGCCAGTCCTGCAGTGTGGGTAAAGGGCAGGCGCCGCCGTTCCCTGCACACGGCTGGCGTGAGATGGGGCGGGAGCGGGGGCTGCGGTGCTGACGCTGGGGCAGATCTCATCACGGGGGCAGTCGTGGCTTTACCCCAGAATTGGGCCCTGCATCTTCGCGCGCTGGGGCAAGGTCCAGCATCATCCCAGGGAGCAGATCCCCCCGGGGAGCCTGCTCTGCCCCCCAGGCAGCCTGCTCTGTCCCCCAGGCCGGGTTCGTTTCCTCCAGCAGGCTGGGGCAGGGGTCTCCCATACTGCGGGTGAATTGAGGGGCCTGGGGGGAGATGGGGAAATGGGAGGGAGCCGTCCCCCCAGCTGCTAGCGCTGCGTGATTAAACTCTGCCTGAGCCAACACCTTCCACCCGCCGCCCTGCTTCATCAGCCGAGCCCAGGGGGTAAGAGCTGGGAAGGCAGCAGGCTTCTCCAGCCGTCGATCCCTGAGCCCAGAGCGAATCAATGCTACCCTCCAGCTTGTGCCCCTCCCGCGCCGGCTCACCCCCGCCTGCGCTCAGAGCCCAGGGGGCCTTGCGGGTGCTCGGCGCTGCCCCGGATCAGGACCGTTCTGCTGCCCTGAGATGGCATGGGCAGGGTTAAGGGGATGGGCACTGCTGGATCTGTAGCGAAGAAAGCTTTCCTCCTGCCTGGGCCGCGTGTCTGAGGTAAATGGGCCCTGCCCGGCGCGGAGCCGGGGCCGATCCCTGCCCAGACGACTCGAGATTCGCTGCTTCATCCCAGCAGCTGCCTAGTCAGGGGGCCGGGAAAAGCAGCGTAGGGAAGGACCGAGGACAGTGGGCAGCTGCTCGGAGCTGGCGTGGGAGCTCATTGAAGCGCCGAGGGCTCGGCTCCGCTTGAGGGGGTACAGGCCAAGCTGGCACCTGCCCTCACCTCCTTTCTGCTCCACACAGGCCCAGGCAGCAGCAGGGCCACTCCCCCCATTAGCCCCTGCGTCAGAGCACGGCCCGGGCGCGCTGCAGCCGGGCTCGGAGCAGTTAGCTCCCTCCAGCTGGAATTCTGGTGCAGAAAACACCCCTGTGCCACGGCCCCGCCTGGCAATTATCCCGCCCGCCCCAGCCAGGAGCCCTGCTGCCTGCCCGCGGGGGCAAGGCCCGACTTGCTCTCCCCGCGATGCCAGCCCCCTTGCAAAAGTAGCCGGACCACCTGCCGCGCTGGATCACAGGAAGGCAGCTTTGCTGACACTGGAGGGGTGGGGAGGGGACCAGGCCGTTGTGCCCCGCACCCAGTCCCTGCCCAGAAAGCTCGCCGTCTAAACAGACACGGCAGACAGAGGGCGGGAGGGGAGGGAAGGGACTTGCCCACGGTGACCCTGCAGGTCAGTGGCAGGGCTGAAATACAGCGCAGGGGTCCGGACTCCACGTCTGATGCCCTGCCTACCACTTTGTATTGTTTTATTTCACCACTTCATCGCAGCAGACAGCGCGGCCGGCTGTGAAGGCCTAGGCGCAAGGGGGCAGACTGACGGAGGAGTCGCCAGGCTTTACTTTTCTGTAGGCCCTCCCGGCCGACGCGGGTTCCTGGCCCCGGCGTTGCACTAACGCCTGCGTTTCTTGGTGTGCAATTTCTTCCCTTTTAAAGAAACCTTCAGTGGCAAGAGCAAACTCGGTCCGTCCTGCTTGTCTGGCGGGGGTGGCGACTGGCTCGATCTGGGGCAGTTTAGCCGAGCGCCCCTCGACCACACCCACCGACTGCCAACCGAGGCCGTGTCAGTGGCTGAGTCACAGGTAGCATCTGGTGCACCCCTGCCCCTCCAAGACAAGGTGTGTGATTTCCCCAGCACAGCGGGAACGGTCACGGGACGCGCCAGCCGCGGACGGGGTCACCTTGGAGTTCCTCTCTCCTCCCAGCGCCAACTGTGACTGCCCGCAATACACTACCCAGCACATGCAGTTTGACATGACTGTCTCGTCGTGTAGCATTAGGGCCGGGCGCTGTTTCGTAGCAGCCGTGCCCCGCCCCAGAGCACGCCGGGGAAGGCCCGTCTGATTTCCAAGTCGGTTTTGATGTTAATTACCTTTTTCATGTGAATCCAGCAGTAACCTCGGGGAGCCAAGCAGGGAGAGACATAAACAAATCCGCGGCCAGAGACGGGGCTCAGCAGGATTTATAGGCAGCATAATTGTGCCCGTCGCTGCACGTCAAAACCACGCCCTGCTTCGGGGACAGCTGCTAGTGGGGGCAGCAGGTTTCACGCGCCAGGTGTGGGTGTTAAGGCCCCCCAGGTAATCAGCGAGATAGATGCCGCTTTTTGGCTTTCCCACAAACGACAGCCCACCTCCCCGCGTGCCTCAGTGGACCCCTTTGTGCGTGGCGGTGCCCGCTGCAGGGCTGATTGATGGCAGCTAATCACCACGTGTGTGTGAGGACAGGCCCCAACCAGCCACTGACTCATCCCAGCCGAGCTGCGGTCCCCCCGTCCCTCCCCCAGTCCACCAGAGGGGTTTTTGGAGAGACGGTGATTAACAAAACGTGGGGAATGGGGCTTTTCCCTTCATCTGCCCCCCAGCACCCCCTGCCTGCCAAAATGCAGGTGCACCGGTGACACCCAGCTAGCGCAGTCCTTACAGTGACTGCGCCTTGGCTGTACCCGTCACCTGAGACTGGCTTGGCTCGGGGGGGGGTGGGGGGAGGGCTCAGCTAGTATTTGAATGGCTCTTGCAGAGAGTCTGAGCCAGCGCGCAGCGACACGTATACAGTGCGCCTAGACCCCACTGGGAGGGCGACATCCCAAACTGGACACCTGTGTAACCCACGCAGCCACGCCTGCCTGCGTTTGCAGCCAGCCCACGCCGCCAGCTCTGAGCGGTGTGAGGGAAACCTGCCAACTATGAGCCAGTGCGGCGCCGGCTGCCAGAGTCTGCAGACAGGCCCAGCGGCACACACGGTGGGGTGTTGATTCTGAAGCCTAGTGATGACACATTGAAACATCAGTGTTGTCTGTTTCACCTGCGGACTTTTTAGCCGGTGCATCCAGCTGCTATGGGACTGTGGGTGGAACTAGCAAATGTAGGTGGGGCTAATTACGGCCTGTATCTCCATTTTTTCTCCATATTTTTCTCACACCCCGGAGACATGAGCAAACGTAATTTTGGTTGAAAATTTCTACAGAAAAGTTTGACTTTTTGGTGAAAACTAAAAAGCCCCCAAATATTTGTACTTAGAAAGGCTGCTGCAGTGCATCATGGGAGCTGTAGTTTGAGTGCCTCCTCGTGTAGTTTGAGTGCCTGTAGTTTGATCCTGTCCTCCTCTATAGGTTGGGCTCCTTGGCTGGACTCAATCTCCCATGATGCACTGTGGACTTCCCTCATGGTAAAAGCTGGCAGTTGCATCATGGGAAGCAGTGGCCAGGGTGCAGCCTGGGAGGTGTAGTTTGGCTTGTTTGCCAGGAGCCCTCTGAGTTAGCACAGGCAGGAACCTTGTGTTTGCAATACCTGCCTGGGCACTAGAGGGCGCTGAGTGACCGAGTCAGGAGGGCGCCGGCGAGCGAGGAGCTCTTGTAAGCTTGCCTGGGTGAAGAATCCAGGCTGGTCCTTCTGGGTGCTCGCTTGCTTCAGCCTGAATCCCGCCCCCTGGAGCAAGCAGCACACCTGGGGTGGGGGCGTCTCTGCAGTGCTCCGACCTGGCTGGCGGGACTGTGCAGTGCTGCCCTCCACTGGGCGGAATCAGAACTGCTTCAGTGTGTGTCCCGGGCCCCGCACTGCTCCCAGCGAGTCCCCTGCAGCCGAGGTGGGAGAGGTCTTTGCGGCGGGCAGCGCCGGGTCCTGGCTGTGAAGTCCCGCGTGGAGCCGTGGGGCTGGAGTTTACCAACGTGCAGCCCTGGCATCGCGCCGCTGGCCGGCGTTTCAGTCGAGGCAGATCACGTCACTCCCCCCGGGCTTTATCCACCCCTCAGCTGCCAACCGGAGGCGTTGGGAGGGTTGCTTATCGAGACGGGCGTTGGCTCCTTTGGCTCTGGGCTCAGCCGGCTGCCGAGATGCGTCCCAGCGCGTTAGCAGGGAGGGCAGCACGGGAGAGGAACCCGCGAGGGGACAGCCCCCGACGGTGACTTTGTCTTAACATGAAACTGCTCCGAGCCACTCGGCAGGAGCGCACCCTGCAAGGCAACGGAGCGTGGATCCCCCAAGCGCCCCACCGCTGTTGGCTCAGGCTACGGCGCTTTCTGCATGATTATTGCACGGATTGTGTACTGGATTTTTCTACTTCTGCATTGTTTACCAGACTTTCTAAGATGTCTCGACACCGGATGACTATGTTGAAGTACTGGGGGTTATCTTTATTTATCAAAAAGTTGCAAGGGGTGGGGGGGGGACGACAAAAATTGATCGGGAAGAACAAGAACCCATAAGACCGAAAAGGGATCTCAATAGATGGTTAGTATGAGCTGGTCAACTGTGAGTACGTATAACACTGAATCTCTGTGGAAAGATCAAACCCAGGCTAAACAAGACTTTGAACAACTTCTAATAAGGAAGGAACAGATACAAGTGGGGGAGACAAAGGAAGAAATTGACGATGCTCTCTGTCGGTAAAATTAACGAAATAACGGATGCAACAGGAGCTGACTTTGCAAATGTCTCGACTGCTATGCCATGTAGGGCAAACACAATTTTTGCTGTCTTAATTGGGGCAAGGATTACTTGAACGTCAGTGGGGCATTATCCCAACTTCTTCAATTATCTTTATTTGGAACAAATTACAGAGCCAGACACTACACAGCCAAACTGTCAAACGTCCAGGTATGCCTCTGGAACGGTAACCTCACAAGTGTGTAGACAAAAGAACCCTCACTTAATTCCAGTGATGTTAAAGGGTCCATTATCAACCTCCTTAACCCAACAATTTGTAATAAGTAAAATTAACTCGTTGGGGCAATGTGATGGGGTATACCTGCCCCGCACTGGGCCGGAAGGAGTTAACCCCATACTATGGACTGAGGAAGCCACGCCCCCTTCCCCTGCTGGGCATGCTCTAACCCGGACCACTGTATAAAAGGGAGCAACTCAGGTCTGACTGAGGAAGAGAGGATGTGTGTTGCAGGCTGCCGCCTGGGAGCTCTCATAGCCCCAGACTGCAGAGGCCAGGCATGCGAGACCCAGGCAAATACCTGGCTGTCTGTGGAAACCCATGGAGGGAAGGAGTCATCAGGAACTCTGCCTGTTGACTACCCTGGAGAACCAGAGGCAGATGGAGGGTCCACGGCTTCCTACAGTGGCCCGGACTCTCTGTGTGGCTCTTCCTACTGCTTGGCTTCAGCTTCTGGCCTGGCCAGGGGACGGGGCCTCAGGGGGGAGAGGAGGAGCGGGGGGCGGGGCCTCATGGTGAGGGGGCAGCTAAGGCCCACCTCAGGGGGCCCCCCTACCAGGAAGAGTCTGGTGCCACTCCAGGGCAGGCACAGAGTGGTCCTGAAGGAAATCCAGGACAAATGTTTTCCGGGAGTCATTCAGTCTGCAACTTGAAATGTACATTTTGGGACTCTCCTGCCCAATTAGGGACGCGTGGTCACCCTACATCCATGGGTTCCTATAAATTCATACATACAAACAGGGCTTCAGCTGGTCATTGCAATAGCATCGTTGATAACGCATTGCCCGGTGTGAATTGTAAATCAGAGACCACCAATTGGCGTCACTAATGCAAGATCAAAGCAGTTCTTACCGGAAGAATGTGAGAACCCTTTGTTGTCCTGTAGGGACCTGCGAGGTCTCAGGTGAGGGAGTGCAAAACAGTCATTAGGTGAATTTACCTCGTGTAAGATGGTAAGGGTCTAAGTGTCTATAATGGAGCATGTATTGGTTAGTAAGATATAAGCGATACAATTGTTGGCCTAGCTTTTAGCGTGGTTAATAAGACCTTTGAATAACCTTTTTGGGCGGGCGTGCAAACAAAGCCTTTTTATGGCACTAGATATTCAGGTTTTGGAATGTTTCCGAATGCTCTGACTTGGGTACAGGACAACGCAAACACAGGCAGGGAAAGCAAGGGAAATCCCCATCAAATAACGAGAGTCAGAGCTTTGTTAGTGGTAATAAGTAGATAAAGACGTTGTATAATCTGGTGTGGAGTGTGGAATTTTATAAAGGGCCATAAACATTAAGCAACGAATCAGAGGAGAGGATGTTAATAAAAGTGGGGTGTTCTCTTCTAAAAAGAGTGTGCTGAAACGCCTTTGTTTGTGTACACCTAACTCCTTGGTCTGTTACCCCACAATTTATCCCTGGGATGTGGTATTCTGTACCTATGCTGAAACAAACCTGTTCCTTGAGTTTGAATTCAGCGTTAGCAGTGGTGTCTGTCTGCTACAGCAAGCAGTGGTTGTCTGCTTTGCTATGTTCGTAAGGTAAACTGTGCGCTTGGTTGGTGGTCCTCAGATATCCTTACAAATATCAGCAAGGTCTCTGACTGACTGGCTTCAACAACGCCTCTTCTGGGAGAAGTTAAGACAGTTGTAGTAATTTTAGCTGTTGTCGGGAAGCTCTGGCACTTTCCCAGCAGCTCACTGGGTTGGACTCGAAAATACTATTCATCTGTGCAAATAGTTTCTATTGATCTAGCGATGCAGATGCTTCTTAAATGGAGTGCCTTGGAAGCAAAGTGGGATTCAAATGCCAGCAGAGAGAGCTGGGGTCCATATTCAGTGGTTTAGCTCAAATTGGAAGCAAAGCTCTGTCTGATAATGAAATGTTTCCAAAACCACGTGCAACTTATCGGAGAGGAATTTGGAAATAACAAAACTAACATCAGTTCAGGAGTAGGGTGACCAGACAGCAAGTGTGAAAAATCGGGATGGGGGACGGGGGATAATAGGCACCTATATAAGACAAAGCCCCAAATATCAGAACTGTGCCAATCAAATCAGGACATCTAGTCCTGGTACTCCCGGTTCAGGAGTATTGTCAAAAGTACATCTGCTTGCTAGTGGGGCAAAATGGCAACGCCCACTGTAAATTTGATCTTATCAGTGGTTCTCAACCTATTTACCATTGTGGCCCTCATATGTCGCGCTCGGTGTTATTTGGGCTACATCCATACAATGTATACACGACCTATATAGCCCGGAGGATGTTACATGGGCCATAGCTATGTGCTGATTGGGACGCAAGTAGGGTGACCAGATTGCAACTGTAAAATACTGGAACACATAGGGGCGGGCGGCGTGGGGGACCCGGCGCTCCCAGCCACTCCATGGGCTCAGAGCAGGGGGGGCCGCCCACAGCGGTTGGGAACTCCGGGTCTCTCCGCGGGGACTAGGAACTGAATTTTTACCTGAATATCGAGACAAATGGTGGTGCCCCAATCGTACATTGATTGGTACGCGGGACAAAGGGTTAAATATCAGGACGTCTGGTTACCCTAGTTGCAAGCAGCCCACAGGCAACTGGTTGAGACCCACTGGGCTAGGTTAAAGTGACTATGTCCTTGTATAACTTGGAAAACCATCTTTTTTTGGGTGATAACCTGGTATGTCGGGAACATCTTTCAGGACACCTGAGACGTCCTGTTTTTTCATTTCATCAGCTGAGTTTTTCTTTTTTTAATATCTACAAAATGTTAGTCCAGGACGCAGTGCTGTACCGAACAGAACGTGTTCCCTGTTCACCAAACAACCGCTGCCCCGTGGAACAAGTGCGCGGCGTGAGGAACGGCGCTTGGAGCGAAGAGAGAAGTCCAGCGCATGAGGACGTTAACGATGCGTGTTCACTGTTTCCTGATAAACTCAATCATAACATTTAGAATATTTAGAATACTGTGTCCAGTTTTGGGCCCCCCACTACAAAAAAGATGTGGACAAGTTGGAGAGAGAAGCGGAGGGCAACCAAAATGATTAGGGGGCTGGAGCACAGGCTTATGAGGAGAGGCTGAGGGAAAAGGGGGATTTGATAGCGGCTTTTAACTACCTGAAAGGGGGTTCCAGGGAGGATGGAGCAGGCTGTTCTTGGTGGTGGCAGATGACAGAACAAGGAGCAACGGTCTCAAGTTGCAGTGTCTAGGTTGGACATTAGGAAAAAGTTTTTCCCTGAGAAACTGGAATGGGTTATCTAGGGAGGTGGTGGAATCTCCATCTTTAGAGGTTTTTAAGCTGAGGCTTGACAAAGCCCTGGTTGGGATGATATAGCTGAGGTTAGTCCTGCTTTGAGCAGGGGGTTGGACTAGATACTTCCTGAGGTCCCTTCCAACTCTAATATTCTATGATTCTATGATTTACGGGGGGGGGAAATACTCTCCACGCTGAGAAAAACAGGCAGGTTGCTGTTGAGACAACAGTGCCGCCCGCACATACTGACAATCTTGCGTGAGAGGGGCCGGTTTCTTGAAGCCCCAGCGCCTGGAGCGGTGGGAGAAGCTCCACTTCCGTTTGAAACGTAGGGCAGCGTCTAGCCCTGCGGCTGGGGGGAAAAGGCTCGACAAGGTGAGCCACGGGTGCCCCCAAAGCCCAGGAACTGGGAGGCGAAGAGAAAGAAGACCAAATCTATCGTCCAAAAACGTCACGACGGGCAGGCCGAGCTGGTGAGCGCTGGCGGGCTGACTCCTGCTGCTGGAATGCTGGGGGCCACCCGTGACCCCCTGGAAAAGGGCACCCCCCAAGGGAGGCCAATGCTTGGCTGGACCTGGGGAGCCCTTCACCCCAGCGCAGCCCCCATCCCTGCAGCACGCAGGCCCCCTCTAACTCTGCAAGGGGGGTCCCATGGCCGCCTTAAAGCCACCCCTTCATTGCAGCGGGTGCAGCCATGCCCAGCCACTGGAGGGGGCTGAGCCCCTCCTGCCCCTGGTGTTGCTCCCCCTGGCTGCATTCCCAGGGCCTGAGGCTGGGCCTCCTCCCCTCCCCCTCGATGCCTGCGGCAGGCAGCCTCCTGGGCGATCGATGATTCTGTGCTCCTCTCCGCCCCCCCGCGGCAGGCTGCTAGGGGATCGATGACTCCGTGCTCCTCCTCTGTCCTTGCAGTGCAGACTCTCCCGGAAGGGGGGGAGGGGTCAATCTATAGCTCGACGCTCTCCCTTCCCCGTTTCCGGCCGATTCTCTCGGCGCTCGATGGATAACGGCTGCCCCCCCCCCCGCGCAGGCGCAGCAGCTGCCGGTGCCGCCATTGCTGTTGTGTGCCGTGCGGGGGGCCCGGGCGGGAGCAGCCGGTGGAGGAGGCGCCTGAGGTAATGGAGGGGGCGGGGCGGGGCGGCGCCATGGAGCTCAGCTGGCCCCGCCCGCCGACAGGTCCCGGGCTCATCCCCCCTCCCCCCGGCAGCCGGGCGAGGTCTGGGGGGGCCGGGCCGGTGACCCCTCTCTTCCCCCCTCCGGTAACCGCAGCTAAACGCGCCGGCTGCCTTGGTGCCTGCTGAAGGCAGCGCTTCGAGCGGGGCGGGGCGGGGACGGCCTGTCCAGGTGCTCGGAGCTGTTGTGGTGTGGTGTGTTTGTGTTGTGTTGTGTTGTTGTGGTGTGGTGTGTTTGTGTTGTTGTGTGTTTGTGTTGTGTTGTTGTGTCAGAGGCCGTGCTGTCCGTGCTGCTGGCCCGGTCACAGGGTAACCCGGGCATTGTGCCCTGTCGCCCCGCCCCGGCCCGGCCGCTGCTGTGCGCTGGAGGTGTGACCCAGCCCGGCTTCCTCACCTCACATGTTCTCCACCAGGCCGGGCAGAGACCAGCAGCACCTGAGCTGAGCTACTGGACACACACAGACCTGAGCCCTGGACTGGCCATGCGCCACAGAGCGCAGCCGAGGGGCTGTTTGGGGTTTCGTTGCATGCCGTTGTGTTGCTGGGCTGAATTTTTAACGTTCACGCATCAGAAAACCGTTCACCTGCCAAGGAAGAACGGCTGCTTCGGTGTCGGGGAATGAATAGTGTCCCCCGGTGCGAGGCTTTGAACTGAAATCTTCTGGTATCATTTGGGTGATCATGAAGCGTGTTTGTTTGAAAGCTTTGTCCGGTGGTACTAAAACACCCCGTGTTTGCACTTTCAGATTATAAAGATGGAGTTTCAAGCAGTGGTGATGGCGGCTGGCGGGGGATCCCGAATGATGGACCTAACTTCCAGCATCCCCAAACCCCTCCTCCCAGTAGGCAACAAACCTTTAATCTGGTACCCATTAAATTTATTAGAGCGAGTCGGATTTGAAGGTGAGAGATTGCTGGGTGCTAACTCATTGGTTACCTAATCCATTCTGCTGTCAGTGCAGGGTGGTTCTCTACATGACACATGGGCTTGGCAGAAATTCAGTTTCTATTTTTATATAATTGTGATGGGTAATGTTTATTTGTAAGCATAATGTAGATTTTTGATTTTCACAGTTGTGTAAAATTATGTGTGTCAAACTTTTTTGTTATCAGTTTAAATTTTACCAGTTGTGAGAAAATATGGGGGGAGGAGTCAGACAGTAGATGTTGAGATTCAAAGAGTTAAAGCTTTATAACTGTTTAAAAACAAATTGTCAACATCACATGTCAAAATATACGAAGTAAATATCCTTAAATCAAACTCTCATAAAGTCTCAAGCAGCATTTGTTTTACTTTGCCTAGCTAGAGGTAAATGTCTGTTATTGTCAATGGAAATTTTTTTTGTTGAGCTGTGCTTGTAAGGTGAAATTAATGTTTGCTGGCATTTACCAGTAAAAATTGAATCCTTCCAAACCGAATAATACAGTATTTATGATGGCTTTATCTGCTCCCCCTTAAAGTGTGCAAAGCAATGGGATTTTCATCCCTTCCCTTGGGAGACTTCCATAGCCAAATCGAGCTGATTTGCAGGGAGTGTCCCCTGATGTTCAGCCTAAATTTTCCTTTCCTTAATTTTATCCATTATTCCTAATTATACCCTCTGTAGCACTCTAAATAATTCCTCTTCCTGTTTGATGGCTGTACTCTTCATATACTTGTAAACTGTAATTGTCTCTGCTCTTTCACTACTTCTAGATTATTTTTCTCCAGATGTATTAGTTCACATTTAATGTTTTGAAATGACTTACTAGATTCATAGATTTAAAGGCCAGAAGGGAGCAATTAGATCTAGTCCGACCACAGAATTTCATACACTTACCCGTGCATTGAGTCCATTATCTTGTGTTTGACCAAAGCATTTCTTCCAAAAAGGTATTCAATCTTGATTTTGAGACATCCAGAGTTGGAGAAGCACCACATCACGTGGTAGTTTGTTCCAGTACTTAGTCACCTTCACTATTATAAAATGGTCTAATTTCTAGTTTGATTTTATCTGGCTTCAGCTTCCAACCATTTATTCTTGTTCTGCCTTTCTCCACTAGATTAAAGAGCCTGTTAGCACCTGGTATTTTCTCCCCATGAAAGTACTTATACCCTGTAATCAAGTCACTTCTCAGTCTTTTTGTCAAGATAAAGAGATTGAGCTCCTTAAGTTTCTAACTGTAAGGCATTTTCTCCAGCCCTCAAATAATTTTGTGGCTCTTTTCTGCACTGTCTCCAGTTTTTCAATATCCTTTTAAAACGTGAACAAAAGAACTGTACACAATATTCTAGCATCTGTCTCACCAGTGCTGTATACAGAGGTAAAATCACTTCTCTATTCCTGCTCATTACTCCCCTGTTTATACATCCAAGGGTTGCATTAGTCCGTTTTGCCATAGCATTGCCATGGGAGCTTGTATTGAGTTGTTTATCTGCTATGATCCCTAACTTCTTTCTAGAGTCACTGCTTTCCAGGATACAGTTCCCCATTCTGTAGGTATGGCCTACATTTTTTATGTCTAGTTGTATAAATTTGCATTTGGCTGTAATAAAATGTATTTTATTTGAGTGGGCCCAGGTCACTGAGCGATTCAGATCTCTTTGTGTGACTGCCTTGTCCTCATTATTTACCACTCTGCCAACCTTTGTGTTAGCAACAAATTTTATAAGCAGTGATTTTATATTTACTTTCAGATCATTGATAAAAATGTTAAATAATGTTAGTAGGTCTGATAGGACTGATGACTACGTCCCCTTCAATCATGATTTCCCTGTTAACAGTGGTTACTTCTGATCTGTTAGTTTGCCAGTCCTTAATCCATTTGTGTATGTTATTGATATTGTACAACGCTAGGTTTTTAATCAGAATGTCATCTAGTACTAAGGCAAACACCTTACAGAAGTCTATGTATGTTATGTTTACGAAATTACTTGATAAATTGAACTTTTATTCTTATCAAAACATGAAATCAGGTTTATTTGATAAGACCTTTTTTCCATAAAATCCTGTTGTCTGCCATTAATTATATTCTCATCCTTTAATTCTGTATTGATTTTTTTCTTTCTTTCTGTATTTCTAGCCTCTTTAGGTTCCTTATATTATTATTCTATTCTTTCCGGTGTTCACATGTCCCAGGCCTGATCTACACTGCTGCCCTGGGGTGACGTGAGGTATGCTTGTTGCATAATGTAACGAGCATATCTCTCGTCGACGTGCTTACGCCTACACAGCATGGCGTCTTCACGATGCTACGTTGACAAGAGAGCATCTCCTCTCGATGCTGCCTTCTGTCTTTAGGGGAGGTGGACTAATTCAGTCAATTCAGTCAGAGAGCGCTCTCCCGTCGACTGAGCGGGTCTACACAGATCCGCTCAATCAGTGTCGCTGTATCGATACCTGCTGCCACGGCAGTGTAGACATGCCTCCAGTATATGAATGTCAGTAACTTGATGTCTTTTTCTCCCATCCAGACAATGAACAAAATGTTAAATAAGATTGGATGTACCAACAACCCCTGCTCTGCTAACCGTTCCTCCCCCTCTCCCCCCAACTCAAGACACTGCCATTTATCATTTTCCTTTCTTTAGGTCCTTTACTCAGTTTTGAATCCAAGGCAGTTTCAATTGATTTTGAGAATTAATTCTGTGGGACACTGTAGCAAATGCTTTACTTAAAACCAGTTCCAATTCCATGGTCCCTTCACACTCTGGTTTTATAATTCTAGTAAACAAAATAAATCAACTTTGAAAAGTAACTCCTAGTTAATTGTACCAAGGTGGCCTATTGTTCTCATGTTTTCATTTATATCCTCTGTCTCATTAATGAGTAAATCCAGGATGGCGGCTTCTTTGGGTAGATTCTGTTGATACTGGATCATTCTTCCGTCTGCTTAAGCTGGGGACATTTCTAATGCATGTCTGGTTGTGTTTGTTACCCACTGTACGTCTTGGAAATGTCCCCAGGAGTATAGTATTTCATGAGTTTTAACTACTTCAAAACTAACTTCAAGAAGTTTTGTTTTTCACTCTGTCTTCATTCCTGGTGTCAGTAGTGAATGCCTGTTGCAATAGCTGTTTAGTTTATAGTTTTTGTTCCCTTACCTGGAGTACTTTACCACCATAGTCTTCATTTTCCTGCTGTATCTCAGTGGCATTGTTAATGCTCCCACATACTGATCCATCCCTGCCCCCAAGTCCTTTCTGTCTTTCCTATCTAAATTGAACCCATCTGTACTCAGTCAAACTATTTAATTTCTTCCTCAGGCAGGTACTAGGAGAGTTGATTGAGCTTTGCAAGTTGAGAGGTAGGGGAAGAAAGAAAGTTGTCTATATACCCCTCATTGCTAAAATTACTGATACTTCCAAGAAATACTGATACACCGAGAGGTATATTTAAGGGGTCAGAGAGATTATCAGACATGTAGTTTTAAATAAATCACTTGCTAGCAGTAGCAGGAAATGTATCCTGTTCTCCTTTCAATTTCATACTGTGTCCCTCATGGATGAAGAAAAATGCACAAGAGGTTACTTTCATCTCATTCAAAAACTTAATCCTCTAGTTTTATGAAATTTATTAATCTGGAACTGGTTTTTTGGATTTGAAGAACTCAGTTAAATGAAAAATCCATTAATAAAGTACAATGGAAGCTGGAGAAAGTTTGAAAGTGTGTGTGTATCCTGTGCACTGGATAGATGAATACATTAATATTTGTTGCCTTGTTGTTTCCCTCACCCCTCTTTTTTTTTATACTACAGAGGTCATTGTGGTTACAACCAAAGACGTCCAGAAGCTGCTAAACCTAGACACAAAGATGAAATTAGATATAGTATGCATCCCTGATGATGCGGACATGGGTACTGCAGACTCACTAAGGCATATTCATCAGAAAATTAAGGTACAACTCTTTTACTTTGGCTAAAGGATGTCTCCTTTAAGATTTTTCTTTCATGTGTGATTTAAAATCTTAACAATTCTTTAGGAATTCTACTCTGTAATGATATCACTGCCTCTTACTCTGTGTCATACAATGCCCAAAACAACGGTGCCATGATCTTACTTGGGGTCTCTAGGTGCTATTATCATACATAAATAGGCATGCAAATGATTTCATTTCAAACCACAGAAGTAATGAAATTCTGAGAGATGGTTGAAATTGTCTGTTATATCTACTTATTTCAGAATGTATATTCTATTTGGAGTGCTCTCTAATACCAAGACACACTGTGTAAGTTAGGGACAGAATTTCAGCCTTGATATTGAATTTGCTTTTGTGGATTGAAGTCAGACGCTTAATGTCTTTGATTGTTTTTTTTCCTCTCTCTTTCTCCCCCCCACCCTTTCTTTTTTTTAATTCCTTGCCAACTCATGGCGTTTAAATGCTCTTTTGATTCCACTAGAATGCCAATGGACCATTTAAGATTTCAGATACCATTTTTTTGTCTTCAAATATGGTATTGAAAGAAAGAAACCCAAATATAAGCAGAGACTTTTCCCTTCTATGTGCAGATACCCACAAAGACAAGATGAGACTGTTAGGGTATGTCTGCACAGCAAAGAAAAAAACATGGCTGGCTCTGGATTGCAGGATTCGAGCTGAGGGACTGTTTCACTGCTGTGTAGACCCCTAGGTCCCAGACCCTGGGCTCCAGCCCAAGTCTGGAAGACTACACAGCGGTGAAATACCCCTGCAACCTAAGTCAACTGGCATGGGCCAGCCATATTTCTTTGCTCTGTGGACATATCCTTACAGGGCAAACTTACACTCTGGATGCACACATTTGGCAAAGGCGATTGACAGGATTAGCATACAGAACAAAGCAACTCCAATGAGCAGAGCTGCGGTACAAAGAAGACTGAATTGCAATTCACAGTTCGGAGCTGTTTGGGTGCTGGTCTTACCCAAACATGTGAACGCAGTAATGACACAGGACCGCTGCTCTACCAGCTGTATTGGCTGGCTCAGTCTCTCACTGATCTTTTAGGCATCCCTCTTTTTTGGCCATCCTCACGACTCTCTTTCGGAGACTTAAGAGACAACAGTGACGAGGGCAAAGGATAGGAAGAGGTGTAGAAAAAGATATTGCTTCAGTGGAAGTATATTTTTCAGAGACAAAAGAAAGTCTGGAGAGGCACTGAAGGTGAGAGTTTGAAGCACTGTGAGGCTTTGCTATAGTAAATGTTTGTGGTATGTGAATGTATTGACAGCCATCTATAGTTCCCTCTGCTCCCTGCCTTTGTTAGCCCAGCAAAGATGGAAATAGTGCCACCTTATTGCAAATCATTTGGCACTGAATTCTTGAGCAGGTTGCCACCCGGTGTATATTTTGGAGCCATTCTACCAGTTAAAGCATACCATTGGTATACCTCTTACGGGATATGTCATCTCCTGCCGGGCATAGGTGAGAGAACTGCACAGGCGAGGAAGCTGAAAACTTGCCGAGTCTGCCTAGTAGAGCTCAGGTATAGCAGGAGAGGAACTTGGCTGGAGAATCTGAAGTTTCCTTGCTGAAACAATTGATGCTTGTGGCCACAAGTTGCTGGCAGCTTTATCACAGCCACTGCCAAAACCTGACGAGGAGTCTGCACTGGTTGTTGAAATTATTTGTCACAAATTGAGTTAATTACCCACAGACAGAAGAACAAGTCTGTTTCACACCATAAAAGTGAGGTAACACTCCTTAGACAATTTGCCTGTGTTTAGTGCAGGTGAGGGAGAGGAAAGCCAAGATTATAAAATACAGCTAGACATAACCCTAAGGCCAGTTAAACTCATGATCAGAAACCTCGATTAAGTATGAATAGATATTAGACTACGGGAAATCACGAAATGTACGTGACATAGCTGTTCTGCATGTTGTCCTGTTCAGGGATGTTCTGCTGTTGTGACCCGTTTGCCCAGCACACTGCAATAGCTAAGCTTTCAGTACATTGCAACCATGGTTAAATGAAACATTTTGGTTCTGCAAAGGCTAGATATGTCCCCCGAGATTTGACTTAAAAAACTTTGTACACGGATATCAGTAGCGCTTAGGTTTGCAGAGCCCATAAGTGGTGTAGGAAAAAGGCTTTCTCCTCTCTCTAACATATCTGACCCCTATCACTGTGGTAACTGAGTGCTTCACAGTCTTTGAATGTATTTGTCCTCACAACAGCCCTGTGAAGTATTATCATCCCCACTTCATAGATGGGGAACTGAAGCATATAGAGAGGCTAAGTGACCTGCCCAAGGTCACAGAGAAATTGAAGCTGGGTCTCCCAAGTCCTAGGCTAGTGCTCTAACCACTGGCCCATCCTTCCACTCTATCCCTTGTTTCAATAATCAAGGCTAGTAATGTAACACAAGACAAACTCTCGCAGTTGAGAGCAGCAAGCAGCTGGCTCCACTCCTTTCGGGCTCTGTTCCCTGGTTGTTGAAATGAAGGAGAGCAAAGCAGACTTGCACAAAATCTCCTCAGTCACCATTTCACCTGCTTTGTACTCCCTGCCTTTATCTGGCAGCCTGGGCATGTCTGCCTGAGATTTGACTCGTGATGTAGGGGTACATACTGGATCGGAGCACTGGTCTGTCCTGTCAGCTCTGCTGCCTCAGCCAACATCTCGTGTTTCAGAATAATTCAATCACCAGCCTCCATGATGTGCATCTTGTCAATATAGTAAATTCTTCCTGCTGGAGCCCTTCCTTCGTAAGGACCTTTTGCTAGGATCTTATCCTTAAAACATCTGTATTTGGGAGATAAAGGACAATGAAGATAACTTAATCCCATGAATTCGAGGCTCTGAGTTCCTAGGTAAAGACCGCTAGATCTGCCCTTTCTTTGCCTGAATTAGCGCCTTCAGAATTAATTTATTTTCAAGACCTTCTGTGGTGTTCAACACTGGTATTTGAACATCTGACAACCAGTAACGGCTTTATCCTCACAACACTCCTGTGAAGTAAGGGAGTAATATCGCTGCTTTGCAGATGGAGGATTGAGGCACAGAAAAATGAAATCAAGTGCCCAACATCACACAGGCAGGTTGTGGCAGGGCAGGTAATTGAACCCCGATCTGTAAAATCCTAGACCAGAGCCTTAACCACAAGATCCTCCTTCCTCTCTTCCATCTGTGAGATGCCAGCCTTTTCAAGGTGGATAACTATACTATAGAAGATCACAGATTATTGCTGAAGTTGCTTTTTTGTTGGAAACTGCTGAAATGGTACTCCAAATAGAGCTGCGAGCCCTCAAGACACAGTGGTTTAGTGGGCACTTAGAAGTGGAGCAAAAGGAATACTTGGTTTAGTGGGAATATGACTTTCTTTCTAAATGTTACAAGTAATCGAAGAATCATTTCAGAGCCTGTGCAGTAGAATCTGCAACAAATAATTTGAACGTCAAATTCTAATTGGGATTGTTAATGCTGACGTTCACTAAATGCAAATCATTGATGTTAACGTGACAGTAAGATCACACATTTAAAATCACCAGGTCATGAAATTCAAACGGTAACTTGGGTAGGTTGCATGTATGTAGTGCTGCTATTCCTGTATTTCTTAAATACCTTCTTTATGAAGGGACATTTAAAGATTTTATTTCTGCCAGAAAACTCTGTACCTATTGTTAGAAGTAACAACTAACAACCCAATCCTTCAGTGGCTTCCATGCAGGCGTACCCTGTGCAGAATGCTGCTGACTTAAACAGGGCTCCGTGTAGGTCTCGGGTGTGCCGGCGTGGAGCGCTTTGCATGATTGGGGTTTTAAGATGTCAAATATCCAAAGTATATGGAAAAAAAAATCACATTTTGTCATCACTGTCAATTTCATTGCTGCCTCTGTATATTTAATCAGGCGGTTTCTTCTATGTATACATCTTTCACACAGCGACAGTGCAGAGAGAAATGTTTTTGTAAAGTAAGAAAGTGTGATTGTAAAACCAAAAAGTTGGAAGAAGAACTTGGGCAGTTATAGTATCAAAAACTAATTTTAACTGAGGTTTTAGAAAACTGGTTTTCAAGTTGATGGTATTTTTATAGTGTATTAAACAGTGTATGTGTTAAAACATAAAGCCTATTGACCGAGTTAATATTGTGCAAGTTTTAACTTTTGCATTTCCTGACTTATTTTCTTTTTTTCTTAAATGTGCAAACATAATATTGCAGCATTGTAGTTCTCTGCCATTATTTTTGAAAGACTCTAGAACTTCCTGTGTTGTTTTGATTGTTGCATCACCTGTGGAGCAGAAAACTTCAGACCCAGAAGTGTACAAAACTCAGATGGATACAAAAAAAGAAACCGCTGTGGATATCGTCCACATTGTTTTGCTGGCAAGCAGTGAAAAAGCTGTGTAAAGTAAGGGAACAACATTCTTCATTGAACCTTTTTAAAGGTAGTTTAGCTGTTTAGTCACAAACATGTGGCTTTGTTGGATTCTGCAGGAGAGAAATAAAGCAGTTGTGTACCTAGCCTCCACTTATACTTGCGGTAAAGTTAGGAGCAGCCACAAACATGCTATTTATCTTGTACAATATGTTAATATTCCATTCTTCTGATTAACTCTTGCTATATGTTCCTGAAATGTGAGTGTCTCTAAACATTTGGAATGAAAATTCAGAAGCTTAAAGAAGAAGACCTACTTAGATATGGCAGAAGTTGATACAACTACTAGAGTGTTCCATACCTTAGTCAGATAGCCAGTAGGGCTCACTGAAATTGTTTCTTGTTGACTTATATCTTAAGTTTTTTCTTTTTTACTTTAAAACTGCTAATGGTGCACAGTCTATTGGACCATGTGTTCCTGTCACTGTTACCTTCCCTCATTCCTTCTGATTGATTGATTGCATCCACTTGTTGCATCTTGCCTTAAATTAGACCGTAAGGCCTGGGTCCACAAAGGGACCCAATGTCATGGCGACTACCTTTTTAGGCACGTAGAAAATCACAGGAAAAGCACTACGATCCACAATGTCTGAGTTAGGCCTCTTGGCTGCCTGAACTATACATGGCAGGGGAGGAAGTTGCCTCACATTGTGATCCACTGGTCAGAGTGCAGGGAGGCACCTACCTCTGCTACTGATCCATAAATGGAAACCCCTCTCTTGGAGTCAGGTGCCTTAGAGGCCTCAGTAGCTTCTTGTGGGAATGAGTTGGGCACATGCTTCATTGTACACACAATGGTAAGAGGTGGTGACGGTGCCCACCTTATCTCTTTTTAGACCAGTGGATAGAGCGCTTGCCTGGGCTATCGGAGAGGAAGGTTCAACTTCTCCTGCCTGAGGGGGGGGAGAAGATTTGAACAGGGGGTCTCCCACCTCTCAGGAGCAGGCTCTAACCACTGAGATAGGGGATATTCTGATGTGGAGCTCCCTCAACCTCTCCTGTTGAAACTGTTCTACTGTGCATGTGTAATTAAACAGTGATTGGACCAGAGGGACAGGACCCTGCATCTTCACCTACCAGCTTAGTGCTAAAACCACTCTCTCTCTATTGCGCACCCCTCATTCCCTCCTCTCTGGGTATGTGAAGCAGGTGGCATTCACACGCTTTTCCAGGGTGCCTGTAGATTTTGTTAGTGGAAACTATAACTATAAAACTATATAACTATAAAACTATAACCATAAATATAAAACTGCTGGTCTGATTAACCCCTAACTTCCCCCAAATTCTCTGGAGTAAAATGAAGCATGTAATGTTTCAGGTTTGAGAATTTCTTGTTTGAGTTTGATCCCACGCTGTCAGGTTTATAACAAATTGTCTGATAGTAAAATTGTAGAGCCTGACTCTGGTTGTGAAGTGGCCATGGCAGCTGAAAGTGCTCCGCACCTTGCAAGAGGTCCTCTGCAATGCATGGGATCATATTTTCAGTTTTGGAGTCATTAATGAGAGTCCCTAATATTGGTCAGGCAAGCAAATGTATTAGTATTTCAGAACAAGAGCTGCCTCATAAATAGCAATATTACTTTCAGAAACAATAGCCATGTGTGGCTAAATAGAAAGGACTTGTACACAGTGATTGGCATCTTCATCAGAATCTAGATCTCTGGAGTCATCTTGGAATTTACAGCTTTGATTTCTATGGAATTATATGAGTAACAACTGCTTACGTGTCAGCATTTGTAAGATCACCGCCCAGTATTGGTTTAATGCACCTAATTTATATAATGTATCTAAATTATGTAATCTCAATTACTGGTGGTAATGGAATCATTTAAAGGTTTGAAAAAACAGCAACAAGAAGATTCCTTCTACAAAGGTAGTGTGGGGAAAGAAGCACGGTCATAGAGTTAGGGGTGGAGAAGACCTATTAGGCAGATCTTGAAAGATTTAAGACCTATCCAGATTCAGAGGTAAATACATAAGATGAATGGGGAGAGATGAGAAAAGTGCTTCATGTGTGAGATTCATGTAAAGTGCCTCGCTGTCCTGTCACCAGCTGCCAGGAATTGAGAAGATGCTGAACTTGGTTTTATAAATTTGAAACGTCACGCTTTGTAGCTGCTAGAAGGGGGAGTTGCTTTGTCTGTCTTCTCTTCCTCCAGTGCTTGTTGTCTGGGGTCAGTGGGGAAAGGGTCTCCATTATGCTTCCCCCTTCTCCAACCTCAGGTAGTTTTTATTTACTCCTCCCAGTATCTGTTTTTAGTGCTTACCTCTATTGCTGCCCATGGTTTTACCAAGCCAGCAGCAGCTGGAGTATGAAATTGACATGAATTCGAATAACAAAAGTGAAACTGAGTCCTGTCAGTGTCACTCCTGCTACTTGGTAAAGGTCTTAGCAGCAGGAGAGAAGCTGTTGCTGTGTGCTGCAGACTCAGGAAGATGATACTGCATTGGTTTTACAGGTGGTTCATGTTTAGATGGCTACCTTCACAAGCATAAGAACTAAACTGGTTTTCAATGTATTTTGATCTCTGTTAACATGTTCAAAAATCTTAGATTTTGAAGTAGTTAATGTATATCCCTTCTCAACAGGGCAGGCTTCTCACTCAGTTGGTGTGGGTGAATGCGTTTTTCAAGCCCTGCTATTAGGTCATATAATCCAACCGTAGGGGTCTAGGGAGGATTGCTCCCTCCAATGTATTTCCCACTGCTTTGTTCAGTGCTGTTTCAAGGTACACCAACACTTCCCTTGAGGCACTGTTCCACAGTCTACTTGTTCTTGTTGTCAGGATGGACTTTTTTCTAATCAGCTGAAATTTTCTTTCCTTTTGATTTCCTGTCCCTTCTAGTTATATTCTTTTGTACTATGCTAAATTTCTTCTTTGATATTTCTACCCTACAACTGCTGGTAGATGGTTATATTCCCTTGTAGTTGCTAAGCTATCCATATTTACCTCCTGTTAACGTTTCCTTATAAGTCAATCTCTCCACAGCCCTTCTTGTGTTGGGCTTCTCTGAATTGCCTGTCATTTTGTGCAACAAAAAAGCAGTTTATCAACACTAATTAAGAGCTTTAAAGGATAATGTCATGTTGAGCTCTTAAAGAGGTACTTGCAGTGTACTACACTAAGAAAAATACATTTTGAAAGTTTTTTTTATCTTAACTGGGGAGGAAGAATCTTCTGAATTGTGATCCTTCCAAGGCAAAGGCTACAACAAAGGTAAAATCTTAACCTCTCCCATTAGGTAACTGTCACCAACACAAATTCCAGATGCTGTGTTTGTAGTGTTCTGGCTCTTGGGGCGATCACAAACTATTATGTTAATTCTGCTTGTACCATTTATCAAAACTGCTTCAAAACTTCCTGTCATTATTTCCTTTTGAGAGTGTAATTTAACAATGAGTTCTTTTTTAAACTTAGGCTTCTCTAGGTTTTGGCCACCCTGTTTCAGTGTCGGGTTTCGTCAGCCCCATGCAAGTGCCACCCTCTCATACTAGGGCCCTCTAGGTGGCAGGTTGAGAAGCCTGGTTAGGTCATGAAATTTGGGCGAAGGGAGGGTGTGTATGCCTGTGTTAAACATTTGTCTTCACTAAGTCCATATTTTTTTCATCTTGTATTAAGCTTTCCGCTCCCTTGTGTCACCCAACTATACTCTGGCCAGCTATTAAAATGTGGCGTTCCAGCAGAGTAATAGCAATGAAACGATTTCACATTTTCCTTCCTTGATGAGCCCTTAGTTGTGTTAATGGGAGCCCTGACTAATATACTGTGAACTAATCAGCATGCCTTCTGCTACTATCACCAGTAAGTGCTTGCATATGAAATGTTCCGTCCCAGGTGGTCCACCTGGTTTTCCCAGTTTCTAAAGTAAAATTTCCAAAAATTGTAATAAAAGCCATTAAAGAGAAAAAATTCCCTCCCTGAACAAATAAACAGAGATTGAAACACCAGATTCTCTTGGTATGGGCATCTTTTTGAGCCATGTTGTGGAAATTCTGATGTCACAGTGGTGGTCTGTATGCCGCGGAGGGTCATTGATCCGTGTAGTCTTGGACAGCATGGCTAAGCGCTTCACTTCCTCTGTTGAAAAATCTCTTTTCCAAACACATGATGTAACTAAGCTCACTGTAACGGCTGGAAGACGGAATCTGAATCCTCCTTGTACAGTTGAGCAACATTTTGTGACTGTGGAAAGAAAAACTTGAATCCCTGTAATATACATATATATATTTTTGTACTGTCAGTGGAAATAAACTAGTGAAATTCGTCTATAAGGAGACAAATAGGATCTCTTTCTCTTTCTAAGCAGGACTTAATTTTAAAATAAACAGAACATTTAGTTGGATTAAAAGTATTTCACTAAACTCTTCAGCATGGCTGACAGCAAATACAAAATGCAAATCAAAATAGCCCTGTTTCACTCCCTTTGCTCTGATGATTCCAGAGACTGTTCTGCTTTTCACATGACAGTAACATGTTGTGCAGAAGAACTAGGTGGTTCAAGGGATTGGCAATGGGATATGCAGTGCAGCGTTTCACCTCTATCTCTGCCGCTCATCCAGCCAAGGCAGAAGTGACTGAAAGATACCACTATCTGATGGCTGTTCGATGGCTTGGGTGAAATGAATTGTGTGTTGTATGTCACTGTCCGATTCCGAATGGACAGCTGACATCCCAAAAACCACTGTCACCGCAGCTGACAGTCTTGGTGGCTGAATACAGATACTGACAGGGTGCTCTCGCAGCCCTTCCCCCGTGGGCCACTGTAGAACAGAGTTGAAGCATGCTGGTGATGCTGTGTGGGGGAAGTCCTTGCTGTACCTGTTTGGTGGCTATGAGATGCCCTCGACTCATGTTCTGTCTGGCACATTTCCAGAGTTCAGTTGTCTTTCCAAACGTAAAAAAAAATCAACCCCAAATTTTACAGCTTCACAATTATATGGTTCCTTATTTTGCTGCCTGGTTACTGTGGATTAGCAACAAAACATTAGACACTTGCATGAGGCAATTGATTTTAACTTCCAGAGCTGTGAATAATTGTGATGACTCTTAGCACTTATCTTTTTTACAGTGCTTTGCAAACACTGGGCCCTCACGAAATCTCATGGGAGGAAGATAAAATGAGGCAGGCAGTTTAGCTGATACCTACAAGACCACTGAGTGAGTCACTCGATGGTCCTATCACTTTTCTGGTCCAAAAGACCAGTGGTTCTCAACCTTTTTTTTTTACTCAGGGCCTTCTAAACTTAAATAGATAAACCTGTGGGCCCCCAACTGAGGTGATGTGTGAAGATGTCACACAGTGTCACGTGCCTCTATCCCCCGCTTCCCTTTCCCTCCCTCCTCCTCTCCATCCCCCCTCCCCCCCCTCCCGATTTCTGCCTTCCATTTGGTCCTGCTCCCGGAAGTGCTGATGTAGCAGGGCAGAGCAGTGGTGTGTCTCCTTGGCTAGCTGCTGCCTGCTCGTGGTGTCAATGGCTTTGAGGCAACCCTTTCTGATGGCAGGGGGAGAGCTCTCTTCTGCAGTGATGCTGCAGTTTTTGGTTGTGGGCCCCCCACCCACCCAGACAGGCTGAGTGGTCTCCTGAGGTGAGGTGGAGGTGGCATTCCCTCCCTCTATTTCAGTGAATCCCCTGAAATCTGTGTGCGGACCCCCGTGCACTAGAAAATACCTCTCTGAAGCTTGTTTGCACTTAGAAGTCCTTTATTGATTTGATTGTCAATATTCTTTGCCCATATTAGTATGTATATTTTTCCATCTAGACGTTTTCATGTGAGTTACACAAACAAGACGATATTTGAGTTGCAAAAGTAATGGACTCTTTACAAACGTGTATAATTAAAATAGCTTTGCTAAAGTGATCCTGAAAAATAATTATTTTATTCCATAGCAGTGCAGTCTTCATGTGCGCTACATATTAGTTTTCATTTAATGGTATAAACAGCAGAAGTTAAAATAGTCTTCCCTTTTATTAGTAAAGCCTTTGCAATCATCTCCTGTTTTCCTCATTTAAAATAAATCAAAACTTTTGTATAAATATTTTATTGCAGTGTGTGTTTTAGAAAGAATTAATATGACTGAAATGGGAATATTTTACAAATAAAAAGGCTAAGTAAAAATAATCGGAATAAATCCCATTTTGAATGCCTGTCTTTAAAAAAATATTTATATACAACTTTCATAGATGTATACAGACCAAGTGTTTTAAAGGAATTGAGATTATAAAGGGACTATGGCTTGGGGGTTGATAGTGGGTTATGGAACCTTTCACTTCTAGGTTGCTAGTTCAAATCCATATTTGTAGTGATCAAAAGTTGTTAAATTTGATGGGTATTCAGAGGCTTGTATGAAATGAGTTTGGTGACCTTATTCCCAGCAGATAGTCTGCTGTTATGAGGGTGTAAAAAGCTACACAAATATGTCAGTATCGCAGCCACGACTACCAGTAACTGGCAATCTTCTTGGCCATCTCAGTGGAGAGACCAAGGGTTAAATGAGACTGAGACCCAACTACTCTCTCACCCTAGATATGGGCCCTTCAGGTCAGATTTGTGGCCCATATGTAGGGTGAGAGAGTTGTCCATGCTGTTCCTATTACCAAGAAAAATAGAGAACTCTGAGGACTCTGGAGAGCTATGTAATGCTGGAGAGAACAATGAAGATTTCCAAGTCTTGTTTTATAACCTGTTAGTTATAACAAGATCATTGCGGACTGCGTGTCCCTGAAAAATTGGACAGATGAACTGCAGAACAAACTCTGGCCAAGGAATATTCAGTGGTGGAATGTCTACACTACAAAGTTAAGTCGATTTAATGTAAGTTGACATCCAGCCACCGCAACAATTAAGTCGGTCAGGCATATCTTGTGTCAGTGGAGTGCGTTCTCACTAGCAGCGCTTGCATCGAGGCACCGCGCAGTGCACTGTGGGTAGCTATCCCACAGTGCAACTAGTCACGGGGTTTCGGGAAGGGCTTGCAAAGCCTCCGTGGGGCCAAAACGTCGCAGGTGCGAATGGGAGCATGCCGTCAGCCTCCCCTGGTGCAGTTTCCTCCCTCCCCTGATATCAACAGCAAACAACCCATACTTTTTCACACTCTTTTTTTGAAAGCCTGGCTTAGCTGTGTGCATGCCATAGCCTGAGAAGCATGGACCCCGCTCAGCTGTGCACTCTTGTTCCGAGCATCACGGACACCTCGTGTCTTATCCTGCAGTATTTCCGGAGCCAAGACAAGAGCCACCACATGGAAGGTTTGAGCTGTCATTCCAGCAGCCCTGGTTGTTCCCGGTTGTTGCTTGCAGTCGCGCAGCAGCTGCACACAGTGGCGTGCTATTTCTGGTTCCAGGACACAAGCACCGACTGGTGGGCTCACATCGTTCTGCAGCTACGGGATGATGAGCGGTGGCTGCAGAACTTTCGAATGCGAAGGCCACTTTCCAGGAACTTTGCGCAGAGCTTTCCCCAACCCTGAAGCTCAGCAACACTAAAATAAGAACTGCTCTGGCAGTGGAGAAGCGAGTGGTGATCGCTTTGGGGAAGCTTGCAAAGCCAGACTGCTACCGGTCAGTGGGCAATCGATTCGGAGTTAGTAAATCCACCCTGGGAGCTGTTGTGATCCATGTGTGCAGGGACATTAATTGACTTCTGCTAAGAAGAGTAGTGACTCTGGACAACATGCAGGACATAGGGGATGCTCTTGCTGCCATGGAGTTCCCTAACTGCGGAGGGGCGATCGATGGCATGCATATCCCCTGTCTTGGCTCTAGACCACCTTGCCAAAGAGCACATAAGCGGAAAGGGATATGTTTCAATGCTGTTGTAAGTGTTGGTGGTCATGGGGCATTTTACCGAGATCAACATGGGATGGTCAGGAAAGGTGCATGACACGTGCATCTTTAGGAACACAGGGCTGTTCAGCAAGCTGCAATCAGGGACTTTCTTTCCAGATCACAAAATAACCACTGATGATGTTGAAATGCCAATAGTGATCCTGGGAGACCCAGCCCATCCCTTGCTCCCATGGCTCGTGAAGCCATACACCGGCCACCGGGACAGCACTAAGGAGTGTTTCAGCAATAAGCTGAGCGAGTGCAGAATGGTGGTGGAATGTGCCTTTGGATATTTAAAGGGGTGCTAGCCCAGTTTGCTTACTAGGTTAGACCTCCGTGAAAGCAACATCCCCATTGTTATCATGCCTGCTGTGCTCCTTAACATCTGTGAGGCAGATCGATTAGCAGCTAATTTTGAGCAGTCAGATGATAGGGCAATAAGAAGAGCCCAGCAAAGAGCTCTGTGTCTCTGGGAGGCTTTGAAAACCCGTCTCAGGGTATGTCTATACTGATGGCGGCAAAGTCGCCGCCGCCAGATCGATCTTTCTGCATCGATTGAGCCGTCAGTGAAGACCCACTCAATCGATCAGGTAATCGATGGAGTAAAACCACCCCCACAAATGGTGTAGCGCTGCGTCGACAGGAACGCGGTTCCCGTTGGCGCAGTGCAGTGAAGACGGCGCGCAGAAGGGAAGCACAGCAGTCAACCAGAGTTATGTAGGCTACTCTGCGTAGTTGGCATAACTCCCATCGACTGCTGCCGAATCTCCAGGTAAGCGTAGACCAGGGTTCAGTAAAGAGCCACAGTAATGTGCACCACTTGTCTGCATTGTGCCTTCCTATATCTTCCCTTCTGTTGCATCAGTTTCCCTGTACTTCTCCTTCCTCCCCTCCCAAACCGCTTATCATTGGACTGAAGTGTATTTCATTCACGAAACGCTGACTTGCATTGCACAAAGACAAAGAATCTGAAAGAACAGGAAAATAATTTAACCTTGGGCAAACGGTGTTATAAAATTGGGAGGGGGGGAAACAAATGCAGCTTGTCTGTGAAAGCACAGAAGTCTTGCTATTCAAAGGTCTTTGAATGGCCACATTTTGTTCTTCGTATCCTCTCTGGTGCTGAGTGGAAGTGATACTGCACCTTGGCCTCTCCTCCTCCCCCCAGCCTCCTAGAGCATTTGGGAGATGCGTATTGGGAATAGGGTCAGACGCCTCAACATGTCTGATTGGTCCTTCATAATCCGCAGCATCTCATCCTGCGTGGCACGCGCATGCTCCTGGGATGGTCTGCTGCTTTTCACATCCACATCCAGTTTTTCAGACAGTGAAGTCTCCAGGCTCGGCTCTGTGTCAGCTGTCCCAGAGGCGTTCGTTATCTTGTTTGAACACATTAGCTCACACTCTCTTTTTCCACCTTCTAATCTTTGAAACCGTCTCTGCCGGTGTGGAGTATGCGCTGAAGGCCAAGATTTCCACTGGAAGGCAGGCAAAGCACAAGACAACCATTGTCAGTGCACACACTGGGTCTAGGGCCGGGCTGCTATTTAAAAATCACCTCAAGTGCAAGCCAGAACATAATCAGTATCCTTAGCTCTTCAGTGAACTGGTTTGCTGGTTCAGCCTTGGTGAGTATGGCCCAGCGCCGTGGGCAATGGGCCTTGTGCTGCAACTTGTGGGAAACCAACACTGGGAACCCAGGTGGGCTAGTGGACAGTGAACCCCCCCCAGCAACAGGGACGTTGCTTTGAGACCAGGCTTTTAAGCATTCCTTAATTCCTTTCCAGCATTAAGCCTCACAAATTGCCATCTTTGTCTGAGGCGGCTTGGGGGGTCGGGGATTTGCGGCCGTGAGAAAACACATGAAGGTCCCCCCTTCCCCCCCACTTCCCTTAATTCTGCTGGTAATCTGGACTTGCAGATTCTGAGGTGAACCTGGATCCCTCCCACCCAAACCACGGGCATGTTAGACAAACCAGAAATCGCTATGGGTGGTGGATCACATGCTCTGTTGTTTTGCAGTATGAGCACTTGTAATGAAAACTTGCACCATCTCCCCAGGTGTCCCTATGTGATATTAGTCTCCTGAGTGTAACAGGGGTGGCAAGAGAGCAAATGCTGCAAGCGTCTGGGTACAGATCTGGGCCTTATGCTGCTATGCTGTGTACTGCAATGATGCCAGCGGAGTTAATACTGGAGTGGCGTGGGAAAGTGTCTTACTGTTGTGGAAGAAATAAGGCAGCTTTCCCCAGAAACCTTCTGCAAAGGATTGCAGAGTACCTCCATTAATGTTCCCTGAAGATCTCCAGGGATGATTGCTGGGCTATCCCTGTGCACATGAACAGTCTTTCCCGAGGGGCACCTTCTGCGTAGATGGAGTGGCCATTGAGAAGCAGATACCCACGGCACCTCACCTTTTTTCATATTACTGTAGTGAGTGGGTGTGGCCTCCCTCTGAAACTGACAGGGAGAAACAGGCCAGGCCTGTGGGGCGGAGCCGGAGACGGCCTGTCTTCCTGCCCAGAAGTGAGGGGGCGGGACAGGAAGCATAAAAGAGAGGACCAGGAGCTTAGTCGGCAGCCAGCTCCTGGAGGGGAAGGACGTCCCTCCCTGCCCTCCAGAGCTGCCTGCGGCCTGGTACCGGGCGAGCAGACCGGGACCTGGTACCCAGGTAAGTGGACCAGGGCCTGTGTCTGGGCGCCGGCGAATGAGCAGCACGCGGCCTGGGGCCCAGAAGTACCCCCGAATCCGACCACCCTGCCGGACCCGGTGACCCAGAAGGGCCAACACCTGGAGGAGCTGCTGGATGCAGACGAGGAGGAGGTGGCTGTACCAGGGCCAGTCTTGGAGGCGTTGCCGTTGGAGATGCCAGAGGACGACAACGAGGCGCGGGCCCTGACAGGACCGGACCTGGAGGAACTGTCCCCCGCTGACCTCCCCGACGAGTTCCCTGACCTACCGCCTCCCAGTGATATCGGGTTCTGCAACCTGCCCCTGGGTCCCTACCCTGACGAGGTCGACTGGACGGTGGCACACCAGGTGCCCAAGGGAAAGGGGGCAGGAAGTAGCCCAGGGGAGGGGCCACCCGCTCTGGGGACTGGGGAACCGGACAGTGAGTCAGCGTGTTGCGGTTGGAACCCCGCTGACTCCGTGGCGTACCCCTCTGCCACGGCTAGGGACCTGGGCTGGGACGCAGTGGAGTCGGGTGGGCCTGCGTCCCCCTTCCCTGATCACCCCAGCGGCCTCTTTACAGTGTGCTGCCCCGCCTGGGGCTTGGGCTAGCACCTTTGGGCTGCCCGGCCCGAGTCCGGAGACTGTTTCCCGCCACCCCCCACTCGTGGCGCCTAGTGCGTGGACAGGGGCTGGGAGGCGGAGGGGCCGGTCACAAACTCTGCTGGTTAGAGTTTTTTGCCACTCCCCCTGGTCGGTGCGGCCCCTGGGGATGTGAGCGGGGGGGTGGTTTTCCCTCCGAGCAAGGCCCAGCCGGCGTGGTGCCCCCCCCTCCCCCTCCCGCCCTTGGTACGCCACTGGATCACTGCTGACAATCACATGCAGCTCATTGTAGAAGCAGCATGTCTGTAGTGCAGAACCAGAAAAACTGTTCGCCTCCCATGTCTCTGGTACACCTGCTGAAATGCTTTGATTTTTTTTCACGCGGCACTGCTTCCTGTCCCTGGTGTAGCCCTTCTCCCCCATGCCCTGCGTGATCTTTTTGTAGATGTCTGTTTCTTTGGCTAGATCGGAGCTGCGCCTGCACAGACTCTTCTCCCCACAGACAAGTAAGATCCGCCACCTCCTGCGTACCCCAGGCTGGAGCACTTTGGGGTGTTGAGTTGCCATGATCAGCTGGGCCGGCGAGCTCTCCACGCTCATCAAACAGGAAATGGGAATTCAAAAGTTCTCGGGGCTTGAACAACAAAGGGGCTGTTTCCTGTGTACATGGCTGCTGTGCAGCAGAATTGAAAACTGTCTCCATAGTGGTCACAGCGGAGCATTGTGGGACACCTCCTGGAGGCCAATTCAGTCGACTTACACAACAGTGTGTCTACACTGCCTCTCTGTTGCCCCATCAACATGGATTGAAGCACTTTGCCTCTCATGGAGGTGGAGTAATTAACTTGACCTTACAGGAAAGTTAGGTTGGTGGAAGGGACCTGGTACTGTAGACGCAGACGTTATTAGGTCGACATTAGGCAGCTTCCATCAACCTAAGTTTGTAGTGTAGACCAAGTGAGAGAATGGTGTGTATACAGCAGAAAACAGAACAATGGGTTGGGTTACAGAGGTAGTTGAGCACCCATAATTTTGATTTATCTCTGTTGCAACTCTTTAGAATCCTAGAAGATGAGGGTTGGAAGGGATCTCAGGAGATCATCTAGTCCAACCTACCTCTCCAAGCAGGACCAACCCCAACTAAATCATCCCAGCCAGGGCTTTGTCAAGCTGTAGTCTTTATTGTACAGGCCAGTCGTGTTACCATGAACAGTTCTGGGGGAAGGTGGAACTGTCAGTTCAACGCCTCAGACAGTTGAGTATCTTTAAGGTCTCAGTGTTTCATTCAGCCTAGAATATAAGGTGGTACTGACTAGGCACTGGTGTTGCTGTTTATCAAAGCAAGGCTGAAATTGTTCTTTGCACAATGGCTTTTTTTATTTAGGATTTGATCTGGGAGATAAACTTATTCCTTCTCCCCCGCACCTCCCAGCCGCATCAAACTGGTAATGAGAGTCGAAGAAATGTCTTCAAAGGTCTCGGTTACATATGGGTCTTTTCATTTTTCCTCCTGTTGTTTTATATTCATAGATTTTTAAGGCCGAAAGGGACCATCGTGATCTTTGACCTGCATAACACAGGCCAGACAGCTTCACCTAGTGAGTTCTGTATTTAGCCCAGCACCTTGGGGTTGTGCTAGAGGAATAGATTTCAGAAAAGCATTAGTCTTGACATAATGACTCCAATTGATGGAGAATCTACCACATCCTTTGATGACTTGTCCCAGTCGTTGTTTGTCCTCACTTTTAAACGTTTGTGTCTTATTCTCACTTTGAACTTGGCTGGCTTCAGGTTCTAGCCAGCGGATCGTGTTATGCCTGCGTCTGCCAGTGGCTCTCAACCTTTCCAGACCACTGTTCCCCGTTCACGAGTCTGATTTGTCTTGCGTACGCCCACGTTTCACCTCACTTAAAAACGACTTGCTTACAAAAACAGACATAAAAATACAGACGTGTCACAGCCCACGCTTACTGAAAAATAGCTTCTTTTCTCATATTTGCCATACAATTATAAAATAAATCAATTTGAATATAAATATTGTACTTGCACTCAAATGTATTGTATATAGAGCAGTATAAACAAGTCATTGTCTGCATGAAATTTTAGTTTGGGCTGACTTCGCAAGTGCTTTTTATGTTGCCTGTTGGAAAATTAGGCAAATATCAAGGTAGTTGATGTATCCCCTGGAAGATTTCTGCGTACCGCCTGGAGTACTTGTACCCCCGGTTGAGAACCGCTGTGCTACTTACCGAGCCTTCCTACCATCAGATGTCTTCTCCCTGTGTAAGCAGTTACAGATTGTGATCAAATCCCCCCTTAACCTTTTCTTCAATTAGCTAAATAGGGTGATCTCCTTTATTATTTATAAAGATAAGATTATGTCACGGAATCCGTGACTTCCTGCGACCTCCATGACATTTTCTGCTTCAGCTGGGGGTGGGGTGGGGCAAGAGCTGTCAGCTGCTGGGGGGCCCGGTGGCTCCCCGCCCCCATGGGTGGAGGAGAGGGGGACCTGGAGCTCTGAGCCTCAGTTAGCAGTGCGGGGCACTCCTGGAGTTCAGAGCTGCTGAGGGCGGCCCTTTCAGCTCAGAGCTACCATGGGCGGTGGGGGAGACTCTGGAGCTTTTAGCAATTGCGGGCAGCAGTGAGCCCCGCAACTCTGAGCTGCCCTGGGTGATGAGGCCCCTTGCAACTCCGAGCCACAGGCCCCACAGGGCGGTGGGGGATCTGCAGACCTAAAGCTCCCAGCCCTGGCCCCCAGCTCCCAGCCTCTGCAGGCAGTGTGGGGCACCCTGCCCTGCTGTTCTTATCCCCTCACCCCCAGTCAGTCTCATTTTGTCATAGAAGTCAGGGAGAGGTCTATGAATTTTTATTTATTGCCCGTGACTGCTCCCTGACTTTTACTAAAAATAACTGTGACATAGCCTTAACCTTCATTATTAATTTATATTACTTTAGTGCCTGGAAGCCCTGGTCAAGGGCCAGGACCCCACTGTGCTAGGTGCTGTACAAACACAGAATAAAAAGAAGAGCCCTGGCCCCCAAACAGCCTCCACTCTGAGAATAAGACAGACAATGGCTGGATATGGATGGGGGAGTATAAGGTCCCAACGAGACTGTATTGTCCTGCATGACAGGAAGTGGTTTCAGCCCACTGGTGGTCTAATCAGTGTCAAGTTTTTGTAGGTGTCATGGAAAAGAGTTTGAAGGCGGGGTTTGAAGGAAGATAATGAGATAGCATTCTGGATGTTTACAGGGAGCTCCTCCCAGGCATGGTGGGGGCAGCATGGGAGAAAGCGCAAAGGCGCCTGTTTGAAAATTGAACAAGTGGGCGATGGAGGCTGATATCCTGGGCTAATCAGAGGCAGGAATCGACATCTCAGTAGTGAATGAGAGACACTAGGTAGGGTGGGGATAGGCTGTGAAGGGCCTTGAAAATGAAGACGAGTCACTTATGTTTGATGCCATAGAGAAGGCTTAGCCGGTGAAGGGATGCAAGAAAGGTGGGGCATGGTCCTGGGAAAATAATCTTTGCAGTAATGTTGTAAGTGGGGCAAGGTTGCATTTGTCAAGAGCAGAGGAACTAATGGATTGTAAGGCATGTTTTCCACACTTCAGATCTTACGGCTATTTCCCACCTTTTAATAATGTCACAGTACCGAAGTTCAGTTTGAAAGCATTCCTGCTACCTTCGTGAACTCCATGTGCCCATCCTTACGTTCCTGTTTTCAGGTGCTGCTTTTTTTCTTTGTTACCTTTTCCATCCCATATATCAATTTTGGTAATATGCTCTTTGGGCTGAAATGTCTCATTCCTATTCTTGGCCTATGTGAATTTTAAAAAATTGGAATTTTGCATGGTAGTTCTTGAGCTGTTGAGATAAGATAGAATAGTGTTTCCCTTGTGAGATTGCATCTGAAATGATGGGCAGGATGATCTGTACTAAAGAGCAGGAGTTGGGTCTCCTCCCAAACCCTTGGTGGCTTTCCTTCAGCTCACTTTGGTTGAGGACAGACAGTGAAACTGACAGGGTATGTAGGTGAAAGTGTTTACACTGCCTTAAGATAGCTTCACGTTGGGAGTTCAAGGGCCTTCCCAAACACTCAAAAGATCTTCCCTGGCTACTGACACTTTCCTCGTTCTTTCTCTTTTTCCAGAAGAATCTGTATCTAATTTTTTTTTAAAAAAAACTACTCTTAAATCTTCACCCCCTGCCTGCATCAACCAAACACCCGCAGCTGAGCTGGGTCTGCTGACAGGCTTGGACTGTGGGGCTGTAAAATTGCAGTGCAGATGCTCAGATTCAAGCTAGAGCCTGTGTCAGTGGAGTGGGGGATGAAAGTCTTAGAGTCTAGGTTCCAGCCTGAGCCTGACCATCTACACCTCAGTTGTGCAGCCCTGCTGACCTCGGCCAGCTGCAGGTGTTTAATTGCTGTGTAGACATACCCTCAGAGGCAGGAGAAGAAAAGCTAGCTCCTCAGACAGAATTTACCCTCTTAAACTGCTTGGGGCTCTAATTAGAAGAGTTGTTAATGCTCTAGTTTATGAGTAAACTCTCGAGTTTGAGGCTGAGCGCACACCAGGGGAACATTTCAAAATCTTGACTTGTTGCAAAATGCTGCCCCTGAGCATCAGTGGGGATTCCCAGCCAAAGGTGGACGTTTCTGTCAGTAAGTAACAAAATCCTGCAGACTCTGAAAAATCAAAATGCAAGGTTATGTACAAAGATCCCCTGCTGCAGTCACAGCCGGAGCCAAAGAGCCTCACGTACCCCTAAAAAGGTCATGGATGTGGTAATTGGAGGGGCTCTTTAGAGACTGATGGGACAGCAGTTTCTACCACCTCCTTGGATGCAATGAGATTCTTGACCTGAGCAATGGTCGGTAATGCAGCTCCTGTGGAAGGCAGGCACACAGTCCAAACAGTTGCCCACAGCAGTACTGTTCTTTCCTCTGGTTTTAGAATTACAAGGACACTTGATACAAAATCGGATGATAATGCAATGTGTGGTTGAGACTTTACATGCACAGAAGTTAGGGACTTCAAAGTCCCTATTCCAACAGTAACTGTAACTTGGCCCCATTTTGCTTATACCATAGTAAGGTCTGAATGCCATAGAAAGTAATTCAAAAAAATTCCGTTTGTGCGAATAAGTTGAGTTGTGCTTGCTATAGAAACGAAACCTTTCAACTTCCTGCCTTTTGTTCCTGTAGCATCTCAGCTGTAATATTGCACAATTTTTTTGCATTTAACCCTTAACATATTGCCTTTCTTTAGTTCCTTTAGAAACTGGTTTTCTCCATAGTGGTTATGTGTTAATTTAAGTTGTATGTTTTTTACGCTAACTGAAATTTGTTCTTTTTCTTTTGATGTTGATCTTGTCTGAATTAGAGATTTTCCTTGTGGCATATGTTTTCTCATTTTCTGGGCTAGTGTTTTAAGTGGTGGTTATAGTTTAGTCTACAAAGACCCAACCCATGTTCTGTAAGTTTACTTGATAGGAAAAAGTATAATGGATGCCAGTAAAAACTCAACATTCACTGCCATTTATCTGTGGTTATATTGGTATCTTCCTATTAGAATAGAAGAGAGATTTCAATCACTGCTGAGTGGGAGATTGAGTTCTTAATGGTGTGCATTGTGTACAGGATGTGAGCAAATCCATGGCTTTTGATTTAGGCTAGAATATTATATGACATAGTCGTCATGTTCTTCCTTTGATCTATATTGTGAATTAGTTCCATTTCAAAATGTGTTTTCTATTTTTAAGTCAGTCTCATTGTGTTGAAATCTTAAGATGCTCTTTTTTGCGGGACTTATTTTCTTCAATGTGTAGACATCCCAAGGTGGGCAGGGTTTGGTGTGAGGATTTTGCCAATATGCCTTCTTAAAAAAGGGTTTTCTTTATAGTACCTGTCACCATGGTGTCTAAACTTCTATGAATGTCTTGATGTTTTGGATTGCATTCTGGACTCCTGTTAATGCTTGCTGTGGTGCGATGTATTTATCCATCTTAAATACTTATATAACATCACTGGTAAGGGTTACATCGCTTGGAGAAGCAATGTTGCTGAATAAACACATGAGTTTCCGACCAGTCTGCAGCTGCTGATTGCGCATTAGCCCTGACAACTCACAGTGAGGTGGGATTCCAGTGAAAACTTACGACCGGGACAGCTTTTTTAGACTTCGCTGCCACCTATGACACGGTGTGGAGGAACGACCTCTTGAAAGCCAGCAAAATTATCCCATGCAATGCAGTGCAACAGGAAACTTCTTCCCAGGATTTTGGAGCAGCTGCAAGTTTTGCCTACCCCAGGGATCAGTCCTAGCACCAGTCCTGTTAAATGCTTACACCAGCGGCCTTTCCTGAACATCATCATGGAAATTTTTCTATGCTGATGACACTGCTGGGACTGCATGGGATTTACTTACCATGAAAATCCTTTGGAAGTTCCATGATATTCAGGGGAACCAAGGATCTTCCAATACACCAAGACCTATACTGAGATTCTGATTTAAATCCAGAAAACCTTTTTGGCTTGCAGTGCAAGCGCTTGAAAACTCAGGGTTTTCCCCCAAAGCTCAAAGGCAAGCCAAGTGGAAGGATTCCAGTGTCCTGAACAAATTCCTCATCAGGGACCCAACTAAAGAAACCAGTGGCTTTTCTCTCTCATGAAAAATATGATCCACTTTGAACTGCATCCATACATCACATGGCAGATGTACCTACCGCCTCCATAAATGGGGGCTGAGACAGCATGCTGTTTGTGATTGTGGAAAGGGACTAACAACTGTGGAATACGTCGTCAACCAGTGTCCCAAAGGATCATATCCTGATGGGATCTCTGCCGTCCAGTTCACGTCACCTGAAGCTATCCATTGGATTGCCAACCTAGCCTGGGACATCTAAGAGTGCTGTCGTTAAGCCAAGCGGAAAAGAAGAAGATTACTTACCTGACCCCCGTAGTATCTGGGCACGTCACAACTTCAGTGCATTAGGGGGAAGTATTGCTATCCCCATTTTACAGTGGGGGAACTAAATATTAGAGAAACAAAGGGTTTGTCTACACATATCTGAATGCGCACCTGCAGGGGTATCAATTCTAATGTGCATCAGCATCTCACTCACTAACTAGTCCACGTGGCTCTTACTAAGGAACTTTTAGTGCATGCCAGAGTGATTTAATGTTTTGAAACAGGATTACATTAACATACACCAGGGAACTTCTAACGCACGGCAGCAGCATCCACACAAGCCAGTTAGTGCACACATGGGTGCACATTAGAATTCCCCATTCCACCACTGGCACACAGTAAGGCACCATGTAGATAAGCCCTGAATGACTTACCTAAAGTTACACAGGCTGTTTTGGTGGGAATGGAGCTGGGGGTCTCCTGGGTCCGTGGCTATCACGCTTAACCACTGGATCATCCTCTCTGTCTGGACTACCCTCACCTCCTTTTTTTATCCCCTCAGTCTGAATAACAAATAATCAGATGAAACATTTGAAAAAAGGAATGTTGTTTTCTCTTCCCTGGTGGTGACTGAGCTTGCGGGAGTGTACTCATTAAGTTTGGTGCGTGCTGCTTTTTTAAAATCTGTTCATGTTGATGCTTATCGTATTTGTATAATAGTTTGGGGCTGATGTAATCAGTGTTGCATTTAATTTAATTAAGATTTTGATGTGTTCAGTGTTTGCATAATTCATTCAATCAAGTGCTGACAAGGGGATGTGAATGCCTGTGTGCATGCAGTACGTGTTTGTCTCTCTTGTATTGATGCTTTGTCAGGAAGGGGGCACTGTACTTACACAGGACATAGATGAAGTACGTATTTGAACAAATACAAGCTGAACCATTTATTTTCTTTCTAATACACCAGCCTTAAGAAAGTAAAGAAAAACACGCACTTCTACTGGGGTGCTAGGATGGTTTATTTTTTCATTCAGCCATTAGTTTATTCTTTCACGGGTTCTACGCTGGAAGAGAGTGCATCCATTAGACAGTGAGGGCTTTATTTATGGGGAGGAGGGGGGGTGTTGAGTCCCAAAAGAGCCTTTCACGGTGTATTCTCAGCATGTTTCTGAGGCCAATGCTCTGCTCATCAGGAGGAGAGGCAGAAATGTGGGCTTTACAGAGCAACTGTGTGTTTCCCTGGTCCCTGTGCTGGCTGACGTTTATTTACATATTGGGAGAGTAAATGGGTAGAACAGATGGCAACCAGACATTTGGTGGTTCTGTTCCCCTGTGCTCCTCAGGGGTCTTGCATTCAGTCGTTGCAAAAGCTCATCCTAAAGTGTGGCGGGGGGGACTCTGGAGCCTGTTCACAATTATGAAAGGCTTGTTGGCAGTTTATTACAGTGACAGATTAAAGCACTTAATAAAATGTTACATAATTACATGAGATTTTGTTTTACAAGTCAAGATAGTCATTGCTTAAGATATGTCTGGTCTGTCCCTTTATTCACCATTGGAGTGAATGCATTTAGATTTAAACAGCGATCCTTTCCCTCTACTAAATCAATTAGAAGAAGAAAAGTTGCTTTGTTTATAAAGGACTTTGACAAATCTTTGCCCTTCTTTGAAAGTATTGCAACTAAATTCCTGCTCTTGCCGAAAACCAAATATCTGGAAGTTTTACAGCTTAACAAGATTGAGAATGTCTTTCAAAGTCTGTAACATTCATTGTGTTTCTCACTGTTTCCAGGCATAAAGCTGGAAGCTGAAATCTTCGCCAGATTTTGTTTTCCCCCATTGTTTGTACACACAAGAGTTGCTCTTGAATGGTGGGCAGCTGCAATTGGTTGTTTTGTTTTGATTTTTTTGGCTTTTCAAATGCTATAATTATAATATTTCTCCTAGGCAAAACCTTCATATAAAATAAGAATTTTGAAAGCAACATTAGATGGAGAGAGAGAGGTAGGTCACAGTTTGGGCCCGTCAGGCTTTCCACCTGGATGTTATTCCTTCAAGTTAAATGGCCAGAAACTTCATAATAATAAATTAATAGTGCAGAGAAACTAAGCGAAAAGTGACGGGGCGTGGTCCTTCAGAGTACCAGACATCTCCATGTGCAGCATGCTAACTCTATAGCTGTGGCACAGCCTGTAGCATGGTGCATTCCCAGAAGTTATGGGTAAACACCTGATAATCTCCAAGCACTTTTGAGAAAAGACCTTGCAGACCCTTCAGTGTATCAAACCTCAAAGTTATTTCTAGTTATGCCTTTTAGATCTCCTGATGTCGGGTAAAGGGCTATCTTGCTATGCCTTCCAAACTAAAGAGCACACACTCATGTTTTCTCTTTGAATTGATGTAGTATTCACAGTTAAAGTAGAAATATTGGTCTTCCATGGATAAAGTAACTCAACTCCTATCACAGTGACATATTTTATAGCACTCAGAAGTATAGTGGGAGCTTCACAAAAAATACATATGAGAATGTCTCTGCGCCATAGAGCTTACCTGATAAATAATGGACTGATGAAGAAAGGAAAACAACACATGCTAGGGAAGGAAGAAGAAACATAATGTGATTACGCCATTTCAGAGCAAAATGATTAATTACTTTTTTTTAAAAAGGCCAAACTCTAATTTTGTTGTCAGCAATGCTCTAAAGTGGATTTTTAGGAGTGATCTAAATGAGGTGAGGATAGCTGCCTAACTAGTAGGCTTTGGAAAGGTAGGTATTCTGCCACACTTACAGGGAGTTGAAGGCTGACCCTAAACAAGAGAGCACCTGGTCTGCTGTGAGTATTTGTACCTGGGAACAGCGGAGAATCTGTCGTGTTTCACCTCAGAAGTGGCTGTAGGTCAGTGGTGAGTGAAGTAGTTCTGTTTGCAGAGCACTTGGGGCTCCTCTGAGATAAAAGGTAAATGTAACAGGCGTTTGCTTCTTAAAATTTGCTGCTGCATGATGTTGGCTTTTAGAGGGCATATTTCTAAAGTGAGGAAACTGAGGTGTGATGTCTGAGTAAATCAGGTGCCAGGTTTGTCCAGCATTTGATTTTCCAATAAGAGTGAATTAATTTAAATACATTTTTAAATGGGTTTGACGCAAGCTGGGAAGTCACTACTAAGATTACTCCCGAAAGGAGGCTATTAATTAGCTTAAAATAGCTATGGCAAGTATTGCAGAACTTAATGGCGGCACTGAAGGCTGTGAACTCATCTGTGTGTCCATAATCCTGCTCCTTTGTTTGCAAGGAGAGGATGACAGATTGAATGGTTGCATGAGTTTTATGTCCCATTCTTGGATGTGCACTGGTGATGATGACAAATTCGGTAACCTTACAACTAGTTAGCCTCTTCATCCCAGTAAAAACATACACCTGTAACTCTGACTAGTGGCTTAATATAGGTCTCAAGTGAGAGAGCCATTAAATGTTACCGACTGTTTGTTGCTGAGGCATCACAAGTTGACAAGTATGTGGTATTTTGTATCTTTGATGTGTTTATTTTTTTCTTGTGTGTTTGGCAGACTGATATCTTGGTGCTGAGCTGTGATATGATTACAGATGTTGCTTTACACGAGGTTGTGGATCTGTTTCGAGCCCATGATGCCACGCTCTCCATGTTGATGAAAAAAGCTCATGAACCCACAGAAGTGGTACCAGGACAGAAAGGGAAAAAAAAGCCAGGTAAGTAAACTAACAATCCAGGTGAGAGAGAGATTGAGATTTAGAAAGCACACGCTAATGACCTAGCTGTCCCCAGAGTCTCCAGTGTGGTGATTATGTACTGGTGTTTGAATTTTGTGGATCAGGCCCTGAGTTTTGTTACATGGGAGTGTAAACTTCTCGAGTGGAATTTTGAAAAGTGCTCACCATCGGCCAGTCTGTAACTGGAAGGGTTACTACTGAATTGAGTGGGAGCAGAGTTAGGCCAACACTGAGTGCTTTTGAAATTCCTGTCTCCAAGGGTATGCTTAGGATTGCTCATCAGAGGTCCCAGAAGCCTTTACTAGGTAGAACTCGCACTGATTTCTGAAGACTTATAGGTACTTATCTGGCCCATGTTACTATAACGTCTGAATGCCTCACAACTTTTAATGTATGTATCTTACAATGAGTCCATTGTACAGATGGAGAACTGAAGCGCTGAGTGACTTGTCCAAGGATACACAGGGAGTAAGTGGCAGAGTAGAATTGAACTAAGTCTCCCAAGTCCTAGGCTAGTGCCCTGACCACTGGACCATCTCTCCTCTATGTAACTTCACTGTTTGGGCCCGTTCTCCTAAATATGCTGGATACCCCCCACTGAAATCTGTTCACTGACCAAATGTCTTGTTTCCTGCTGCTGTTTGTTAAAATGGCTGATGCTTGTTTTCTTTTTAGTCAGTGCACATGAGCAAACTAAAAATCCAACACGGTGGGGTCCTGGCCCAGGACTAGGGCTCGAGGTGCTACTGTCCTACAAAATAATAATCTTAAACCATTTGAGAATGGAGGGGCCAAGCCACCAGGTTGCCTTAATGTGTGCCCCAGGATGGAGGGAGACAGCTTAAACTATTTTGTTCGGCTGCTCCTTTAGACTCCAGCATTTAAAGACAGGGAATAGGGCTGTAATGAAAGGTTGGTTCACTCCAACCCTTAAGATTTCTGAAAGCTGGGTAGATAATAATGACCTGCCTGAGAAAGGCATTATTACTGTTGCTCGGTCAAGCACTCGCAAGTTAAGAAACGGCACCATATAAGCCCTCGGGCCACACATTGAACAATGAGGATAGAAAAAAATATGAACTAGCTCATTGAGTGAGCACCGTCCAACCTGAACACTGAGCGAAGCAAGGGTCTTGTGGAAAAATAGTATGTGATCCTGTAATTAAAGGCTGTCTCCTTTGACACACACACATGGGAACGTGCTGTTTTTGACCCGTTGGGCAAAAAGCCTGGGACAAGGAGTCAGGGACGGGGAGCCTAGAACCGTGGTGAGAAGCCTAAGGAGACAGGAACTGGCTAGGTGAGGAGAAAGGGAGGGGGAAGAGACAAGACTGAGGCAAGAGCTGGGACAGGTTGGAGGGGATGAAACAGAGTCAAGCTCCAGGGGAATGGGCAGAAGGGTCTGTGCTCACTAGAGCACACTGCTCTCCAGAGCCTGGAATGGAGCCCAGGGTTGTTGAGTCTCACCCACCCTTCCTCTGCTCCCAGCAAATATCTGTGAAACCCATTGGCAAAGTGTGTGTCTAGTCACCCTCCAGCCCTGGCCCACATAGGGGATGACAGCCTACTGTTGCTATCTGTTTTACTCCATTAGCTCACGTGACGGAGGTCTGTTCAGTAGATCTTGAAGATCAGCAGGATGCCACGATAGAACCTGTTTTTTTTAATTTGCTTTTTTAAAAATCCTGGGAAATTATCACCAAAAACTCTGTTACAAGTGCAAGTCTGCTGGGAATGCCACAGTTAAGGTTGCCTGTGGATCCTGGCCTGGCAAGCGCCGTTAAACTAACAAGGAGTGTTGCCATCAGTTCATAAATTTGTAGAAGTCCGAGATGGGGAAGACCTACCAGATAACTCCAGGCTGATAGAGTTGTTTCTTCTGGGACATTTCATTTAATTTCTTTTCATTGCTTTCTAGATTTTTAATATCTCTGCTGGAGAGAACAGTTTTGGCAAATTCATCCTGATTGCAGCTATATCATTTATTTCAATGTAATCCTCTTTAAACAGAGATGTTCGTATAGAAGCTAAAAAACGGACCTCCTTTAATAATTCTTATGCACCTTGATGTCTTTCTAAAATGTATGCTATAGTTCAACCACAAGTTATGGGGTCACTGCAGCAAGTGCTGGGTGAAGTACTTTGGCTTCTTATGTAGGAGGTCAGGTTAGTGATTATAATGGTCCCCTTTGCCTTAACATCTTTGAAACATAGTCCTAGGAAGGAATGCAAACATAGTAGGATCCTGGGGAGTGATAGTAACCCAGAGAGGTGGAGAATGTATGAAGAATGAACCCAGATATTAGGGTGTTAAACCAGTATATTCTTATCTCTGGGCATTGAGCCAAAGACCAATGAGCACATGGCAAATGTGCCTGACATGATCTTTGTTGAGGCTGTCAATATGAAAAGTTCAAACACCTGGGCTAGACCCAACATACGCATCTTAAACCTGTGCCTGCCTCAGTCCTGTCTCTTCCCAACCCTGGCTGTATGTCCCCGATCCATTCTTCTCCCCTAGTCAGACCCAGCCAAAGGATTTTAAACAATAATTCTTTGTGCCTTTATATGTATAAAGAAAGTCTGAAAGGATTGTAGGTGTGTTTACTGCTTGTGTTTCTTACCCTAAAGACCTTAGGAATGGTTCTGTGGGGTTGTGGAGCGCCGTCATGGTGGATGTATCCTGTGAATTCTCTCACCTGAATTGAAGGGGGGCAGAAGTGCTGAATATTTAACAGACATTTTTCCCAAATGTCAGTTAGACATCGGAGTTAAATAGGTTTGTTGAAAACAAAGGTTTAGAAATTTGATTAAAAATTCCTTCCCCTGAATTGCTCAGCTTTCACTCTTTTGTCATGTTATCATTTATGCACTCCTGATTAAGTACCCAAAGGTAGACAGAGCCTGGATTTCTAAGATGAATATTTTTTATTGGGACAATTTTTCAAGCCGTCTTTATCCAACAGAAAAATACAAAACAGGGTACAGGTCCATTTTTTCTCTTTGTGGGTCATCTTTAAGTTACCGTTTCTGCACATTCTTCATTTTTCCCTTCCTTCCCCTCAGGCACTAATGAAGCTAGTTATTTGTCTACACCCAACCTGTTAACGTCAATGCATTTCAATACAGAGTTTGGTGATACATTTTGCCTCATGTCTGGTACAAAAATAACCATATCTCTTGCCTGTACATGGAAGAACACATTTTTATCTAGGTTTCTCCCAGGCATAAAACATAATTCACTAAAATGATTAAGCCATTTTTTCTACCCACACAAGGAAGAGGAAAAACCTGTTTGGCCTCAACCATGTAGCCCAATCCTGTTTTAATCAAGGTTATATTTTTTATTGTAGACAGGATCTTTGCTGTACAGACATAAAGAAACAGTAGACTAGACAGTAGCTTAGGACCTGACTTTAATTTAAGAAGCATGATGCCTTTATTGAGAAACCTGTTGTAATTTTCTGTATGTAGACACAGACAAGGATTTCAAAAGGTTAGGTGGAGCAGGAATTTGTTTGTCTGCTTAGAATTCCTCCCATGGTTTATAGCTTGATTTACTGCCTAGAATGAATAGCGCTGCTGCTCTCAAGCATTTTGTGAGTTGGTGAGCTTGATCCTAATTGTGCTTAATTTTTCACATGGTTATGTGTTCAGGGCCTATTTTTGTGCTCCTTAGCTATATAATTAATTTGAGGGGACGTTTCTGAAGTGAGCTAGGTCAATCAGTTGGATCAAAGGCTGCCAGTGGGGAAGCTTTCAACAGCTGCACAGTTTTGACCTTATTTTGGTGGTGGCTGTTACTATGACAACTATTAAGATGCGAATACGAAGAAAGTGAAGGGGGGAAAAGGGGTTAAAATGCAATTTGGCTGGAAAAAAGAGACCTTAAGGAAATTATTTCTCACAAGGCATTCATTTCTCACACTAGGTTGGTGTGAGTCTTGGGAATTGGGGCTGGTAAGCACATGCCAGTATTTGGCCAAAAATATCCTCTGTGGGAAGAAAAAGAAAAGTTTTGTGTCAGATTTGTGCCATTGCAGATATTCCTGTGCCTTCAGTTTCAGGGTAACGGAAGAGCTTGTGGGTGCTGCCAAAATTGTGTGGCATTGCAAAGCAAATTCACCTTCCAAATGACTTTACCCCAGCTCTTTTGCGCTCTTTACTCTAGAGATGGTTTCACCCATATGTACAGAGATTTGTGAGAATGACGTTTTACCATCACTGTATGCAGTGCTTGGGGCAGATTGTTCAAAAAGAAAATACTTCAGACCCATTAGGCCAAAGTCACTCCTGGTGTATTGCCATTGATTTCAGTAGCATTACACTAGAGAGGAATTGACCCAATAGATATGTGAACATTAGGTATCCCATTGGGCGGGTGCCCTTTTTAAACAAATACATGTCCTGGAGCATCCGATATTAGGAGTTTTGAGCTGTGCGTGCGTGTAGCTTAGATGTTTATTACTAACAAGACTTGTATGAAAACAAGACACTAGTTGCAAAGTGGCTGTGTCTTGTCCGAAATCCGTAATCCTCTCCTCACCAGCTAATTGTGGTATGAGAAAAGGAGAGTGATTTATGGTGAAGAAGGAGGAGCTGGCTTGGATGAACTGTTAATTATCATGGATTCTTTTTAGTGCAAAGTCAAGTAATAATAAAGAAAGAGGGATGAGAAGTACAGATGAGCTCAATCAAGATGGAGCATTGCATGCTGGGACCTGTCTCCCCGCAGTTGGCATCTTCATATTAAAGATGTGGGTGGTTTCAGGGACCATGTTTTAGAACTTCATGATCTGCATTTTGGCTACTCTGATTGAAAGAATGGAGTAAATGTGTGTTGTAGCATTAATGCAGGCTCCTAGGGTTGAGGAGTAAATCTCAAAGTCCAGGGGCAATTTGACCAACCCCTCTTGTCTTCCTGGATTCCATTAAGATAGGATTGTAAAATGGTTGTGTTTGATTTTCTAATGCAGTGGAGCAGCGTGACTTCATTGGAGTGGATGACACAGGAAAGCGATTGCTCTTCATGGCTAATGAGGCTGACTTGGATGAAGAACTTGTCATTAAGAGATCCCTGCTTCAGAAGTAAGCCCTTGGAGGTCCTTTTAATGGAAATTTAGCATAGAGTGGGGAAAAAAATTGGGGATCGGGTTGATGGAGAAAGGTTAAGGAGAGGAGGGGGAAATGAACTCTTCCTAGGTAGCTCCCACAAATGGCAGTGAAAAGCACAAGTTATTTTTCAGTGAGAAGCGTTTTGCTACTCTGCTTTCACTTACAGCCGGCTGGTATCCTTGTTTGGCAAGAACAGAAGGATTATTATGAACAAGAGCAGGGAAAGAGCCACGTGTTCTTTAAGAAAAGCCAGTGTGGCTAAATTCAGTTGTAATTCAAATGCAATAGTTTATATTTGTGATGTAAATGAAAAATTTGTCTCATTGGACCAGTCATTAATGGATTCAGAGGTGATCTGTGGACGGCTGACAGCTATAATTTCAAAAGACTCTTGTTCAGAAACTCGTGCTGAAGAAATTAATCAGAGAACCCATTTTGTAGCTGCAATTAAACTAATACAGGAATTTTGGGGGTGGAGTTCTCTGGCCTGTGTTATACAGGAGGGGAGACCGGATGATCACAGTGGTCCCATCAGGCCCTGGAACCTATGAATCTGCATCTAAGAAGCCAACTGAGAACTTCTTTGATGAGTATCGTAAATAAATCAGACTAGCTGAACTCCCCAAACTGTTTAATTCATGTCAGTTAATAAGTGACCCAAAGACTGTGTTTCAGCTCTCTGAACTTCCATCCAATAATGGTTTCTCTGGGAAATGGACTATCTTTAGTAGGTGGAGTCTTCAAAGCTGAGTCTCCTGGCCCCAGGTGCTTGTGGTCATTCTCGGACCAGTAGCCAGGCTTTGATCCTCATGGGAACAAAATACGTGTGAGGCAGCTATCTATCAGCTTGTAGCATTCACAAAAGTACGGTTTTAGGTTTGCTTCAAAGCACTGTCTGGGCAATATGAAACTGTTTGTTGTCCTTACATAATTGCTAAAAGGTATATCTTTCAACTGATTAAAATACTAGAAACTGGCTAGCACGTGTGAACGCCACTGCCCCTTGCTGGATAGAATCAGAGCTGCTTACCTGTGTGTCTTATGCCTTTAGCTCAGGTTAGTACAGGGCATGCTTTGGGAGCAGAAGGATCTGACTTCTTTCCCTGCTTCTGCCATGGAGTTCTGAATGGCTATGGCATAGTGATAACATTGGTATCCAAAGTGGCCACAGAATTGTTACAGCCAGTTCCCGATTGAGGTGCTTGCTGTTAGAATTGTGTTCTGTGGCTGTGATTATTGGTGAACCACCACTGGTAGTTCTCTGTGCGGCTAGTGAAGAATATAGCAGCTACTGTTGTTGAAGGCTTTTCTGGGTGTTTTTCTCATTGCATTTACAGGTGGCTATGGTATGACAGTTTAGCAGTTGCTGCAGCATATGTGATTTTAGTTGGCCCATGATGGATTTTACAGATTTATCTCGCCAGTGGATTTTCACTCCTGTTACCTCACTTAATTCAGCTGCTAGAGGGTTCATTCTGTAGACCTCAGGAACACCCATTCAACCCCATTGCCATCAGTAGATTTTCCCAAGTGCAGCTGATTGGAACTTAATAAACAGTAGTATTGATGACGTACAAACTGGGATGGAATCTGCAGTTCTCTCTGTCTTGCCTGTGTTAGCTGTGCAGGCAGAAAAAAGCAGTAAAAACTTGCTTTTGTCATTCAGGTCAGCACTTGTGACTCTGCAAACGTGCAGGGAGAAGAACTGCTAAGAGAAGGCCATTTGTACATCATCGTATTTTGGAGAAAACCACATTTTAAGCTTCACGACATTCCCTTTAGGGTAGTTGAGGGTCAATGCACAGAGGTGATTTCTTGGACTGCACAAATCCTTGGTTTCACACCTCACCCTGTCACTTCCAGCCGTGTGGCAATCTAGAGCACCATGCTGAAGCTAGGGCTCAGTACTGACTAGCGGGGACAGCACCGCCTATTGGATCCCCAGTACTACTGTGTTGTGTTGTCTACCCATGGTTTGTGTACCCTAGTGCAGCAGTTCTCAAACTGGGGTCTTTAGATACTGCACAGGGAATCTCAAAATGCCAACCCTCACACCAAGGATAGATAGACTGCAGTAAGAAGCAGGCATCCCCGTCTCACTGATCTCTGTAAGTACTCGTGTACTCTTTTGCTTAAAGCATTGATAACAATGCGTGCTTATATGAAGTGCATATATACCTTTGTCAATCAGTTTCTCAGCTGGGAGTCTGTAATTAACGGGCCCCTTTTCCAATGCAATGTTAACAAAAAAAAATTTGAGAACCTCTGCCCGAGTCCTCCCATCTTTGGGAAATTTTAAGGCAAACAGTGTAGTGTAGGCAAAGCCTTTTCCTTAAAAATTTCCCCATGGTGCAATTTCACGGTGGTAGCCATCAAAGAAGTCTTCTGAGAGACAAAATGCTCTCAACCAAGCCATTCTGAGGCACTTGGAAGAGAGGAAGCTGATCAGGAACAGTCAGCATGGATTCACCAAGGGCAAGTCATGTCTGACCAACCTGATTGCCTTTTATGATGAGATGACTGGCTCTGTGGATGTGGGGAAAGTGGTGGATGTGATATACCTTGACTTTAGCAAAGCTTTTGATACAGTCTCCTACAGTATTCTTATCAGCAAGTTAAAGAAGTATGGGTTGGATGAATGGGCTATAAGATGGATAGGGAGCTGGCTATATCATTGGGCTCAACGGATACTGATCAACGGCTCAATGTCTAGTTGGCAGCCAGGAACAAGCGGAGTGCCCCAGGGGTGGGTCCTGGGACCGGTTTTGTTCAACACCTTCATTAATGATCTGGAGGATGGGGTGGATTGCACCCTCAGCAAGTTTGCAAATGACACTAAGCTGGTGGGAGTGGTAGATACCCTGGAGTGCAAGGATAGGATACAGAGTGACCTAGACAAGTTAGAGGATTGGGCCAAAAGAAATCTGTTGAGGTTAAACAAGGACAAGTGCAGAGTCTTGCACTTAGGATGGAAGAATCCCATGCACAGCTACAGACTGGGGACCGACGAGCTAGGCAGCAGTTCTGCAGAAAAGGACCTGGGGGTTACAGTGAACAAGAAGCTGGATATGAGTCAACAGTGTGTCCTGGTTGCCAAAAAGGCTAATAGCATATTGGGCTGCATTAGTAGGAGCATTGCCAGCAGATTGAGGGAAGTGATTATTCCCCTCTATTTGGCACTGGTGAGGTCTCATTTGGAGTATTGTGTCCAGTTGGGCCCCCCCACTTCAGGAAGGATGTGGACAAATTGGAAAGAATCCAGCAGAGGGCAACAAAAATGATTAGGGGGCTGGAGCACATGACTTATGAGGAGAGGCTGAGGGAATTAGGCTTGTTTAGCCTGCAGAATAGAAGAATGGTGGGGGCGGATTTGATCGCAGCCTTTAACTACCAGAGTTCCAGGGAGGATGGAGCTAGTCTGTTCTCAGTAATAGTAGATGGCAGAACAAGGAGCAATGGTCTCAAGTTGCAGTGGGGAAGGTCTACTTTGGATATTAGGAAACAGTTTTTCCCTAGGAGGGTGGTGAAGCACTGGAATGGGTTACCTAGGGAGGTGGTGGAATCTCCATCCTTAGAGGTTTTTAAGGTGCGCTTGACAGAGCCTTGGCTGGGATGATTTATTTGGGGTTGGTCCTGCTTTGAGCAGGGGGTTGGACTAGATACCTCCTGAGGTCCCTTCCAACCCTAATCTTCTATGATTCTGTGTCAATCACTGTGTGGTCTAGACGTGCTCTAAAGCCGACCTGCTTAAGATCTGAATTTCTCAGGTGAGAAACATGCAAAACATTTAAATAAAACAACCTTCGAAGCCTCTTTTAAACATCCCAGTAAATCAGGAAAAGGGTATGTACCCAATTTTATTTCCCTTTGTAGGTCACCATCTTTCAGCTAGTCTCTGCTGTGTTGATCACTTCTTGTTCTTTGGATTTACGTCATGTAGTGGAATCATAGCCCGTTGGTCTCATGTTGAGAGAGAAGAATTTCCAGGGCACATTTGATTCCTCTAGAAAGTGGAACAGATATCCTTATTCATTTTGTTTTATTGTAATCAATACTTTGAAAAGTCATGGTGGCCTTGTTGAATGATTGTTATACTCCAAACAAAAACAAAAAAAAAAAATGCCAGAAGAATGCTCTCGATACATGGTTTGCTCTTCAGTTCTGGTTTGTATTTGGGAGGGAGGAAAGGGGGTGAATTTTCTTTTACACTATTGCACCAGGAGAAGTTGTCCGAACCTTGTTGACTTCCTTGTTTACCCATGGCAAATATCTAGATTTGATATAGGAGCTGGAGAAAGGAATTTTGTTTTCACCTGTCATAGGTGGGAAGCCCTGTTGACAAAACCTCCAAAGCTGTAGAACACTTATTTAAAACAAACAAACAAATCCAGGAGAATCCTTCGTTCTGACCTTCCCTCCCTTTTTCCTATTGCTGGATTTCAAGTTCTTTGCTGCTGTAAAAAGGCAGCTGATAGGGAGGAGCAGGCGAAAGGGGTAATGCAGACTCTCCTGTGTTAATTAATTTGCTGCTTCTGACTCAGAGAGATTCAGCAGTAACTAAGCTGCTGCAGAATAAAACATTTTGTATTTGAGGAGAAGTAAATGTTTTCTCCCTAATATTCTGCTCTTCAGGTTGGCGTAGGATTTCTTTGGAGCAGTCTTCATGCTTGACTAGCTCTGGGGAGTAATTGTGGTTAACAAAGGGAATCTCTGCCACCTTACACATCAGAACTGTGGTTCTGGACGTTGCTTCGTCAATGTGAAAACATCAAGCCACATTTTGACCAAGTATCTCCTTCACCTGTTTATGATGTACCTAATCTCTTTCTTGATCAGGGCTTCATATCATAAACAAACAAAAGGCAGGGTCAGATATCTATGTTCAGCCCCATTTGTAGATATGTAACAAAACATCGGGGGGGGGGCAGGTAAACAGTTTTGTTGAGAGCACCTAGAAAGAGCGATGCTGTAGGCGAAGGAATTTTCAAGGAAGAGATTTCCTGCTCGGATAAAAAGGGCTTATAAAAAGTTATGAATAAACTGTGTGCTCTCTTCATTAGGTGAGTTGTGGTAAATGGCCGAGAAATGAGGCATAACAACGAAGGAAATGCCGTGGGGAAGCTTCTGAGCCAAGCTGGGGTCCTTGAGAGAGAGAGAAATGAAGGCAGCATGCTCATCTTTGAAGCCTGAATTCACCAGTTACATCTCTCTGACTTAGTGCTTGGCAGACCAGAAGACTGAGAAAATGATGAGAATTCCATAGGCTTTTTTTTCCTTAGAAAGAAGGGGCTGAAGTATTTGTTTTCAAAGTGATTACTGGGACAGGGAATTGTTTGCTCCACCTTAGACATTTATGGTCACACAAAGAAAGATAGTAAGAAACACCTGTTGGAGCAGGTCTAAATTTGGAGCGTTTCCTTTTAAGATATTGTGGGATGTTTCAGGGTGAGTCGTCCCTAATAAACCATCTGTCTTCGTGGGTGTTCCATCTGTACAAACGCAGGTGCTGTGCTTCTCCTACAGGATATGCTAATAAATCATCAGGACAATCTCAGCTACTCATTACCTCATGTGCTTCAGATAGAAAAGAATACCTCATGTATGAATGTATGTAGTAATTATGGGAATAGCTCTGAAGTAACACCACAGACTTGTTTTTAAAATCTTTTTTAATACATATATCTATATATATAAAAATATGTAAAGGCCGGGGGTGGGGGGGCAGCGCATTGGGGATTTTTTTTCTTCCCTTCCCCCTCTTGCTGTGAGGATACAAATTATGATGTAGTGTCAATTTAAGGTTTTGCTAATAGGAAAAAGTCAACATCATGCCAATTGCATAATGGGAATGCAAAAAGCGCCTTGGTACGTGTTATTTCTGGTGTATTGCCATAAGGTCCTGCCTTCTTTCTGCTCATCATTTGTTTTAAATAAGCAGGTCTTACAGACTCACTGTTATCCCTGACTATTTCTGTTCTGTGCAGCCAGGCTCCAGTCAGGAAATTATCTTTCTGAAATACTCCATGCTTCTTAGTGTTGCTGAATCAATTGCCTTTTATCGTCCAATGTAACTCCATGAGAACAGGGGATGACATAGACACATGCAGTGATTCCTGTTGTGTAAAATATTTTAAATTAGTTTGTGTCTGTTTGTTCACCTATGCTGGTAAAATTGGAAGGCTGCAGCATTAAAACTTCCTTTAAAAAAGTCTGTCTTCCCTTTGCAAGCAGCGATGGTTTGGAAGCTGTTGTGGAAAGATGTTTAATGTTGTGGTTGTGCTCTGAAAACTGACTTGAGATCAGTGTGGGAGTCTGTATTTGTCTTTTCAAGGACTCTAGATTTGTTCAGTTTATAAGAGAGAAGATTTTCTGATTGGCATCTGAAAGTTAAGCTGGGTTCCTTCTGCTCATGCATTACCGAAAATGAAATTTTTTTGATATTAATGACCCTGTTGCTGATGCGTGAGCCAGAAAAGAATCCTCCTCCCTTTCTCAGAGCTGCATTGGCTCCATTGTGCTAACAGCCATTAAAGTGTACTAACGGTTTTGCCAGGAAAGTAAGCAGAACTGACTCTGAATTAAACCAGGGGACCCAGGTCTATTGAATAAAAAGGTGCAATTTTTACATACTGGCTTTTCAAAGTAAAACCACACTTTTAAAACCACAGTATGGCTTTAATTAGATTGCTTTACAAATGGATATCTTGCTGAATAGCTCAGCAACAGAATATTGGCCGGTTAGCTGTTGTATCAGCCCCGGGTAGGGAATAGACATTCTCACGGTGCTCCTTTGGAGCTTTTGCTTGCCTGTTTAGAAGTTTCTCAGTTCATTAAGTATAACTGCCATAAGCTAAAAGACATTAATTTTTTCAACAAGTCTGCGTTTTTATTATGCTTTTAAACTTTGCTCAACTTTGCTGAAAAGACATTGGGGATGGATATAGTCTCCAACTACAGACTGACATATTTTTGAATTACTTTTTTATGGTTCTTAAATCGATACTGGAGCCAAATAAAAATAATGGGGAAAGAGGTCGTTTGTCTCTTCCGTGCTGTTTTGTATTTTGTGCTTGCACAACAAACATACATATTTCCAAAGCCATTTACTGAATGAATGTTGAGCTCTGGGTTTTGGAGACTACATTTACATGGTTGGTTGGTGTGGATGTTGGTGTGTTTTGCTATTTGGACATGGAGGGGGTTGAGAGGAATATGTAGCAAACCCTTCCTTTATTTCTAGAAGAAGGAGCATGCCCACTTCCAGGTAGTTTCCTTGCGAACAGATACAGATAGTGTTCTGGGACGTAAGACTCAAATCTGGAAATATTTGCAAGACCGTTTATTGACTTTGGCTGGAAAACAGTTTGTTGGAGATGGATTTCATTTTATTATATGATAATTACTTACGTTACAAAAAGTGCCAGACTGAAAAAGGAGAGGAGAGATTCAGTATTTGGTTTCTAATTTCAAATTTTAAAAGTATTTGGTTTCTAACCTCAGCACTGAGTTTGTGCTGAATTTACTGCCATTAGTCATTTGTCCGTGTAATGCTGGTTAGGGCTTGGTTTTAGACCAGCACTTGTCTTGTGAGTCTGTTATACTATTCAGAGCTTCCAGAAGACGAAGGAATTATTGAATTGCTTGGACATCTCAGAAGGCATGTGCCTAGAGATACAATATTTTGTGTGAGCTTATCCCATTAGATGATACTTACACTGATTCCTGTTTAGTACCCTAGTAGAGGCTTGGATCTTGAAAATTTGATCAATATTTTACTTATTTTAAAGAGAACTTTTAAATATTCAGCACCCTGTCTGGAGTCCTTAATATTGGAATGAATTAGTGTATTTCATGGGGTCAGTGGGACGCATGCCAATCTTTATTGGTTGTTTGGTATATTACGTCTAATCAACCCAACTGTTCCTATGTATACTTTGAGGAAAGACCTGGAGCTATTAAATGTTTTCCCTTTGGCCTTATATTTTGATGCACAGAGTATATTTGGTGGTGGTGTAACAGAGCAGCCTGCTGAAATCTTGGGGGTCTCAGTTTGTGGACTACGTTCCTGAGATAACCAGTAAGTAATAGACATATAGTCATTATTGTGCTGTTGGGATGTCACAGAGTGAAGAGTCAAAGGTCAGAGGAGTTATCTATGCCTGTTTGAATGCCGTCAGAGTCTCCTCTACCATATGTTAGACATGTGTTACTCATCAGTGAAATATGGAACTTTGTGACGCAAAGCAGACAGGAATGCAGGAGAGAAAAAAATCACCTAGTTTAAAGCAAAGCAAGGGTGAAGTGAGGCATATAAAACTATAAAAGTTAAAAGGGTCAGTTCTGCTTGGAGCTGCGGTCCTGAGTTCCAGCCCCAGCCAGAGCTCACACTTGTAGTTGTCTCTGCTTATTTCAAAAATTCCTTAATGTCATGCCTCACAGAAGGGTTTTCAGCTGGCGGGAGGAAAATACCTGTGGAATTCTTGCAAGGCACCATTCATCTATCTCACACTAAGAAACCTTGACCTTTAAGAGCTCTTTCTTAAGCATAGTCATTCACATCTCAAATACACTGTTGTAACTCAAGGGTATAGAACCCTGATCTCATGTTAAAATTAGCAACATTTGGTATTGATTGAACAAACTATTGTTATGTAATGCTTTAAATGCCAATTTGTTACACCTGCTGCTTGTCTACTGGGGCACTAGATTGTGAATGACTTGTTCTTAGCAGTGCTAAACACAAACCATGAAAATCATTAATGGAAAGGATCAGAATACACCATTAGTTTATGTAAAGTTAGATATATGTGCCTGAGACCCTTACAAAGTAAGCATTCTGTTATACTTACAGTAATGATGTATCTTTTAAAATTATTCCACTCATTCAGGCTAAAACGCTGAGTTGAATAGCCATTGTGTGATTCTCCCAAAACAGAATTGTGCTGGCAGTTTCTGGCATTACACAGGAAATGTAGAGCATAGCAGATTTTCCTTTCTCTTGCTAGGACGTGCTTCCCAGGAGTTCTTCCAGTGGATGGAATAAGTAACCCAGATCTTTCTCTAAAGACGGCATATCCTCTGCATTTCTCTCTCGTCCAGAAAATTCCTCACACATTTTCCCTGGCTTTAAATACTTCCCCTCTCTAATTCATCCTGATGTCATTAGGAAGATTAGATGGAGGTTCCTTTTTAGTTAGAAAATTCACTTCTTAAACGGTCCAAGAGAGCTGCCTTAGATGATATGAGGCTCTCCTTCCCGAGTAGCTGAATCTGCAGTAGTTTTATTTTATTGGATTTGAGCCCTTCCCTACCTGGGAAACAAGAAATTATGACAGTCAGACTTGATCTCCTAAATTGCAATGCAGCGCACTACTCTATCCACTATTTTGTATTTTAAACATAATTTGTATATATTTAAATCTTAGGTAATATCTCTTATTATTTTGCTAACTGGTCATCTTGAAAGCCTTTAATCCAGGCCTGAAATTGAGATAAGTGGGGAGCTGGTGGGTGGGTGGCACTTCTGAAAATCTGTCCACTTATTTAGTTGCTTAAATAAGCATGTGAGAGCCTAAAGTTAGGCTCCTGTATTAAAAACTTTGGCTGATGGACCTTAATTACTTCCAAAGGTTGGATACAAACCAGTAAAAAGCAAGGTTGATTCAAAGTAACAGCTGAATTCATCCTTTGTTTTTCTGCATATACCTCTTTGAGCAGCTGGTGAACTTTACCAAGGCGTGAAGGGCTGACTTTCAGACTTCCCTTTGAATTTCCTTGCCATACTAACCCCAAGTCATAGCATTAGGTATCTTTTCAGAGGCCTTAAGTATCTGCCTTACATGTTCTTAACTTCTCTCCCATCATATCTGTATGGTAGCGAGGGAGAAGGAGTCGGGGGGCACCGGTGGTGTTCTCATCTATCCTTCCGCTTGAGGATAAGGGCCCAGGCGGGGACACACACATTCTGCAGATTAATGCATGGCGGTGCAGATGGTATCAACTGACCAAGAAAGGGAAGAGCATCTTTTGATAACAAGTTCCAGAGGGGTAGTCGTGTTAGTCTGTATACAGCAAAAACAGCGGGAGTCCTGTAGCACCTTAAAGACTAACAAATTTCTGCGGGCATAAGCTTTCTTGGGCTGCAACCCACTTGCATCTGATGAAGTGGGTTGCAGCCCAAGAAAGCTTATGCCCGCAGAAATTTGTTAGTCTTTAAGGTGCTACAGGACTCTCGTTTTTGATAACAACTTGTCCTAGTTTAAAACCCTAGTGAGGAGGGCTTTAAACTAGGTTTAGAGGGTCAGATGACAAAAGTTCACTCGTAGGCATAAATAAAAGGTGACCTTAACAGAAGGCTAGATGTTGCAGAGGACATGGAAAATTACAATCGTGTCATAGGAGCAAAAAGAGGGAAAACTGTGAGACAATCTGCTTGGCATCTTAGATGTCTATACACAAATGCAATGAGTCTGGGGAATAAACAGGAAGAACTGGAAGTATTATTACACAAGCTAAATTATGACTTCATTGGCATTACTCAGGCTTGGTGGGATAAATAAATGAACTAAACATTCATTAATGATCTGGAAAAGGGTTGAACAGTAAAGTGGCAAAGTTTGCAGATGATACAAAATTATTCAAGCTAAGTCCAAAGCAGTGTGTGAGGAGTTACAAACAGATCTCACAAAACTGGGTGAATGGGCAACAAAATGGTGTGAAAAAAGTGAATAGGGAAGTGTTACTTACCCTTTCACACAATACAGAAAACAATGGTCTTCAGATGAAATTAATAGGTGGCAGGTTTATAAAAACAAGAGAGAGTAGTTTTTCACACAACGCACAAGTAACCTGTGGAACCCATTGCCAGGGGATTTTGTGATGGCCAAAAGTATAACTGGGTTAAAAAAAGCAATGGATAAGTTTGTGAAGGATTGATCCATCGATGGCCAAGATGATCAGGGATGCAATCCCACGCTCAGGGTGATCCTAAACCTCTGATTTTCTGAAGCTGGGAGTGGAAGAAGGGGTGGATCATGCCATTATTGTCCCGTTCTGTGTTCTCTCCCTGAAGCTCTGGAATGGGTCACTATCAGGTACTGGGCAAGATGGACCATGGTCTTGACTCAGTATCATAACTTTTAGGTTCTTATATCCCAGTGTACTGGAGAAGGGCAAACATAGTACCTCTCTTTTAAAAGAGAACAAAGAGGACCTGGGAAATTATAAACCAGCCTAACTTCAATACCTCAAGAGATACTGGAACAAACTATTAAACAATTAATTTGTAAACACCTAGTGGATAATAGGGTAATAAGTAATAGCCAACATGGATTTGTCAAGAGCAAGTTATGCCAAAAAACCCTATTTTTGTCCTTTGACAGGTTATTGGCCTGGTGGATGCAATAAACATGATATATCTTGATTTCAGTCAGGCTTTTGACTCAGTCCCACATGACATTCTCATAAGCGAAACAGGGAAATGTGGTCTAGATGAAATTACTGTAAAGTGGGTGCATAACTCAGAGTAGTTATCAATGGCTTGTTCTCAAACTGGAAGGGTGTATCTAGTGGGGCCCTGCAGGGGTCAGTCCTGGGTCTGGTACTTATCAATATTTTCATTAATGACTTGGATACCGGAGTGGAGAATATGCTTATAAAATTAGTTGATGACCCCAAAGTGGAAGGGATTGCAAGCCCTATGGAGTACAAGATTAGAATTCAAAATGGCCTTGATAAATGGGTCTGAAATCAACCAGATGAAATTTAGTAAAGACAAGAATCATAGAATCATAGAGTTGGAAGGGACCTCAGGAGGTCATCTAGTCCAACCCCCTGCTCAAAGCAGGACTAACCTCAGCTAAATAAATAAATAAACAAGTGCAAAGTACTACACTTAGGAATGAAAACTCAAATGCACAAATACAGTTGTACTGCTGAAAAGGATCTGGGGATTATCGTAGATCACAAATTGAATCCGAGTCACCAGTGTGACGCAGTTTTGGAAAAGGTTAGTATCTTTCAGCAATGTATTAACTGGAGTGTCGTATGTAAGACATGGGAGGTCATTGTCCCGCTCTGCTCAGCACTGGTGAGGCCTCAGCTGCAGTATCGTGTCCAGTTTTGGGCATCAGGCTTTAAGAAAGATGTGGACGAATTGGAGAGAGTGCAGAGGAGAGCAACAAAAATGAAAAAGTATTTAGAAAACCTGATCTGTGAGGAAAGGTTAAAACAACTGGGCATGGCTGGTCTTGCCAAAGAAGACAGGTCTTGATAAGTCTTCAAACATGCTAAGGGCTCTTATGAAAAGGATGGTGATCAGTTGTTCTCTGTGTCTCCTGAAGAACTAATGGGCTTAATCTGCAGCAAGGGAGATTTAGGTTAGGTATTAGGGAAAACGTTCTAGCTCGAAGTATAATTAGGCACTGGAACAGGCTTGCAAGGGAGGTTGTGAAAACCGCGTCATTGGAGGCTTTTAAGAACAGGTTAGACAAGGATCTGTCAGGGATAGTCTAGCTATACTTGGTCCTGCCTCAGCTCAGGGGCTTGGACTAGATGACCTCTTGAAGTCCCTTCCAGCCCTACATGTCTATGATTCTGTTTCTATGATATGCATTAGTCCTTCCTAGTGTATTAATACAGCATTCATACAACTAGATTTTTTTTCTTTTGTCAAATGAACTATAGCATTGCTGAAAATATTTCTGAACTTCACACTTTTGTGATTTTGAGTCTCAGCCAGGTAGAACAGTAATAACAGAACCAAGGCCAGCAGTGCTATAAATTTCAAGTAGACTATAGGGGGAAAAATGCTGATTTCTGTTTGTACTGTTATTAAAGATATTTATGCAGGGTAGGTCTTTCAGCAAGTGTGATTATTTTCAGAGGGGCCCTGTTTCCATTCTTGCAATAGACGTGTCAGGGATGTGTGTTGAGAATGGCACTTGAGGGGCAGGCACCAGACAGAACAGATAAAATCCCCTGGGAATGAGGCTTCTCCTCTTTCTATCCATCTTTGCTTCTAAGAGCACTTGAAAAATATTGTTCCTCAATAACTGGTAACTGGTCTCTTAATTTTTTTTAAAATCTCCTTCCTATTTTAGCATTTGAACGAGTGCCACTGTCCCAGATCAAACAGCTATTATAGATTTAAGCTTTTCAAGTAGGAAAGTATGTGAGCACATATTTAGCACCACTCAGACACTATTGAAAGAAGAATGGACTCTTCCCACATTCAGCTCCATTCTTCATACCCACACTGCCAGACTTCTGGAGCCACTGTTGTGTCAAGTCATTTTATTTCCCTGCTTATGTTCTCTTTTTTCCTCTTTTCCCCTTCCCAAACATAAAATTGGTATAGAGTTATTGATTTATCAAATTTAGGTTCCTTGTAGATCAGTGCCAACTTAACAGCAAAGGACCAGCTACATCTGTTCATTCAGGGGGCAGCTCCATGAGCCCAATTACTATTTTCTGGTATGTTTTTGGCATCTTTCCACTGCAGAAAATTGTATACGTCTAAAGTCTAAAGACTATATTTTTGCATTTGTTTTTTCAGATATAAATGCATAAGCCCTGATAATATAGCTGCAGAATGCAGTTTTAAAAATTGCATTATTATATGGAGGCAGAGACCTGAAAAAGTTGGAATCTGCCAAGTCTGACTGTAGCATTAGACTTTAGCTGAAAAGGGGAAAGGCAAGACAAAAGGAAAATAAACTCTTAGCAGGCTGTGAGCTCTAGCCTACTACAGAACATCTGAAGCCTAGTTGTGCTTGGGAACGTAACTGGTCTCTTAATTTTTTTTAAAACTCTGGTATTGCAGGAAGGTTGTCTGGTCTTACCTCAAAACATCAGCTTCCCAGTGCTCTAGTCTTTCCTTTGTGGAGAAATACAGACCTTAATCTGTTGATTTATTGTTGACAGTCATTGGGATGAAAACGTCTATCTTTTCTGTTTAAAAGGGGGTGTTTGCTTCCCTTGGGATTCCTTCTTGTGTAGGTGCTCTGGTACCTGAAAGGATTAAAATACGGTGTGGGATGATATTTCCCTACTGTCTCTATTAGGAAAGTTGGACTTGTGGCCCTACTATGGGGACTAGGAGAAGTGAAATCTAGGTTCTTTCTGACTTCCTTTGTGAGACCTTGGAGAGTCACTTAACCTCGGTTTCCCCATCTTAAAAATACAGGTAATACTTGCCTACCTCATCAAAATACCAAGGCTTCATTCATATGTATATGAGCTCTTTAGATTCAAAATGCTATATAAGTACAAAGTAATATTATTACTGACTTGCTACTTTTTAGAATCAAAATACCTGTTAAAACCTAACCAATAACAAGCAGCTGCTATAACATTTCATTCTTATATACATGATGAATTAAGGATCATATTCAACCCTATATTTTCAGTCTTGATTTTTTATTTTCTGTGCTTGTCAGACCTCTAATAATATTTAAATATATTATTATATGGTTTATTATATACTGTAATGTTCCATACTACCATTAATGTAATTACTACAGTGCATGTAATTTCCTCTTAAATTATTTTTTTATTTTCCAAATGTTCACAATAAAACATCGAATATGTGGAATGAAAAATATAATAAAAATAGTGGCAAAACTGTTGGCTTTGCCCACTACTTGTTAACCTAGTATTTATTTTCCAGCCATTTACTTCTAGACAGGTTGACCCAACGGTAATTTTTTAATGGGACCTAAGCTACTTGGGGGTGTGAGCTGTCTTTTCATTCTATAGCTGTACAGCTTTGTGTTGGCCTGCAGATGCTACTACTATACAGATGTGACATAATAACAACGATCCATTGTTTTCTCTCACTTTGACTAGTTTACTTTAAGTATGAAATGAATTATCCAGAGATTTCTTTCATCAGCAGCAATCTCGGTCAAGGCTTCTTCTCCTGCCTGTTTCTTCGAAACAATGTTTTTAAAAACATGCTGACAATTCCCCTATAGCTAGTCTTGTTTTTTTTTTTATTCTCTTTTGCCCTGTTCATTTGGGGTATTGTTTGGGCTTCTTGTGTCTTGTTAATGAATATTTTATGTCTGAAGAGAAGAGTTAGTGTTGTGAGTGACAGACTATGAATAAAACAAGAGGCAATATGATTGCTTTGCTAAATAGTGGCCTCATGAAAGGTCAGTTTCATAAATGAAGATACAACAAATACATCATAGGTCAAAAATGCTATAAACAGAAGAAACACCAAACCGGGGGGAGCATAATGGAGAGTAATGTGATGGAAGGAGGTCTGCGTGGTTGGCTTCTTTTATCCTTCGATTCTAAGGCCGGGAGGGAACCATTATTATTCAATCAGACCTTCTGCATAGCACAGGCCAGAGAACTTCATCCAGTAACTCCTGTGGCAAGGTCAAATAACTAGTGGGTGAACTCGTGCAGATTTTAGAAAGGCATCCAGTCTTGATTTAAAGACTGTTTGTGATGGAGAATCCACCACACAGCTCGATAAGGTGTTTGAATGGTTAATTACCCTCGCTGTAAAATGTACTCCTTTTTTCTAATTTGAATTTTTCTCGCTTCAACTTCCAGTCATTGAATCTTATGTTTTTTACTGCTAGACTAAAGAGCAGTATCAGACATCTTCCTGTCTTGGATGTAGTGTGGGGGGCAGTTGGGGGGGAAGCATTGCCCCCTGAAACTGCAAGCCTCGAGCAGGTGCAGAATTTGCCTGCCCATGCGCGGCTCCATTGGCCTGCCTGGAGCTGCCCCCCAAATATAGAAGTCAAATGATGCCTATGGCCTGCATAGGTACTTATAAACAGTGATCATGTCACTGTTTAACCTTCTCTTTGGGTGTGTCTACACTACGCTGTATTGCGGAGTATGGGGGTGTGAATTGCAGAGCGCACCAACGTGTTGCACGTCAACTGCCTTGTGTGATGCTGTTGGCATGAACTAAAAGGTACCTTGTTCACATGAACATAGTCCTCTTTCAAACAGGGCTATGATAATGCGAGCTGGGTACCTTTTAATTCATGCCAGCTATGTACTCTGCGGTTGACAGCCCCATAGCATGCCCTGCAGTACAGAGTAGACAGTGAAGCTATGTAGATTGGGCATCTTAAGCTTCTCTTTGTTAAAGATGTGTGATCCAGCCCTCCAATCAACCCTACCTTAGACTTTTCTGAATGTTCTCTAATGTTTCACATATTTTGTAGGGGCCTAGTGCAGGAGACTAATGTTTAAATGTTTCTCTTTATGTTTGTTTGTTTTTGGGTAGTGCCAACAAGTTCCAATCAAGATTAGGCTTCTATTGTGCTAGGTGCAGCTCAGACATCTATGAAGAGATGGTTTCTGCCCCATACAGCTGACAATCTCATTTAAGATAAGCAGCAGCAAATGAGTGACATATAATAGGTTGGAAGGTAGAAAGGAAGATGAGGGTGTTATTATTTATTATTTGTATTACCGTAGACCCTAGGAGCTGCAGTCATGGACCAAGAACCCATTGTACTAGGTGCTGCCTGAACACAGAACAAAGAGATGGTCTCTGCCTCAAAGAATTTACAGTCTAGGCATGAGACAAGAGGTGGTTCTGACCGACCGACGGGAGTACAAGGAAACAACAAGATGATGCTGATCAGCATGATAAGTGATGGTCTCAGCATACGAGCAGCCTAACCCGTGTAGGCATCATGGAAAAGGAGAGTTTTAGGGAGGAGGATGAAGTAGCTTTGCAGATGATAGTAATACTGTTATGTGGTTCCATAGGCTAGCTGGTCCAGCTTCTTAGCTGAATGCTTTTCTGGTTTGTGTGTCAGTCAATAACAGGTGGATTGTATAAATCACAGAAGTGGGCTATTGCTGCTGCATTTCTACCATTTAATTTTTCTATCCTCTCTTATAAGGAATCATTCATACTTGATTGTCTCATGAGGAGATAGCACTATAGAGCTTCTTAACTCCCTGTATTGGGGAGGTGTTTTCTTGTTCTGACTTGTGTAAATGGGAATACTTGTGAATATGGAGCAGGAAGGGTGTGAAATGCTGTGCTACGTAGTAGAATCTCTTAGCTACCTTCTGGGTATAGCTAGAGGTGTGCTTCCCATGAGAGAAACTTCCATTTTGAAAGAGTGGCAACTGCTTCTCCTTTGAACTTTATTCCCCACTCAGGACATTCCCTGGATACCGCAGGTTTAGGGGTTCACCGCTGTTCTTAGTAAGATGACTGGCTCTTCACAACTTCTTTCTAGTGAAGGGAAGTCATTTCATGACAAGCGAGAGCTTTAGGAAAGAGGTGTTGTAAGTGCTCATTCCTTCTCAGTGTCTTCACTTTCTTCGTGCAAATGTGGAAAACAGCAAGGATTTTTGATCTGATCAAAATAATAAATTCTTGCCAGATGTCTGTCAATAATTCATAGAATACTAGCAATTAGAGCTGGGGAAAGACATGTTAGATCAGCTTAAGCATCTCCCTGCCAGCCTAGACTTGTTCTCTCCTCAGAAACGGTAAAGAGACGGAGCAGCTATTCCTCTGCAAGCTAGGCTTCTTGTCACTCATCACTTCAGTTCTTCCAAAGCTTTTATCAAGCCAGCATTGAGTGAATCACATTATCTGGGCATCCTCTCGTCTTGGTGGTGAAGGGCCAAAGTCAGTTTACAAATTAGTTTATCAGTTTCTCGATTTTTTTTTTTCCCTCCCTTACTCAGTTTATTATTTTATCGTTAATTATTCATATTACAGTAGCACCTAGGAACCCCCCTCATGGATCTAGGACCCCATTGTTCTAGGTGCTGTACAAACAGAGAACAAAAAAGACAATCCTGCGCCCAAGAGCTGACAATCCAAGTACAAGACAAGAGACGACAGATGGACACGCACAGCCGGAGGAATACAAGGAAACACTGGGACAGCACTGGTCAGGGTGACAGCCAGTGGTCTCAGCACACCTGATCTCCTAACTGAGGGTGGAGCGTGTCCACTGAGAAGGTGTCCAAATGATTTTGTTCATGATTTTTGAAGACTCCATCTTCAATATCTTCATACTGAAGTTGCCAGCTTCATCACTGATGCTTTCAGCCTTCCTCGTGTGGCACTAAACAAAACAGTGCTGGGCTTTAATCCAAAGCAGTGCTGAATCCCTTGTCTGTCTTGCTGCGGGTATTCTACAGCCCCTCTCACTATGGTATCTGAGTGCTGAAAGGGAGTTGCTGGTGACAGCAATCAGCACCTTGCAAGTTACTGGGTAATAGAGAGGCAGTGGGTGCCTTGCCAGTTTGAGCCCTTAATCTGCAGAAACAACAATACATCCACTGGAATCAGGGTGCAGCAGGAAGATACTAATATAATGCCAATTTTCAAGAAAGGCGTCAGAGGTGCTCCTGGCAATTACAGGCCAGTAAGCCTAACTTCAGTACCAGGTACATTGGTTGAAACTATAGTAAAGAACAGAATTATCACACACATAGATGAACACACTGTGTTGGGGAAGAATCAACACAGCTTTTATAAAAGGAAATCATTCCTCCCCAATCTACTAGAATTCTTTGAGGGTTTTAACAAACATGTGGACAAGTCTGTTCCAGTGGATATAGTATACTTGGACTTTCAGAAAGCCTTTGACAAGGTCTTTCACAGGCTCTTAAGCAAAGTAAGCAGTCATGGGGTAAGGGGGAAAGTCCTCTCATGGATTAGTGACTGGTTAAAAGATAGGAAACGAAGGGTAGGAATAAATGGTCAGTTTTCAGAATGGAGAGTGGTAAATAGTGGGATCCCCTAAGGATCTGTAGTGGAACCAGTGCTGTTGAACATATTCATAAATGTTTGGAAAAAGGGGTAAACAGAGAGGTGGTGAAGTTTGAAGAGGATACTAAATTAATCAAGATAATTAAGTCCAAAGCTGAGTACGAAGAGTTACAAAGGGCAACAAAATGGCACATGAACTTCAGTGTTGATAAATGCAAAGCAATGTATATAGAAAACATAATCCCAACTAGACATGCAAAATGATGGTGTCTAAGTTAGCTGTTACCACTCCAGAAAGAGATCTTGGAGTCATCATGGGTAGTTCTTTGAAAACATCTGTTCACTGTGCAGCGGCAGTCAAAAAAGCTAACACAGTGTTCAGAACCATTAGGAAAGGGATAGATGATAAGTCAGAAAATCTCATAATGCCACTATATAAATCCATGGTACGCCCACACCTTCAATACTGCGTGCAGTGCTGGTAACCCCATCTCCAAAAAGATATATTAGAATTGGAAATGGGCAGCAAAAATGATTAAGGGTATGGAAGAGTTTCCATATGAGGAGAGATTAAAACGACTGGGACTGTTCAATTTAGAAAAGACAAGCTAAGTGGGGATATGATAGAGGTCCATATACAATCATGACTGGTGTGGAGAAAGTGAACAGGGAAGTGTTATTTACCCCTTCACATAACACAAGAACCAGCGGTCACCCAATGAAATCAACAGGCATCAGGTTTAAAACAAACATAAGAAGTACCTCTTCACATAATGCCGAGTCAGCCTGTAGAACCTGTTGCCAGCGGATGTTGTGAAGGCCAAAAGTATAATTAGGGTCAGAAAAAGAATTAGACAAGGCCACGGAGGGTAGGTCCATCAATGGCTATTAGCCAAGATGGTCAGGCACACAACCCCATGCTCTGGGTGCCCCTATACCTCTGACTGCCAGAAGCTGTGATCACTCAAAAAATCTCCCTATTCTGTTGTTTCCCTCTGAAGTATCTGGCACTGGCCACCATTGGAAGACAGGATACTGGGCTAGATGGACCACTGGTGTGACTCTGTATGGCCGTTCATATGTTCTAATTCTTATGAGGATCCTTATTATACCAAAATGTGCTATTCTTTTATACTGAGCTGTCGCTTCTAGATTCATTTTGGAAGGGAAGGTTATCCTCTTTGCTAGAAATGGAACAGCGGCACTGCGGGCGTCATGCTTCCAGAAATTCCTTCATTTAATTTGCGTTTGATTGTTGGCGGTTTTGCAAGATGATGTGATCTGATTGATCCAGTCACATTTTTAATTTAAAGCATATAGACTGAATACATGTAAAACGTGCTTGTAAAAGGGGTCTTATGGGAGTGTGTTTGGGAGACTTCTTATCTGCCTGGAGTCATTTTAAAAGTAGTTCAGCATAGAGTCACACTTATAAGTACCCCTTTAAAAAAAACCAAACAGTATACATTGGAAGTCTTAGTACAGACCTAGTGCGCTATGCAGGCTAATTAAATTAATGCCTCTGTGGAGGAACTTGCAGTTCCTGGAATTGCTCTTGTAAATATTAGATATAAACACAAACCTAATTTTTGTATAGCTTTCCTCCGCCTCGTGAACATAACTGTGGGAGTTTGTGTTATATGTTTGTGCCCTTATTTTTATAGCAGAATATTTTTGTTGCAACATAACTCAAGGCTTCATTAAAGCTGAGCAAAACTACTGGACAATGGTGACCTGTATAAATTCACATTCATCGTAAGATCTTGTGCAATTTCTGAGGACAGCAGGGGAGCGGGTCACATTTCCAAATGTTTCTTAATCAGGAATTGTTTGCGACTCTTTGCAGAAACTTCCATTTGAATCTTTGGAAGTAAATGGGAAGCTCGTCCCTATAGTTCAGGAGTGTAAAAAGGGCAACATGTGGTGCATGGAATTTTAGTCTGTCTCTTTCCCCCTGCCTCACCTTTTAATACAGAGTTGTAGCCTGTGGACACGACTGACCCCAGCACGCATGATTCCATTGTACATCCCTTGTACGTTGAGCTGAGCAGTTTCCAGAGACCCAATTAAAGCTGAGGTTGACTTCAGTCTGCCCCAACTTTTTTGGCGATTAGTATTGCAGTGGTGCCTTGCAGCCCTAGTTATGGGGCAGGACTCCATTGTGCTAGGTGCTGTACAAACACAGAGCAAAGACAACGTGCCTGCCCCAAAGAGTTTACGGTCTCAGTGGATTATGCAAATTGGTTGTGGCTTTTGGATTTAACTTCAGCATCCCAACAGTGGGGGGAAAACACAAACTAATTTTCTGTGATTCGCTGCATAAATTAACAATCCCCCTTGGTGAGGATTGCAGCTTCCCCTGTTCAGATACTAGACCTGCTCCCATTGAAGTCAGTGGAAAAACTCCCGTTAACTCAGTAGGAGCAGAGTCGGAATCCTGGTATTTTTAGGAGAAAGCATGCCACTGTGTTTTTAAGGTTCATTTTCTGTGCTGGCCACTGTTTCTTACCCCTCCTACTTGATACTTCCACTCCTCAGAAGGAACCTCTGTAGAGTTAACCCTTTATTTCATGTCTGTAGTACAGTCTAGGAAGCCAGCATAGGTCTTTATAGTTTCATATGGTTTCTAATACATTTCTTTCTTTATAAGCTGGGGGCAGGATTGGACGTGAAACGCTGTTGTTGTACTTTCACTTTGTACTTGTATAATTGTTGACGGTTTTACAAGCCAGTAACGTAGTAGCCACAGGCTAGGAAGCTTGCCCAGAAATCTGGCATATTTAATCAGTGCTAGTAAACAAGCAGAGTTTCAAATTTAATTCTTCCTTCTTCAATTCCATAAACCTCAAGCCATTTCAAGCCTTCTTCTGACACTAGTCTCATTTAGGCTGCTGGAGAATATCGAGGCAGGTCTTAGCCACATCCGGGGAAGGGCCCAGTCTCTTCCAGGCAAGAAGGAAAATGGGAGTCGTTTGTTTTTAATAACATTTGAGATTGTCAAGAAAAATGGTAAGTGATAATCTGCAGGTCATCAACCACAAGGTTTCTTTTTACTGTTTGTAATGCTAAATGGTTCAAGATGGGAGAATTGTCCTGCAAGGCATTTATCCTCATTAGAGTTCAGTGAGCTGATTTGTTGCCTCTCTGGTCCTTGCAGGGAGTTTTTTAAAAGATCAGATTACAGGCATCTGAGTTCAGCAGCTAGCCACGGCCAGTACATTTCCTCTAGGCATGAACGTTTATGTTGGTGCCACAAGTGGGCAAGCTAAGCAGTAAAGGGATCTTTGCTCCTCTGTCCATCCTGTGCTCTGCGATACGCAGGGGTGTACACAGGAGTAATAACTTGGCTGCTTTTGGAGGGGCTCTCTCCCCCGCACCCTTCCCCTGTAGCTGGTGGCGCACGCCCCACCCTGCAGTCTGAGGAGCAGGCTTTCTCTCCCAGTCCCAGAGGAGTTCTTTGCCCCCCGCCCTGGTTGCCTCTCTTTGCCCCCATTGCACACTCCCCTGGCAATACATGTCCTGTGCGGAAAAGGCCGATCTGTGCCACTACACTAATATTGAGGAACTATTTGAAGTCTGGATTAGTAAACCTCTCTTCTGCCTATTTACGCATGACAGCCATGGTGTGTCTCCAGACAAGCAGTGTGCCATCACACCCGCTAGACAACCATAAAACTCCTGTTAGTTACGACCAGAAATCAGACCTTGTAACTGCAACCACATTAAACAAAGTAGTGACGCCAATATTTACATTTTAAAAATCCAGCGATGGGCCCCATCTTGTTGACTTTCAAGACAGCTGCTTTGCTTCTACAAATGTTTCTTTAAACCGACACAATCTCGTTCTGATTCCAGACCTGAAGAAGAGCTCTGTGAAGCTCGAAAGCTTGTCTCTTCCACCAACAGAATGGTTGGTCCAGTAGAAGATACTACTTCACCCACCTTGTCTCTTGTCATACTCTGGGACCAACAAGACTACCACAACACTGCAAAAATCTCTCTTGTATTTATTCTAAAATCAATTCCCACCCCCAACCAGTTGTCTGCATTAAGTAAATTAACACATGAAGAACAAGGTTCTGTTTGCGTGAAGCTTCCCATTCTGCACTACTCAGACGTTAACCCGACTACTCTAAACACTGGGGTTAATCCATTGGGTTAGCCAAGATTCCTGCTCCAGTTTTCCTCTGTCCACTGAGGTATTTTAACCGCCGTCTGGTCACTTTGCAAAAGGAACAAAATTACCATCGTTCACCCTTGAGCAGTTATGCGGGCTCTGGTGAATGGGTGAAAGATGAGAAAGACTGTTTAAATACCCAGACCTGTCCTCAGTGTGTGGTGTACATGGTATGTTTACATTCACTTGAGGTTTAAGGATGTAGGTGTAAGCTTCGTTTCTTGCTAGTAAGTAATATGATGCGGTGACTTCTGTTATAGCCATTCTTCTGGAAATTCTTCTCTTATAGCTGTTCTTCTGGAAATTTTAAATCATGAGTAATCTATTCTAAACAGAAAATAAGCGAGTGTGGTTCTAACCACTGTAATTATGTGTTTTAAAATGTTAATTTGAGCTCTTGGTGAACATATTATTCTTTTTGCGGTAACGACAGATTTTCCTGAGCTTTTTTTCACTGACACTTAGGTGATGTCTGGACCTTCCAGCAGCACAGCGGTACCGCTGCAGTTGCACTGCTCTAAGATCTCCCATGTAGCCGCTCTATGCGGACAGGCAGAGCTCTCCCGCCGGCATAGTTACATCACCCTCAATAAGCACCCGTAGCTATGTTGGCGGGAGAGTGTCTCCCACTGACATAGTGCTGTCCACACCAGTGCTTCTGTTGGCAAAACTTAGGTTTTTGGTTTTTTTCCACACCCCGACCGACAAAAGTGCTAGTGTAGACAAAGCCTTATATTCATGGCCTCATGGTATTTTTGAGGGCGTTCTTTATAAACTAATTAGTGCTTAAAATGTTTACATGCAGAGAGTTCTATCTGAATTAAAGCGATGATTGGAGATCTCTGTTAACTGGCTTTAACCTGATTCCAACTCTCCCTTGCATTTAAATCTGGTTGCAGATGGCTGTCTTTCTTTTCTAGTTACTAGTTTAATTGTCATTAACCTCTTGTTTTATACCTATACTTATTTTGTTGTATTGTAATATCATTAGAACAGAACAAAATGCATCCTGTGTAATTTACAGCTATTGAGGGAAGCGTTATTTAAGTATCTAGTGTGTGTGGTCTGCAGCCCTTGTTACTGAAAGGTTATGTCTTCACTGCAGGGCTCTAATCTGGGAGTTGCTCCTAACCAACACCGGCCATCCACACACCTCTCACCTGGACTTAAGGGTCCTTTAAGCTCAGGCTAGCCGGCATGGCTGAGGTATAGGCTTAGGCCGGGGTTTCACTATATTCTGGGCTGGAAACTCACCTACTTTGCAATGAGGATGCAAAGTAATCAAGCCTGAATTCTGGTTGTCCTCCAAAGCCTTGCACAATTCCAGCTAGACATAGTTTATTGCCTTGTACCGCTCTAGCACAGTGGGGTGCATCACCAAGGGTAGGCAAGCATGCGGTGAAGATATACCCATAGTGATGTACTTAGGTTCATTAACTTCTGGCTTGGCTGGAGCCATTCAGTTGATTGCCCTTACCTGATGGATTTTCCATTCATGCATATTGACCAAGATCTTTCAGGGAGCAAGGTGGGGCTGATCTGTTTCCCGTTTGCAAAAGGGCAGCACTTCTGTGAATCTGCAATGCGAGTCTATTTGGCTTCTTTGTTTTAACTCCTTGTCATGTATCAAAAGTGAGCAGAAGTACTCGGCCCCATGGGGGAGTAAAAAAGAATTGTGGTTCAGAACACGACCTGCCCACCGGGGAGCACGAAATGACTGTACTTCTCTCACTGTGTATCAAGGTCCAGGGAAGTACTAATCTGCTTGCTTTGCTGCAGGATGTCCTGTATGGGCTTGGACCTAGACACCTTTAATCATTTAAACATGAGAATACCTGAGTTTTTGCCTTCTTTGGAAGTTGACATGCTTCCTGTCCCCTCTCTTTCCCCTCCTCCACTGAAAGCTTTCTGTAGGGCCAGAGACAGCCTTATCCAGGTTTTGTACAACACTAAGCTCACAGCGCTAAATAAGGATGAGATCATAAAAACAAGAGTTGTTTTAAAAAAAAAAAAAGTCCAAAGAAAGTCACGTCCCCTGGCCCAAGAATAGCCTCACAAACACTGGCTGTTAGAAGGAAGGAGACTATGGCCAAAGAGGTGAATGTGGTAATGGATATGGCAAGCTGGGGGCTCCAGCTCCCTTCAGCCCACTACCCACTGTGCATCCCCTTCCTCCTGGCCAGGCGAGGGGAAAAGTCCTGAACCAGGAATGGCTGGGCTCTCTTTGGAAGACCTTACAGCGAGGTGCAGGCCTGTGTGGGACTTGCTGGGGAGTAGCAGGGGCTGGGCAGGGAGCCAGTGCAGAGGGGCCCCAGTGAGAGACGATAACTGAGTCTGGGAAGCGCTTGAACAGAGACTGGACTGGGGAGGGCACCCCAGACATTATCCCTGGAGAGTCCTGACTCTCGATTGCACTGCCCCAGGGATCCAGATACGAACGGCTGCTGTTCACTTTGGACTGTAATTGTGTAAGCCTTAGAACTTAGGTTATTTGCAACCTTTCCCTTTCCTGCCAGCTGTAGTAAAATACCCCTTCCCTTAGCCGTGTGTGTCTGAGTGGTTATTGGGTCTACAAGGTGTAGCTGCTGAAGCAACTACAGTGCTTGCCTGAGTGGCGGTCCACATGACACCCTACTGGCATCCTACAAGTTTGGTGTCCTCTGGCACTGAGCAGCCACCATAATTATGAAATTCAGTCAGCGTGTCTCGCTTTTTGTTTGTCTTGTAAAAGCAGCGTGTGAAGAGCAGCAGCATTTGCCGGCTTTTCATGAACATGCCGCTCTTAACTCCAAACTCTCTTTTAAAAAAGGCTCTTTTTAAGTCTACACAAGTTCTGTCTCGAAAAACCCATGCTTTCCAAATGAGGATTTCAGCGCCCTAGTACCCTACTGTGCATGGCGAGAGGGGTTTTCAAATCTTTCTTTAATGAACTGATTGTGCGGAAGGGGGCAGCTTTGATTGGATGTCCGTTAGGCTGGAACCCAATGGAACCAGAAAACACTGTGTGAAAGCTGTCCGTGTTATCCTGCTGCAGGCACCATCCAGTGAGAGGGACACATGCATTTTCAGCTTGTCTTTTCTGCCCCTTATTAAGTTTCTAGTTGCATTGTGACTATTTTAGTTGCAGTTTAGGGTGTGTGTGTTAGTTTCAGTGTGGAGCCATACAATTGCTTTAAATCTTCAGATTTTGCAGACCATAGATTTCCTTTGAGCTAGCCATTAGTAAAATCCATATCATTTCGGAGACTCAGAACACCACGTGAGCCTGAGTCAGAGGCTGTGATCAGAGAGCTATGCTGTTCTGAGCGCCGTTTTGTTTTCCTTTTAGGCTAGGCCAGTGGCACAAGGAAATTGTGGCAGCCTTGTGGTTAAGCTATATATTGCTGTCGACTGACAGAGTGTAGGGAGTGCGTAAGTGAGCCTGCACTCTGGTCACTTGGAGGCTGATTAGCGCCCAGGAGAAGCTGATGGGGGGTAATGATCCAGTGAGGCTGGTGGGCTGGGTGGGATAATAACGCAGTTGGCCCATCAGCTCAGACCTAATAAAAGAGGCGCAGGAAGGAAGTGCAAGGAGGAGAGGGGAGAGAGAGCGGGAGGAATAGGGCTAGCTGGGGCTCAGAGTAGGGAAACCTCTGTTCTCTGCCAGTCCTGCCGAGAGGGCCTCAACCTCAGCAAACACTGTAAACGGGTGGGAGCACAGGGGCCTGGGGTGCTATTGGGGAAGGGACTTGAATAAAGCTTCGCAGAGAGCACACCCTGGAGGACACTGTGCAGCTTCTGCGGGGAAGCGGATGGGAAGCGGGCCCCTGTGACAGCGACCTCCAGCTTTGACCCAATTTTTAGTTCCACTGTTTCCCATGCATTCATGGTAATTATTTGATTTAACAAAATATATCAGATGTCTGCTACTTGACCCTTGGGAACTGGCACAGGAGGGAACAGCTGGAGCTGCTGTTCTTCAGTAGCGTGTCTACACTCCTTCGACTTCTGCTGTTTGCGTAAAGCTTGTTCCCCTTGTGGGCTGTCATCTTTTCTGTTCCAGTTGATTTCGTGGGCTCATTCTTTACCCAGGTGACTTTCCACTTGAGCCTATGTGTTGGGAGGGATAAAAAGAGCTAAAGGTTGTAAGTTATTCAGTCGCAAATCTTCAGCGGTTACTCCTTCCTTTATAAAACGGAGACTCTTCCAAAGCTTGATTATCTTCCTGAAATCATTTTCTAGTCCAACATAAGAAAAATGAGCTTGGAGACTGGATCTGAGCCAAACTGACTAAATCAAGTTCAGTTCTGGTTAGAATTGAGTCACTTTTAGTGTGCAATAAATGGCTGTGCTGTTGGCCTGGTTATAGGTGTCGTTTCAGAGGTTGTATGGAATGTTTATAATATTGGTGTTACCATCTGTGGGCTGTGCTTTAAATGTCCACAGCGCTTGGCAAACATGACAAGGAACTTTAGGTGTAAGGACTGATTGATTATTTTCCCGTTGTGTATGGAACCAGTAACTGCCAGAGTTCAAGTTTAAAATCTATGAAAACCGTCTCTCTCTCTCATTCCTCCCCCGTTTACTGTGCTGCTTCTCTTTTCAGTCTACCCGTTCATTCACCCATTCCTTCTTCCCCCCTCGTTCACACTCACTTCCCTATTGTTTCACATCAAGGTAAGCTACAGCAGAGCAACATGTAGGGGACTGCATTAGTGCAAAATACCCCACTGCAGGCAAGTCTTTCCACTCCCTATCCCACATCAGCTCTCCATCCCTTTCTCTGTGCACGCGTGTGCATGAGGGAGAAAGATGAGAGAGGGGAGGATGGGATAAGAGGATCTCTGGGCCCCTTTTTCCCCTGTTACTGTTCCCAGTGAGTGCCCCCGGGAGGGGAATCTGAGCCTCTGCTGCTCTTAACACAAGTCCACGTTAAGCTCCTAGAGCAGTGGTTCCCAAACTGTGGTACGTGTACCACTGGTGGTGTGCAGGCCACCTTCTAATGGTATGCGTCCACTTGCTGCTGGGGGGCTGGCCAGGAGCCGCTCCAGCACCAGCCCTGCCCCCAAGCAGTGTGGTGGCCACTCCCCTCTCCCGGCCTCACCCCCTCCCGTCGCCCCTACAGGTGGTGGTAGTACAGGTGGTGGCATTTTATGTTGGTGGTACGCAACATGGTAGAGTTTGGGAACTGCTGTCCTAGAGCCTTTGTAGACTGCAGCACTGGTTCCTCCCTTGCACATTTCCGGGGCACTGACTCTGTCTGCTACCCCTTCTCAGAAATAGGGCTCCTCAGCCCATCTACTTTAGAACCCCAGGCTCAGCACTGCCCGGGGTACCCCAGCTCTTCTTTGAGTGATGTCCCTCTGGGTGCTCCACTTCAAATGTCATTGTGTCCCACATCCTTGATCGAAGATCTTTTAGCAGTACTTGTCCGGGTTGCACATGTACAGCTCCCATCTCATGTGTGTCTTCTGGCACGCGCATGACTCAACCCCCTCAGTTCCTTCTCAGTCATAGAATCATAGAGTTGGAAGGGACCTCAGGAGGTCATCTAGTCCAACCCCCTGCTCAAAGCAGAACTAACCTCAGCTAAATCATCCCAGCCAGGTCTTTGTCACACCACAGCTTAAAACCCTCTAAAGATGGAGATTCCACCACCTCCCTAGGTAACCCATTCCAGTGCTTCATCACCCTCCTAGTGAAAAACTTTTTCCTAATATCCAACCTAGACCTTTCCCACTGCAACTTGAGACCATTGCTCCTTGTTCTGTCATCTACTAGCATTGAGAACAGCCTAGCTCCATCCTCCCCAGGTAGTTGAAGGCTGCTATCAAATCTCCCCCCATTCTTCTCTTCTGCAGACTAACCAAGCCCAGTTCCCTCAGCCTCTCCTCATAAGTCCTTTGCTCCAGCTGCCTAATCATTTTTGTTGCCCTCCGCTGGACTCTCTCCAACTTGTCCACATCCTTTTTGTAGTGGGGGACCCAAAACTGGACACAATACTCCAAATATGGCCTCACCCATGCTGAATAGAGGGGAATAATCACTTCCCTCGATCTGCTGGCAACGCTCCTACTAATGCAGCCCAATATGCCATTAGCCTTCTTGGCAACCAGGGCACACTGCTGATTCATATCCAGCGTCTTATCCACTGTAACCCCCAGGTCCTTTTCTGCAGAACTGCTGCTTAGCCACTCGGCCCCCAGTCTGTAGCTGTGCATGGGATTCTTCCATCCTAAGTGCAGGACTCTGCACTTGTCCTTGTTGAACCTCGTCAGATTTCTTTTGGCCCAATCCTCCAATTTTGACAAAGGGGTAATAGAAATCCATCAATTTGGGGTACACTATCCCATTTATATCTATCCCTCCCACCCACAACCTTTCCCTGTCCCTCTTCATGGACCCAACTCACGTGCAAGTACTGCACCAAGAAATAGATCATCTCATGCAAATAGGTGTAATAGAACATGTACCTCCACAACACAGAGGGGGAAAGGGTTTTATTCCCCTTACTTCGTAGTACAGAAAAAGAACGGAGGATAGAGACCCATTCTAGACCTACGAAATCTAAACAAATTCGTGAGGCGACAAAAGTTCAAGATGGCCACACTATCTACCATAATACCAGCACTGCAACAAGGGGACTGGTTCTCAGCCCTCGATCTCCAAGATGCTTATATTCATATTACAACCCATCCCGCTCACAGATGCTTCCTAAGATTCATTGTGTCCGGCTACGACTACCAATACAAGGTGCTGCCATTTGTCCTTTCCACAGCACCGAGGTTTTCTCCAAAGTGTTCGCAGTTGTCACGGCACATCTAAGGAGACAGGAAATTACAATTTTCCCATATCTAGATGACTGTTTAATAAAAGCAACCAGTAAAACCCTAGCAAGACAAACCACTGTCCAAACTATAACACTATTCTGACTACTAGGACTCAAGATAAACAACAAAAAGTCAACTTTGAACCCAACACAACAACTGGAGTTCATAGGAGCAGATATGAATGCAGTAACAGCCAGGGCATCATTACCGAGACCTAGATACAAAGCTGTCACAGACCTAATATTAGCAAAGGTCAGCCCAACAATAACTGCGTGAGTCGCTCTACAACTTCTGGGACATATGGCAGCCACGACGTTTGTGATCCAACATGCCAGATTGCAAATGCAAGCTCTCCAGGCATGGCTCACTTCGCTCTACAGACCAAACAGGCACAGATTCAACAAACTTTCACAGTGCCGAAAAAATCAAAGATTCCCTATTGTGATGGACCCATGAAAACAACATGATGTCCGGAATTCAGTTTTCACAACCTCAATCATCACTTATGATTACGACAGATGCGTCTCTCCTAAGCTGGGGAACACATTTGCACAATCATACAATACAAGGCAGGTGGTCAAAACCCGAAACCAGCCTACGCATAAATGTGTTAGAATTTAGGGTAGTCCGCAATGCATGTCGGCATTTTCTACCGTTACTAAGAAATAAATCAATAAGAATGATGACAGACAATATAGCATGCATGTTTTATATCAGTTGCCAAGGGGGAGCCAGGCCCCGTTCACTATGCAGCGAATCAATAAGGCTATGGAATTGGTGCAAGCAGCACGACACCAAATATACCTGGAAAATAGAATATTACTGCGGACAGCATCAGCAGACACTTTGCACAGAATCACGAGTGGCAGATGAACAGCAAAGTCCTACACATCTTTTGCCACTGGGGTCATCCAATGATCGACCTATTTGCCACAAAACAAACTCGCAAGCGTCACCTATTCTGCTTGAGAGCAGGACTGGGAGCAGGCTCAATAGGCGATGTATTCCTGCTCAACCAGACCCAAGGGTTACTGTACGCTCCCTATGATGCCCAAAACCATCCACAAGATCAAGCTCAACAAAGCGACAGTCATGATAAAACAACAAGAGTCCTGTAGCACCTTAAAGACTAACGAATTCCTGCGGGCATAAGCTTTCGTGGGCGACAACCCACTTCCAGAAGGCACACCAACGTTGCCGCAAGACAGGAGCTGCGCATGTGCGACCCGGACAAGTACTGCTAAAAGATCTTCGATCAAGGACGTGGGACGCGACAACAACTGAAGTGGTGCACCCAACGGGACACGCATCTCAAAGAACATCAGTAACTGCACCAGGTGAGTAACCATTTCTTACTCAAACACTTTGCCAGAACCACACCCGAAGGCTGGAGTTTACAGTGCAGATCTCTCAGGGGACACATACTTTGCAACGCCTTTGTGCTCTTTTATACTTGACCCTGTAAAGCGCGGGAGAGTACGGATCATGCAAAACAATGAACATCTGAAACCACAAATGTCCCTCGCTTTCTAGCTCACCCTTCTCTTGTGATCCCTTAGGGAGCCACGTGTGTCCTGGAAGGCAGTTAGGCAGGGTGTCCCTTCCTCAGGCAGGATGTTCGCTGCTAGCTGGGCTTTTTCCGTCATGGAGCCCCTTTCCAGCTTCTGGGATCTTGCTCTCTCCTGGCCTGTGCTTCCTCTTCCTGTCTCGCCTTTGTTCCTATGTTTCTCTTAATTCTTAAACCCCTCCTGTTTTGCTCACCTGGCCTCTCTCGTTCTCCTCTTGATAACTTTCCACTGGTCCTACCTTTCCCCCTCCCTTCAGAGGGAATCTCCTAAGGATGCAGCTGCTTTTTTGCATAACCATTGTGAGGTTTAATTACTGTCATTAATCTTAAGTATTTTGCTTTGTATCCTCTGGGACTATCTGTTACAGGCCTTGTCAGCAATGGTGGACCCACATATGTATAGGCACTTATAATACAGCAGTCTTTCATCTCACAGCTTCACAGTGCCAATCGGAATTAATAAACTGTTCAGATATAGCCCTGATTCATCACTCACCCCCGTTCAGTCAGTGACACTGGGCATGACCAGGAAGAACGCCAGGGCCAAGTGGAGGAAAGTGCTGTCGGCAGTAACTGGTGTTTAGCTGGGTGCAGGGTGCTCCAGCAGCGTGCCTGTGCCATCAGCTACAATCCCAGCCTACAAAACTTAGTGTCCTTGGGAATTGGGGAGGTAGGTAGTTTTGCTATTCCCGTTTTACAAATGGAGGAACTGACAGAGTAAGTGAGTCATACAAGATCAGAGAGTGAGTCAGCAGAGCCAGCAAAATTGCAGCCACGCAGTTCCCAAACTAAAACGTAGATGGCAGGAGTCGGTGGGTGAAATTCTCTGGCCCATGTTATGCAGAAGGTCAGACTAATTCATCATAAATCATTCTGGCCTAAAAATCTATTAATCTTCTGCTCTGACCATTAGCCCATGCAGCTGTAAACCCTGGGGTAGAAATGTTTGTCATTAGCGTTCTGTCGTAAGGGTAACCAGCTATCAGAAGTATATTATTGAGAGGCATTGTTTATCAAACAGTTGCATGGGTGTAATGACCCGGGTTACACAGAATTCTTATTAATGAGTAATGTTTCAATTTAAAGCAATCTATTGCTATGGCTTTATCCTTTGTTTTTAAACTTGCGTCATATCTAGGAGATGGGAGAGAGAGATTCTGAATTATAATATTCTAAGACCTTTATTTCTGACAAAAATGCATTGCAAACCGCTTTAGGTAAATAAAGCCACCTTCCCATTCCAGGTGCCATACGTGTGCAGTGTCTCCTTGGAAGCAATAGTGCATTAAACAGCTAGGTGCAAAAAATAAAATTCCTCTTGTGTAATTTTTGAAGATCTGCCCTATCAGCTGGTGGTAATCGGATACTGGAGTTGATTTGTGCCATACCCGCTCTCAATAGCTGTCCTGTCCAAGTTGCATCTTTTCTCGTCAGTAGCTAACGTTCTAGCATGGTTCTGTGGGAGTCCAGAGCTGCTGCAGGTGCTATGTTTTGGATGAGATATAAAACAGGTCCTGGTCACACATGCTCATAGCACATTTTGTAAGACTAGTAACATTAGCCTGTGTCCTTGTCAAACTCCAGTTTGGATAATCCCATTTCTGCCAGCCTACATTCCTCCCACAAGTTTCCTTTTAGTATGGTATTCACTGCTTGTTGTAAACCAGTCTTCCAAACTTGTCATGCAGATATCCAGCCCACGCACAAAATCTGCTAATGATATTTTACTCACCCATCCAAAAAAAGTTCTAGTTTAGGGTGGATGGGTGAATTGAATTTTGCAAGGCTGCCCTTAAACTGTGCTGCTGTGCATGTTAAACAGCTGCTTCATTTCAACCTAGAGGTGGCAGCATTTCACTGGTGGGCAAAGTGCTCCTTCGTTACAAGTAGGTACATTGGTTTTTGTTGAGTGCTTTGGGATCTCTTTGGATTAAAGGCACTGTATCAAATTAAGGTCATAAAGTGGCTGGGATTTTGAAGAGTCAATGTAACAGTGGTCTTTTTCCACTGGTAAATTTTACAACCAAGAGCTGCACTGTAAATGAGTCATATATTTTAGATGGACTTTCCTTCTTTAAAAGAAGGAATGCCTGAGATACTTAAAGGTTGTATAGCAGCTTTTGCTGTAGGATTTCTGTTAGCACTTATCTGTACATTGCTTTCATACCCACAGTTTTACATGAGAACAGCATCTCTGTGTAAACAATCAAGGAACAGCAATGTAAATTTGGAACAGGTGCTAATCCTCTGAGAGTCTAAGAACACAGCACATAGCGCAGGAAATAGGAAAGACTCGTTAGAGGGTTTGGGTTATACAGAATACATGTGCTGTATGTCCTTGAGTTAAGAAGAAGATTGAGTGTGGAATGTGATGCATACTTAGACCATTTCATGGTTTTTTATAAAAGGGGTGACGTGATGGTGGGGGAATAACGCACCCTAACCACCCATGAGCACAGGATGCACATAGATCACATGTCAATTAGTTCAAAGGTCAGAGGCCAGATTAATCATCGCAGGTGTGAGTGCCTTTTCCTTGGGACAGTACTCAGCTTATTGTTAGAATGACTTCCGGTCCTTGGGCTTCATCAAGGGTATTGCTGCTTTCCATCCACAGCTGTGCAAAGTTACGGGGAATGAGGCCGCACCATTCCTCGTGCTCAGCTGGTTTATTTGGGAGGTGCTGGGGTTACTGTGGCACTATCCCATGCTTAGGAGAGAGACTTTTGGCTTTGAACATTCCGGGTGTGTCCTGTCGATGTATGGTTTTGACCCCAGGCTGGCATTACGTCACTGTCAGTGGGAGTGCAAGGCTGGTTTGAACCTTAAGCTCTTTGTGGTCATCTCTCTTCATTAGTTTACAGTTCAGACAAGTGTCCCTTTTTTTCTTCAAACAAGGGGAGTTTCCACTGTCAGTGGTAGATTTCCCTGAGGGAGGAAATCCTGGGGGAGAGAGGTTATCAGGAAGGGGGAAAAAGGCTTGGTGCTCCGTTTTCAAAGCAGGGTGAGGGGAAATGCACGCACGAACAAATGCTGTTAGTGCTGCTTAGTTTTGAGTGGCGTGTGAGGAACTGCATGCGCAGACTTTTCTGACTGCTCATGGGGTTTTTGTGCAGACACATCCAAACACAGGATTTTATAGAGCCATCTGCCACTGAGCATTAATTTGACAAATGACATGACTTTTTTCATTCACTGCAAGCTTCTTCTTTTCATGCCTGATCTTCCCCTGACTTCATAGCTTCACCATTGTAGATTTCCCTCCAGTGAGTCCCTCAGACCTCCTCGTTAGGGCTTGATCCTTCAAACACTTACTACCACACAAGGCGCTTACTACTGTGAGCAGCCCCGTTGACTTCAGTGGAAGTACGCAGGGCAGTAAGCACTGTAGGCCTGATCCTGCATCGTTGAATTCAGTGGGAGTTTTGTTGTTTTATTTCAGTGAGCACAGGATCAGTAGCATTTGCTGGACTAAACGCTTACTCAGTAGCTTGGTGTGATTCATAGTAGGTTTTGTGTGTGACATTACTAGCACAGTAAAGAATTCAAACAGTGGACATTATAATCACTGCCCATATCCGCCCAGAGAAACGTCTGGCAACCTTTTTAACAAACAAACCGGCATTAATTCTTTAACGCTTACCCAACTGCAACCAGCTCCTCCAAGCAAATACTGTGTGACTTTGATGATATAATTAAAGACCTACTGCCTTATCTTTTTAGTCCAATAAACCTGGGTGTATCAGTGATCAAGACATGGGTTATTCAGTATTTCTTTCCCTCTCTATCAGCTGGTCCTTGTGACTGACCCTTTTTTCGTACTCTTGTAAAGATTATAACAGGATGTCGTCCTGGCTTTTGATCTTAGTTACCACATGCTTGTTTGAACTGGCGATGGAGTTTGCTGCTCTGTGAATCAATTAGATTTGCCTCTTTTTACTTTCACCTGGAAATAATCTGGGTTTAAACACCAGTAAATTAAAATGAATTTCTTCCTAAGTGGCCTGTTATGATAGAGTACTATTATCAGTCCAGTTTAGTGTGGCTGTCCTCCCCACAGGCTTACAGTGCTTAGACCAGAGCTTCATCTGCTTGACATTTGAAGCTGTGATTATAATATAATCTATGGGTCTGTTCTGTTGCAAATCACTTGGGTGGTCTCTGGAGCCCAGAGACCTCCCTGCGTCAGCCAGCCTAGGGTTCCAGTATTGTCAATTTGTGCCAAACTGTACACTAGCCTGGAGACTTCCCGTCAGTCTGTCTTGTTGACGGAGTAAAAAGTTGATGGAGCTGGGAGCAGAATATCGTTTTGCTTCTGGCTGTACAGCATGTCGGGCTGTAATTTTGTAATCATGATACTTGGACTTAAATATATCTGTGTCAAAATGTTGCACATACCCGGGGCAGGTAAGTACTATTGTCTGCATCTCGCAGGTGGGGAAACGGACACCCGGAGGCTGTTACTGACCCTGGCCACACATGAAACTAGTGACAAAGCCAGTACTAACTGAGGACTTCCTGCTTTCCACTCTTCTGTTTGACCCATGGAACCGGGTCGGCTGCCTCCTGAGCACCCTCTCGTGGCCAGAGGTCACTCTGCAGCACCCTGCCTCTGTTTCCCTCTCTTCAGGGCCTCTTAAGAATGGCCCATAGGCTTCTCTCTGGGTTAAAACTACACCTGCCTAGGGCTAGTTTCATAACAGAACCAGTTCAAACCATCCTCAGGGTCCCAATTTAGAGTCCATCCCCACAACACAAACTCAAACTCGGCTCCTGCATCGTCTTCAACAGCCAGAGATGCTCTTCTTCCCTGTCTCTTCTCACAACCCACCCTCCCAGCTCTGGAATCTAGGCCCAAACCCAGTCTGGGTTCCCCCCGGAGCCTCCTGCTCGCCAGGCTCTGGCCTCCAAACTCCCCTGATGTCAGCGTGTTCCCTGCAGAAGCCTTTTTCTTGCTGCTGTTTCTTGAGCTTCCCTCCTTTTCCTTGCAGCTTCCCGCTGCTTTTTTTAGGGAAATCACCTGATGTCTCCCGGATGTGGCTCCATAATAATGAGGGTGACTGGCCCTAGCCTTCCAACCCTTAGGGCAAAACCCCCTGATAGTATTACTAGACCGTATGTAACCCATGCAGCTTCCACTCTTCATCTTTGTACTTCAGGAGGGTTGCCATGCCATGTGCATTCAGGAAGGGAAAACCCTGACGCTTGGAATTGTCTCACTTTGTTTTCCTTTCTTTCTCCCTGCTTTGTTTTCTTTCCTTCTGTTGCTCAGCTAGCTGTCTTTTCCCTCTTCTTTTCTCACTCATCGGTTGCCTCCTTCCGACACTTCTCTTGTTTTTTCTCTTTTCTGCTTGCTCCATTTTCTTCTTCTGTCACCTTTATGTTTTCTCTGGGGGGGAAAAATGGTCTTGGCTTTTTAAAACCTTGTTGTAGTGATAGAGGCCATCAGAATTCTCCATCATACATAGAAATGAGGAAACCTTTCCCAGGATGCTGGGCAGGAGGGAGCCCTTTGGCTTCCGAATGCAAGACCTCAAAACTCTTTTAAAGCTAGTGGATTCCTTGGCCTCTTTGCATTGAGAACATTGCTATTAGGGCTTCCTTACACAGCTACAACTGGACCATTGATAAGATCAGGACTGGAGATTACTAGGTGAGCCCATGATTTTGTTAGTGAGGTGTCCCCTTCAAGTTCATGTATCAGTTAGATTAGAGTAACACAATGGTTCTCATCTTGTGGTCCGTGGACCGCTGAGGGTCCGCAGACTATATCTAAGATTCTATTTTCGAGTGATTGCTCATATCCATTCCAATATAGGTGAGTGCGTGCCCCGTGCACTGGTTCCCAGAACCTTTTTTGCCCCTAGCAAGTCCTGTAGGGTCGGCTCAGGTGCCCCCTGGAGTACCACACTCATGCTGCGATACATAGGGTGCAGCCGACCCTGCGGGCCCTCAGTTCCTTCTTTCCACCCATTGACGGTAGCTGGAACGTCTGCCCCTTGCTCTTCAGGAAGTAGCAATCCCCTTTTTTCTTGTAGTTGTTAAAGTTGTTGTTAGTTAAGTATAGTAATTAGTGAAAGTAGTTAGCATGGAGATAAGATAGTTGCCCTTTGGGGCTTAGGGTTGAGCCATGCCCGGCTCAACCGGTTTTAAGGCCTGTGCCATCTGTAGCAAGGCCTTTCCGGTCAGCGATCCCCACGACCGCTGCCTCCATTGCCTCGGGGAGCGGCATCGTAAGGACAAGTGCCCAAAGGTGTCCACACCTCCATTTGACATTTTTAAGGGGTCTGCAAATGAAAAAAGGCTGGGAACCATTGGTGTAACATATTTTAAAGTGTTACACTATTATTGTAAGATCTTTCCTTTACAAATAGGTTGTTAAGACAGTGTATCTTTAGTCCATAATAAATTTAGCTTGAGCTGAATGATGCATTTGAGCAATGCACCTAAATTAAACTAGAATTGGCCCACTTATATGCCTTGACGGTACATAAAAATGGTCAGACTAATAGTCCATCTAGCCCAGGATCCTGTCTTCTGACAGTGGCCAATGCCAGGTGCTTCAGAGGGAATGAACAGAATAGGTAATCACCAAGTGACCCATCCCGTCGGCCATTCCCAGCCTCTGGCAAACAGCAATCCCTGGCAATCCTGCCTAATAGCCATTGATGGGCCGATCCTCCATGAACTTATCTAGTTATTTTTGAATCCCGTTATAGTCTTGACCTTCACAACATCCTCTGGCAAGGAGTTCCACAGGTTGACTGCGTTGTGTGAAGAAATACTTCCTTTTGTTTGTTTTAAACCTGCTGCCTATTAATTTCATTTAGTGAACCCTAGTTCTTGTGTTATGAGAAGGAGTAAATAACACTTCCTTATTTACTTTCTCCACACCAGTCATGATTTTATAGACCTCTATCATATCCCCCCTTAGTCATCTCTTTTCCAAGATGAAAAGTCCCAGTCTTATTAATCTCTTCTCATATGGAAGCTTTTCCTTACCCCTGATCATTTTAGTTGCCCTTTTCTATATCTTTTCCAATTCCCATATATCTTTTTTGAGATGTGGCAATTAGATCTGCCCACAGTATTCAAGATGTGGGTGTACCATGGATTTATAAAAAGGCAATACGATATTTTGTCGTCTTATCTATCCCTTTCCTAATGATTTCCAGTATTCTGTTATCTTTTTTGACTGCTGCTTCCCAGTGAGTGGATGTTTTCTGAGAACTATCCACAATGACTTGAAGATCTTTCTTGACTGGTAACAGCTAATTTAGACCCCATCATTTTATATGTCTAGTTGGGATTATGTTTTCCAATGTGCATTACTTTGCATTTATCAACATTGAATTTCATCTGCCATTTTGTTGCCCAGTATCCCAATTTTGTGAGATCCCTTTGTAACTCTTCGAAGTCTGCTTTGGAATTCACTATCTTGAGTAGTTTTGTATCATCTGCAAATTGTCCTCACTGTTTACCCTTTTTTCCAGATCATTTATGAATATGTTGAACGGCACTGGTCAGAGTACAGACCCCTAGGGGACGCCACTGTTTACCTCTCTCCATTCTGAAAACTGGCCATTTATTTCTACTCTTTGTTTCCTATCTTTTAACCAGTTACTGATCCAGGAGAGGACCATCCCTCTTATCCCGTGGCCACTTACTTTTCTTAAGAGGCTTTGGTGAGGGACCTTGTCAAAGCCTTTCTGAAAATCTAAGTACACTATATCCACTGGATCACTTTTGTCGACATGCTTGTTGACCTCCTCAAAGAATTCTAGTAGATTGGTGAAGCATGATTTCCCTTTACAAAAACCATGTTGACTCTTCCCCAACAAATCATATTCATTTATAGGTCTGGTAATTCTGTTCTTTACTATAGTTTCAACCAATCTGCCTGGTACTGAAGTTAGGCTTACTGGCCTGTAATTGCTGGGATCACTTCTGGAACCTTTTTAAAAATTGTCATTGTGATCCATGGTCTGTTATTTCATCAGGGTGAAAACGGAACAAGGGTGTGGGAGGGTATACACTGGTAGGATGTGTTGGTTCAAACTTCATAATTGAATTCAGACATCAAAGGGGAAAGAGCTAAAAGTAAAGGCAGGTTCAGGTGTGGTTGGGAGTTTCTCTCCTTAATAACCCTGCTTGGTTTATGAGTCCAGTTAAAAATATCTCCCGCAACTTGATAGTGTTTTATTGTTACTGACTAGCCTTTGGCAGTCCCCCTTTTTTGCTCTGGGAAGTAGGAAAGATGATCAGACATCCATCTCCTTGTGCCAGAACATTTTTGAATGAGAGTAGTTTTGGATGGAGCGGAAAACAAAATTAATGTAAAATGTCAGAATCCTTTGGTGTAAGTTGCAGTACACGGCTTCACACCCTCTTTGAAGAGGAGGAGGATGTGCAGGGAGAAAGATTAAATGGGCCTCACTGCTGTAGAACAGTGGTTTTCAACTTGTAGTCTGCAGACCCCGGGAGGTCTACAGACTGTCTAAGATTTCGGAAGGGGTCTGCACCTTCATTTGAGAGTTTTTAGAGGTCCTCAAATGAAAAAAGGTTGAAAACCACTGCCCTAGAGGATGTGAACTGTCCTTTGTTCTTAACACAGGTTTGAATCGATAGAGAATACTGAGAGTTACTGAAAATACCAACGCTGCTACCGGTTATAGGTAGGACCTCAGCATTCACAGCTGCTTGGCTAGGTCCAGTTATGAGAGAGCGTTTGAATGGCCTTTTTGGTGCTACTGCATCAGATAACCAAGTGCTCTCTACTTGGGCTGTAACCTAGTCTGATGTTCCAGTAGGAAAGGTGAGCAGCCCCCTTCTCTCAAAGGCCCCCCCACAAGGTGCTGCTGGAAGAATCACAATAGTGTTCTTGCCTCCTTGAAGTGAGTTGTGTTCATTAGCAGAGCGTTCACGGCCACCCGTTAACGGGGGCCAGAGCTGTAATGTCCACAGGTTAGTCTTTAAATGTTGTACCCTGACATTACCTACTCTAATGTGTAGCACGCTGGGCCCATCGTTACCTTGGCTTTCTGCCCAGCAACGTGCAATCTCAGCTTACAAAGGAAATGTAGCAGGAGTAATGACTCGTTGGGGGAGGCGTTTTCCTGTGTTGTAGATCAGTGCAAAGCCGACAGGTGCAAGTTTATAGACAAATTCCAGTGATGGCAGCCATCACTGTTCACCTCTTCGTTAAGCCTGCAGTAGGTGGGCAGGCATACATTTGCCCCTTGTAAACTTTTACCATCCATTGGCTTCACAACAAGGCAGAGCTCTTAAAAATGGCTGTGCAATGTTGTGGGATGAGTCCTTTTCTTTTTGCTTTGTTCTTATGTTTTCTTTTTCCTTCCAGGCATCCTCGAATGCACATCAGGACAGGGCTGGTAGATGCCCATCTATACTGCCTGAAGAAGTACGTGGTGGACTTTCTTGTAGAAAATAGGTAAGGAATGGGGCAGAGGGAGGTGGGGAACGCCGGAGACTTAATGTGATCCGCAGCTGTCTATCTGCAGAGTTCTGTTAAACAAGTACCAGCAGCATCTTGCATCTGTTTTGACAATCAGACAACTCGTCCAAACACTTAGCGGTGTTTTACAAATCTGATTTCTAACTTGAGTCTTTGTCTTCAATCCTGCAACCACAAAATTCAAAAGCAGACACATTTGCCTCAGTTCTGATAATCTCACCATGTCCCTTGCTTCTACGACACAGCTGTAATTCCTGGGCTATTCATTTCTTCTAGGGTTTCCTCACTGAGTAGAGATGTGAATACATTTCATGCCTATTTCTTTTTCTCCAGTAGATGCTTTGTTTTGACCCTCAGTAATCACCTTTTCTCTCCCCCTCCCCACCCATTAACCCTGCAGGCGGGCTATCTCTGTAGCATCCTATGTTCTTAGTTTGTGGTGTTCCCATGTGGAAACTCTGAGACCACCCACCAAGGGTAAGAAAAACATCCATTTATGGAAGAGGAGAGTGATCCTGGCTGTAACATTTCATGAAACAGAAAGAAAAAAAAAATCAACGTGTTTACCTTAAAACAAGCACGGCTAGTAGTTCAGCCTGGGACAACTTTCACTTCCTAGATCTTCTGTGGCGTCTGTCGTGCCACTACAGATGCTGAATGTCCACTGAGTTCTCAAGTCTATTTTCCCCCTTTGAAGTGAGAGAGAGGCTAAAGGTCGTGACTAGAAGTTGAATTCATAGCCATATTTCTTAGCGAGAAACTGACAGGAGAGAGAACGTTGAGGAAGGAAGGAATTTCTAGTTGCCTTGATCACAAAGGAAGGCACAAATACAAGTTCTCATGATGCGTGCCCTCTCTTAGGTATTTGGTTGAGAGTTCCACATGTGGAAAGCTTGCTGGAGCAGGGCTGCGTGTGTGCGCCTTTTAAATGGAAAATCAGCAACAAATCCCTAGTGGACTTTCTCACCGCTGCTGAGTGTAGGCCTCCTCTATTGCTGTGTCTGGCACTTGAGGTCATTTGTATCAATCAGTTGAATTAATCGTAGGCATGGAAACAAATCTGCAAGATGGGAATTTGAGAGGCCACAGGTAGTGTGTGCGTGGAGCAGCCGACACTCCCAGGGCTCTGTTACGGTTAATTTTAGAAGGCAGATGACATTTGTGAAGTTGTGCTCAGGGGTCACACAGCAGCAGAGTGAAACATTGTTTCCATCTTTCTTTCCTAAGTGAACATATAGGGCCAAGTTTTCAGAAAGGCCTCGCTCCATTTAATTTTACAGGTGCAAATGATAATGTTCGATGTCTCCTGCGTTTCACTGCCTCATTCCCTACATTGTGCACTCCTTGTCTGTCTCTTGTCTTAAACATAGATTTTAAACTCTTTTGAGCAGGGGCCATCTCTGTTTTACGTTTGCACAGTGCCTCCCATAACTGGGTCCTGATCCCTGTGTGCTACTGCAGTACAAATACAAATTTCAGAGGTGCAGACATCAGCTTTTTTTTATTTACATCCACAAAATGCCTGTGCAAAATTAGGTACAGTTTTTGAAAATTTGGCTCGTAATATTATTAAGGCTTTATGCTACTTCCATTGAAGCCCGTTGGAGTTGACTTCAGCAAGAGCAGGATTGTGTCTTCTCTTTTGAAAATCCCAATGGCATCAATTTCTGTTCTCCACACCTATAACTGCTGCCTGTCCTCTTTAAAACAGCTCTTCATTTGTGCAGTTATCATCAGTTGTCTTTTATCTGTATGCTGAACATCCCCACGTCTCTTAAATTAGGTCCTATTTTCTAAGCCCTTTCAATTATAATTTTCTACTTTGGCTTCATGTATCCTACTGTTTAGTTAACATTTTCAAGGCTTGATAACAAAACTCAGTTTACCAACCACAGGTGGCTGCTAGTTTATCTTTATTCAGCTATATGTTTATTATTCAACCAATAACCAACTGTGAGAGAGCCAATCACAGTACAGTATTGCCATGCTTGGAAAATGGGATTCCTGCCACAGTGAATAATCCAGGTTTTCAGGCTTCCGGCACTGGTGGGCATTCTCAGCTTGTTTTTCTTTTCTGGGGGAAGGGAAGGACAGTGCATACCCAGGGATCCTCCCATGCTTCATAGCAGTATTCCAGGACTTTTGAAAGATCCTGTGGAATATTTTTGCCTCAAAAGTACTGACGTCTACATAATTGTTTCTTTTAAATACTTTGTTTTTCAGTCCAGAGAAAACTTTCATTAAGCTTTTGCTTCTCTGCAATTCCACACTGGGGCTGGAGAAGCTCAGATGCCTTGTTTAATTTTGAGTGTGGTTAAAACTAACAGCAGGGCCTGAAGTGAACAGTGAAGCTGTTGTACTGTGCCAGGAAGCACTGACACAGTGTACTTCCTTGGTATTACAATATTTACATTGTGTTAATATTTGAACCTGGGGATGTGATGGTAGGAATAACTTGTCTTTTTTCATTGTGGCAATATCAGTGTGGGATCTGCATTTTGTTTTCATTTTATTTTAACAAACAAATGCAGAAAACACCTTGCGTAACAGTCAAAACCCAGGGTTAACTGTGCTTCAGCACGTTGCAGTGGAGGATTATGATTAGAGCCCTGCAAATTTGTGGATATCTGCTTTATATCCGCGGATCATTTTTGCAAATTGTGAATTGGATGTGGATTCAAATTTTGTATCTGCACAGGGCTCTGATTTTGATTACTGGCAGGTTGAGGGATTGCATGGGGAGCAGTTGTGGTGGTGAGCACAGATTGCCTGTCATTCCAGATAGCGTAAAGGCCAGGTCTACACACACAATAGCACCAGTTTAATTAAAGATGTGAGTTTTAAACTGATTTAATTAACGTAACTTTGTGTGGAGAGGCACGTAAATCAATTTGAGTGTCTAAAGTTGGGTCACTTTAAATCAGTTTGTAATTGATTTAAAATAATCCGATATAATATGCTCTTAAATCGATTTAACTGTATCCCTATGAGGGGAGTTGCACTAATTTAACTGAACTGGTGTACACACTAAATGTAGGCAAGTGTCACGTTGCTGAGCATCCACTATAAAGGGGGGAAAACATCCTTTAACAAAAGCTTCAGACTTTGCAATTGGTCAAAGTACGATTGTTGTTTTGGATATGAGAGGGTCAGACCCCAGAGAAGCCATCCTGCAGTGCAAGAAGAGAAGAGCTGGTCCTGTGCTTCAGGAACAAGATAGGGAATCTACCACAGGCTTCTTCCTTCGTGACCATGGGCAAGTCATTTCACTTCTCTGTGCTCCAGTTTCCTCCTCTGCAGAGGGCTGCTGGGAGACTAAATTAATCAGTGTTTGTAAAGTGCTTTGGATTACCTACTTGAAGATGCTATGGGAGGATAGACTGTTATTAACCAGTCCATGTTATTAACCAGTCCATAACTCAGCCCACAGAGCTTCAGGCTAGATCAATGTGAATGTGTAACTGATGCTCCTGCTAGAAGTTCTGTTACGTTATAGCTCAGTCTGTTGGCAAAGCAAACAAGCGCTAGAGCTTCCAAAAAGCAATGCCTCCTAGAGCGTCTGAATGACAGGCGGTGAAAACTGCCGGTTTTGTGTCTGTTGCGTGCACATCGAGTACTGCAATACTTGTGCCCATGCAGAATCAGGATGTGTCACACCCTTACTATTGAAACCTGGGAGAGCTTTCTCAGAGTTTATTTCTTCATGCAAGGGAAACGATTTTTTTCACACAGAAAGAATGTATTTTTGGCGATTAAAATGATACCCGCGCCCCCATCTCTCAAACACTGTCCCATTCTGAATCCCAGCTGAACAGGTCTATGCGCATGTAACAGCCCCACCCTGCACAGAACACACACGTTACACTAATATGGTCCAAACTTACTGTTTCCCTGCGGGTGACATATAATGGAAACTTAAACAAGAAACAAGCTTGGTCTAAACTTTCTCCTGAGCTTGGCTGTTCCTAGGGATTTTCCCTACATGGCCCTTTGTTCCCTCTCCTAGTTGCCTCTGCCTCCGAGAGATTGGAGCTAATGGGACCCACTTGGTATTGGTGCCATGGTGATAGCTATGGCTAGCCGTACATCTCTGTGCAAGATCCCTAGAACCCGTTATCAGCATGACTCAGTAGAAGATCTAGCTTATCTATGCAGGGTCCTAAACATGGCACCTGTGAGAAGGTTTTTCCTTTTAAAATAGCCTCCTTTACCAGGATAAAGATAACTTGAGGGCTGATTGTTAGTGGTAGGAGCCCCTCTGAGTGGTGAGGGAGAAATGGAGCAGTGCTGACTGTGTGTTAATTACAGGAGCCATCCTGCCAGCATGGGGCTGGATGGCACAGGGTGAACACCTGCACCTCCTGGTGAAATGCACAGTATTGCTTCTCTTAAAAGGATCAGCACGCAGCCCAGGCCAGGAAGCTGTAGACAGCAGTAGAGACTGTAGCTAGCTGCGGGAAGGGTCACACCCACAGTTGGTGGGCCTCACGCCCTTGGGACTCTGCAGGCCTGGCCAGCACAGTAGCCAGTCCCCTTTTCTGCCACTCTCTCTCGCGCTAGGTTGGACTCCTGCCTTGCTGCTGTTTCCAGGGAAAATAGAAAAAGAGTCTTTATTGCTTTTCCCTTGTGTAGCAGAGGGAGGATCTGAACCTGTGCTCCTTGAATCGTGCATGCTGTATAGGCAGGTGTTCATAGGAATGCAGGACGTGCTCAAAGTTTGTTTGCTTCTAATCCCCAGGAAACTTCTAATGGAAAAACTGTGTCCTACGTGAAATAACGTAGTAGATTTTCACTTGTTCCTTTTCCAAAACATTTCCAAAGCTCTACCCTGGTAGAATTTCTGTTTGAAAGAAAAATACAGCAACTTTTTTGCTTTGCAGAGCTTATCACTGACACCCCAAATCTCCTTTTGTGAGTCTCTGCTGGAAAAGCGAAGAGCAGGTGTGTTTGGGTGTGACAGGTATGGATTTGCATGCAGCTATATGCAATGTGTGCTTATAATATCCATACTGTCTTGCCCACAGTCAGTTACAGGCACAAAGGATAGCATTTATGATAGATGTCTAACTACTTGATTGTCCCACAAATGAGGCCTAGTCATCTGAATGCTGTCATTTTCACCCACAATTGATGGCGGGCAGAAAATTAGAGGCTAGGTTGAGGCCTCTCTAAAAAAAAATATGGCCCTGCTTATAATTTCCCCCCAAAATCATTTTACTGTATATATAATATATGAAAAAATGTGGTTCCTTGCTAAGATCTCTTTTGTCAAACTTCATCCTGCTGCACATTTTCTCAGAGACGTTATAACCCCATAAAAACACATGGTCTTCTTTGAGTCCGGGTCCGTGTGGATTCCACTGGAGCGCATGCACCACCATGCATGCAAGCACGGCATCTTTTGTCTCCCAGAGTCTGTCTGGGCCGCACACATGCCCTGAGTCACCTCATACTCCCATAAGAGAGCTCAAAGAGCAGAGCGGCCCTGGGCCCTTTAGTTCCCGCTTACCACTCACAGCAATGACACGGAGCATGGACTGTATCTGACCTGGTTTTGACTTCAAACCTTACTTCTGTAAAGAAGCTTCTTCATTGATACCTTTTTATCACTTTATTTTAATTTTCTTTTTTCTTTGTGTGCCCTCCCCCCTGAAAAAGAGAGAGAAAGCAGTTAGAACAAATGGGAGATCTCCCTGTACAGTCGGGTGAGATACTTCGTGCCAATGGCTAGCTATGGTGAACTCCAAACCCTCAGGGTTTAAACCCTGTACTCACCGTAGAAGAAGCCAGCAGCTGCCTGTTCTGTCTCAGGGAAGCATATGTCCCCAGCAAGTCTGTTAACTGCTGCTCCTTTTTGTCTTGCGTGCGGAAGTCCTGAGATGTGACTCAAGCTACGCCTCTTGGAGCAGCATGTGAGGGTAGCATCAGCTTCAGGATCTTAGGTGTCCTCCAGGCAGGAACTTGGGATACCATCTTCAGCAAGCACCTTAGCTGCTGGGCACCAGACTCTCGCTTCCAGCAAGGAAACGAAGGTGCCAGAATCCCCGACACCAGCATCCCTGACACTGACTATGTTAACCTCTGCCCCAAGGCATCGGTACCACCACAGTGTAGAGACCGGCTCTGTCCCCTGAACGGGAAAGGTACCTCTGCGCCAGGCATAAACACAGCTCTAAATGAGCAATGCATCCACCCCACAGAGAGGACTCCAGGTCGAGGTAGAAGCCCTCAGCGTTGACAAAGGAGATCACCAAAACACCACATGAGAAATTGAGGCTGAGAGAGTCTGGCCCTATTATACCAACTTCCATGCTGGTGCCAGAACATTTCACAGCACCGAGATATGCTTTCAAGCCTCCCTCGCTGCTCCTCTTCGCCCTGGAACAGTCATCAGAACCAGCCCCACCACTATGGGCGGTGGAACCACACCCTTTGGTGCTGCTGTTACCAGAGAGCTACTTCTCTTCCCTATCGCTGGGACACTCCTTTTCTCCTGTCTCAAGTAGAGAGCCATCCCCTGAAAAACTAGGTCGATACCAGCAAGGGTACCTCGATATGTGGTACCATGTCCCGATGCAGGGCTGGCAATGGATGGGCCATCGTTGGTTGGGCCAGTACCAATATAACCTACCACCATGGTCATACTGGCTCTACTGGGGCACAGCCTCTCATAGGTCTCAGAGCATGGCCCTTTCCCATGTCTCGCAAAGAGGAGGTGCTTCTGATCACCAGCATCTCTGGGAGAGTGCCTTCACTAGAACCAGAGGGAGCTCCCCGAGGAAGTAATAGAAATAGTGAGGAATGCTCCACCTGATGATGGCTGTTGATGATTTCATGACATTTTACGAGCTGATACTGAGGATAGTGGAGACATTGGACATCAGAATAATGATGATCTAAGAAAAACACCCTCAAGTTATTTGATATCCTCAGCTCCTGGTGCGCACAAAAATTGCCTTCAATCAGCAAGGCATCCTAGACCTGGCGAAAGGTCTGTGGCACACTCTGGCCTCACTTCCCCAGCCTCAAAGCAGATTAAGAGCAGTATCAGGTTCCACTCAAAGGCTTTGAGCTTTTCTACGCCAACCCAATACCAGTATTGCTTGTCATCTTTGCTGTCCAGGAGAGAACCTGATTCAGCAAGGGGACCCCTAAAGACAAGGACCTCAAGAAGCTGGACTTGTTTGGCCTGAAGGCAAACTCCTCGACATTCCTCCAATTTTTCATTACAAACGATCAAGTGCTGTTTGTGAAATGCAGCCTCCTGATGTGGACAGGGCTATCAACTGCCCGCCGGATTGCAGAAAGGAGATGAGGAATACCATCAAAAAGGGTCAAATTGTAGCCAAAATGGCATTATGAGTGACAATGGATGAATCAGGTAATCACCATGTGCCAGGCCTCCTGTCTTCAGGCATCTGGGATACCAGAGCAAGTCCAAGCCAGAACAGGGAACTTACTATTCAAGAGGATAGACCTATTTAGTGTAAGAACAAATGAGGCACTACATTCCCTCAAAGTTTCCATGGGAACCCTCTGATCTCTGGGCACCTACACTGTGTCTCTGTACCACAAGCCTTTCCAGGACCAGCCACGCTAGAGGTAGAGAATGCTGCTGTTCTCTCTCTGTCACCAGCCCAAATATCTACTTAGAAAGTGACGACATGGTTGCTGGAGATGCCCATCCTTTTCCTCCTGGCCTGCACCAGGCTACCAGAGGTAGCAGATATGACGAAATAGCCGGAAGCCACACCAAGATGACTCAGGAGCTGACATTTGGGACTGCTTTGCATCTTTCCACAAGGTGTGGTCAAACACTATAGCTGACAAATGGGAATTGGAAATTGTCACCACAGCTGCACAATTCAGTTTACTTTGCTATCCCCTATTCAGCCCCTCCCCCCAATTCCTCTTCAGGGACCCTTCTCACAAGAGCATTTTACAAACAGAAGCAGCCTGGTTACTTCATCTAGGAGCCACAGAAGAGGTTCCACTGAAGTACAGGGGAAGAGGATGCATTTGGTACAGGTTGGGGAGCCCACTGGAACCACCTGCAAATTCAGCGGACTTTGTCCCCAGAAGAAATGAGACTACATGTAAATGTATTAGGCTGTTGTGCTTGGCATTCCCCTTGGTTCTTCAACACTCAGTAGTCTACATACCGACAGACAAAGCAACTGCGATGCACTACATAAACAAACAAGGGGGTGCACACTCTTCCGCTTTCAAAGGAAGCGATCTTGCTATAGAACTGGTGCTTTCTACACAGCATAACCCCAGTAGCTCTATGGTTCCCTGGAGACAGCAATGACCTGGTGGACTTCCTAAGTAGGCTGCCCATCTCCAACCACATGAGGTCATTGCTGGATCTGATCACTGACTGAGTATTTCTCACTGGTGCAGACCAGTGATAGATCTGCTTGCCACCCAAGACAATGCCACTGAACTTCTGTTCCAGGGGAGGCATGAGCAGCAGATCTTACAAGATGCCTTCCATCTACAATGGAATCGAGGTCTTCTGTACGCCTTCTTGCTGATCCCACTGATTCCCAGCGCAATCACCAAAGCAACGCGAGGCTCATCCTTATGTTCCCCCAGTGGCTGAGACCGTTCTGACTGACAGACCTTTGGCAGATGTCTGTGTGACTGCCAGTCAGGTTCTCAGACTGCCCCAATCTGTGGTCATGAGATCAAGGCCAAGTATTCCAAAATTGCTACATCCAATGGCCTGGATGTTGGCTGGCTGAGCACCATGGAGACGGACTGCTCGTCTCACAGTCAGGAGATCTTAGCCCAGAGCAGGAAATTGTCCAAAAGGAAAGCCTATTCCACTAAGTGGAAAAGGTTCTTAATATGGGTGGCCCAGTGTGACCTGGTGCAGGCCCAGTTACCAAAAGTTCTGGATTATTTCTTGCAGTTAAAACACTCTCTGGACTCTCTTTCGATCAAGGTCCATTTGGTGGCACTATCAGCATAACATCCACCAATAATCACTCTTGATCTTCTCCCAGGGTTCCTTCACAGCCTAATGCATGCTTACCCACTAATCAAGGACCCTGGTCCAACATGGGACCTCAATGCCGTCCTTCATAGGCTTATGGAGTCCCCTTTGAGCTCCTCATGTGCTGCTCTGCCTACCATCTTAACCTCAAAACAGTACTCATGGTTGCTATCACTTCAGCCAGAAGGGTCAGCGAGTTACAAGCGCTCATAGCCGAACCTCTGTGCACCTTGTAGACCTGCTTGTAGACCTGCTCAGTCAATGGGAGAGCACTCTCTGGTCGACTCAATTAGTCCACCTCCCCAAAAGAAGTAAGGCTGTGTCGATGCTGTGTGAACTTAAGGACGTCGATGGGAGAAATGCAAGCTACTCTCCCGTTGACTGCCATTGCCAGTGTAGACCAGCCCTGAGTGCTTCACAGACATTAATGAATTTGTTCTGACAGCACTTGTTTGTCCGTTTTACAGATGAACATACGAATGGCCACACTGTGTCAGACCAATGGTCCGTCTAGCCTGGTATCCTGTTTTCTGACAGTGGCCAATGCCAGATGCTTCAATGGGAATGAACAGAACATACTTGCTATAATGGCCCATGCGTCCCCCAGATTCTGACCCTTCTCTCAGGTCCTCATGTTTTACGTACCTGTGGGCTTTTGTCTCCTGCCCCCGTCAACAGGGGAGTGGCAGGCCACTTTGAAAGACCTGGCCGGGCCACTTTTGGTCCACGGGTCATGAGTTGGGAACCACTGTGCTAGAGCTTCTCAACTAAACCTTTTTTAAAAAGGATGTGTGTGTGTGTTTTATTTAACATGGAAAAACAACACATTTCCCCCCTAATTCCATTCTTGGAAATGACTGAACTATTTTTGCTGAAACTTTCCAAAAACAAATCCGCCTGAGGCAAACACCTGGTATGGTAATTTCAGCTGAAATGGTTAAAGTTTGGCAAAGTTTATATGCAAGTGAAAGCAGCAAGGTCTTCTAATGGAAAGTGTTGGTCAACCTTAACTAAGGGTGGCACCACTTGCCTATAATAAACATATCTGACGATTTAGGCCTGAGTGTTCAGAAAGTAGATACTGTATTGCATTTGCCCATGTGTAATTACTTCACTTGTGCATATGAATATAGCTCAGTTTGTATGCACAATTGTGGTAACTGCATTTGCAAATGCAAGTGGACCTTTAGCCTCAATTTTGTGAAAATCTGCCTCTTAAGCATGTGTATAAAAGAAGGTTACCAGCAAATGCATCTCTTACATATTGGAACATTTTTCCTGTTCCTATGATGCCCTTTCTTTTCAAGATCTGATTGTAATCTTTTGTGTATCTGTGCATATTAAAAACCAGATCTGTGGTTTGAACCTAGTAATCTTGAATTGTTTGAGGCAGGATAATCCACTGCTTTATTTACAGCCACTTGGTCACTGGACAGTTTTGTTTTGTGGCAGGACTCCTGATACTAGCAGGGCAAATTAGAACCATATATTATAGAGAGCGATGGTGTGATTACTCTGAAAGGTCTGACTGCATGATAGCCTCCATTCCCCCGATACAATTAACTTCTCACTCACCACCCTAGCATCTCGCTCACCACTCGCTCCCTGCTGAATACTCTGCCTGCAGGGGCTTGATGGAATAGAGGAGCTGATTTAGCGCTAATGACAAAGATTAATTCTTCTCCTGTTTGCCTCAGCACTCTGGACCTAACAGCCAGGGTTACCAGTAACTCTGTTCCCTGAACTGAGGGTTAATCTCCTTTGCGACAAAACTTGTAATGAAAGTTAAGCTCTACCTGCTTGCTCACTCTCAACGAAGCCAACCGTTGCCTTTTGCGCTGGCGAAATAAATAGGAATAAACCGGGTGAGGTCGCAGAGTTCTGTGACCTCTAAGGCTAGGTCTAACTACCGCTTACGTCGGTATAACTGATGTTGCCCGGGGTGGGAATAAGTCATGTGAGTATACCAACCTAAGCGCCGGTGTGGATAGCACTATGTCGGTGGAAGAAGCACAGCTATCACCTCTTGCGGAAGTGGATTTATTATGCCAGTGGGAGAGCTCTCTCCCGTTGGCATGGAGCGTCTTCACCATATGCACTAGAGAGACACAGCTGCATCGGTCAAGCTGCACTGCTGTAGCGCTTCTAGAGTAGATTAGCCCTAAATTGCTTCATCTGTAAGCTTCTCTCCACTCCACTCCCCTCAGCCTGCCTGCAGAAATCTCCAGATAAACCAGCTGAGAAAGGAGTCTCCAAAGGGGAAGCGACAATCTTCTGGGGTCAGCATTTGAAATCTTGGGACTAAGGAAAAACTGAAATAGGAGTGCTTTGCCCCTGCTTTCTCCTCCCCTGTGGAAAAAACAGGAGGCAGCACAGGGAAGAGATGGATCTTCTAAAATTGGGGTGAGGGTGAATTTGTATGAAGGCTCCCACTTGAATGGCTGTGTGGTAGGTTGTACACAGGCCCCGTGCAGGTTTATGTTAAGGTCCTGCAGACTAAACCAGTGCGTTTTTTCCTTTTCCCCTGTAAATGCCTTTTTATCCTTCAGACTGTCACCTGTGTTTCCTGGCAAGCACTGCTGGCTGGGGGAGGTCTGGTAGAGCTAAACTCCCAGCTTGGTGGTCTTTGTATGGCCTTAAAAACAGAACCTGCTCTGTGAATACCTGTGAGTTCACATGTGTCAGCCGTATGGTTGGAATGTTTTCTTCTTCGCTTTAAATAGGGGTTTTATAATGAATACTTTCCTTGTGATTAAAATGGGTAAATAAACAAACAGCTCCAGCAGGAAGTGTACTGTATGTAGACAGAGCAAATAGATTGTAGCTCTCCAAACAAGCAAAAAAAAATCCTAACCCGCCTTGTGCATTTAATCAATTAGAACATGAAATGTGAGTTCATCTTCTCCATTTTCCTTTCACATCAGACATTGCTCTTTACCAGGCATGACAAGACGTAGAACTTTCCAGATCACCATCTTTCCCCAGTATTGCTTTAGCTTGTTGATGCAAAATTCCTTTACCGAAACTTAAATGGAAAAAACTCAACTGTTCAAACTAGATGTGAGCAAATCATTCTCAACAAATCTGATCTCTGATGAATGCAGCTTCTTTCTGTGTGTAGAATATCCATGACTAGACTCGTTTCTGTTAGTGTGCTTATTTGATGGAGTCGGTTTATTTCTGTGGCTTGACCATAGATCCTTTGTTGTGAGACTTCAATGTGCCATTTGAAATTTGAGCTGTGCTGGTTGGTTATGATTGGTCCAAAGTCACATAGTGTTGTTTTGTTCCCTGACTGGGTGAGCATGCAAGCGCCTCTGTGACAAATACTTGAATGTGAAAATGTTACCATTCTGTTTCTGTAAATACTTATGCGTGTGGTGTTGAAATTTGTTATCCAGGAGCATTTGTGCTAGTACAGTTCAGTGTGCCTGATCCTTAGCCATTAACTTCAGTGGAGGCACGCCAGCTGAGGATCGGGCCCATTGACTCTAACTGCAGAAAGTGAAGTCATAAAGGGCATGAAAATGGCCAACGCGGATTCATTTAAAAATTAAAGCAATTTTGATGAGATTCTTTTTGCATTATTCAGCTACTGGTAGCCTCAGCGATCAGTCCCCAGTCAAATTGAACTTTGTCACCGCATAACCCCTAGCATGTTTTTTGAACCACTCACGTGACTCTGTCAAGCATCTCCTCTAGACAGGCCTCGTGGACAACATTATCCCAAGCTTCCCGGTATCATTGCAATACGTTGTTCTCTTCCACACAGTCCTGCTTTTGTGTAAGACAGGATTTTTGTATGGGAAAGGTCCATTCACTCTTGTTCTTCACTTGAAGACTTCTGTTAGAGAGCAGTTCTGAAAACCTGTTGGCTTTCCTAGGCAAAATCCTTGGTTAACCTGGAGCTATCTGGTGTTCCTGTTGTTTTCTGGGTGGGCAGAGTTAAGGGCGTTTGGGTGACCCCTAGGGATGTGTGTGTGCATACTTTCAAATGATTTGGGCTTTTAGTTAAATTAAAGGAATCTTAATTTCTGTGTTTTATTTCTGAGAGCACTACCTAGTTCTCTTAATGTTTTTTTGGCTGAAGTAGATCTCAGGAAACATGACTACAGCTCTAAGCGAACCCAAACATTGATGGAACTCAAGAACAGTTTTCGCTGTGTCAGACCGTCTCTTCGTCCCTTCTGTAATTTAGTCACGCCACTTTCAGGTTGTGGCGCCTTTGATAATTGCATGTGTGCCTCCCTCTGGCCAGTCATCACCACCAAGAGTCCTGAGATTTTAAAAGAAATTCTGGGGGCTTGAGAAAGTCACTCGTAAACTTGGGTCTAAGGTCAAAAGCCTGAGGCTAGGCAGGAATGCAGAATGATGGCTGTAGAAAGAGTCACACGCAGGGTTATGAAAGCAGAAGGCGGTCAACTTGTCAGAACCAAAGGTCCTTGTAATCGAAAATCTGAGAAGACAAGTATGGCAGCAGGCAAGTGGAATTGTCTTTCAACAGAATGTTTCTCAGAGTTTCCATCCATCTGTGAATTTTTAGCTCCAATATAACAAAAGATGCTGACAAATTTCCTAACTAACGTCAGATTTTAAAAAAAATAGATTTACTTGCTTTGCCCCATAATTTTTCACAGCAAAACAGGGACAAAAATGGAGAAAGATGCACTAATGTTTGTTCAGTGCCCTGATTAATGCTGTGGGTTATTAGGTTAGGCACAAGGAACTGCCTAATAGTTTATTGGCCCATTTGGTTACTTTGGAGTTGGTTTTTTTTATTGGTTAAAATTAGTTTTGGGTTAGAAGAAAACGAATAGGGGAAAGAGGTTGTTGTGAGATGTGGGGCAGAATCTGTCTCCTAGCAGAATGCAGCACAAAAACAGATCTTGCAGTTTAATTGTTGCTACTTTTTTCCCTTCCACATGTAACCCACATCTACTTGCTCCACATTCTTAGCGTGTCTCAGAAATTCCAAAGTTTTTTGCACTGACTCAGTAAGGAGACGGGAAAAAGGCTTCTAATTGCTTCTTCCATTGTACCCTTTAAAACCACATTGTGGGAAATGGACCCAAACACTGTCTTTTAAGTGGTGTTGAGTCTGAGGCAGGTGGTATTAACTCAGGACTGCATTAACTCTTTTCAGATCTCTTTCCTATTTCCGTGAGGAAAGATGCCTGGCGTGTATATATGGCAAGGGCTCTTTGCCTGCCTCTTGCATTGACATTTTAATTTGATCCATGATATAAATATCATTTCCCTAATCCTCCTTGCCCTGGCCTTGTTTTGTCTTTTCTTCAAAGTGAGTTGACTTTTTTCTTTAGGGGAGAGTGCGGGGAGGAGATGGGAATGGTGGCTGTTGCTCTAGTTTAGAGAATTAAAAGCTGGGGGGGGGGGAAATCTCGGAGTAACTGTTGTTTCTTTCTTTGTATTCACATGGAAATTTTTAATCTCCATCAAAGGATCAGGAGAAAATAACATTGAGATTCAACAAGAGAGCTCCCAGCTTACATGGAATTTTTAAACGTTATTTGGCTTTATCCCTTAAACGATGAGAACCATGACCTGTGTACCTACAAGCTTCATAATTAACTTTTCTTTCTTCCTCCACCCCTCTATTTCGTCCTCTTTCCCTTTTTCTTACATCTTTATTATCATTTGTAAACATGCGAAACTCCTTTTGACCGGTGCTATGATATTCTATAGGCTTTGTTTACTTGTGTATATGTATACATTTTAACTTCAACCAGAAGTTCTGATTTGAAATACTGCACCATATTCTACTTTTCATGTGAATCTGGAATCTCTCCAGCAAAGTCAGTGGAATCACTCTGGGAACAGAGATCAGAACCTGACCCACTGTGTTACGTAGCGCTACCAAAGCGAACATTATGCCGCTAAAAAAGAAAGGGACAATGCTAGAGAAGGAAAACGCAGATAAGCTTCTGCTTTGTGGTTAAGAATCATAAACAGCGTCTGCACCTATGGAAATAGCTGGTTCTGCTAACAGTGATTCTAAGTGAAACCCCCTGTAACTAAGCCATGGAGAAGGATGACAGATTTCATAGGTGTGCCTTGCAGCAATAGTAGATTTCACGCTTCCGCACAGATTAATAAAAAAAAAAAAAAGTGTGTGTGTGTGTGGGGGGGGGGGGGTATTAATATGCAAATTCTCATTAATAGTGTTTTATGGTGTTAAATGTTACACATGGAAAATAAAAATGAATGACAGCCAGTAAATGGGACTGACACGGCTGTTAAAAACGTCTCAAGCAAGTGAAAAATAGCACAGGGAGATTAAAGCTGTGGGTGCATCCATTCCAATAGCACCAGCCTAGCACCTAGGTTTAATGCATTTGGGGAGGATGGGGGTACATCAAATGATGTGTTTAAATAGACCATGTGGTTTGAGATTCTTTGTTAATGATGATAAGGAGCATCGTGACACAGGAAATCAAGGTTAATAAAAATCACATCGCACATTTTATAGCAATAGGGGTATCCAGACTAAATTCCAATCTAGCTGATCATGTTCTGTCTCCTTAAATCCACTTTCTGCTTCAACTGGATCCATTGTTCTTCATTTTCTGTTATGGAATGTGTCTGCAAGCTACAACAGCCGCCATGTTCCATCCCAGACATGGCTGCATTTGGTGGCTTGAAGTGTTTCTTCTTTTTGTGTGTCTGTATGTGTGTTATGTACATGGGCACTCAACCAACCTTCACTCTGCTGTGTCAGTGACTCCTCTCACTTCCTGTACAGTGAAAACTCAGAGATCTTGTGCATAGGCTACATTTGAACAATATTTTGTGGGATTAATGGTAATTTTTTTCTTACTGTTCTTCACAACTGAAGTTTCTGCTCTAGCAGAAACCTAAACTCTGCCCTATAGTGACACCATGCAAAAACATACAGTTATGATTAAGGCGTTCTTGTGTGTCGGAGGGACCCTGACTAAATTAAAGTGATTTTTAAAGACACATTGGTTTCTGTCATCCCTCTTCTTCCTCTTTCCCCGTGGTGTCATCACAGGGCCGAGTTAAGGTTGTCTGGGTGTCCTAACTATGCTGTTCCAAACCTTAATGTGTTTGGATTTTTTTAAAGTTTAACCTTAACTGTGAATTTCTTAAGTTTAGAATGCTTTGGTTTGAGAGTGATTACAACATCCCTAAGTTTCTGATATTACTGCTAACTTTAACTCCATTTGAATATAGTTTTTGTCTGGAAATTTTCCTTTTAAAAAAAAAAAATTAAAAATTTCATACACAGATCACGCCAAATTCCACCTGTCTCTTGCGCCTCCTTATGTTCTTCTGTGACCACACCACCAAATTCCCCCTGCCCATGCACACTAGCTTCCCCCTTCTCCTCACTACGTCACCCTGCACGCACACATCACTGTACCCTTGTTTCCCCCTTCCTCCTGGCCTGCCTGTTGAGTAGCTCTGGTGCAATGGAGGGCTTCCGAAGGTATTTGGGATTAAGGGTCATTTTTTGGCTGTTATTTTTCATAACTGAAGTTTGAGCCATTATGAATTGACCCCTTTCAGAATGGCCACCAGCTCCCATTGTTCTCAGTGGGACTGGAGTTGCAAAGATATTGCAATATTTAGTTCTCTCTCTTTACACTTGATAGAGTAGCAGCATTTCGAACACTTAGGCAATTCTGCTGACATCCTACTACTTTCTGCTGAGATGCAAGCAGACAGATCTGAACATTTAAAAAACAAAATCTTAGGGAATAGAAGATGGAAAAGCCTGGTTACTTTAATTACAATTTATGAAAGTCCATTTGTTTTAGCAAATGTTTCTTAAAAGCAAGTACATCTCCTCCTGACCCCCCATATTTTTCTGTTAAGTGTCAGACCATAGTCATCAAGACATGGTTCTTAATGGGCTTTTTGCCTTAAGTTTGCATTACTCCCTCACTTCATCAGTCTGGAAATAGCAGAGGTTTCCTTACGTCATTTTCTTTGTGTCTTTTAGCTTTCTTGGGGCTTGAGTCAGGGAGGGACAAATTCAGGGCCATGGTGACAGAATAGGAAAGATTCCGTTTCCCAGATTTAATGAGCTTCTCCTTTCTTCCTCTTGCTCTTTACATACGCTTTTGTAGCTGCTCTTGAGGATTTTATTATTATTAGAATATTTTTTTTATGGTGCTGAGACAGAAACAATTTCTTCTTTGATTTTCCTGAATCTAGGTGCAGGCCAGTTGGCCCCCTCCCAAATTCTTGTTAATTTTTTTCCTGATTAAGGTTTTTCAGTCCTAATCCTTTTCTTTCTCATTCTTCTCCTTCATTCTTGCCCCAGCCAGATGTGTGGTTGCCACTTATCAGAATCTCAAATAATGTTCTTGCACAGTCACTTTAAGTAGCCACATTTGTAAAACACGTCAAGTGAAATTCCCAAATCTTTAACACCAGATGCCTCTCTGCCAATATTTTAATACCTTCCAAAAGCAAATTGTGTTGAACAGTTCCATTAAATCCTGATTAAATAGTAAGCAAAGGTGTGAGTGAGTGAGAGAGAGAGAGAGATTCTATAGGTGACCAAGATTTAGGCCCACTTTTTAAGTGAGGAATATGGATAACATTTCAGAGAATTATGGGAAGGCTGTAAGAGTATGACCAGGAAAGAGTAAAACATCCAAAATAAGGCAAAATTTTGTCTTTCCCCATTTCCACCTCTTTCATTTTCTACTCTGTTTAAGACTGTTTCTCTGCTTCAGACTGTTTAAGACTGTGCCAAATATTCAGATATTTTATAGGTAGTGGGTCCCATAAATGCCATGGCCAGCCTCTGAGGAAAAAACATGCTTGTCGGTTTTGGACAGAGTCTAAAACCCAAGCAGGAAATTGTTGCTGAATGGCACAGCTGCAGGCAAACATTTTAAGCTAGTAAACTGCCCGTCTGCATACCCACACGTATGTCAGAATTCAGGGCTGGGAAGCCATGGCAAAGAGAGGCTGTAAATGGTTAGTGGTGAGAAATTTTGTGATTAAAGAATGAAGAGTTTTGCTTCATTAGTTCCTGAAATATGGCTACCTCGAGATGATATATAATTATGTTGTTTTGGAGATTGAGGAGAGATTGCCAGATGGCGCACACGGGCTCTCTCTCAAGACAAAAGTGATAAAGATCAATGGGTTAGATTTGGGATGGTTCAGATGGTGCCATAGGCAAAACCTAAAAAATTACAGGGCAGCGTATATAACACAAACGTTGCCTTCCAACCTCTGTTGTCAGAGTGCCCGGAGAGTGCTTCGTTCTCGTCTTTGTGGTAGGTCTGATGATCAAATCTGAACCTGCTCATGGGAACTAGAGATGGAAAAGTCCTTTTTTGGTTCCCAAGTCCATTCCAGCGTCATGCACCCCCAGGGTGCCGGTGTGGATTTATTCTGTGCTGCCTATTTTTCAGGGCTTCCACCACTTGAGAGATCTCATTGTCCAGAAAGCGTTTTCCTAATATTCAACCTAAATGTTTCCTCCTTTTATTGAAACCAGAGTTAACTCCCTGTTCTGTCCCATGTACCACCCTCTCTTTCCCTTATGTCTGCACCCTTCCATGGTTTATGGCTATCCACCTCCTATCATCATGTAACCAAGCAGTACATATTTATTTTCTTTTAACCTTTCCTCATAGATTACAGGAAGTTATACACGCCTTTGTACAGGCCAAGTTGGATTAGTTTGCTGAATGGTTTTCCCAGCCTTTAAATAATTAACAGTCCAGCAACAAAATGCGTATTGTTAAAATAATGAAGCAATAACAATAAAACTGGTTTCTGACACAGTGTAATGAAGGTATAGGCCACAGGCTCCTTCTCCTCACATAGTACAATGATTACGTGTATGTTATTTTCAAACACTTGTTATTGCAAACTCGAATGATCATCCAGTGTTGGCTCTTCAATAAAATACTAGATTTACAGGCTTAGGTGCAATAGACACAGGTATTGGTATTCCTGGGAGCAGCGGAGAAGCAGACTTTATTTGTTGTGCAAAAACAAAAGTGAGCAGAGGAGTAGACCAGTTGTCAGGGTGTTAGCCTAGGATTTTGGAGACCTGGGTGTAATCCTGCTCCGCCACTTACTTACTTCCTGTATCACCTTGGGCAAATCGCTTAGTCTCTCTGTGCCTCAGTTCCCATCCGTACAATGGGGATAACAGCCCTGCCCTGCCCTGCCTCACAGCGATGCGTGAAGGTAAATACATTAAAAGATTGTGAGATGCTGAGTTTCTTTGGCAGCGGGGCCAGATAAGTACAAAAGACAGAAAGATCCAATGCCCAGCGATGTCAGTGGGAATCTTTCCATTGACTTCAGTGGCTATTGGATTGAGGTCCTTCAAAAAATACAACTCATTCCTGGGCTTGTTAAGATGTGTGTGAAACTTCCTTTGGTTAAAGAAATAGTCCGTAAATGTTCTTTGGGTTTTCAGATGAGCAGTGGAACAGGAGGACACCATTATGGCTAATGATTCATTGTTTTCCTTTAAGGATTGAGTATTCCAAATATTCCTGAACATTTCGTTGTTCAACAAGAAGTTTCTGTATTGTTTTTCCCTGAGAAGGGCATTGCAGCAGGCACTGGATTCTCTTATTTTCCCCCGCGCCTTGTGTCATCGTTTGCCGCCGTGCAAAGTGAGTTCTTTGATTCCCCATCTCACAAAGAAGGTTTATTGAGGTCCCTTCTTGATCCGTATACAGCAGTGGTTCTCCACCTATTTACCATTGTGCACCGCATCCAGTGCTAACGGTATGGCTCTGAGGATGTCACAGGGGCCGCCGCTGTGTGCTGGTTGGGCTGCCGGTTGAGAACCACTGATACACAGTAAGAAAGCACTCTTTTAATAGAAGCTGTCTGGATACCAGTTGCTCTCAAGCATCTGGCATTTTTATTTCTGCTAAATAAGAAGCCTGCAAAATGTCGGGTAGGTCTTCTGTGAAGAAATCAAACTGATGTTGGCACTTCATGTTCATGGACTTCATGTGTGGACCTTGTTTTTTCCTAGGTCATTAACATCTGTCCGAAGTGAACTGATTCCATATCTGGTTAGGAAACAGTTCTCCGCTCCTGCATCGTTACGAGAACAAGACCACAAAGAGCAGGATCAAAAGAAGGATCAAAAGTCATTAGGTCAGTGCAAGAATCAGCTTAATGAAGATCTTGAAGTATTTATGCTGCAGCTGAGCTACGGGATAGCTCCAGAGTTTGCCTAAATCAGTGGGTCCTTTTCTTTTTTATTTATTCACCACGCTTATTATGGTGATGCCTTAGGACCAAGCAAGAGTGGGACGCCATTGTGTGAGCCCCTGCACTGACACAGAGTGGTACAGTCCCTGGCCTGCAGAGCTTCCCGTCTAAATAGACCAGACAGGTGCAGGCAGGGTGAACAGTGTCATGGTGGTAGATGTTCCTTCGTTCCGCTGTTCTGGGGAGAGGGATTGGGGGATTCCTTAAGAAGGGATAAGCTAAATGGAAAGAAAAGGGAAGGGGGACAGGGAAGAAGAGGGTAAGAGGGGCAGTTGGGCCAGGAAACAGAGGGCGGGGCAGCGGGAGAGTTAGCACAAACAGCACTTAGCCCAGGCCAAGCAAGTCCCGTCAAAACGGTAGAAAGTTCTCTGAATGGCCAAAGAACCAAAGGTCCTTGGTTTGGCTACTTCCGCCCCTACCAGCTGGGGTCTCTGGCTGTTCGTCTCCTCTGTTTTCTCCCAAGCCCACATGACGGTAAAGATTCCAGTAGGTTATTTTAATCTGTACATTTCCAGATAGTCCCACGGTAAAATGCTGCACGCTGTCCTGTCAGTGACCTCAATCCCCAACCCGAAAAGCCATACTCAGTATGGGGTGAGAGGCAGCACTGCTTCTGTTCTAGGCTTTCCCCCCCAGATCTGAGCTGCTAGCCAACAAATACTGAGCTGAGACCAGCTGGCTCGTTCCAGGTGAACAGCTCGGTGTTTGTCATCTGGGTGCCCACGGCACCAACGCCAGCAGTGGATTGGGAAATCTGATGCCCAGAATTTAGAATTGAAAGGCAGGTGTAGAGCTGATTCCCAGAACTGAAAAGCCAGTTCTCTAATCACTGAACCACCAAGCAGACTTTACTTAAATCCTACAGAAGCACATTATTCAAATAAGGGCATGCCGCCTAATGTGGAAATTAAGGGCCTAATTCTGTAAGTGCTTCACATCTGGAGTACCCATTGAAACAATAGGTATTCATGCACAGAGCTTGTAGGATCAGACCCTAAAACCTGCACTTTTCAGGTACTTGCCTGTGTTCTAAAAACATTGGATCATTTTACAGCTAAGGTGATTCTGTGCCCAGTTTGCTTTGTTGGGCAAGAGGAAATGGAGGCCAGTGCTCCATGTCGTCGGTGGCTGAGCATGTAGTGAGCCTTCTCTAACCCATCACTGCCAGGTCAAACATATTATGAGTGGCTAATGTCAATTCAAGTAATGTAGAAAACACATTCGTTAGGGTTTTGCTTGTCAGTGCTTTTTAAAAACCTAGAATCCCGAGATTTTTGTGGTGTGTTTTCTGAGAGTCAAACCAATGTGACATCTACCACCATGACACTATTCACCCTGCTTGTGTGTTCCACCATTTCCCTCACCTTGAGTCAAACTTCCTTGTACATCACAGGGAAGTTTCTGAGTTGCAGGCTTCTTCCCCACTGGGACAGGACTACGCATTATAGGGTTTATTCTGATCTCCTTTGTGTTGGCTTAAAGCAGGAGTGACTCCATTGTAATCAGTGACTCAGTCAGATTTTGGCTCTGTGTTTTTCTTCCTGTGCCACAGTGCAAATCAGTGTAATTGTGGAAATAGGGTTTAGTGGGTGGGGTGCTGGACCGGGACTCGCGCCCTGGGTGCTGTTCTGGCTCAGCCACAGACTTCCCGTGCAACCATAGGCAAGTCACTTAACCTACCCTGTGCCTCAGTTCCTCATCTGAGGATGGTTACACTTCCCTACTGCACGGAAGAAAATCATTATTGATTGTCAAGTACTCAGGTACCATGTGGTGAGGGCCGTGGGTACGTTTCCCCTCCCTAGTGATATTTTAAACATGCTGTCTCTAAAGCGCTTCTGTGGAACGTTTTCCTACCTCTTTGAAGCCTATCTCACTTTGCATGTGTATGTTCTGCAGACATCTACGGTTTCATGAAGGGTGATAGTTTGCTGGAATTTGCTCCAGATAAATCATGTTGGAATGATCACGGAGCAGATATGAATGAAGCCTTCCATGGAGGAAAAGTGCGTTGCTATGTCCATATCATGAAAGAGGGGCTCTGTTACCGAGTGAACACTCTTGGGTTATACATTGACGCAAACAGACAGGTAAGGAAAATATAAAAATTGTATATGGGACTAGAGCATCTGTCTCTTTAATGATTTTATCTGTAGGGATAGCTTCATCAGCTACAGCTCTCCTTTTGGTGAGGACTGCACGGGGACTGCCTCAAGTATCCAGTTGTTGACTGAGTGCGTCATCCGTTTTAGCAGCGTAGAGCAACGCAGTGTGGTCAGCTGCAGAGGATATGCGGCTTGGGATTTAGTCCCAGTTGACCGCTGACTCGCTGGGCAATTTTGGGCAAGTCATTTAAACCTTCTGCACCTCACTTCCCCCATTGTAAGCTGGGGATAGTGATACCCACCCCTGAGATCTACAGATGAAAAGCGCTTTATAAACGAATCTGGTTGTTATTGGGGGTGCTGGTAGCAACCCGTATATTTAGGCTGCCTTATACTTTCCATTATAAATGTACTGTTGATTGAACAGATTTCTCGTCAGTGCAGACAATATAACGCAGGTCACTCCAGCTAACAAGTTTCAGTTCACATTCCCATGGATATAAAGCTTCATTCAATCAGAAATGAAAGGGGAGGTCTAGAGAGAGAGATTGTAGCATTAGTAGTTAGTGACCTGCTGATTGAAAGCTTTAACCCTTAGGACACTCACTTTTTGCCAAACTGGCAGCTGGCCTGTACACATCCTCCCGTCACCTGTCAAGTGATGGAGTTTGCACGCTCAGGACTGGCCAGTTTCTTTGGCGTTTGGGAAGGCTGGCATGGGCTGGAAGGCTGCTGAGCTAGGAGGAGTTGGGGTCTGTGACTGGGAGGTGGAGGGGCTGGATTGGTTTTCCTGGGGGTGGCTAGTCCTGTCGCTGCTTCCCGGTTCCGTTTGTTGAGTCTCATTGGACTGGATGGGTGGATGAATGCAAATCATAGGTGGGGGCAGGGCAGGGCAGAACTGATGTGGACCCAGGAGTTCTGGGCTGAAAGAGTGGGGAGGAGCTGTTCTGGGGCTGGTGGTGGAGCACAGAGGGGCGAAGGGCAGGAAGAGGCGCAGTGCTGCTGACAGAGGCGGCGAGCTGAGTCCGTTGGAAGCCGAAGGACAAGTGGGTCGGAAGGGTTAAGGAAGAGCACCACTTGCTCGGGAAGTGAGCATGTGCCTTTGGCAGCAGCTGCTGGAGTGAAAAGTGATTGAGTTGAGCCAGTCAGGCTCCGTGTGGTTTGGGGTTTTTTTAAGCTAACTATTCTACAGTTTGGTCAGTGCTGGAAATGTGTGTGCTCCTGGGTGGTGCGTAGAGTGAGTGCTTTGAATTCACACTGGGACCTTCCAGGTTGGGGAAGATTTTCCTTGAATTTTTAACTTTCCAGAATGGTAAGATTTCTAAGGAAACTATGCGGAGGTAAATCATCTCGCAGAGCTGAACGAGGAACTCTGGAAAGGGAGCTCCTGTTCTCAGTCCTGCTGCATTTCGTTTCTCTTACCAGTGCTGGCAAAAGATGCACCCTTCATTTCCTCTGTGTTTTTCACTTCTAGTTTGTTCTGCTCTGCGGGCCTTTTGAGATTCAGTCGCTCTCCTCTTGGGCTTCCTAGACAGATTCTGATGCCTTCCCTATAAGGCTGCTACTGGGAGCTGTAGGTTTGACATCAAAGCGAGTGGTGTGTTAGGAAGGCAGGCATGGCATTAGCAGTACAGAGGAGAGGCGCCGCCTTCTAACCCATTGCCCTGAGGGGGAGGAAACACTGGACTTGTATCGATTGACTTCCAGCTGGGTTTCTGGATGCCTGAACCCTTTGTGTAGGCTGGTGGGTTCAAGAGGGAGTTGGCTTCAATAGCAGGAAATCATTTCTTTCTAAGATGAATTAAAGCAAAACATGTCTTAAACTTTCTCTTGACCCAGACATTCCCTCTAACTCCCGCCCTCTCGCTAACCTTCCCTTTCAGAGCAAAAATGTTCGCCCTTGGTAGTCTTCTCTAATCTCTCTCGTCACCTCCCGTGCTGCGCTACCCAGGACTGAGTTCAGTCGGGTTTTGCCCTTGCCATAGATGAGAAATCATTCTTCATGTACGAAACCGCCTCCTCCTTTCTCCTGATGAAGGCTTCTTCTCCCTCATCTCCCAGACCTCGGAACGGCCTATGACACTGTGGACCGTTCCATGCTCCTTCATAGCTGTGCATTTCTCTCTTGGATCCCTTCTGTCATGGCTGCACTACTATGTCTCAAGCAATGATAGCATCCCGCCCGAGGCATAACCATGGCGGTAAAATTGGCCTGTTTCGGATGGCTCAGCAAGCTGTTGCTTTTCCCTAGTGGCTGCATCTTGGCTTTCATTCTTTAAACAGCTTCGTCTCTAGACCATGTGGTGGCAGAGACAACCTTCAAGATGTAAAGAGTGACAGCTGCAGCGATGTCTGCCTGGGGCTGCTGGCAGCCTGAAACGGTCGCTCTCTGGGAGGGGTAAACTTAGCCATTCATCTCAGTGCGGGGTTAACTCTGAACGCTTCTGGCAGTTTAAAAGGCAGCATTGTAAACACTTTCTCTGTTGATCAAAGCATGTCAGAAAGGAGAGGCTGATCATATCTGCACCATCTACTATGAATGGCATCTCACTGGGAGACCACGAGTTGTTTTCTTTTATCTGACCCCTACACCTCCCAGCTGATGGGATACCCTGGGGTTCACTTCTCTGCCTTCTGCTTTTCTTTATCTACCGTCTCCCTCTTGGTGATCGTACTTCTACTTTTATCTTCACTGCCACACCTGAGGTGATATCTGACTGTACATACAAAGGTACTACTAAGACTTCTCTCTGTCTGTCTTAACCAAGTGTGGATTTGTCTCAGCTTAGTTCAACTGAATATCTTGAAAGAAGCATGAGTATCCTGAAACACAGCCCCACGTCCTCTCTCCTTTCAACATGGACCTTTCATTGTCCAGGACCGTGGCATCTTCCTTGACCCTGAACTGTTCTCCTCCTGCATCTTGCATGTCAACCTGCGTATCGCCACCTCTGCAGCATTGCCTGTATGCACCTCTGCCCCTGCTGCCCTCATCCATGCTGTCTTCTCCTCTCGCCAGGTCTGTGTCCCCCTGCTCCACTCTGACTCCAGCAGATGTAGAATGCACCTGCACAAAGCGGAAGGGTGGAGTTATCCCCATCCTCCTACAACACTAGCCCCCCTTTTATTTCAGGAGCCAGTTCAAAATTGCTCTCCATGGATCTGACCCTGACTACTTCCTGGACATTAGAATCATAGAAGATGAGGGTTGGAAGAGACCTGAGGAGGTCATCCAGTCCAACCCCCTGCTCGAAGCAGCACCAACCCCAACTAAACCTTGTCTCTGCTTTGTCTGCTTATCTAGCACCTGCCTTCTCTCTCTCATGTTCATGTGAGAGCCTTTTCCTCTGCAGCTTCCACTGTCTGGAACAGACACACCTCATCACCTTCCTTTTCTTCCCCCTCAGATATCTGAAATATTTCTTCTCCCTTGCCTATGCTTCCGCTAGCTCCCTTATGACTAAATGCTTTCATCTAGTCACCCTAAAATGGCTGAGTACTCTGTTGTGTAGTGTGTCCTGTATAGTTACTCTGTTGTGTTACTGAACCACATGACGCATGCTGAGTTACATTCTGTATGGAAGACACTGTATGAACTCAAACACTGCATGTCTTCAAGTTCTGTGGAAGCCTTGCAGCTTGCTTCAGATTCCTATTAGACCCAACTAAGCAGCAGGCTGAGCAAAGCAGAGACACACTCCTGGACTGGACTGGTGCAGTGCCTGCTATCTTAGGTGGAGTGAAGCTGATAACTAGCCTGCATCTGTTGCAAGTGTAAATCACAGGTGGTAGAACTATGTTTTCTGTAAAGGAGCATGTTAATGGCATATACTGAAGTGTCGTGAAACAAAAGCCTGCTTGGATTTGTCCATTAGCTTGTTCGCCAGTGACTTGGGTTCTTCTCTTCCAGGTTCCTAAGCTATTGCCTCTTCTGTGTCCAGAAGAACCATTGGTTCAGGTGTCTGCTCAAGTCGCTGACAGAGGCCTGGTGAGTGACTCTTCCTGCGCAGTATGTGAGGGGATGGGGAACTGTCTGCTGGGCCTTAATTTCAAGAGCTGCTTCCTGTAATTCGATTTCTGTCTCATAAACGTAGCTGAGGCTCTAAAGTACTGAGCTAGGACTGAATGCAAAATTACATGTCCCAAGTGTGTATTCTCCTTCAGCTAAGAGTAATGGAAAACAACCCAAAGAACCCACATGTCCTTGCCCATCAGTTCCTGCCTTCAATCCTTAGTCATTGAAAACATGTTTTACGTGATAGTTTAAAAGTTTTACCAAAAACCACGGCAGTGTCTTCTCCCCCAGCAGGCTGGTGTGCGGTTTGGCAAATGATGACAGACAGTCAGTTGGCTTCCCAAAGGCCAGCGAGCTTGGTGAGATTTAATATTTTAGTGCTGGCTGTTCACTAAAGTGTTTTAGCTGAATCCTAGCCCTAAGCCCCTGCGCTATGCGCCCAGTTGTGTAAATCTTACTCACTCTGGTGAGCTCTGAATGTACATAAATAGTCCCACTGACTTAAATAGGATTACTCGTGTACGTCCTCGTCTTCCTGCGGAAGAGTCACACGGCTGGGCCTTATGCACTGAAGTGCTCCTGAGCCGGGAGGCTTGGGAAAACTGGCCAGCCATCTGTTTGGGGTATGGCCACCTGGCTTTGAAGGGGGCCCTGTTGAGTTGGCCACTTCAGTTTAGCCAAACTCTTGAATATTCAGAAGCCTTAGGTGTTCCCCAAGACCTTCACAGTCCTTCTTTGTATGTATTCAAAGGTAATGTCTTATCTCTCTGCTATTTCCTGTATTCGTTCATTTTTGGATGCTGTATTGCTCTGTGATTGCCTGTTTCAACACACAGGGCTTGTCTCCATGAACATTTAATTTACAAGAATCTGGGGTCTGAATCTCCCCCGCTGCTCACTAAGTATCCATGTGGACCCTGCTGCCCCACACTCTCAATTCCCTCCTGTGCTTTGATCTACTTCTGTCTCCAGGCGGGATAGATCACAGTGCAGTACAGGCTCTGCAAGGGCACTTAGTGTGCATGGCCCTCCTGCAAACTAAGTGTTCGTGGAGACAAGCTCATAGATGTTTCTTTTAAATCTGCAACCTACCCATCATACAGCTTTAGGCACGTCCACCAAACATCAGCCACAAGTAGTCACGTCTTTGAGGCGTACGCTCTGCTTCCAAACCAGCACACTGGGAAAGAGCTTTCTGTGAATCAAGAGTAAGGCAGTTAACCTCTGAAGGGTCACATTAAAGTGTTGCTCTCATCTAGGAACTAAGTCACCATCATTCACTCAGGGCTAAGCTATAGGTCTATCAGAGAACCACTGTACAGGTGCGCTTAAAGGTGAGATCTTTGCTTTACTTAACATAAAAAAACAAATGTCTTGCCCTTAAACGTGCTCTAGGCTGAGAAGACCTTACAAGTCTTTGGGTAGTTGAATGTTGATGTTTGCTAGGTTTTTTGAGATGCAAAATATGTTGAAGCCAGTCTATATCAAAGTGTCTTGTGTGGGCACAAGTAAACAAGGCCTTTCACTGACATATAGCTTGTATTATTAATGGTGTGTAGGTATGTGGAGAGCAGCCATATTTTTTGGATACAGTTCCTAGATGGAGAACATTCATTTGGGGGTAACTTAGTATACAGCTGTGGTGGTCTGACTAAGGTTCCACTCTGTTCCTCCCCAGGTTGGATCTGACAGCCTTATTGGTTCATCCACACAAGTTGGAGAGAAGACGTCCATTAAACGTTCCGTCATTGGCACCGCATGCACCATAAAAGACAAAGTTAAAATAACAAACTGCATCATCATGAACTCTGTCACAATTGAGGAAGGGTATGTTACCTCTTCATATCTTCTTGTCCTAAGCTTGTTGTTTTCATCTCTAGAAAGACACTGGGATTCTGCTGGCCGGGAACTGTTGTCCTGTGAAAGATTCCTGGCCATGGCAGTTGGTCTCAGGAAGAAGCTTGTTTCTCATCTCCTGTGGGACATAAGAATGAATCAGAAATAAGTTTTGTCTAGTTTCAATAGGATACTAATAACCAGGGAGAGAGTTAACTAGAGGGTTCCAGATGTGGGGTATTAATTCCATCCCATCATTCTGGAGAACCTATCATTGTCACAATTTATTTTAAGTCATAGAGATGGAATGGATCCACTGGTCAGTATGAGGTTGGGTAGCAGCCTTAATACTGAAGGCTTACTTTAATGGCTTAGACCTAAAGATTTTTGGTATAAATATCTGCATACTCCTTTAAAGTTGCTGATTTAAAAAATTCCGTATTTATCAATAAAAATCTTCCTACTGCCTTTGTATTTTGAGAGCTTCCTCGGACAGTGCATTCTCTTAGCTCTTCTCATTGTCATCTTGAATCTTTACATTAGCATTACAGTTGCTAGAAAACAGGGCAAATAAATAACCTTTCCCAGAAGGAAATGTGTCATCCACTAGAGATTCCTTGTGTGTGAGACCCTAGCTAATGACTGGGTAGCCACACAAATAGGCACCACTGTTACTTGGACGTTTAAAAATGAGACCTCCTCTGTCTTGGCACCAGGAAAATTCTAACTCGTCACTGTGGCAGAACAGGAGCAGATTCGTTAGCTTCATGTGCTGGAAGGGCTTGTATGCTGTAAAAGATGGAAACAAGACAAATTAACAGTGTTGAAACTAGTTCATCTTTCATCCTGCCTTGCTGCTTCCCAAACCTGGCAAGTCAGTTTCAACGTCTTCTCCATGAGAGGATCTGATTTGCAGATCAGAAGAAGAATCAGCCCAGTCATCAAATGATTTCCATAGATTCCCCCTTCTCCCCAATACACACGTGCTCTGGCTCATGTCCTGTCATGAGTATCCTTGAGAAGCAATGTAGGCGTGAGTAAATATTGCTTTTTATTATGTGTGTTATATATTCATGAAGGAGTTCGCTCCTTCTCCTAGTCTCCAAGGTAGATGATGATATTTATCCCGCTTGTTTATGTTGGGCTACTGAAACATCCCTTGACTGTTCAGTGGGGGAAAATGACCAACCAGTCGCTATTTGAAAGTTCCCACCTCCCCTTACAAGCTGGCTTTCTGTGGGTGTCAGTGGAAAAGAAACAGGTCATTAGAGTCTGTACAGGGCTTTATTAATTCCCTGCTCCTTCATGCTGCGAGGTTTGCTGAGAGTCCTTGGGGGAGAGGTCAAACCCTTAAAAAATGCCAAGTTGGCGCTCTCAGTCACATGCTTGAAAACAAAAAACTAAATGATGTCGGGTCTGTGGAGGATACTACTGTTACAGAGCTGAATTACAGGTAAGCAAGTATGGTACCTCAGTGCCAAAAGTATAGTCTTTAATAGAAATCCACAGTAATTTCAAGCACATCATAAATCAGAATTCCTTGGTGTATAGATAATAGCTGGTCTCTAGTTCACTAGTAAATGGATCCAGTATTTGCTGTCAGGAAGTACTCAGATTTGACAGAGAACTACACTGTCATCTTGAATAATGGATTAATGCCACAGGCATTCTGGCAGGGTTTTGCATACGAGGTAAGCCGCTCTACAGTGAAATCACAAAGGGGGCTAACTGTATAAATAGGATAATTTTATAATGGGCCCCCTGCCTGGTAGCGAACAAAATCGGCTTGTGTTCCTCTGCGTGGAAGATACAGCAACGTTCTGTTCTAAACCCTAAATAGAGCCCAGGGATTGTTATCCTAATATTCAGAACGTGTCTTTCTGTGTGCTCAAATGTTGATTTTTAACAGGAAAATACCAGTATGGGCATACTGTTTTTGTTTTCTGACTAACTTCCTCCCCCAAGTCATTATTGTAACAAAACCAGTGCAGCTGCTCTCAGCGATCAGTTGTGCTCCAAAACGTAGTAACAGGCTTGATAGTTCGAAAAGTTCATCAACCCGACTATTTTGTTGCTGTTGAATATTGATGCACCAGAAGAGAGTGTCAATGCCTTTTCTCTGTGTCAAATTTACACTATACAGTATAAAGGTTTGTTTCAAAGTTCAGCATACTTTATATTGTATGCAATAGGTTTGTGTAAATATTGTGCTGATATGTTGTTCTTGCATCACATTATGTAAATCTCTTGGATTTGCTGGCATGGGAAGCCTCTGGTGAACATCTAATAAAGTTTGGAAATTTATCTGGAGCTGAGTTTTGGTAAGAGAAACTTGCTCATAACTTAATGAAAAGGGAAAATGGCTGCTGTTATTTTGACCTTCATTTCTTTCAAATCCTTAATCACAGTTGATGGATTTTTTTTATGATGTGTCCATGTCTGTAGCATTTGGATGCAGCACACAGATAAACTTTGGTGGTGGTGGTTAAACTACCCCCAACAGACCGCTCCCCTATCTCTTGCTTCAAACATCTGTAAGTAAGCCAGCGATCATCCCAGAAAGTTCTTAATGAAATGATGTCTTGCAGTGTGGTCAGAAAGTCAGTAAACTCTGGCTCTTCCATACCCACAGAGGGAATGATTTTCTCACATGGGAACACTCCAGTGAAAATGCTCTGCCTCCAGTCCCCTAAAGGTATGCTAATGAGTTTCAGTAGACGTGTCATGGCATATTTAAGCCATGTTGATATTGCAGGGGAGAGAGGCAGTCCTAATATAAGCCAGATCCATCAGCATGCAGGTTTTTAGATATTAGACATCACTCCTTTGAATTGCACCTCGAAGCGATGGAAGCTGAATGCTGTTTATAGAACACGGGTATATTGCTGCAAAGGCTGCACCAAGGAAAGGAGAGAAGATCTTAGCTAACCAAAAGATATGAAAGTCAAGTGAGTCACTGCTGCTCTTTGGAACCCAAGAGCTGATGGGTGCCCAAAAGTATCCTAGCATTCTGAGCCTATTTGGCATGGGGGGTGGGGAAGTCACTGTCCTGGGTAATGGCTTTTCTTGCTTCCTCTTGCCAACCAGTATTCACCACTCACTTTTTCTGGATTGAACCTCAGCTGGTTCACTTTTTCCCTGCTTTACATCTTGGCCAGATATAGGAAAAGCAAAGGAACTGCCTCCTCTGAATCTGGTTGAAAGGTAATGCAGAATGATGCCTAGAGATTACAGTGATGGTTGTCTTAGAAATACACCAGATACATAGTTGAGTGTCATCAACCTTTTGGTGGCTCTGCAGCCCAAAATACTTCCGTCTCCTCTAACGGTTTCATGTGCACACTGAACTGGAGCTGGGGAAGTGACCCTGTCTGAGAGGGCCTAAAAGGCTGGTGAGCAGCTACTCCATACTACCCTCTGAGACCTATCGGAAAGAAGGGAGAAGAGTTACTGAAAACCAAGCCCATGCACCCTACCTGCTCTCTTGGGCATGTCAGCCACATCTCATGATCAGCCAAAAGCTAACGCAGTGAACATGCATACCTGAACTTGTGGGATGGATCAACTAGTGGTGCTACCTCAGTCTCCATGTTGTGGCCAGTCCTAAAAATGGAGTGTTAGGGATCCCCACGGAGAAGTCGGAGTGTTTTAGATCAACCCGCAGCTGCCTCACTCACTAGGACCTTTCTAATAACTTTCCCTGAAAAGGAACGTTTATGGCAGCACGCTAGTGCCAAGGACACAATCACCAAACATCACAATCATCAGTCAGCATTTGCTCAAGGGACATTGCCCTCCTGGAAGGAAACATTCATGACCCCTGTCAGTGAAGGAGGTGCAAACCTTTCAGCATCCATGGGCACGTGGCTCCGTCGTGCGGGTTAGCACCATAATAGCCCATCTGTGGTTGAATCCAAAGGCCGTCGGAAGAACCTGCATAAATATTGCAGTGTGTGGTTACAGCGGTTGAGGCCAACCGCCGAGGCTTCGATTCACTAAATAAAGCGACAGGGAGGCAAGGCTTTCCTCTGACTCTCCTGGACACTGCCCCTTGCATTTCCATTAGACATTGCAAATGGTGATGATTACAGCGCGAATCCAAGATGCATTTCCTGATACTTAGGGATTCAGGGGTGCCGTCTCCCAACCAAAAGGAGCTTTTTGGAAGCCTCCTCACAAAATGTAACACCAGCTCTTGGAGATGGGTACATGGCTTCCATGGGAATATCACCAGGTGCGTCTGCATGAAGCTGCATTGGCATTTTGAGGTTGTGGTTACCTAGCCATGCCAGAAACTCAGGTAATCACCTGGGTGAGACTCTCAGATTGAGACAACTTCTTCCAAAATAAATAAACCAAGGAATGTTAGCGGCACCGTCCTGTCCCTTGATGGTTGATGTAGCTCTGTCCGGCGGACCAAAAGCAGTTTTATTGTGGAATCTTCAGAAGAGAGCAGGCATAGTACTAAATTATTCTGAAACATGGCTCTTGTTAAATGATTTGGGTGAACATGAATCCCTGTCATAAGAGATTACAAAAGGATTACATTTAATAACATAGGGAAAATAATCAGCAGTTCCTCCTTAATGTGTTTCCCACTGCACAGCTAATTCTTCCATCAGTAAGACAATAAAATAACAAATATTACATATGTGCTGAATGATGGACATGCGTGACCAAGTTTGGAGGGCCAGGCAGCTGAAAGCTGCTAGAGGAGGTAATTTATAGAACAGGGCAAGTGCTGAGAGATGCTGAGTGCCCAGGTGACATGCTGCAGCATGGAAAATGTTCTTGTTTCCCTCTGGACAGCTCCCTAGAGCTCTGTGACAAATGACTGCACTGAGTTACATAGAGGGAAACTACTAATCGAGCGGAAATAATAGGTCACCTGAAAACTCCTGCCTATCTGTCTGCACTGCACAGTAGCTGGGGGCATCTTAAATCCGTCTAGCAGCTGGGGCTGATCTTTCCACTTACTGTTTTGGTTGGGGTGGAGGAGGTACAGTACAAAGGGATTTGTGTGTCTGAAAGTCTTTGATGTAAAAGCCCTCTGACTACGGGTCATTTGTAGTGCAAGCACCTATGACGTTGCCAGCCTGACGGTGACTGAAACTAGTTACCTGGGGAGATGGTGCTGATTACCGAGGAGAACTGGTATCACTATTACAGAAGTTCCATCTTGGTCCCTCAACTGAACAGAAAGTGCTGCTTGGAAACTGTTTTAGACCAGCCACAGTGCTGAGTGGAGCTCCTTAAACTGGTTTCATGTAGTGCCTCTGAAGTAGACTGGAGCTGTGGCCTCTTACATAGCTCGTCGCTTTCAGCAGCTCCCAGTTGTGCCATGGGGAATGCTTGGCCTCTCAGAAAATCAGGCCACTGCTTTAGGTGTTGAAATATGGATTTAGGAGCCTCCCTTTAGGCCCCCGTTTTTAAAATCGTGGCTCAAGATTTGAGACTGATTGGTTCTTCCATTTTCTACACCTTGGGATTGATGTGTATTGTAAACTCTTTGGGGCAGGGACGGTGTTTCTGTTCTGTGTCCATACAGCACCGAGTCCGATGAGGTCCGGGTCCATCACTGGGCTCCTAGCAGCTCTGGTAATACAAATAATTTATAATAATAATGGAAAGGACATTTTGTGTCCTGTACTCCATCACCTCGGGTGAAGATTTGGAGAGCTCTTCTTGGTTGCATGTAAAAGGCGATCTTAGTGTTATAATTACGGGAAGTGTCACATGCCCAGCATGTCCTCTCTGCTGTTTGGACATGGAATCCAAGCGTTTCCCTGGGAAATATTCGAGAGATGGGAACATAATGGAAAATTCTGCTCCTTGGGTAGCTCAAAGCTTAGTCGGGGGTGCAAGACGCCAGAAGCTCAGACAAAATAGTGCAAGGCTCATGACCAGCTTTCTAAATAAACACTCTTTTAGAGTTATCTTGTTGAACTTTGGAAGTCAGGACTGTAGTAACGCAACGGTAAATTTATGAACTGAAGATACGTATTTTGCTACATCCTTAACTAAAAAACTAAGGAGGCAGCAGGCAGGCGTAACCCACTCTCGTTAAGTAAGAGTTTCCACAGCAGCCGTAGATACTGTAATAGGCCTGTACAATTCCGTACGAAGTAGGAAGCCATTATGGAGGCAATGGCAAGATGTTTAGGATCCAAAATTACCTTAGGATTCCCAACTAAATCAACAGCTTATGAGGCCTGGACCTGCTGAGTGCAAGCCAAGGAAGCTCAGCCTGTGACACCAGTGCTTCAATCAGAGAGGATGGAAGCAGAGCCATTCTTCTGAGAGAGGTGGTGTTTTGTTTTTTAAGGCCAGAAGGGCCCATTATGATGATTGAGTCTGGCCTCCTTCATAACACAGGCTAGAAAATTTCATCCAGTCATTTTTGCAGCCAGCCCATAGTTTCTGCTTGAGCTAGAGCATGTTGTTTAGAAAGAGGCGACCCATCTTGAGCTAAAGATTTGAAATGATGCAAAATCCACCCACCCACAGCCCCGCCCCACCTTGGTAGGTCAATCCAGGGGTTCATTTACACGTCTGTTACAAAGGGGCATCTTCTATCCCGTTCTAATTTTGTCAAGGTGCAGCCCCTGTCCTGAGGAGTTTACCGTCTGAAGTCAGCAGGCTCCACGTGCATGGATGCAGTTGGCACATTTAAGGTCTAACCTTGGAAGGTGTGCTTAGCCCTGTCGTGTTGGCCCTCAACAGTGCTTCACTTGCAATTCTGTAAGGCTGCACATTTGGCTGTATAAACGTCATGTTTTTCCCAGTCTCAGTTGTGTGGATTTATTTGAAACTGATGTGTCATAAGAACCAAAAAATGCTATTCCTTAGGCAGAATGCCAAAAAGCCAGAAGGAACCGGGAGGGAGAAAGTGCCTTTTGGAAAGGAGTAATTGCAACCACTAGCCAGCCAGTCAGACCTACCTGGCCATCTTGCTTCAGGAGAGGTGCAGGACTGGCATTGCAGGCCACGTTTAAAGCACACAACGGCTTCCTAGCCTGGCTTGTTTGAGTGCAGCTAACTGGAGTTTACTAGGTGCTGAAAGAAGTAGCATAACAAAGTTAAGGTTTTAAACTGATCGTCATGTCTGGCAACTAAACGGCAAGGAAAAATCCTCTGGGATGTTCAAATGAGAGAGTATAGGCATGTTGAATGAGTGACTAAGTCTTTTCATGTGCTGGGTAAACTTCGGCGCTACGGAATCTATTGTGACTCACCACAGTGATGCATGTGGTGGTGCTATGATCATTTTTTCAATGGTAAACATAAAGCATAAATGTATTTCAGTTCCTCCATGTCAGAGAATGACACGTGCGCAGGCAGAGAGAGATGCAGTATTTCAGTGAGATTTGTATTCTCCTCATATTGTGTAAGGCATAACTAGATGTGTGGCTTATTACATTATGAGCATTACTGTGCTAATGGATCAGTGCATCAGTGGCAGTGATGCTGATCTCATAGCTAAAGTGAGGATGTTTGCAGGGTCCTGACTTTTGATGGTCTCTGCCTATTAGCCGGTTTTATTCTTTATATTGTATAGATGTCATTTTTAATCAATAGATGTAAAGGGTAATGGGTACTCTCAAATTTGACAAGAAACAAACATGACAATCCTGCATACCCAAAACAAAGGTCAACCTTTCCTTGCCGATATGCCTTGTAGATGAGAAGGTGTATCCTCTTTCTTCAGTGAGCATGAAATCAAAGTGCAAATGCGAGCAGGGTTGGCAATTTCCTGGGAAAAACTAGTTCAGGACAGTAAATACAATTATTTTTCCCAGGTTTAAGCCTGTGTCAGTGTCCAGTGAGCATAGAGCAAATCTTTTCAGACTTTAGATACATTCACTCAGAATTGATGAATAAGCTCAGTCAGTCCACTACATCGAAGTTGGTCTGTGACAGAATGCTGCATGGCCAAATGGACCTGTGCTGGTGGTCTGCAACTCGGCATGCTTCTGCTTGCTTAATGCTTCAAGTCTTCAACTTTGCATTATTGTTGTTTTTATACAATTGAATGGTTTTGACTTTTGTTTATATAATACTGAAAGATGAGTCGTGACATGCAACTTCCTTGAGAGAATAGCGAATCAAAATGTATACAGATGTTCTAATGTTCAGTGTTATAATTACATATATTCGTATTATGTGTTATTGGTACAACCCTAAGTTAACCTACAAATCTACTGCCTTATGTAACCACAAGTTGAATATGTAGCTAAAACTAAGTGTGATGTATTGTGCATTAATGAAACAGCTTTTGAAATAGAAAATGCCATAAACTGGAACTAACTGGTTTTCCCCAGGGTGATAAAAACCATGTTCTACCTGTTAAAAACCACTGCTATTAAGTACCATGCCATCTCTGAGTGCCAGGTGTATGGTTTATAGATTAGATTGTAAGAACTTCTGAGCAAGGACTTTGTCATCTTATGTATTTGCAAAGCATATAACATGTTGGCACTATATAAATATCAATACCACCGCCCAACGTGGCTAGAACTCTCCATGTATTTCTCTTCTAGTGGGGGGGAGAGAGAGAAACCTACATGCTTTAGGTCAAATTCACCACTGGTGTAAGCAGATGCCACTCCATTATGCCATCAGGGAATTTGTCCCTTTGGTTCTGAGACTGTTGCTGTGTGTGATAAAGAGGGATTGATGATGACTTCCATATTTATGTGTGTTATATTTGTGTCCTGTATAGTGTCTTTTTAAAGGAAGGTCTATAAAATCCATGGAAGGAATTTCAGTCATTATCTGACCACACGCCAACAATGTCTGGACATCACTAAAAGTTTGGGGTACAGATATCTCATGATTGTAAAGTGACATTCTCACCTGTACAACCATCTGGCCGTACCCATCAGTGTTAACTTTCTCTTCCCAGTCTCTCTCTCTCTCTCTCAGATATGTGTATTATCACAAAGTAAATGCCATTATTACTGTAGTTAATTTTTGCAACCCAGAAGAGCACTAGTAAGAATGGGGAAGAGTTTTCAAGAACACTGGCTCATTAAAAGAAACGTGGTTATATTTCTTCCTCTTCTTTTATTTTGATTTATTATTACAGTAGCACCTTTTAGGGTGGGAGCCCTGTTGTGCTAATGAACTGTGCAAATGCATCCAAAGACTCGGTCCCTGTCCCAGCTCAGTAGACAAGTGACACATTAAGGGATGAGGATTACAATCAAGTGTATACAAAATATGCATATGCGTATATTTGTTTGCAGTTTTTTATAACTATATAAGTGACGCTCCAACAATTCCCATCTGTGTCTCAAGCCATCTTAAATAGGTTGAGTTCTTGTGGACTTTGCAACGCAAGAGAGTTTGGAGAGGATTTCTACATCTCTTTAAGGAGACTGCTCCACATGTAAGGAGCAAAGCGTAATACAGGACAGAAGCGTGCATGTGAAAAGCTGGCCAGGGGCCACGGGGGCAATGTGGTAAAGGCGAGGAAACAAATAGGCGCGGTGGAGTTGTGAAGGGCCTTGAGGACAACAAGCTTGAACCTAATGTGGTGAAGCCGAAGGAGCCCATGTGGTATTCAGCAATCAGAGTGAGATGGTCTTAGCAGCTGGTTTATGATATAAACCTGAGGTAGGCAATGTAAATGTTAGGAGGACAGAGAGAAGGAGGTCATGGTCATCAGGATGGGAAATCATGAGCCGCCTTGGTGTGTAGGCAGAAAGAAAAGAGTGACTTTTAAAAACAAGACTGGAGGAGTAGGAAGCAAGATTTGGACATGACCTGGCTGCACGAGGCAAAAGACGAGGAAGAATTATCACCATTGATTCTATGTTGAGCAAACCTGGCATCTTCCCTGCTCAGACATATTTAGATAATAAGCCACATGTTGGATTTTGTTGAACACGTTCCAGCTACCTGTCTTGAAGCAGAGAGCACAAATGCTTGCTCCAGTTGTTCCTCAGTAAACAGGCTTAAGAGGGACCACATGTGTCTAGTTAAATGCTGTTCTCGTTTACCACATGTCTCCAATTTAATGCTACTTTCTATGAGAACATGTACAAAGGAAGAAAACAACAAGCAAGGCAAGTTGGATTGACTACTAAGTGCAGATTGATTGTGAAGTTTATTGGTTGTTTCCTTGATAGTGCTAAATCAGCACCTGATGTATGAAGCTGGGAATGATTTGAAGAAAGTTCTAATTAAAACCAGGATGGACTAGAGAATTTTATAGGGGTTCAGCACAGAAGTGGTCGTTTTTCCCCCCTTTGGAGAATACCAGTACAAAGGAGAGAACCCACTGCCAAGGTTCCATTTGTGTGGCATTGTAAAACATATTTTACAACACATCCCCTCGTGAGAAGGAATGAGGAGATGAAGTTGCTTCCAACTGGAGAGCTTGCAAAGTTGGAAATAAAGTTGTGCTCATGTCGTGATCCTCAAACATTTTATATTGGGCACCGCTTTTTCAGATGGTAGTTGTCTCCTGCACGCCTTCCCTCCAGCGCCACTTCCACATACTCTCTGGGGCAACTGGAGAAGAAGTAAAATTAGGGCAATTACGGAGAAACATTTAAGCATGTGCTCAACTACTTTGCTTAATAGGGATGGACTTTATGTACTTGCTTAAAGTTAAGTAGGTTTGTAAGTGCTCTGCTAAATTGGGGCTTGAGTTTCTTAAATGTGCGCTGCAGGGTTCTGCAGCTCTGGGCTGACAGTTTCTTCTCCCTGAACGTGGGGCTTTACATTGAGCAAATCTCCCCTGCAAGGTCTAATCTCTCCAGGTAACGCTGCAGTTGGGTTCTGACCTCTCTCTCTGTGTTTGTTGCATCTCTGATTTTGGTGCTGTCTGCAGATTTGATCGGTTATTGTTTTTGTTGTGTTATTTGTTAACTAATAGCCACATGTTTCGTGCCCTACAAGGCAAAGAGCAAAGGACAATCCTTGCCCCAAAGAGTTTATTGTTTAAATGATGAAATGGAAAAGATGGATCATTCTGGGAAACCCCTAGAAAGGAGTAACTTTGAGCTACTTAGAGGGCTGGTTTTCAGCCACCTTCAACTCTGTTGAAGTCCACTTTATATATATTTAGGACCTTCCTCTTCCTAAAATACCTACATCTGGTGGATGTTTGAGCTGCTTTTATCAGTAATCCCCCAAACGAGTTTACTTTTGGCTAACATTGTTTTATATCAAGTTGTGTTACATATATTATCACTTTTTTAACAGGGATACAGATGTTTCCCTGATAGCACAAGGAACTCTTGCCAGTTTTCAAAACATTTGGTTCAAATAAAAATTACATCAGAGGTTAAACTTAAAGCATTGTTCAGTGCTGAAGAGTGACTATGTAAAATGACCACTTCCAACTCCGCTGATCTGCTCCTTGTGTGTCGTCAGAGCTGTCTCTGAATTCAGAGAGACTCAGCTTCTGCTCACCATGTAGATCCAAAAGGGGAGACTTTCCAAGGCATGAAAAAGTCAAATGGCAATCAAGCACCTGACTCCCATTGCCTTTCAATGGGAATTCTGCACCTAGTTCCCTTTGCGAATCTCCCCCAGCACAGGTGTAGGAGAGTGAGGTGAACTTCCGTGTCATCAACACAATTGTTAACAAAGTTCCAGTGGGGATAACAGGGTTGCACAGGTGTTATGGGGGGTATAATTTGAAGAGCAGAAGGAGTGAACAAATGTAGCCTAAGGTAGGACGGGCCTGCAGGATCATTTTTACTGATGTGTGAGAAGGAAAGAACCTGGCCTGACTGTCAGGTCGACTGGCGGGGCTGGATTCAGGAAAACCTTTTTTCCTTATCAGATGGACTCAGTTCACATGGAAGCTAATGTGACATCATAAATGGGGAGCCCCACAATACTACAGTCAGATTTCGGAGCAGAACTGCACTTGAAAACACCCGAAGAGTGCGCCATCCTGTTACGCACTGCAAATATCATGCAGCTGCCAGGGGGCTGAGGGGGGTCAGCTAGTGATTAAACCAAGTTGGAAATTAAGAAATAATTGTTCTGTTCCGAGCCTTTGAAATGAGGAACCAAATAGCTTCTGCTGTACATCAAATGAGTACACGTATGTTCACGGAGATACAGCCCTCCTAAAACAAGACCTGTAAATGAATGAATTCTGAGATCCAAGGTACCACGCACTGTGGTTCCTACAATGGAGAAGGCTACGACAGAACTTCATTGCCATCTATTACAACTGGCCTTTTAGCTAAATGAAGGACCACAGATGAATTTACACCAAGGTCAACAAGTGAAGTGTCAGAGGTGAGGAACCACTTCCCAGTCCACCTTCGCCTATATCTCGCCTTCTAAACCAGGTGACGGAGGCTCAGTTATGTGAAGGATTCCATGAACTGTAACTGGAAAATATGAATGCAGGCAAGTACATACAGCCTGCAATGCAATATTGAGGGTGCTGGGCAGGAGAAGTGTAAAGCAGCCATACCATGGCAATGAGCGCAGTATATACGCCTGGTTAGAAAAGAGACACGAAACAAGTTTCTCAGCACATACACCCTCAGAAATAATACAAATTACTTAAGAACTTAGCGGGTTGGTAGGAGTTTTGTGTTACCCCTTGTGGGAGAGCTGAAGATCAAAGCCCATATTCTTTTAACAGACTGGTTTCTTTGAAAATTATCTGTTACATTTAAGCACATTCAGTTATCATCTGCTGTAGTCTTTGGTATTTACTTGAGTGTGTAAATGGGAGAGTTGCATCATCCTAACTTATTGTTCACATGTGAAAAGGGATTTTTATGAAAGCAAAATTTCAGGATTCTCTAGGATCCTGACAATGCTCTTGAGAGAGCTCCATTTTTTTCCCACAATCTTAACGTCCTACCCCTTCAATTGTATATCATAGCCACCATTCCACTGGCTAAGAAAGACTTAAGCGGGATTCCTTTGGAAGGTGTTGGTTGCTGTTAGAGCACCATGTGTTACTCTTTGTCTCCTGGCTTTTCATCTGCCACCATCAAGGCCTCATTTGGTGGCTACCGTCTTTCTGGCCAAGCAGGACTGGATGCAGCTCCTTAGGGAATGCATCAGTGCTGCCCCGTATTCAGCAAGCAGTATAGCTATCAAAGAGCAGGAAGCACTTCCTCCCTCTTAGAGCTTGTACTTCTCCATCCTGTAGCCTTCTCCAGCTCTACTCCGCACTTCATGGCAGTGCAGCGCGTTCCTCCTAGGCTGCCCCAAGTATTGGGCCTTACGCACTGTCGTGTCTTTCCTTCTCTGCATGTCCGGAGTCCATGCCTTTCCAGCCTTTCAGTGAGAAATCAGCCATCTAATGTGTAACACCCCTAGCTTGCCTTGTTGCCTGTCAGAGGTGATGTCCTTTAATTGCACAGTCGAATTAAGCTAGTGGGCCATGGATATTTTCCATCTCCATTTCAGCTGATTTGCTGTAAGGCAAACCTGTGACATCCATACCTTCCTAAGCTTGTAAGTCTAGGGCCAGCGCCCCACTTGAGGTTTTGACCTCCATTATTTAAGCCCCTTTCTTCCAGGAACGTTCATCGCTTTAATCATGGAGTCCTAAATAATCAGTGGGCAGCCTGTAATTATGGGTTGTGTGTGGGATTCCTGCAGACGGTTCCTTGTGTGCTGAGCATTGCATATTTTGCTCCCCCACTCCCCAAAAGTTTCTTTGATCTCAGATTTACATTTTCAAAGGTTAAGAAGAATATGGTACCACAATTCCTGGGAGATCTTACTACTTTAGGTGGCAGAAGCTTTGCTTTTCTTAAGTAGCATGTTGCAACTGCAATTGACAGATTTGATTTAAGAGTTTGATTTATAGACTGATAGTCAGCCGGTCCAGGGCTGCATAAATCAGTCTGTCTCTGGGACTAATATTTCCTTATTTATAATTTTGACAGGAGATGGAATTCTTTCCCAATTCTTTACATTTCTTTCAGCTGCGATCGACCACCCTGTCCTTTGGTTTAAAGCTATGAGACTTCGCCACAAATTGGGGGCGGGGAAGGGAGAGAAGTATGCCAAGTCCAGCGATTGCTCTGCAATAAAAGCTCCATATTATGTGGCTTTGGACATTGGCTCAGCTCAGCTTCCTTCAAGCCCACACAAGAGATGGACTGCGTTTTTGGCTTTCTTCTCCCCACTCCCCCCAATACAATCTCTGACCTTTTAGAAAAATAAATAGAAGATAAAGAAGGGCCTGGAATGTTGCAGTGTGTGTGTACATTTTGCTCTCTGTTGTTTTCTGCTGGGATTAGTTGTTTACAATGTGGGGAGGGGAAAGGAGGAGGGCTGGGGGGTTAGTCTGTGGCCTTACTGAAATTAGTGGCATTTCAGAGTGATCTTGTTAGGTGGTCTGCAGTTTAAAGACCTAAATCCTTGTAATCCCCCCACCCCCTGCCTCCTTAGCCATTACTCTTTTCTCTTGTTCCCTCCCTGTTTTTAAAACAGAGTCAGTCCCTCTGTCTTTCAGATGCATGCACACTTGCTCTCTCGCTCGCATTGTACCTGTGTAGCAAACTAATAGGTCTTAGCTCACCGACTTCTACATTTTTTTACCGTTACAGGACTGGGCTTGTAAAACATTCTCTCTGGAAGGCAGACACACACGGCATGTTTTTATTTATTATCAGCAAAACACCCAGCTGCCAGACTTTCAGCTGCGCGAGTATACTTAAAAGAAATTCTAATTGAAATTTCAGCTGTAAATCAGACGACCCAAATTGGTTGTTCTTGTGGGTTTGAATGTCTTCCTCACATTTTAAGGTCAGAAGATATCCATTTTCACAGTGCTGAAAAGTTGAAAAATATATTACATTTTAGGAAGACAAATATGGTTCCCATTAGAATGCAGTAAATCAAACGCGTGTGTGCACACCACATGCAACAATGCGCATCAGGCTGAATGCTATCAGAGCGTCGACAAGGATAAAATAATATTTAATATTTGAAACAGCCAGGAAATGCAGAATACAATAGACTGTCCTGAGAGGTGACACTTACTCTGCAAGAGAATAAAAGTTCATTGCTCTCTCTACATTAAAAAATAAATACAAATAAAGTAAACACACAGAATACTTCTCTTGGCAGCCCGCATAGCATACTTAAAAAAAAAGGCATTTACAAGTGGTTTCAAAATGGCTGCATTACATCTGTCAGCGATTGCAAGGAACACCCACAAAATGTGTTTATATCTGCTGAAGTTTTGCTCCACCCGAAGAATAAAAACTGGATCTGCTGCTATTTGATGTGCTTGTGGGGGACAGCGTTGCAAAAGATTTTAAAATACTGTGCGCTTGAGTGGTTTTATAAGCTTTGGGGGTGGTAATTTTTTTTTCTTTTTTTCACACTGGCAGTGAAGAAGGGCAGGTTTCCCCAGGTTTGCTAGCATCTGGAACCCATCAGCAAGTTTCCTCTGCTTCCCTGGCATCAGCACATCCTTCCCCAACCATACACCCAGCTTGCAGGAAAACTTGCTCATCATTGATGCCAATGCAAAGATAATGACAGCATGAGCGGTTTCTTGGTTATAAGCCTAGCTTCTCCATATCGAACTACTTCCAAGATTTTCTCCACACTCGATCCAGTGTTCTCCTAGCTGAGCCTTATCACCCTCTTTTGAAATCCTTCTCTACAGATGTGCACTAGCAGGTAGTGTTAAGGGCTTATGAACCATTGGTGGGATCCTGAGAGGTGCTGAGCAGTTGCAGCTCCTGGAGTTTGGGGTGCTGGGAACCCTCCAGGATCAGGCGCCATCAGGGGGATATACTCTAGATTGGCCCGTGCAATGCTAACACACTGATAAGGCTTTTTGAGCGTGGGGCACACTTCTTTCTTCTAATTCGGGGGTATCTCCGTAATCACTTGCTCGTGATGCTGATGGTAAAGGAAAACTCACAGCAGCACCCTGCGGTCTTTGCTGAACTGATTCATTTCTTAACCTGGTCGCTACTGACAAACATTATTTTCAAGCAAAGACTCTCTTCCAGAAGATGATGGTCCCCAACCTGCCGGGTAGTACGTGGAGCTGTTGGAAAGGCTGCAGCCATGACAGTGCTACAATACCAGAAAGCAAAGACAGGGCGGTGCCTTTTTCCCCTTCGATTGTCTTATTAAGGCCTTCCTAGAAGCCTTGGAAGGCTACCTGAGCTGGACAGCTCCAGAGTGAATCCCTATAGTCTTTCCGTGTCGGGGAGGAGGGACAGTGCTAGGACATGATCGGAGTCAGAGCACTTGGTTATGGTGTCCCCTTCTTACACCACAGACCTGCTCCTCTCGTGTACCTCTGGGTCTTACCTGATCACGTCTGTTGACCGAAATGAGGGTTTGCTCCTTTTTATTCCTGTTAGCCCTGCAGACTTGTTGCAGCTGTCAGAGAGGAAGCTGGATTCTGCCCTGGCTCATACATCAGCAACAGAATTGCTGTCTGTGTTTAGATGGCAGAATCTGTATCACTGAGGCTGGTGTGAGAGCAGGAAAGAGCCCAGGTTGAGTTTGTAGGGCTGGCAGGTGGTGACGGAGATGCCTATCTTAACTGAGGTCACCGCAACCACGTCCTCATGGTTCCTCACTGATACAGAGTCCAGTTCAAGAGTTCTGTCCTGCTATTCAAAGACCTCATGGGATTGTTCTATCTAACTACATGATCCGGGGGTTGATGGACAGGCAATCTGACCTCCCATGGCTACAGCATTCTACCAGAACAATGAAACTGTTGACCAATGGGGGAGGCTCATAAGCAAAGATCAAAATAGCTGGGGGTTCACCACATGTAAACCTGTGGAACTCCATGCCACTGGAAATCACTGAAGACAAGAACTTAACAAGATTCCAAATGGGACTGGACATTTATATGGCTAACAAGAATATCCAAAGTTGTCATAATTAATGCTAAGGAATGTTTTGTGGCAGGGATATTGAACCTCATGCTTTAGGAGGAGACCTAGATTGGGAGGCAGATTACCCTGCCTCTGCCTGCTGTGGGGTTCTTACACGTTCTGTGAAGTATCTGGCAGAGACAGGACACTGGGCTAGATGGATCCTGGCTCTGATCCTGTCAGGCAGTTCCTGTGTCCCTAACACCACGCTCAGCTAAAAGCAAACAGCATTGCTCAGTTTAACTGTCTTTCAGCCATTTTTACACGCCCACAGGAGTATAAGCAACCAAGCAAAGGTCCTATAACATGGTCATGGTATTTTTCCTATAAGCTGGGAGGAAATTACATTTCAACACACACTGATGGTGCTTGTCATTTGCTGTCAGCGTCACAGTCTTCATGACCTGCATTTTATAGACAGGGCAGTTTAGGCACAGTGTGATTTACCCTGTGTGTCACCTAGCAAGTCAGTGCCAGAGCTAAGACTTGAACTCAGAAGCTCCTCTTTGCTTGTCCCAGGCTTAGTTTGTTAGATCCTGCAGTTTCAAATACCTTTATGTATTCAGAGGTTCTCAAACGGGGGGTCATGACCCCTCAGGGAGTCGCGAGGTTATTATGGGAGGGGTCGCGAGCTGTCCGCCCCCAAACATGCCAGTAAAGATGGCATGGGGGGGGTCATCACAGCCTGAAATGTTTGCAAAGGGGGTCTCAGCAAAAAAAAATTGAGAACCGCTGAGTGATTCTCTTGGCAAAGACTCCATCCTTAACCTGCATGGCTGTGCACTGGGACTACTGCAGCCAGTGAGATGTGTCAGGCAGCACTTACTGGAGGTCTGTCAGCACAGAGGAGTTTCAGCCTTTATTTGTGTGGCTTGTGTTAGCTTGTAGTAGAATATCTGAGTCTGTAGATATGAACACAAAGCAAATGCCGTCCGTTTATCTTAAGAACTTGTCAGGCACCCGTCACTGCAGTATGTGAGAGCCTTACAACCTTTAATATAGCTATCCTTACAATACCCCCATTTTACAGATGGAGAACTGAGGCACAGAAAGTCTACATGACTGTGGGAAGGAAAGCTGGGATCTCTGGTTTGTGTACCCATTTTGATAGCTGGCAGGAAGGTTCTGTCGTAGCAAGGATCAGGGAAAGTGTGGAATTTGGGGGAAATCTAGGAGAGTTGGGATCTGCCTACGAAATCATGTTTTAGGCTCATCAGATATCATGAAGCAGTTAGTTACTGCACTTGCTTGAATCTCTAGTTAAACTCTGTATCCAACTCCTTTTTGTGTTCACATTCCAGGTGCAGCCTCCAGAACAGCCTTCTCTGTCATAATGCAATGATAGAGAAAGGAGCTGACATTAAGGACTGTTTGATTGGAAGCGGCCAGCGTCTGGAACCCAAATGTAAGCAGGAAGCTGTATTTATAATGCACTTAGAATTAATTCAAGGAATTGGGTTTTTCCTGAACGTCTTACCCTAGGTTTTACTTTTGTTTCTTCCTGGGTACAACAGTAAGCTAATGAACAGGGTCTGCTTTCATAACTTGGGGCCCTGTCACATTAGGATTGGGGCTTTTTATCCAAATGACTTCCTCTTGAACGAAGAGTAGTTAAGGGACTGATGTTACTCCTGTTAAAGTCCCTGGTAAAATTCCCATTGACATCAGTGAGGTCAGCACTGGACCCTGAGACGTTTTGAGGCACTTGGAAGAGAGGAAGGTGATCAGGAACAGTCAGCACGGATTCACCAAGGGCAAGTCATGCCTGACCATCCTGATTGCCTTCTATGATGGGATGACTGGCTCCATGGATATGGGGAAAGCAGTGGATGTGATATACCTTGACTTTAGCAAAGCTTTTGTTATAGTCTCCTACAGTATTCTTATCAGCAAGTTAAAGAAGTATAGGTAGGATGAATGGACTAGAAGGTGGATAGAAAGCTGGCTAATTGGCAGCCGGTAACAAGCGGCATTCCTCAGGGGTCGATCCTGAGGCTGGTTTTGTTCAACATCTTCATTAATGATCTGGAGGATGGGGCAGATTGCACCCTCAGCAAGTTTGCAGTTGACACTAAGCTGGGGAGGGTTATAGATACCCTGGAGGGCAGGGATAGGATACAGAGTGACCTAGACAAATTGGAGGATTGGGCCAAAAGAAATCTGATGTGGTTGGACAAGGGCAGAGTTCTGCACTTACGATGGAAGAATCCCAGGCACAGCTACAGACTGGGGACCGACGGGCTAGGCAGCAGTTCTGCAGAAAAGGATCTGGGGGTAACAGTGGATAAGAAGCTGGATATGAGTCAGCAGTGTGCCCTGGTTGCCAAGAAGGCTACTGGCATATTGGGCTGCATTAGTAGGAGAATTGCCAGCAGATCGAGGGAAGTGATTATTCCCCTCTGTTCGACATTGGTGAGGCCACATTTGAGGTATGCTGTCCAGTTTTGGGCCTCCCATTGCAGAAAGGATGTGGACAAATTGGAGAGGGTCCAGCAGAGGACAACAAAAATGATGAGGGGGCTGGAGCACAAGACTTATGAGGAGAGGCTGAGGGAACTGGGCTTGTTTAGTCTGCAGAAGAGAAGAATGAGGGGGGATTTGATAGCAGCCTTTAACTACCTGAAGGGGGGTTCCAGGGAGGATGGAGCAAGGCTGTTTTCAGTGGCGGCAGATGACAGAACAAGGAGCAATGGTCTCAAGTTGCAGTGGGGGAGGTCTAGGTTGGATATTAGGAAAAACGTTTTCACTAGGAGGTGGTGAAGCACTGGAATGGGTTACCTAGGGAGGTGGTGGAATCTCCATCTTTAGAGGTTTTTAAGCTGCAGCTTGACAAAGCCCTGGCTGGGATGATTTGGCTGAGGTTAGTTCTGCTGTGAGCAGGGGGTTGGACTAGACGACCTCCTGAGGTCCCTTCCAACCCTAATCTTCTATAATTCTACAGTCTGTTCCCAGAGACTACAGTCACCCTTGAGGTTGCCATTGGCGCAGGGAGTCATTATTTCGACTAATTGTCTTTGCCAACGTCAGGGGTAACAAACTCAGCCCACAGAGTCAGACAGTGCAGGCCACGACGTCCCTCGCCATTTGAGAGTGCAGCTGACTACCGGTGCCAGTGCACAGACCTCATTCTTAATCCTTGGGGACATCATTAGGAATGAGGATGGAGTGACGCATGGATTACAATATGCACCATATTAGGTATCTGCCCTAATGGATGACAAAGGCAGGCTGTCTACATGATCCTGTCCCAAGCCGGGGGCTTTAATGACTCTTATCGGCTGAGGATTGGCAGATCTCTACTGCAGGGTGTGGCATGATGATAAAAGTGAGTGTCTTGACAGTCTCCATGTGAAACCATTTGATCTGACCAAGATTTGGTTGCTTGCTTTGTGTTCATGGTGTGGTTTGTAATCTTAACTGGCTCTAGTGCCTGGCCTGTGTGCGCGCGCCCATGCTGCGTTGTTAGCCCTGCCATAGACATGTCTGTGCCACAGTTTTCTCTTTAATTTGAAACGTAAGAGTGCAGTTGTTACTCATGAAAGGGAAGTATTCATCTCATGGATGCGATTCTCACACAGCAGGCAGGCAGGCCCCGTGCAGGTGTTCTGTCCACTGCACCTTTCTCTTTTACCACGTCACTCTTTGCTGTTCCTACGTGCAGCTTTGCTGGTATGCTTCATTTGAATCTACAGGACCTCCTGCTATTGCAGTGCTGGCCTGCCCGCCCCATATCCTCACAGATCTGCTGCCACTCCATCCGTGCCCTCCCATGAGCACAGATTGCCAACAAGGCCGAACTGTCTCCCATTCTCGGACAGGAACTCTCTTCACTTCTCAGTGGCAGCAGGCCATGTTTGCCAGGGATGAAATACACCCGAGCTCCGGCTATGCAGTAGTTTTGCTGTCCGAAAACATCCGCTGCAGTCAGTTTCTTTGGTGAATCCTGTTAAGCAGTTTGTTGTCCGCATGGAACAATGAACGCTTCACGCTGACACCGAAGCGCGGCCTCTCCTTGTGAACCCTGAGTGCTCTGCCCAGGCCATCTGGGGTGTGAGCGCATGAAACTTAGTTACGTGCAAGCAGGATGTAAGAAGACTGGCTGTCCCGGCTCCTGGGCAAATGTAACTCACACCAGTTCACTTCCCTTTCCTTAGGGAGAGGGCATGTGTAGGTGGTTCAGATGGCCCAGCTGAGAGAAATGGGGTTGAATTAAACAAGTTAGCCTGAATATCTGGAAAATGTCCCCAACACTTGGGTCTGCTTGGCTGTGGAATAATCTCACAAGGGAAGTGGTGGGAGCCCCCGGCATTTAATGCTGGGCTTGGCAAAATCCTGTAACTGGAAAAAGGAAAAGAAAAAGAAAAGAAGAAGAAGAGTAGGCCGTTCAATAGCCGATCGCTTGCCATAACCCTCCCATCCTGGCTTGCATCTGTCCCCACTGCACTACTGGACTGCAGCTAAATGCTACTGAGCCGATGTGTGGATGGAGTTGCTGTGTCGTTTTAGTCAACGTTTGCATTTGTGCATCATGGTTCCTGAACGCCCTTTCTCTTGCTTGTTGGTTTTATTACCATGCTTAGGAAAACTCCACTTTCTTTTTTCTTTGATGCCTTAATTCAGGGAATTTGCTAGTGGAGAAATAACAGCCCAGCTGTATGAAAGCTATCTGGTCCAGGTAGTAGTTTAAAAGACATGTGGTTGATGCCTAAGACAGGGGAGGTAATTATTAAAGGGATAAGAGCTGTCAGGCAGCAGTTCTAGAACTTAATTCCACAGAGCTTTCGATGGGGCTTATTCAGAAAGCCAGCATGTACCAAAGTTGGCCAAATGACCCCTGAAGTAAGTGGGTGAAACTCCGAAGGGAGTAACTAGGCCAAATTCAGCCAAAGAGCAAGCTCCACATCTGGTATAAATTAGTCATAAAACAGGCGTCAGTGGTAAATTGGCATATCCTCCCTTCAAAGCAGTGTTAACAAACTAAATGACAAAGGCCCGCAGAGTGTGGAACTAGCAAAACACGTGCAAAACATCCCCGTTCGTTCCCTTGGTTTTGATGCATTCATCATCTCAGTCTTCATCTCCGTTGAAGGGCCCCTGCCTGTCCATTTGGCTATTAAGGGGCTAGCACTATATAAATAATCACCCCCCCCTCCCCCCCCCCCAGAAATGATGTGCAAAGACCATCACAGTTGCACAGCAAACACTCAAGTTAGGAAATGCCTGTGCAGCCTTCATTCAGCCCTGTCACGCAATGCTCTGTGAGCTGCTCTTCACAGGGTCGCAGGCTGTTTTTGCTGCCTTGCTCGATGCACAGGATGGGTGGTGCACGCTGCTGCTCAGTGTTTGGGTTTCTCCTCACTGAACGAGTGGCTCCGAGCCTTGCACACTATTCAAACCCTGCTCTGAAGACGGAATTCTTAACTTCCCCCCGGGCTGTCTTGTGGCGCTTGTCACGATGGTGGTGGAGAGCTCCCCCAGCGGGGATGACCTTATTTGCCCGGGCACTTGGGAGGTGAAGGGTTGTGGTTATCCCTAGTTTACAGATGAGACACACAGGCACAGCTCCTTAAGGTATTTGCACCTGTTGACATTGATGGCAGTTAAGTACCTAGATACCTTTGAGGATCTGGGCCAGAGAGAGTCCACCAATTCTGGGTGTCCAGTTTGAGGTGCCTGGGACTTCATTTCTGCAGGGCACTTAGCATCATACAGCACTTCATTGTTCAGGATACAGCCGCCAGTGACTTCACTTGGGGCTCTGGCTGCTCAGCCCCTGCGTCTGAAGTTGGGCACCCAGAATGTGAAGAACACGCCATCATTGACCACCTGTGAAATGCTGGAGTTAAGTGACACTGCCCGGCTTCGCACAGGAACTCTGGAGCAGAAGCGGAGAGAGACTCAGACGCCGCAGGGCAGTCCTTACCTTAACCAGAAGCCACTTCTTTCTCTGCCTGCATTTCCCTGATTCCTTTATTACACAGCCCTCACCTTCCCCAGAGCCAGCACAGCCCGTTCACTGACTGAAGCAGAGGTGCTATGGAAAAAACAGTATGAGCTCATGTAATTAAAGGTTGTGTCTTAATGCTCGTACACAGCAGGGGCGTTAGCATTTGGTAACTTTTGAGTGCTTGACTTCACAACCTCACCATGCTTTTAATGTAGTTTTTGTAGGTATTTCCTAGGTTAAAGGGAAAAGCCTGAAAAAACAAACTCCCTCAGGTGGGATCGTACTGGTCCCTCCATGGTCAGCAGTGGAGTTGGAACCTTTAGCTCTGCAGCAAAATGTCCTGCTGCTTCAACTAATGGAGTAACTGACAGCTGTGGGTGTCATCCTCTGTGTGGCCCAGAAGGGGATGAGATGCATTTTGCCAACAGGGGTCAGAGATTTGCTGACAGCAGAAGACTGTTGAGCGTGGGAATCCATTCCAAGCTGTAGAGGGGCATGCGTTGGAGTCGGCTCAGACCCTTCTGCCCTTGTTTCCCCCAAACCTGGCCCCTGCTGCATCATCTCCTCCAACCTGGCCCTGTCCTGTCTCTCCCTCCCCCCATCTCACCTCATTCTTCCCCCGGCAGGCTCCGTGTCCCCATCTCTCTCCTCACCAGGCCCAGCCACCCACCCCAGCTCCCCCTCTGGTCGTAGACATCCCTGTCCCAGCGGCGCCCTGCCGCCCAGCTCCCATTCCCAGTGTCCTTGCCCAGCCAGTCCCAACATCTGCTCCCCCTCCTCGAGTCTCCTTGTCCCAGGCTGCTCCCTCTGCCACCCCCACGCCCAAGTCAGGGGCTCGTCCCTCCTGCTTTCCAGTCAGGCGGCATCTTTCTCTGTGCTGGAGCATTGAGCACCCAGGAGAGACAGTGTCCCTAATCGGTCCCTGTGCCCAGCGTCTCAATGGCCAGCAGCAGCAATTGCAGGGAAAGTCGGACTCCGCTCCTGCAGCTCCAGATTGGAGCATGCTCGGTGCAAACAGGATCTTGGGAGAATTTATCTCCCAAACTAGCAAGTCTCTACTGAGCATGTGCAAACTGAGATTTTTCGAGGGCTCAGAACTTGGCCGGATTCAGGCAGCTTTTCACAGGGCTGACAACAGGCACATCCCCGACAGCAGCGCAGCACCACCCGGCAACGTGTCGGGTCTCTGCTCCGAAGCCTGGAGGCACTAGAGCCTCGCAACGGAGCAGTTGTAAGAAGTTATTCTCACTCTCTGAAGCCAGGTATATTTTGCGCCGCCTTCCCCGTACCCACACCGGCTCAGTGGCATTTAGCTGCCGTCCAGTACTGCAGTGGGGACCAATGTCAAGCCAGGATCGGAAGGTTACAGGAGACAATAATATATGGCCAGTCACTCTTCGGCATGTGTCATCCTGGTGCAGGCAGGATGTGGCCAAATCAGGGCTCACCAACGGGACCGGAGAGTGAGTTGATGGATCTTATCGGTGCCTCTCTGTGTTGGAATAACGCCTGTTTAATTTAGGGTCTGACCCTGCGTGATGCCGAGTGCCCCTAGTGACTCAATGGGCATGGAGAACACTGAGCAAGTTGGGAATCTTATTGCTTGCTGCTGGTAGCCATGGACTCGGTTCCCCCAGGCAGCCCCGGCACAGGCGAACCAGTTCACGCACACACAGAGTATGTCAGGGGCCAGTCTGTCAGACTCGTGCGAAGCCATTGCTGACATAAGCGTTGCACGAGATGTGTCCCCTGAAATACACGCTAAGGACTGGGTGTTCCTGAGAGGGGAGGCGCTTGGCAGTAAAAACAGGCATCTCTTAAAGAAGGTGTCATTTCCAGCTCATCGGCACCTTCCTGACTGATCCCTGTGTGTTTGTTTTCCAAACCTTGGCTAAAGATGGAGGATGACCTCTGGCCTTCGGTGGTATGTAAGTTCTCTAGGCCATCCATTCACCAACACTTTGTCCACCACCGCCTGCTGACACGGACTCTTTGATTGCTAGCCCTGGGATTCTCAGCTAGGCCAATTCAGGCTTCCAGCATGAAAGGGTAAAGTGAGCTGCCACATTCTCTGCCTGTTGATTGTGAAAAATTACCCAGAAGGCCTCAGTTCTTAACCTCGTGGAAATATTTTCACATGCTCCATCCAGAGAAAATAACTGCTTGCGCTCTCCGAGCGTTCAGAGCCAGGAGGAATACCCTGCCGACTGCCTACGCAAGGAAAGGAAAGCTCGACCTGAGCTCGGCGCAGCGATCTGCAAGCTCTGGTAGTGACGAGCGCCTCGCACTAGGCACACGCTGCCGTGCACATTAAAGTCCTGCGAGTGGACATTTCGGAGAGCCCTGCGGCTAATTGTGCTGATCAGTAACAGGGAACAGTATGGGAAGGACTCCGTGTAAGCCAGTTCCCCTTCTTCAGCCAGCAGGCCACACCTCTTGCACAATCAAAATGCTAATTCCTCTCACAAGCAACCTGACGCCCTCCACATCTCTGACCTAGCAGCTGGTGGCGGTGGTTGTCTTGTCCCAGCATAATCCTATCAGCATGAAGTTCAGGAATGAATTTGGTGACTCGTCCTTTGTAAGGGCGTGATCCAAGGTGTCCGATCCGAAGAGCATCACTTTCCCTGCAGTCTCACGTTCAGAAGCCTGGCAAGGTGCAGAAACCTGCTCCTGACACCCCTTGCAGGGTGGCTATATCTTGGTCCCGCCTCTCCTGGCTTTCATTCCTGCGGCGTGTCCTGTCGCTATCTCACAATAGTGGATGTTACTTGTCGAGACGCTTTGATATCCATCAGAGGATCTTGTATCTTTGGGTTGTTTGTTTCAGCGTCCTCAACCTCTGTCATTCCGACCTGAGTTTGCAGACGTTGGCCAGCTCACCAGTGCTCGTCCCCAGGTGTACCAACGTGTGATTGACTTTACAGTGGACTCCTTCTGTTGCCCTGCTTTCCGATCCTCTGAGCCGCCTTAGGAATTGCATCGTTGATAGCATTCTGCTTTCTTTGAAAAGAGCCAAGATCTTTGCCTGTGAGTCAACAAACATTGCGGTGTCCGCCTCCATTTCTTCTCTGTTTATTTCTTGCAGGTGCAGTGAGCGTAGCTTTCATTTCAGCCATATAATTCGAGCTAACATCTCCTGAACTAATGCTCTTTCTTGTACGCTCTCCATTAGGCCACTGGATAAAGACCTCACCATAGTCCTTCCCCCTCCCCCCACCCCAATCCACTCACTCACTCACTCACTCACTCAAGTTCTAGATCCCGCTGACACACTCCCCCGTAACCTTGAGCCCCACCCCCTGCCTCCTGAGACCCCTGGAGCAGACCCGCATGTTTCCCAGCAGCCACTGCTCTCTAGCCTTTTCTACCCACTCTGGAAATCCTGATCTGACCCACAGGCATTTCAACCCTCTGAATACCCTCGGATGTCTGCTTCACCACCTTCTTACCTCTCCCCCTGCCCGGTCCAAGGTGCATGTAGCCCAGCCCGCCTGTGGGGGTTCAGGTGTGACTGAAGTCAGAAGAGCTGAATGCTGAGCGGTAACACCTCCCCAGGGGTACCCCAGCATTACACCCGGCGGCTAGCCTGCACGGTATTGGCTCTGCCACTCGGCTGGGTCCCAGAGGGGCGGTGATGTCATTGCACAGCAAGTGCCGGGCTGTCAACAGGAGACCCGGAGATGCCCATTTTAATTAAGACTTAATTGTCCACTTTACTCCTGGGCATCCACAGCTTTCTGCCATGTGGCCGTCTGGATCTCTGGGCAGAGCCCTGTGGCTGCTGCTTCCTTTGACTCCATTAACAGCTTCTCCTCAGCGTTTCTCCGTCCCCTCATCGGTGACCTGTCCAGGCCTGGCAGGCTGCACTGCCCTGCTAGGCCAGCCGCACCCATTTCTGCTTGAGATTGCAGCCACCCTGATCTCCGATCCAGGCCGAAGCCCAGGGGAGACCACATGTTCCAGCTTCCGGAGCAGCCGGGCCGCTTGGCTCGGCTGGAACCTCGGCAGCCTCTCTGGGGTTACATGCCAGGGTGGACGGCTGCTCTGCAGAGCTCTGAGAGCCACCCTTTGCTCACCCCGATCTGTGCCCATTGTCTCAGTGACGTCTGGGTGGGACAGAGCAGGCATGGGCCGCTGCCCTGTGAACACAAACACCTCAGCCCCCACCACCCGCTTCCCTTCTTTATCTCCACGTGCAATCTCCCAACTCCCCCAGGCCTCCCACTGGCAAATCACAGCTGTTTCCCTCCTCTTCCTCTGCTCTGCCAGGGCCCACCAGGGCATCCATGCAGAGAGACAAGTGGCGCTTCTCTCTCGGTCTCCATCCTTTCTGGCTGGGATAGATGCTGGCAGGCGCCACTCACCTCGTGTTTTCTTGCATGTGTTTCTGCAGCCGCCCCTCCCCCTGCCTTTTTTTTTTTTTTTTTTTTTTTTTTAGTCAAACTATCTCCTGCTTTAAAGAGAGCACACACACGGCAGCGGCTTTCCTCCCTGCTGTATAATGGAGCAGTAATTCTGTGCCAGGGACTGTTTTCTATTGGATTTTAAAGGGCTTATAAAACAGTGTATGTAATTGAGTGAGTAAACTGAACGTTTTCGGGAGCCCCCGAGGGCTGGGACTTCATGGTGGTCCCGGGCCTCAGCCCCAACCTTGTTTTTCCCCTCCTCCCCCTTCCTCTTTACAGCTGAGCTGTTGCCACCAGCAGCAGCAATCTGTCTAGGGGCGAATTGAGCAAACAACATTGCTCCTACCAGGACACTGGACGGCTCCTTTCAATCGGCTGCTTTGCGGGAACTGCCCGAAAGCCTGGCCTGTGCTGGAGAGGAAGGCCCTTGGTCATTAGCACCTGGGATCGTGGCTGGGTTGGCACTGGGATTCGGAGTCATCTCTGCCCTGGGTGTACTTGCATTCCAGTTTGCTGTGAATCAAGCCGCAGAGGCTCACTGGCTCCCCACGTGCCGTGCTTGCGTTTGTAAGGTGCGTGGATGGGCAGTGCCTGTAAACAAACGCCTGCCAAAGCAGAGTCGCATCTGTAACGAGCGACAGATTTTTGATTTGCGCCCAGTGAAATCTCCACAGACATTGGGCTTGAGCGCCCAGGCCAGCCCTGGCTGGGCTGCGTCAGAAAATGGCAGCAAAGTGCTCGTTCAGACGGGTTGATCGGCTCTGCGTTTGTGTAGTGCCATTTCCTCCCGGGCGGAGCAGATCTCGACGAATGTGATTTAAGGTTGCAGAGTCCAGCTCTTCGGCTTTTTGAAAGTCCTTCCTTTAACCCCACTTGATTGTCACACACCGGGCCATCAGGATTACCGTTCCCTGTAGGTCAGGGAGGAGGGGAGCAGTAGTTCTTACCCGCCTCGGATCAGCTTTTAGTCTCTAGCCAAACGCTTCCCTGTTAGCATTGAAAACCATTTCACAGATTGAAGGGTCACCCTCAGACAGGTGAAAATGGGTCTGGTGGCTTCCGCATAATCTCTGTTATAGAAGCAAGGCCTAGGCAAGACTCCATGGCCTGGCTTTCAGAGCCATTGGTTCATTTGTGCCAAGGCCAAGCATCACCTCCTGGGACCTGCCATCTTCCCTCGGTGGTACCAACAGGCAGTGTAATTTAGCAGACCAAGCAAAGGGACTGGGAGTCTGGGAACATGGTTTCTTTCTCTACCGTGCCACCGACTGTGACTTCCTGACCTTTGGCGAGTCACTTAAACACCGGACCTCAATTTTCCCATCTGTAAAATGGGGATGGCAGTATCCACCCACTGTTGTAAAGCACTTTGACCGTGTCCAATGACATAAATGTGAGAGATTGTCAATAACTGTGAGCTGTAGAAGTGCTAAGTACCCCAGAAATGGAACCATCTGTGTGGCAAAATGTTTAACGATACAGCGAAGTTCCACAAGTTTAGGTCAGGAAGTGAGGGACACTGTATGAAATGCAATGCGAGGCGCTTATTAGACGAGATTATTGCTACAAATGTATACACAGAATCATAAATTGACGTGGGTCTTTACAAACTTCGGTGAAGACACATTTAACCTGCAAGCTATAATGTGATGACTGCAGCTGGACTGGAGCCAGGGTCTTATCCACATCACACAAATCAACATGTCTGGCAGTCTGCTTGGAAGGGGTTCAGGAATGGAGTAGCAGGAGTTGCCACAGGGCCTGTTTGAGGAAGGTCGTTAGGGGGCTAGGAATGGGATAGCAAGATGTGCTGCAGGTCTGGTTTTGAGGTACTGTGGTAAAGCAGGGGGTGAGGGGTGGGATCCAGGCCTGGAAGAGGAGTAGCACTCCAGGCCAGGTCTGTTGGCAGAGCTGCATGCTTGCATGGTGCCTACCTGCATCATACTCGTACTTGGCCCCAGAACAGTCAGAATTTCATTTTCTTGAGCACCAGATTTTCCCTTGCATGCCTCTGGCCAGCAAGGAGTCTAGAAAGAAGGAAAGACACCAACCAAAGGGTCAAATCAGAGCAAGAGGTGAACGCTGGATTTCGAAGTCAGAGATCCTGGCTGGGGTTCTGAGGCATTCCCCATGTGGCTAGAAGGCTAGTTACCAAAGGTCAGTAGCAAAGGGTCCAGTTACCCAATCTGGTCCTTAAAGCCAGAGGCACCTCTGAGTTCTCCCTAGACTGGCCTCTCCTGGGAGGGCCTCTGGAGTGAGTCCATGATTAGCCCATGCAGTCCCCCTGCTGACGAGAGGAAGGGAACTCCAGGAGTGTCACAGGTGGAGGGTGACAGCTGGAAAGAATCTTGTCGCAGGGCCGGACCCCTGGAAACTTGGTGGTGTTCTAAAATCCCAGGTCTCCTGGCACGATGGGGTGTTGTGTTCCTGACACACACCGGCAGCCAGGAGAATGCCTTGACGTGTAACGGAGAGGAGCATCTTGTGGGCCAGCCCACTGGCTTGGAATTACTAGGGATTTGTTCAACCGAAGGTCGCTTAACCTTTTCTTTCCAGCAGCCGTGCAAAATCCTCCTTGCCCAGGGGAGTAACTGGAGATGGGCAAGTAAAATAGCGTTTGTATTTTCCATCATTCCTCTAGCATCCTGGTCCATTATCTGTCTGTCTTAGGCACCGATCTGGCCCCCCACTGCAGTGTCTGAGCACCTCACAACCTTGAACGGATTTATCTGTACCCTCCCCTCCCCCCGTGAGGCAGAGCAGGGCTGTGATCCCCCTTGGGCAGCTGGGCCCTGAGGCACACAGAGGCTAAGTGACTTGCCCAGGGTCACACCGGAAGTCTGGGCAGAGCAGGAAATGATCAGAGACGTGACCTTGTCAGACTGGCCCTCCTTACTCACCCGACAGAGCTGCTGGCTGGGCCCCACCTGCTGATTTCACTTCCCCCAGCAGCCGTGCCGGTCTGGAATCTGCCGTTGGGGTCATCAATGCTCCTGTTGGAAAGAGCTCCTCTGCATTATGGAATCTGGAGGGAGGAGGCAGCTAGGAAAAGCCCGTGACAATGGGCCTGATCCTGTTGGTTCCTGAGCAGGCACATCCTGCGCTGACTTGAGTGCACGTTGAGGGTACTTAGCGCTCAGAAAGCCCTGGCTGGACGATTGCTCTGTAACGTCCCTGGCACCGTCTCCCTTGGGTTTGACGCTGCCAGGCCAGTGCCTAGACATACACCTGTCGGCAGCAGCTGTGCCTTCTTTTGGGTCTTTGTTGTGTGGCAAGTGACACGTACGTGTGAGAAATCTCATTAGATTAACCTTCTGGTGTTTTGTCAGTTGTTTAGGCCTTTGCCATGTGGGTGGGCCAGTGACTGAGACAAACTGGGGTTGGAGGGAGGGGATAAAAAGCAACAAAGCAACATGGAAATTCACTGGAATCTGCTTTTCCCATTTTCTCCTGAAGATTCTGGTGGGAAAAGTGCAAGGATCCAAATTCCTCTTTTTTTAATCTTTCAGCCAAACACGTTAATGAAGTTATCGTGGGCAGCGAACAGCTGATGGAGATCTAACACGCCGGACGTCAAGATGCCTTTGTGGAAGACAGAGCCCGCACCTTCGTGAGAGCGTTCGTCTGGAGCAGAGCTTACCCTGTCATCTCTCCTTTCCTGTGCAGCTTTGTATTTGTGTCTTAATAAAGGAGTATTTCCAGAGTTGTCTGCCTCTCGCTGGCCCCTCCCTACCTCACGGATATGCCCGCTGCTTTGTGGAGTGCAGTATCAGTTCCTGCATACTGAGCAAATGCACTGTACTTTTCCAGTAGCACGACGAGCTGGGACCACACAGATTGGGCCCATTCAAAAGAATGACTTAGCGACTCCCATTTCGCCACAAACCAGGGCTCGGGGGGCTTGCACCACCATCCTAATCCCTTAGAGACACAAGGAGCCGCTTCTGCATCTTGGGGACACAACGGGAGAGCAGGAAAGGAGGGTTACTTCCCCGCCGTTCCTGAAACTTCTCCGCCTTTCCCACCCGCCTCTCTCTCTCCTGTCGTGCTGCTGCATGGCACGGACACGTTGAATCAATGCATCTGTTTTTATTCTATGCTGTGCTTCAGGGTGAGGTGCCAAAGGCGTTCCCACTTGTATCCTCTAGATTTGGCCTGTTGCTTTGAAATGAAGCCCAAGACTGCATGAGAGGGAAGGGTGGAAGGAGGGGGGGAAGGAAACCTGAACATAGAGGTTATGTCACCGTCCGTGCTTTTGCATGAAAGCCCAGACATGAAGTCCCTCCCCACGCACTTACGCCATATGTAAGGCGACGTGCGTCACAAGCTGTAACGTGAACTCCATAGCCTTGTGGCTGGCCGTCCTGCCAGGATTGTAAAGCACCTGCCCGGGATTGAAACGCGAGCCGTTTCTGCAGCCTGCAAACGGGACTGGAGTCCCTGCCTAAAAGCTCTTTCCTGGAGTCTAATAGGATTCAATGGGATGCTTATCTGAGCCTGGCAGCTTGACATCGAGAGGCACGTGCGGCTACTGGCTGGTTATCAGTTCAAAGGTGTGCGTCCTGGGCAACACAACGAGAGAGAGAGAGGTTATAGCCCTGCCCTGCCCTTCAGACATTAAACATCCCACATTTAAGAACCACCTAATAATGGGAAGTGTGGGAAGCATGATGTGCTGGCTCGGAGGGCCGTTACAGGCTGGAGAGCGCAACGCGTGCTGGAACTCAGAGCAGGCTTAGCATCCCCTGGGAGGCTAGTGCGTGAATAGACACCAAACCCTTTTCATCTAAGGGTCTCGGACGCTTTACATACGTTAATGAACTATGCCCTGGTGTAGGAGGCAAGCATCACACCCATTTTACAGATGGAAAACGAAGGCACAGAGAGGCTGAAGTGACTTGCTTAATGTGCCACTAGAACTCTGTCAGAGCCGGACGCAGAACCCAGATCTGATTCCCGGGGCTTCCCCTTCAGCACAAAGCCATCCTTCCCTTCTGTCTACACATCTCAGCTTCTTAAAACCCAGCTTTCCCTAGGTTAATATCTTCAGTTTGATCTCCTGGGCCTTAATTGTACGTTAACGTCTTGCTTTAGTCCTTTTGTTTAGCTAATTTCAGAAGAGGTTCTTGATTGTGTCAATTAGAATTGCGGTATTAATTGAGTGTTCTCTGAATTGCCGTGGGTTTGAGAAGTATTCTTTTCCCTTTTGCCTTTTACGACCTGCAGGTGTTTGGTGTGAGATAAAAGGCGATCCCAGAGTGAGATTTCACAGCCCGGGTTATCAAAGCGAGGCGTCACTCTTGATGTAGTCAGCGTGTGTGGCAGTAACGATGAAGAATAATTCAGAATAATAGCGCCTTCACGAACCCCAAGGCAGGCGCTGGGAATTAACCCTTGCCGACCTGGTGTGGTTTTGGGGCCGCCCGGGTTGAGCAGGTGAATCTAGGACACTATTGACAATTTTACCCCGATCACAAGTGCCTCCTCAGAGACCAAGCCCCTGAGTGACTTTTGAAAATAGGACTGAGGCTTCTAAGTCACCTACGTGCGTTTGAAAATACGACCCCATCCCTTCAATGCATCAGCAAAGCATGACCTTCCGGGCGTGCAAACCTGGCCCTTCTGTACGGCGCACGGCCCCACGCACACGTGGCTCCTCTCACTTTCGAGCTACCCGGCTGTCGCAGCTGAGTGAGCTGTTGTCTCTCACGCATCACCCAGGTCTTTAGGCACCAGGGACGTGGTTTACAACACAACCGACCTTTGAAAGGACCAGACTTGCCAGCCCTGCAGAGATGCTGGCACTTTCTGAGCAGGCTTGTTCTTCAGCGTTCCCCAGGGGGAGCGTTGCTGGCTGTGAGCGTTGTCACCGCGGCGAGAAGGCTTGTGCCAAGAGGCAAATCCTGAACGTAGCAAAGGTCAGGCTCACCATTTCCAGTGGCGGGCAGCTCCCCAGTGGAGGTCCTAGGGCCGAGAACACGCAGCCCTCGGCTCCTGAGAGTTTTGCCCTGGGCCTTGATCAACTTCGGTGTCTGCCTCTTCAGCAGCCGAGAAGGGTCCCGGAGAGAGAATCGGCTCTGACTTGGCTAGGGATCCGCCCATGGGACGCTGCGTGGCTCAGCAGCTCTGGAATTGGCGAGGCAGCAGTGTCAGACCTGGGGGACCCAGCGTGATGTGCTCTGTGTTGCTGAATTGTCAGGCCGCTGAATGCTGGTCCAGCAGATGGTTCCTGTGACCTTCACCTTCAACCCTAAGGCCAGCCCGTTGCCACCATCCAACCTCAGTGGGGTGACGGCGTGGCCGGCTATTGCCTCGGCTGGAAAGAATGCAATCTGCCGGCTAGCCAGAGAGAGAGGGAGGCATTCAGGCCGCAGCTGTTCGTTGGGTGGCTAGGAGCACCGATGAGTCCAGAAGAACCCTAAGCATGTGTGCGCCTTGCCAGCCAATGGGCAGATGCCTTCAGTGCGAGGCAAGCTCAGGGCTTCTGCTCCAGTCCCCTGCTCCCGGCCGCTCCTGCGGTTGCCCCGAGTTGTTAAAAAGAGGCAGCTAAAAATGGCAGGAGTGTGCGGCCGAAGGGAGCGTCAGCTCAGTAACTTCAGTGGCCAGGCAGTTTCGGAGACATGAGGAGCTGGTAAAGCGGAGAGAAGCAACTTGTGACCGATCGCTTCTCCTCCCCGTCATGCACCTGTGGCTTCCCTGTCGTGCAGATGTGGATGGTCCGATCGAAACGCTCGGTACTAGTCAGCACTGCGTTTTGGCAATAAATATTTTGGCCCTTGGATCTTAGACCGGGGCCAACGGAAGGTAAACTGACGTGCTTTGGACACGCGATCCATCCACTGAGCATGACGCCTTCCTCACAGCTTCTTTACACCTGGCTACAGCGTGTTGCGATGCTGAGCCGAGGGGCTAGAGGACCGAGAGAACAGCTCGTATTTACGTGGGGAGAGGTCGCTGTTTTGTTCACCACCTCGCAGGATCTAGCTACAAAAAGCAGGGGATGCATGGGAGGCATTCGCCTGTGTCCGAACGGCCGCTGCATTTCCGACAAGTCAGGAAGCGTCGCTGCGCTAGGTCTCGCGCCGCCAATCGTCTTCATCCAAAGCAGCTCCGTTTCTGCTGACTCCGTTGCTTTCTTTCATCCCTCGTCTGTCTAGCTGGTTGGTTTTCTCCAGGTTGTCTTGGGCCCGTGGAGGAGTATTCTCACGAGGTCCTGCCTGTCCCTCTAGCTGCAACTTCATTAGGGCGACAGTCCCAGCCCAGCGGGCCAGAATTACTCCTCCAACTGCTGTGTGGCCCAGGGACATAAATGTTCTCAGATAAAAAGCTCGGCGCATCTTGCTTTCTGCCCTGACCGCATTGTCCGCACTGGCCAAAGGCTCCAAGAAGCAAAGGCGAGTTCCCACCTCCCCCGGTTCTAAAAGGGCAGCTGGGCCGTCTCCACGTGCCAGGCCTAAATGCCATTTTCACAGGTCCTCTTGTCAGCGTGTCAAGATCAGCCAGTGCCGAGGCCTGCGCTGGAAATGGGGCCGGCGACTCCCTCCTTCCCCCAGCGTCCCAAAGTGTCTCGAATGTAGCCCGTGCGGTTTGTTGGCTCATGAGCTTTGATTATCGTTTTGATTCTGTCTGGGGCAACCCACAAGCGGCTTCCCAGGAGACGGACAGGACTTCTCTCCCAAAGAGACTTTAACAGGGAGCGGTAACAAACAGCGGGGAAGGGTGCGTAGCGAAGTGTTAATTCAACCCCCATCTCGCTGCTAGTTCTACCCAGCCCGTGTTGGGGAGGAGGCAGCTTGTGATAAGGTGTGACGCAGACCTGCCACAGATCTCCTGTGCCAGCTCCAACCTGCCCCTTCCCCTCTCCATCTCATCTGTCCGTGGGGAAAGGGGGGCAATGATACCAACATGCCAGGGCTGTTGGGAGTCGCTGTTAGACGCTGCAGGGTGCTTGGAAATCCTCACACGGAGGGTGCGATGGGGAGAGTAAGTATTAGTCTATCGCCTGTCGGGGCGAAGTGCTCGTTGATGAAAGGAGGCAGGCAGGGTGAGATTCAGATTGTCAGCACAAACAGTGCCCTGGGTAATATCTGCCCCACGAGCTGAACCAGGGAGTGGGGAGGGTGGATGGAGCAAATGTACCTCCTGGGGGATTGAGGGGCCGTTCGTTAGCTTTCGAAAGGGACCCTGGGTTCCCCAGCTCTCGCGTGCATGCACTGCAGGCCTAGCACCCACTGACGGCAGCTCGGGAGCTCGGCCTGTGAGACAGCCGCAGGGTTAGGCACACGTACGTGTTCTTTATTTTCCCTGCTGGAAGACGACCCTTTGGATCCTGCAGATTTTCGGTTCATCTCCTGGGATCCAGGAGCAAAGATCCACAGGTTTACCAGAGCTCCCAGGCAGGTCAGCATATAGAAATTCCTTAAAGGCCTTGGAGGCCGTCATCTCCTACATGCTCAGATATAAATGTGTAAGGCAACAGATTAGGAGCCTAAATAAACTTGGATGTTTATGGCTTTTAAAAGGCCACTGCTGAATGTATGTATTTATTGTTAAAGCAATGGGCTTGTTGGACTGAATTCAAGGACAGCTGATGAGCCTGGATTTGTGCCTTTACAATTCAAGGCAATGGCTGGATGTGGAGAGGAAAAAGGGGTTTTCTTGTTTTTGTTTCTAGGAGAAAATAAAAGGGCAGCCTACCGATTGCCTGTCCCTCCCCTGCCGCCAAAGCAGCAAGCGCCTGGTGGTGTCTGCATAAGCTATTCCTTTGTGCAACAGCTAAATAGTTAATTGTGTTTGAGGAAGATGTGCGGGCGAACCGGGAGACCACCCAGCAGGAAACAGACAAGAAAGAGCAATCTCTGCAGTGTTTCAACAGAGAGAGAGAGCAAAGCTGTTTAGAAATATGTAATTTACTGCATTCCACACTGCTGATTGTAAATTGGCTGGCCAGAAAAACGCTGCGGCGGGTGGGGAGGGAATCCGGGAAGCATGAAACAAATTCTTGTGATTGGTTCGGGGTTTTGTTTTTTTGGTGGTTTTGTTTTGTTTTTTTAAATCTGCCTCTGCTGATTTGTTGTGAGCTTTAACTCTCAAGCTGCATCTGGGTTGCCAGGGGCACGTAAATACAGTAAATGCCGTCCTTGTCAAAGATCTGGAGGCAGCCAAGTGCTGAAATCTGCTCGGTTTGCTAGCCGCCGGGCTGTGAGATTGCATGTTGGTCATCAAAGTCGCCTTGCAATCAAAGGGCCTGTCGGAGTCCTATTACGTTTCACAGGCTCCTCAATTAGACTTGGGGTGTGTTGGTTTTTGCCCTTGTGTTGGTCCGTTGTCAGCGGCACCACAATATTCTGGTGGCCTCTGGCAAGCAAAGCGCTGGGGCGGGCCCCCCTGCGAGAGTCAGTTGTCTGGAGGTGCACTGTGCGGTTTCCAAACCGGTTTCTCTCTCTGACACCCCAGGGCAGGAATAGCTTTTAGGGCTGAGTAGGTGAGGCGTCTGCTTGGAGAGCCAGCAACGCTTCCGGATTGTGTTGTGTAAAAATCATTCTTGTTTCTGATCGTGTGGAAACGTCTTGTGTGACCTCGGGCTGGTCCGGTCCGCGTGTCTCCGGGAAGGCCCCGAGATACCTCGCTGATAGCACAGCCCGGATGAATACTAGCCTGCTGTTGGTTATTCTGATTTATTATTTGTATCACTGTAGCCCCTCCAAGCCCTAGTTACGGGCCAAGACCCCGTTGTGCCAGGCGCTGCACAAACACAGAAGGGAAGGACAGTCCCTGCCCCAGAGAGCTGACAATCCGGGTATAAGCCAGATGGATCCTGACAGACAGATGGGCGTAAAGGAGACAAGGAGCCGGTGCTGGTCAGCGGGACAGGCTGTGGTCCCTGCACACCAGCAGCTTCACCCTCGTCTGGTTTTTTTGCAGGCCTGGTGGCACAAGCGAGGGCAGAGGAGGGATTTCAAAGATGCTGAGGCGGCTCTGTGGGTGCTCACAGCGAGCTTCTCCCAAGCGGGGGGCAGCACGCTGGCCCTAATGCGTGGCCTGTAGAGTGATTTTGGTTAGACGGTGCCTATCATGGGTCATTCCCCTGGATTTCACATCCCTTAAGCCATCCCTTGTAGATGCAGTATGAAACCAAACCATAAACCCCACGAAGTGAAGGTGATTTCTGAGTCCCTTGGTAGCTTGATCCATTACCTGATCTCTTGACGTTATTGTTATGGCGCATGTCACCAGGGGGCATTGTTACACACAGTTGTCTGAGCCCTTTTTTCTTAGTGTGCGAGCAAGTGTTCAGTCTTGGGAAGACATGCTGTTTGGTGCAGAGGCAGGGGTGCCTGGAGGGGGAGCTGTGCGAGCTGCCGTGGGCTCTGAACAGAGTCAGTGCTTGAGGCAGTTGCTCCTTAGGAAATAGACATTGGCAGCAGGTTGAGATCCCTGAAAAGGGGGATTTGCCTGTGTTCTGTTGGTGACCACCTCCGTTCCTGGCCTGGTGTAAATAAACCGGTTACACTTCGAATCTACCCTGACCCCCTAGCATGGATTTCTCCTTCACTGGGAAGGCCTGGACAGCTGTTACTCCTGGGCCAAGTGGCCAAAGGGCAGCTTTGTCTGGCATTGGTGGAGCAAAGCAGTGCGCTTGGTGATAGCTCGCTTGTTTTATAGCTGTTCCAAATGCTGAATTCCCATTTCCCCTGCTCCCCCTTACATCTGTTACTGCTTGTTGGCTCCCAGTTGCCAGGTGCGAACGATTGCTCCCTTTCCCCTTTGTCGCTTCCCGTTCTGTACAGACAGGCAGTTCCCCTTCGTCTCGCTCTTTGGGAATCTGCGTTAGTTAGCGGGTAAAGCAGGTGTCCGGGGAGCAGGACTCCTGGGTTCTTATCCTGCTCCGCCGCTGACTTGCTGGGTCCCTGCGCAAGGGAAAGACGCTACCCAGGAACCTCATGTTTGCTTCTCAGAGCGGCGCGCGGCCAGTCCCTCCTCCGTTTGGTTCCAGGCCTGATGCTCCGAGCGGCGTCTCGTGTTTGTGGTTCTCTGGGGAACGCCCGGCAGTTTCAGGGTGGGTTAAAACCCTGGTGGGGCCCAGCTCTGCCCACCGCGCATCCTCTGCTGGTCCGGCGGGGGGGGTGCAGAATTATTACCCGGGCTGAGCTGAATGGGGGGCCGGGGACACAGTTCAAACGTTACCAGCCCCCACCACTGCTGGGCTAAGGCCCACGCTCTCCCTCCTTGCCGATGCAGCGGCTGGGTGGGCAGTGTGACTGGGGTATTCCTGGGAGTGGGGGAGCCCCTCTGCACCTACCGGCGCCATTGAGACCGGAAGCCTTTCAGGTGGCAAGAGCCCTGCTGGCCTTGCCCACACCGCCTCTGCCCCAACCTCCGCCAAGGGAGAAGGGGCCGGTGTCGCAGGGGAACCCTGCGCTGGGACCCCCTGAGTGGCTCAGGAGATCCCGGGTGCGGGGAGGAAGATCTCCCGCAGGCCGGCCGCCTATGGTGGAGCAGTCGGTACGGCGCCGCTCCCCTAGAGGTCGCTCCAGGTCGCCGGAGCACCCGACATCGAGGCGGGGAACGAGATCGCCCTCCCGACACCGCTCCCAAGCTCCGCACCGGGAGAAGTCACCGGTCGGGGTCGCCCGCAGGGCGCCGTTCCCACTCTCCAGCACCGAAGAGTTCGCCCGCACCGAGGGAGACGCAGAGACAGACCCGGCCCCGAGAGGCAAGCGGCGCTGCACGCCGTCGGTACCTGGACAGTGATCCGGACCGTCCAGCTCCACACCATCAACAGAAGGTGCCAGAGCCCCCGGTGCAGGGAGCCTCTGGATGGCCTCAGGGGCAGTGGCCTCCTCCGTGGCTGTATTGGGGTCCCTGGGGATTTCCGGTGGGACCGGGACCGCAGTCCATCCAGGCCTCGGGTGTGCAGTCAGTGCCACCACTGCTGGAGAAGGGCCGTCATTCCCCCTCGGACAACGATTTGGACCTGCAGGAAGGGACCTCTGTGGGGACCTCCCGTCAGTGGGAAGGGGGCTACCTCCCACTGGGCCCCTCCAGTCCTCCTCCTCCTCCTCTACGGATGAAGCAGTCTCCCAGGGCCACTCAGCGCCCCTGGATGACTTTAGGGCGCACCAGGAGCTGCTCAACTTGGGGTTGGAGGTGGAGGAGCCGAAAGAGGCGTTGGACAGTTTGTTTAACGTCCTAGCAGTGGCCGCCCCAGCTCGGGGACCATCCCTGTCCATGAAGGGTTCTCAAGATAGCGAAGGCCCTGTGGCAAACCCCTTCATCCGTGGCCCCGATATCGAAAGAGGCCAAGAAAAAATATTATGTCCTGGCCAAGGGGTTTGAATAGCTGTTCACCCACCCCTCCCTGGGGACCCTGGTGGTAGACCCGGCCAACCCGAGGGATAGACGGGGGCAGCGCGGGTCTGCACCGAAAAACAAGGACAGTAAAACGCTAGACCTGTTTGGGGGCGAGCTGACAGTGTAGGATTGCCAGTCAGCAGGTTCTCCTGGGCGGCTTCAGTTTTAACCTCTGGGACTTGCTGAGATGCTTCGTGGTTGCTCTGCCCCAGGACCAGGTGCTGGACTTTGACGCCATTGCGGAAGAGGGGACCCCGGTGGCCAGAGCAGCGCTCCAGGCGTCCTCGGACGCGGCTGATTCGGTGGGCCGGGCCATGGCCTCCGCCATCTGCACGCGCAGGTGCTCATGGCTCCAGTCCTCGGGGCTGTCCCAGGAGGTCCAGCAGTCCATCCAGGACCTCCCCTTCCACCGCTCGGCCTTGTTCTCAGACCAGACGGATGCGAAGTTGCATGGTGTGAAGGACTCGAGGGCCACGCTCCGGTCCCTGGGCCTTTACATGCCCCACACCTCTAGGTGTCAGTCATGTCCCCCGGGCCAGCAGCAGCAGAGATACCAGCCACGGCCGCTCACACCCTCTAGACGGAGGGACAGAAATAGGGGGTCTAGACACCATCCGCCTCCAAGTTCCTCCTCAGCCCCACAGCCAGGGACATGGAGGCAGTCCGGTAACCAAAGGAGGCCATTTTGACGGCGCACCCAAGGGCGGCGTCCCAGTCTGTTTCCTGGATTCCTCCTGCCCCTTTTTAAACCACCTACCCCCCTCCGCTCCGAATGGGCCACGCTTAGCCCCCACCGCTGGGTCTCGGCGGGCTGTGCCTTCCAGCTTACGTCCCTCCCTCCCCGCCCCTCTGCAGGGACCCCTCTCATGAGCATCTCCTCAGCCTGGGGGCCGTGGAAAAGGTCCCACCGGGCATGGCGGGAAGAGGTTGTTCCTCGTTCCCAGAGCGAAGGGGGTCTGCGGCCCATACTAGCCCTGCGCCGTCTCAACACACAGGGCAGGGTTCGCACGGTCTCCCCAGCTGCCATGACCCCTCCCTGGATCCCGGAGACTGGCACGCCGCCCTCGGCCACAAAGACACGTTTTCATCTCTGTTCTCCCCAGCCACAGGCGCTTCCTTCACTTCCCGGTGGCCGGCTCCCGCTGCCAGTTACAGCTTGGCCCTTCGGCCTGGCCTCGGCCCCGAGGGTGTTTGCCAAACGCGTGGCGGTGCCGGCTGCACACCTGAGACACCAGGGGTTCACATTTTCCCCTACCTGGACGATTGGCTGATCAGAGGCAGGTCCAGGTCCCAGGTTCAGAGCAGTGTGAACCCGACATGCGCCGCCTGCTGCCGGCTGGGCCCGCTGGTCAACAAGCAGAAGTCCACGTTAACTCCCCTGCGGGGCGATGTCTGCCATGGTCACCCATCTGCATCCATGCCCTACGACCACGGCCAGGCGTTGCCTGCAGCTGTGCGGACACATGGCGGCCTGCGCCTGCGAGCTGAGGCTGGCTTGTCTGAAGCTCAGGCCGCTTCAGTCATGGCTGGCCTCGGTTTACAGTCTGAGCCGGCAACCTCTGGATCACAGCCCCCCCAGGTCCTAGCCTCCCTGGATTGGTGGAGGACCCCGCGGGCGGTGGTGAGGGGTGTACCGTTCGAAGAGCGAGTCCCCTCGGTTACCCTGATATCGGACGCCTCGGGCATAGAGTGGGGGGCCCGTATCAGCGCCGGTCTCAGCACATGGGATCTGGTCGAGGGAAGAGAGACGCCCGCACATCCGCGTGAAGGAGCTGCGAGCCATTCGCCTGGCATGCAGTGTTCCCCCGCTTTATTGCAGGCAGGTGCTGGCAGACAACGCAGCGGCCATGTGCTGCATCAACAGGCCGGGGGGAGCCCGTTCTTCAGCCTTACGCAGGGCAGCAATCCGCCTGGGGGACTTTGTGGTGAGGCACGATTTTCACCTGATGGCCGCTCACCGCCGGGGGTGAGGGACGAGGAGGCGGATCGCCTCAGCGGGTCGTTCTGACCCCGCCACGACTGGTCGCTGCACCCAGAGGCGTCGATGGTTTTCCGGAGGCGGGGCTCTCCCCGGGTGGGCCGGTTCACGTCAGCCTGGAACAAGAAGTGCCTGCAGTTCTGCTCCCTCCACGGGCGAGGGGCCGGGTCGATCTCCGACGCCTTCCCCCTGCACTGGTCGGGGAACGTCCTGTGTGCGTTCCCCTCCTGCTGGAAATCAAGAGGGACAAAGCGAACGTGATCGCCCTGGCCTGGCCGCGCCAGCACGGGTTCAGCATGCTGCTGGAGCTCTCGATTGCCCCCCTCTGGAGCTCCTGAGACGGCGCGATCTCCTGCCCCAGGATCACGGGCGCCTGTGGCACCCAGACCTGGACTCCCTGCACCTCACGGCGTGGAGGCTCCGCGGCTGAGCGAGAACGAGCGAGCCTGTTCGGCGCAAGTCCAGCAAACCCTGCTGGGTAGCAGGAAGCCTTCCACGCAGCTCGTGTACCGGGCAAAGCGGCAGCTACTTACCTGCTGGGCAGAGTCCCGGGGTATCCTGCCTGGTCTCTCACTGGTGCAGGCGATCCTGGAGTACTTGCTCCAGCGACTGGCTGTGGCCTCCCTGAAGGCCCCACCTAGCAGCCATATCGGCCTTCCATCAGCCGCTGGAGGGAGATCGCTGTTCTCCCACCCGAGCTTGATTAGGCTCCTGAAAGGCGTGGAGAGGCTTTATCTGCAGGTCCGTGACCCGGTGCCTCCTGGGGATCTCACCCTGGTCCTCTCATGACTCATGAGGCCCCCCCCATGGCTTCATGCCCTCTGCTCAGGCTTTCCTGGAAGGTGGCCTTCCTGGGGCCATGACCTCGGCTAGGAGGGTCTCTGAGATTAGGGCGCTGACCTTGGAGCCCCCCTACACTGAATTCTACAAATATAAAGTTCAGTTGAGGCCACACCCAGCCTTCCTGTAACCAAGATATTTTTCTCCCCATGTTTTTTCCCAAACCCCATGGTTCGGAGAAGGAGAGGAGATGGCATTCGCTGGGTGTGAGATGAGCCCTGGCCTTCTACATTGAGCGCACAAAGCCGTTCCGGAAGTCGACGCAGCTCTTCGTGGCAGTGGCGGACCGGATGAAGGGCTCACCTGTCTCCACCCACCGCATCTCCTCGTGGATCACCACCTGCATTAAGTGCTGTTACAAGCAGGTGAATGTACCGCTTCCAGGAGCTGCGTCAGCCCACTCAACCAGAGCTCAAGCCTCATCTGCAGCCTTCCTGGAGAGGGTGCCCCTGCAGAACATCTGCAAAGCCGCCACCTGGTCGTCGGTGCACACCTTCACGTCCCCCTACGCCATCGTCCAGCAGGCGAGAGAGGACGCGGGATTTGGCAGAGCCGTGCTGAGGGCAGCTCACTGGGAACTCCTGCCCACCTCCAAGGTGTGGCTATTTAATCACCTATATTGGAATGGACATGAGCAATCACTCGAAGAAGAAAACAGGGTTACTTACCAGTAACTGATGTTCTTCGAGATGTGTTGCTCATGTCCATTCCACACCCGCCCTCCGTCCCCACTGCCGGAGTCGGCAGAAAGAAGGGCCTGAGGGGCAGGGCCGGCGGTGCCTCATATACCGCGGCTTGCACGCAGGAGCCAGCCTTGCGGGATCTGCTAAGGGGAAAAAAGTGCCGGCAGCTGTGCATGGAGGCGTGCACTCACCTCTAGTGGAATGGACGTCCCTCTTTTCCCACCACTGAAATGCAGCCGGGAATGCAGCTGCCCGGCAGTTTAGGACAGGAAGTGGAGAAAACCGACTGCAGTGAAAAGCGCAGGAGGCGCGCAGGTCAGTGCTGAGCGTCGGGGAGGCTGAGATTCAGTCCAGCTCCGGGGAGCCGGGCCGTGTGGTCGTGCGTGACCGGTCGGGGGCTCAGTGTAGTCTCAGAGCCTAGCGATGTTACTGGTCTCGACAAGAACGGTCGGGCTCAGAAAACGGAGCTGGTTTCTGCCCCCGTGAATGTCTGTGGGTGTCAGCCCCGTGAACGCCTGCCTGCCTTCGCCGGCGCGGGCTGGGAGCAGCTGCTCTCGGGGCCGTGTCCGTGTTTACTTCGCTGCGGAGCCCTCCTCCAGCGCTTTGCACGTCCTCCGGCGCTGCTCTGGCGGGGCTGCTCCTCCGGCCTGCCGAGAGGCTCCGTGGATCTCTCTCACCTCGGAGCCCGGGGCCTGCTTAGGGCTCAGCTGCCCAGAAGTGCTTCCCCGAGGGCCCGGCGGGGCCCTGCCGAGAGATGCACGTGGCGCTCCTCACGATGCGGACAGCCAAGCGGCCCGTGTGGGCCAGAAGAAGGGGGTCTGGCTGGGGGTTGGCAGCCGGGCAGGGGGCCAGGTGAGCACGGACAGACACCTACGTGACGGCCGCCGGAGAGGCGGGGTGTCAGTGCACGGCTCGGAGCCGGGGAGCAGGGCCGCAGCCCAAAGATGAAGTGAGGACTCAGCAGCGGGGAAGGCCGCGGAAGGGGTCGGATCAGGACCCCCCCCACACACTCGCTGTTTCCCGTCTCTCCCCTTCCGCAGCGTGGGGTTTCCTCTCTCCGGCCTGTTCTCGTGGGCAGCGTGTGGTGCCCACAGCCCTCGGGGGGGCCGGATCCCAGAGAGACGTTGCTGGGTGCCAGGGAACCCTGCTGGGCACTCCCCAGCCCTTCCCCTGTCCCCAGCGACTCCGTGATCGCGCCATGACTGAACCGGGGCGATGGGCCCGACCGCGACTGGGGAACCCCTCGGAAGACGGATGAGATTGGAGTGGACCGGGAGCCAGGCGCGGAGAGTTCCCGGCATGGCAGCGGGCACGGCTGGCCCGGGGAGGGGCTGGGCTGACGCTCGGCTGGTGTGAAGGACCGGGGCGTAGGCGCTCTGGCCTAGCGGGCCCGACTGGGCCCCACGGTGCCGGCAGGTCAAGGAGCGGTGCGAGGCAGTGGTCAGTAAGGGCTAGAGCCCAGGTCTGAGCTCAGAGGTGGGGCCGGGCTGGAGTCAGAGAGGGAGAGGCAGGCCCAGAGCCAGGCCAGGCTCGGAGCCAGAGATCCAGAAGCCGGGCGCTGTGTCCAGAGTCACAGAAGAGGGAGGGGATGCCCAGACGCAGCAGGGAACCCGCCCGGGATAGGTGGCCAGTGCGAGGGCCGGAGGGCCACTGTCTCCGCCTGCCCTCCTGGCGGGGAGATGGGATGTCGGCTGTGCCGGGTGCCGCGGACCCTCACCCTGGCCGGTGACTGGGCCTGGCTCAGAGGGGCAGGGAGGGAGCCCGGGCTGACTTGGGATCTGGAAAGTTTCGTGGCTGGGGCTGACGAGGGAAGCTCCCTCGTGTGCAGTGGGGGCCTGTTAGGACACGGGGCCCAGGGCCCCTGGGAGCCCAGCTGGGTTTGGCCAGCAGCCGGGGGGTGAGCGAGGTCTCAGGTGTGCACCAAACAGCGCAGGGCCCGGCCAGAGCTGAGACCAAAGGGGCTTCTGGCCGTCGGGCAGCGCTATGGCCCTGGCAGCGTCCCGTCAGCCAATGCCCGTCTGCCCCCTTCCCGTGGCACGGGCGCTGGGCCGGTCTCACCGGCAGTGGATCCACACCGGAGCCGGCACACGGGAGGTCACTGCTGGAGGGCGGGGGGGGCGTGTGGATGGGCCCAGAGACACCCCGTCTCAGCGACCGCAGCAGCCTGCTCTCGGCTCTGCTCTCAGGCGAGGGGCCTGTTCCGGTGCCCAGCAGCTGTGACAGGGAAGGAGTTTTTCCTACCTCCCCACTTCAGCTTCAGGCCTTGGGTCCCTGCTCTAGCACCCCCGGCAATGGAGTAAATCCCCTTCCTTCCTGGGTGGCTCCCGCCTGGGACCGCGTCGCCTCTGACCCTCGCAATCCAGGGCAAGGTTTGCTCTGTCCAGGCAGATGGCAAAGCAAGCTTCTCCTTTGGCGCCTTCTCTAGAGTTCCTACAGCCCCCGGGAGGTGCAGGGCTCAGACCCGCCCACACACAGCGATTGCTCCAGGGGTGTCACCTGGGGAACTCACTGCCACAGGATATTCCAGAGGAGACGAGGAACACCCCGGGGCACTGACCCATGGGTGGGTGAAGCAGGTTTCCCGCAAAGCCAGGTTATTCCATGACAGCCCTCTGCAGCAGCTGGCTACGGCCGGGACCGGATACTGGGCTAGTCCCCTCAGGTGGGACGTTGCCGAGGGTCTGCGGATCTGATTCAAAGCCGCGTCCAGGCGCAGACGTCAAGTCGCGCCGGTTTCTAAGGAGGGTCTCGCCTGTGGCTGGGCTCAGCGCTTTCCTGAGTGGTGCTGAGCCCCTTCCCCTGGGCTTCCCAGAGAGAGGCAGGTGCTCGTGGGAACAGGCGCTCCCCGGGGCCAGAACCTGCCCCCGCCCTCCTCCGCCCCCGGCCTCCCGCACGGCCCTGCCTAGCCCGAAGCCAAGCGCCTGCCCTCATGTCACATCCACTTAGTGCCTTCCGCAAACATCTCGCCCTGACACCTGGTTAACTCCTCGCCAGGGTCACGGGCTGCGGCTTTCCCTTCCCTGGCGTTCCTCTCGCCCGCTGCGCCGGCCGGGAGCAGGGAGCTGCGGGGGAACCAGCCAGCTCGCTTACAAATTAATTCGGAGTCAAACCTCCGAAGCACACGAGCCCCATGCTGCGTTGCAGAGCCGGGGCTGGGCTGGGGACCAAGAGGGATCCATCAAACCTGCCCGGTTGTGGGGGCGGCAGGGCTCTGCCATTTCCGTTGTGGCGGGGGGGGAGGGGAGGTTGTCAGCAGCGCTCCCCCGGGGGCCACGGTTCAATTGCCCACAAACAAACCAAGCGCGGGGGAGAGTGCAGGCAAAGGGGGACGCGAGCTCCGGGGCAAACTGCCCCAGCGAGATCATGGCCGGGGGCTGCGGGCGGGTGGGGCCGGGTTGGGGAGATGTGCAGCTCCCCGGTTTAAAGCGAGGTGGGGTGTGGTCAGTGGCAGCTCGTCAAGGGCCTGTCCCAGGAGCCTGAATGGCCCCAGGGCGGTGAAATTCACCCCACGCTGAGGGCAGCCCCACAGGCAGGGCCCAGCCCTGTTCCCGCGGTGCCCCGCCCTGAGCTGCGGGCAGGGCCCCAGCATGGTTTTTTCGGGCCCAGCACAAACGTGTAACACGGGCCCCCTCCCGCACACAGACCCATGGGGGCTGCAGCCTGGGCCGGGCCCCCCAGGGCCTCAGGGCCCCGATAAAGGGTACCCTTCCTCCCCAGGTGGGGGCCCTGGCACATGCTGCCCTCCCCAGGCTGCACAGAGATGTCAGGCTCCAAACTTGCCCTGCAGTCTAGGGGAGTTGGGGGCTTGACAACCGTTGTGGTCTGATCCTGGCTTCCTGGGGTCGTTAGCAGCAGCCCGGGAGGAGGCTGCGCCCCTAGGCAGCTTCTGAGCGGAGCCCATTCCCCCGGGGCGCCGGAGCTGGGTCGTGGGGAGCCCCGGCTCCGGATGATGTGTGGCGGGGACCCGGGAAGGGCCGTGCCCCTGCCGGGATGGCGCTGCCTGTGCTGCGACCCAGCCGGGGGAGACGGCTGCTGCCCACGCCTTGCTCTTGAACCTGGGACCCGCCGTGCGCCAGGGCGGGATGGGGGCGGCCGGGACATTCCCCGGCACAGGACAGCCCTGGGCTCTGCCCTGCCCTGGGCCAGGTGTGCACAGGGCCCCCACGTGGGGGGAGGGTACACTTTACCGGGCCCAGAGGCCCTGGGGGCCTGGCCCAGGCTGCACCCCCGTTAGCATGAGGAAAAAATTGTCACAGCTCGTGAGATGGTGCGTCGGGGATGAGGGGTTGTGAGATGTGGGGGGGGCGTTACAAGTCTGTACTGGGCCCAAAAAACTGATGCTTGAGCCCTGGCTGTCAGGTGCAATCCCCTGCGCCTCTGCAGAACCGGCCCCGGGCTCGCCCGCCCGTTAAAACGGGCCCTTCCCGGCACGTGCTGCTGAAACGCGCTGAGTCGGGGCCGCCATCTCCCTGGACGTCAGCTCCCCACCCGTCAGCCGGAGCCGGTGCCCGGCTCACTCCCACAACGCCTCTGTCTGCTCTGCTCTGCTCCGCTCAGCCTGGAGCCGCCCCTGCTGCGTGGCTGGGCCGTGCCCGGGGCTGCTCTCGGCTGGAGGGGTCTCGCTGCCCCCCACGGCGCGTCGGGTGAGAAAGGGTGGACGGTAACGCTGCAGCGACGCCTGCACCCAGGACCCGTCTCCTCGGGCAGACCTGAGCCGAGTCTGAGCTGGGGGCTCCTGCCCCACATGGCCGGAGGGGGCCCTGGCTGAGCCGGCGTGCACCAGGGAATCCCGGGCAGTGCCAGGGGCTGGGCCGGGAGGGGGCGCCCGGCTTTGGTTTCCAAGGAGCTGCAGGTGCCCGTGTGGGTGTGGGGTGGATGGGCTGAGCTGATGCCACCACAAAGGTGGTTGACTGAGCCTGGGGCGAGGGGTGCAGTGGGTGCTCCCTGGAGCGGGGCAGGCAGCGGACACCCGCCCTCAGCCCACAAGGCTGGATGGCACCGGCTTTGGCTTCCACCTCCCCGCTGCCAGGGTGGCCCGGCTGGCTGGGCTCTGAGCAGGTGCGGGGCGGTGGCCCGGCCTGGTTCAGCCCGCGGGCAGGGGAGCAGTGCCGCCAGCCCCAGCCGGGGCCAGCGCTGTTTCCCTCTGGCTGCAGCCACCCTGTGCCCCTAGGGGCCGAGTCCTGGGGGTGGACACGGCACGGATCCCCATGGGAGAAACCAGCTCTGCGCTCGGCCCCGGGGTCCTGAGCCCCTCGGGCATCGGCAGGGGAGAAGGGAGCTGGTCCCAGCGGGCGCCCCGGCCTGTGACGCTGGCAGAGCGGGTGCCAGTGCCCGGCAGGGTCCCCAGGGCTCAGCTGAACATGGCCCCGGCTGTGGCTGGGGCTCCCCCGGTGGTGGTGTTGTGAAGCCAGGCCCTGGCACGGCCAGGCCGCAGGGGGCGAGCCGACGTTACCGGACGCGTGGCTGTGGCACGGAGCTCGTGGGCGGCCCCCGCATCCTGTCGTGTGAGGGAACAGCTGAGTCTCCGTGAGGGTGCACGTCCCCCGGCAGGGGAGGGACGTGCAGTCGTGTGAAGGGCGGGTCTGCCCCGTTGGCACCAGCCGGACCAGGGCGGGGGGTTAAAGAGGACAAAACCCTTTGTTGTTTACTGCCCCCGCCCCGGGGAGATGAGTCTCTCACGTGGGTTCCTCCTAGCAGCACATTGGGGGAAGGGAATAAAAGCCCCTAAGACAAGACACGGGGGGGGGAAGGCGGGGGGCCGTCTCTGTGCTGGCTGGACGCCGGGGGCCAGGGTTACTAGGCATAAGCGGATGATCCCCGGAGCTTGGCCCGGAGGGACGTACACGACTTGCTCATTACAGAAGCGTCTATCGCATCAGAACCAGGAGCTTGGGGCTCCCGTGGGAGTACCCAGGTTTCCCGGCTTTACCCCTGGAAATGACGCTTGGCTCTCCTCTTCCTAGGTAATAAATCCGTGGCCCGTTTCTCAGAGGGCTGGCTACAAGCCTGGTCTGTGGGCTGAGATCTGAGCGGAGGTACGGGGCGGGTCCCTGGGGACAGGGCGTGAGCCGAGCATTGCTGTGATCCGGGGGGTCAGGGACCCTCTGGTACAAGGCAGGTTCGCCCGGTGACTCCATGGCCAGGCTGTTACGGCGCCTGAGAGAGCTCACGCTCGGTAGCTGGCCCGTGCAAGCCCCGTACAGACCCCCTGCTTCTTACCGCTCTGCCCTGAGCTTGGCGCCCCGCGGGCTGGGTGGGTTTAGAGATTTCTCTGCCGGACGCTTGGGTCAGGACGGGGCCCGGATCATGTCTCCCGGGAGCAGCTGGGGGGGGCGGGTGCCTTCCTGAGTGGTGTCGTGGGGGGATCCTGAGCCGTGACTACCCCGAAGCCGAGGGGCCGGGGGAGCCTCTCGCCGTCCCTGGAGCTTGGCCTGCTGGGCCCTGCTCTCCTGCCCCAGTGGGCGTGGGCCTGGCTCTCCGCGGCAGGGTTTCTCCGGCGCAGCCATGGGGCTGGTGGGGCCTATGGGCCCTGCCCTTGCCAGCCGGAGCCGGCCTCACGTGAACAGCTGGCAAGGCGAGCTCTGTCTGGCCCCGGCCCGGCTCTGAGCCCTATCCTGGCCCCCAGCATAACGCCCCCGCAGGCCCCCTCCCACCCAGCCATGGGGGGGCGCGCTCGGCCAGGGCAGGCAGCCGGGCCCCAGCACAGGGGCTCGTCACAGCACCAGGGTTTGCCAGAGCCGGGAAGCTGCTGGAGGAGTTTCCCGCCCCCCCCCCACCCTTGCATCCCAAACCAGCCCCCCAGAGAAGCCCCCAAAGACGACAAAAGGGCCTGGTTGGGCCCGTCACCTGCTCGCCCCCTCCCCCCCCCATACCCCGGGAAGCGGGGCCAAACAAAGGGCCTCAGCGGTGCGAAGGGGCCCGTTTGTTGGTGCACAAAGGAAGAAAGAAACCCATTAGCATCATTAATCCGGGGCTGGCGGTGTGTGGCAGGCCCTGCCGGCTGGGGGGGACACGCCTGGCCCCACCTCCCCGCGCTAATGGCTGTTAAGAAGGTTTAAGCTCTGTAAACAGACCCCCCACCCCCGGCCGGGTGCCAGGGGACGGTGCCCCCCCCCACGTGTTGGTTTGTTTGCCGTGGCCCCAGCCGATCCACGCCTGCCTTTCCCCAGGGAGACACCCACTAGCCGTGCGCGCACACACACACACACGTGCACACGGCCATGCTGAGGGTGGCTGATACCAGGGGAGGAATCTGTTCCTGGGACCCCCCGGCCCAAGCCCGCCAGCTGCCTGCGTGGGAGCGGGGGCCGCAGCTCTAGGCCTGGCTGGGGTCCTGGGTGCCGGGGGGCCACCCCATTATGCAGCCTGGGCGCCTGGCCTGCCGTGACACAGCTGCCCGGCTCAGTGGGGTGAGCCCCCTTTCCCCAGCAGTTCAGCGGGGAGCCCTCGACCCTCCCCTCAGGGCGTCCCCAGCCGGGCTCGAAGCCCCGGGCTGCAGCCAGAAGCCTCTGCTGTCCAGCCTGGAGGGAGACGCTCCTGCAGCAGGCAGCAGTTGTAGGCTCTTTTCCTCTAAGGCGGAGCAGCCGCCAGAGGGGCAGAATGTGAGCTGGCCCCAGGAGCCGGGCAAACCAACCCACTGCAGGCACCTGGTTTCAGTGCGATGGAGGCGGAGCGAGATTGTCCCTTTGCGGTTTGACACCGGTGCAGCTCTGCGTCGTGGGGCGCACGTGGGCTCCCTCGGTCTGGGTTCCTGACGCGAGCTCTGCCCTGCAATGGGCACTGTTGACCCTGCTGGATTCTCCGGGTGTGGGGCAGGAATGGATGCGCAGGGCATAAAAAGACGCCGACCTGAACTGCTCTGACAGCAGCCAGGGGAGTAAAGACACCGACCCCCATCCTGCCCCCGAAGGCCGAAGAATCCCCAGCCACGGCCCTAAAGCGCAAAGAGCCGCCCCTGGCGTACGGCAGGATCCACCCCGGGAACACGCACAGCACAGAGATGAGAGCCGGGCCAGGCTTGCGGGTAGCTGGTGGTTAACAGCCGCACGGAGCCGCAGGCAGCACGACACAGCCAGGCCAGAGACTGACCGGAGAGCCGGCAAGCGTCAAAGCCGGGGAAACGTGGAAACTCTGGGTTTCGTTCTGCAATCGTCAGCGGCGCATCGGGTTCGCGACCGGCAGAGGCCCGGCTCCCTCCTCGGGCCCAGCCTGGCTGGCCACTGGGCTGGCTCGAGCCCCGCGTAAAAGGCCGGGTCGCTATAGCACAGCAGCATGCAGCACTTCTGGGGATGAACGTGCGTGTGCGTGGGCCGGCTCGTTGCTGTTCTCACACGTGCAGTAAACACGGCGAGTTGCCTTGTCCCCCCCCAAACACGATCCTGCTCGTCTTTTCTTTTACAAGGATAACAACAAAGGTCCCTGGCGTGCGGGTGCGGCACCCGGGGGCTGACCGGGGGGCGTGGGAGGCGTCTGGCCATGGGGCTGCCCCTCCGGCGCTGCGCTCAGCTGTACCCACCTGTCTGCTGCTGGTCCTCTGCACGCCCCCCACGGCCCTCCCACGGCGCCCGCCGAGCCAGTGCAGCATTGCAGTGTGTGCCCGGCCCCCAGCCTGCCCCCGCCCGGCGCTGGCACACGGCAGCCCCCACGCCGGGGGAGGTGGCGCGGGTTAGTCTGCTGGGCAGCTCTGCACAGCTTTCTAGCCCACAGCACGCCCGGGGCAATGCAGCCGGGCCGGCCGGCTCCGTTCTCTTCGGGCGAGAGTCTGTCCCGGCCTGTCAGCACCGGCCCGGAGGAGCGGGATTTTCTTCCCCAGCTTTCACCCTTCGGCTCGTTCAGACAGGCTGGGTCCCGGCCCCCCCGAGGCCCAGGCTCTGCTCCAAACACACATGTTGTGTTGGCCAGACGGGGGCGCTGGAGCGCCATCGCCTCTGCAGCCCTCTGCTGCCCGCTGGGCTCGAAGCGCCATATTTTGGGCTCCTAGCCAGCTCCCTGCCACGGCGCCACTAGGCCAGTCCACGCTCCGTTAACAGCTCCCCCTCCATGCCAAGGGGGGTGTCTGTGTGCATGCACTCGGCTCCCCCTCTCCCCTCCCCCAGGCCTCCATATGCTGCCCTGGAGCCTGGCAGGCAGCTAGAGGCGAATCTCCGAGGGCAGTGTAGGGCCTATGACATGCAGTTGAGCAGTTCTGATTCCCGCCAGTAGAGGGCGGCGGTGATGCACGGCAGCCAAGGGGCTCATCCTGCTGCCTGCCCGTGGTGCCGCGGGGACAAATTCGTACGTCCTCGGGGGGGGGCATCAGACCCGCCAATGATGGTGCGGGTGGGGGGGGGCGCTAGCCAGGACGCTGGAAGAAGACCGGGCCACGCTCTTTGTTGTCCCCGGGCCGTTCAGCGAGGTCACATGGAGCCGGCTGGCCACGCGGGGGCGCTGGGTGGGCGAGCGGTCGCTGGGAATCGGAGGCTGGCATGCTGGGGGCACAGCGGAGGGGCCCACCGCAAAGCCAATATCCTGGTCATGCGGTGACGCTCCCCCCGGCCAGCGGAGACTCCCCGGGGGCGTTGTCGTGAGGGCCCCGTCCCTCGATGTGCTCATGCTGACCCCGGTGCCCGGGGCCGTGCCACGGGGGGGAACACGGTGACGTGACCAAGGGGCCGTGAGCTGGACTGATGACAGGCCGGCTGCCTGGTGGCCATCGACCGCTCCCTGCGGGGGCGGCTGTGGCCCATGGTTAGATCCGGTGCCAGTGTAAACATGGCACGGTGCCCCCCCGCTTAGTCAGACACTCGGTGCCCAATCCGTGCCAGGCGGGGCTGGCCCTGCAGGAAGCTGGTCCCTGGCATCTCTCCCCAGCACGCGGCCCCACGTGGCGAATGCCAGCATCCAAGGACGCGGACGCAGCATCGTTCTGAAGGTTGGACTGGCTGCCGGAGCGGTTCCAGCCCTTCGCTCACAGCAACGGACAGCGGGGCAGGAGCTGGGAGCCGCGCCGGGTGCTGGCGGCGCTGGATTTCAGGGCGATCGGCTGGTCCAGGAGGGCGTGGCTGGGACGAGGTGCTGGGCAGGTGATGCCAGGTGCCCTGCGGCTCTGGGGTCTCTGCGTGTCGGGTGCCCAGCTCAGCCCTCAGTGGGCGTGGAAGGAAGGGGAGGGGCTCGAACTAGGTGGGTTGGGCTGGAGGCGGGTTCACTTCCTGTCCTAAACTGTTGGGCTCTGCTGCATGGGGCTGTTCAGGAGCCACCTGCTCCCGGCTCGCCGGCGTGAATGGGCCGCCCCCGGGGGCCGTGGGGGCCGGCTGTGCTGGACTAGCTCTGAGCCCGTAGCACCCGCTGGCTACAGTCTCCCGTGGATGCCGCCGGCTGTTGGGCAGTGGGTAAATTACTCCCCAGATGGTTTTTGTGGAGCCTTGGCCCGTGGCTTCTAGCCGCTGTATTTCACCCAGGAGGAGGCGCTGTGTCCCTGGTGGGGGGGGGTCCATCAGTCCTGTGTCTCATCATCCTGCACTTTAAGTGTCCTTAGCCTGCCAATGGCTGTGCTGGGAGGGGGCGGGATAACCTGCCCGGGAGCTGATCGGCGTTCACCCCCCTGCAGCTGCTCTGATCCCGTGCCCAGAGCTTCTGGATTCTCCTGCGGCCGGATCCTGCTCCTCAAAGCAGAGACACTGGCAGGGCCGCGGCCTCATCGAGTTCGGCAAAAAGATGGCGGGGGGGAGGGAGGGGCTGCTTCTGCTGTGCTAGTGGAACCGGTGCAGTGGAGACGGGGCGAGAGGAGAACCAGGGGCTGTACATCGGGCAGAGCCCGAGGGCAGCGTAGGAACGTCTCCTTCTGTCTCCGGAGCTGGAGTCTCTCCGGGAAGCAGGCCCCTGACGACTGACGGCCTGGGATTGGTTTTTCTTAGTCAATCTCGTACCCAGGTTGCTGAGGACGGGGACTCTGGCCCGGGCTCCGGGTGCCACGCCAAGTCCTGCCCCTCGCACTTCCCGTGTCTGCTCCATGTGCTGGGGCTGGAGATCCACAGGGGCCTTGGCCTCCCCCCTCGGCCTCCGCACAGCGACTGATGGCAACCAGCGACTCTGGGGCGGCGAAGAGCCCGGCTCTCTCCAGTTCTGCTCCGCCGGCCCCGGCCAGCCAGGGGCTGCTGGCAAGATCCCGCTCCAGGTCCTGGCGTCTCCAGCAGTTTGTGACGCCACCTGCTGCCATGGAGAATTGTCCGGCCAGATCCACCGACACGTCCCTTTCCACTGGGGGCGGGGGGGCTCATAAATCCCTGCTGGCCTTGAGATGCAGGGACCGTTGAGTCTGACCCCCCCGAATAGCACGGGCAGCGTCGGTCCCAAAGGGAGGCTGGGCGCAGAGCGGTTAGCAGAACATCCACCCTGGCGTGGTACAGTGCCAGGGGCCCCGTGGGAAACGGCTCCAGGGTCAGTTACTCTCATTGTTGTGCGTGTTCCCTTTATTTCCAGGCTGGACCCGGCTCACTCCAGCCGCTAGCTCGAGTTGGATTGTCCTCGGCTGGACTGAAGAGCCCGTTATTAAATCCGGGTTCCCCTCGTAGCTCCACAGAGCGTCATCACGTCGCTTCTTCGCCTTCGCGATGTTCAGCGAAAGGGACTGAGCTCCGGGCGTCTGGCGCAAGGCAGCAGGTTCGCTGGGCCTTTCACCAGGCTCTGAACCCCTCCAACGGCCTTCCTGAGCTGTGGGCGCCAGCCCCGGACATGGAGGCGTCCCGCAGCCGGCGCAGAGGTCGAATAACCTCTCTGTATTCCTACCCGGGATACTCGGCGATACGCCCAGGGCCGCGTTAGTGCCTTTGGTTGCAGTTCTGCTGATTATCCGCCAGGCCCCCGCAGATCATTGGCGGAGTCCCTGCTGCCCGGGATAGCACGCCCAGCGCGCGGTGCTGGGTAAATCAGCATTTAGCCTTGTTCACACCCAGATGGTTTGCGTGCACCCGTTTTCCCGCACCCCCTTTGGTCCCGGCCCCTGGCAGGGCAGCAGGGAGCTGCAGTGCATCCTTTCCGCTCCTTTTCTAGCTTGACAGCATAAATAGTATCCCGGGCGGAGCCGGGCCTGGCACCGGGGTGACCCTCAGTCTTCAAGCAGCCGCGGCTCCCAGCGGGTTCGGGCCTAGGCCGGTTACGAGCTAGCTGGGGTTAGGAAGCGGCTTCCTGGGGGCAGGTTATGCTGGGTTTGTCCACAAGGGGGTTTCTTGCACCTTCCTCCACCGTTGGAAACCAGGCCCTGGCCGAGACGGAGCACGGGGCCGAGGCTGTGTGGCCGGTGGGCCGGTGGTAGCCCAGCCCAGCACTCGCAGATGGAAGGAGGGAATTACAGGCGTTATCTGGTGCCCGTCAGCATGGCAGCTGGTTGCATTTTGCACGGCTTGAGTTGGGACATGAACTTTCCCAGTCAGAGGAGCAAAGTCTGCAGCAGGGAAGGGGTGGGTGGGGCGTCTGCGGTGGAGACGCGGCCTAGCAGGGAGCCGGGCTTTAGGCGGTGTGGGCATCTGGGACCCTCCCCTAGCAGCACTGGAGCAGCCAGGGGATGAAATGCACCAGTCAGTGCGGGGTGGGGGGGGCGGCAGGGCGGGGACCGGCCCCGGGGCAGGCGGAGGGCTTGGCTGGAAACGGGTCACCATCTGGGAACAGCGGAGACCCCTCGGCGGCGTCTACCAACCCTGCCTCCCGGGCCGGGGGGAGCCAGAAACGGGCCTGGGGTCTGACCCCAGCCGAGTCCACGCTGCCCATCAGATCCATGGCTGGGAAGGCGAGGGGCGTTTTTAGCCCTTCCTGCGAGAGGGACGGGGGGGGCCTGCTGGCCCTGGGCCGTGCGGCTGGTCGGAGCCCTGGAAGGAGAGAAAACAATCGAGCTGTCAGTAGAGGGCGGGTTGGGCTGGGGAAAGGGGCATTTCCGCCGCGTGCAGGACTTTCATCGGGTGCCCTGCTCCGCACCCTCGGCCCCAGCGCGGCTCGTCTTGCACTGCCCGTCAGCTGGGCCGGGCTTCCACCCTGTCATTTAGTCCCTGTGATTAAGCTTCTTCGGGGATCCCCCCACCCCATCCTTTTCTTCCTTCCTGTCTGTCTCGCTGCCCACAGGGCGCTGACCCCGCCGCCCGGAGCCGGGGCAGCTCTGCTGTGCATGGCACCGGCCCCTGGCCTCCCCCCCCCTCCCAAATCCGCTGAGCGATGGCCGGGGGCCAGGGCCCGGCGGCTACTCGCCTGGGACGATGAGAAGGGCCGGCTCGCCCCGTGGGTGCTGGCTGGCACCAGCGGCGCAGCCGGGGGCTCCAGATGCATTTTGCCCAGGGGCAGCCCCCCCCGTGTGAGCTGTGTGTGTGTGTGGGGGGGGGGGCACGGAAATCCCAAGCCTGGTACATTTCCCCAACAGAGCCGCTTTTCAGTGGGGTGCCCCCTTCTCTTCCGCCCCCCCCGGGTCTGTCCCAGGCAGCGGGCTGCACAACTCCCAGCCTGGGGGGGCCGCCGCCGCTTCGCTCTTCGCCCTGGTTTGCTGCAACTTTCCTCGTGTTTCTTTTTTTGAAACCGATCAATCCTGCAGGGCCGAGCCCGGGGTCCCCCTGCCCCGCTGCCGGGATGCTCCCGGGTCCCGTTGAAGGGGGCGGTGCGGGGGGGGGATGTTTGGTTCCCCCCCCCTTGCACGGGCCATTCGCAGCTGGCTCCCCGGGGGCCGCAGGATTCCTCTCCTCCCCGCGGTTTTCCTCTCCCCCCCGCCCGGCTCGGGGGCGGCCTGGGTGGTCTCCCCGCGGCTCCACTTCGCCGGGCTGTTGCTTAGCAGCTAATAATAGGCGATGTTTGCAAAGTAATTTGCCTCTTCCGCAGCCAATGGGAGCCCGCGGGCGCTTTCCCAGCGCCCCCCCGCCCCGCCCCGCCCCGCCCGCCCCATGGTCTGGGAGGGAGGCTGCGGCTCGCCAGCTCCCGGTGTCGGCGGGGCCGGATCCGAGCGCACCGGAGCCAGGGGGGCGAGGCAGCGCGGCTCGGCTCGGCTCGGCTCGGCCGCCCGCATGGCCCCGGGGCCGGCCCCATGATGCGCGCCGGGGAGACCCGCAGCGGAGCGGAGCCGTCGGATGCTGCGGCCGCTCGCCGGCCCCTGGACTGCCGCCGCCCTCGCTCCAGCCCCGCGGGGACCGGACCATGCAGCGCGCCCCGCCGGCCTGGGCGCTGAAGCGGGTCTCCGAGGTGGGCGCAGGGCGCGGCGCGGCGCGGGCTCCGGGGGGGACCTCGGGGGACCCCGGCTCCTGCCCGGCTGGGGGCTCGCCGCGGGCCGAGCGTGGCCGGGGGAGGTGGGGGGGCAGGGAGGGAAGGGCCCCCCCAGGCGCGCCCCCAAACCTGCCACCCTCTGCGGGCAGCCGGCCTCGCCCTGCCCGGCCCGGGCTGCGCGGGGCGCTGCGCGGCCGGGGAGCCGGGCCAAGGGGCTGGGGGTCGGGGGGGGGGGGGCTGGCGCGGGAGGGGGGCGCAGAGCCGGAGGGAGATGCGCGGGGGGGCGCACGGCTGCCCGGGCAGGGCGCAGGGAGCTGCGCGGAGCCGGGCCCCGGGAGCTGCGCGGAAGGGGATCCCCGGGGCCCGTCCGCTGCGTCGGGCGGGCAGCGCGCAGCCCCGGGCCGGGGGTGGCAGGGATAACGGGGGGGGGGGCACCTGCCGTGGCCCCAGCGTGCGGGGCAGGGGCCGAGCCCGGGCCGGGCCGGGCCGTGCGTAACGCTGCCCCTCTCCGCAGGGCGAGGCCGCGGGCCCCGGGACCCCGCCGCGGCTGCGGGCCCGATTCCAGGCGCTGCTCTTCGCGCTGGGCTGCCGCATCCAGCGGCACTGCCGCAAGGTGCTGCTCGGGGGGCTGCTGGCCTTCGGGGCGCTGGCGCTGGGCCTGCGGGTGGCCGCCATCGAGACCGACCTGGAGCAGCTCTGGGTGGAAGGTAAGAGCCGGGCGCGGGCGGGGGATGCGCTCGGGGGCTGTCCTCGTGGGGGGAGGGGGTTCCCTGGGGGTCTGGGAGTATGAATGGTGATGTGGGGTGCAGGGGGTGCTGTGGGGTCAGGGCTGTCCGGGAGCTGTGGGGCGCAGGGGGTGCTGTGGGGTGCAGGGGGTGCTATGGGGGCAGGGCTGTCCGGGAGCTGTGGGGCGGGAGGCGCTGTGGGGTGCAGGGGTGTCTGGGCGCCGTGGGGCAGGATTTCCGTGCCCCGGGGGTGCAGGCGGGAAACGAACACACCTGGGCCGGTGACCCGGGTTCTGCTCTCAGCCCCGTGGCAGAGTTAGGGGAGGGATCCGTCGTGTGCCCTCCTGGGGGCCGGGGTAGGTCTTGCACGCACACACCCGTCGGTGAACGTGCGCGTGGGCCGGCACAGACACGCTCTGCTCCTCTTCGCTCCGACACCTCGGGCAGGGGGTTGGAGAAATGTGTGGAGAGCCGGTCCCGCTCTGCATGTGCACAAACGTGTGAATCGGTGCAAACGTGTGTCCGGACCGGGACGTACCCAGCCCCCCTAGTGTAAACATTCCTCGTGCAACACACGGCCCGTTACGGAAGTGTTTGCTGCCTTGAATCGTCCTGACCCTCGGCGGACAGCTGGGCAGGTGGGGGAGGTGACAGACCAAGTATTGCAGCCCCCCCCCCCCCCCGATTTCTGGAGCTTTGGGAAGCCGGTGGGTGTGCGTTCCCGGGGGCGTTTGCACGGACGTGCACGCCATGGAGGCAGCGTGCAGCTCTGTGTGTGCACGGGGGGGATCCGGATCTCACGTACGTGTCTCCGCGGAGGTGCGTGTAATTCAATTCCTTCCCTTCCCGAGGGAGACGCCTCGTCTTGTCCCCGGGCCCTGCTCCCACGCTGCGTTGAAGACCCTAAATCGCCCTCCCAGGCGCGGGGCGGAAGGAGGGGATCATTGCCCCTCCGCCCGGCCTGTCACTTCACGTCTGGCTCGGGGCACGTGCGCCTGCCTACGGGGGAAAAGGGAATCAAGTGCGAACACAAACAGCCGAAAGCCGGGGTCAGACGGGAGCAAATCCCCGTTTCCGAGTGGAAACATTTGATAAAAACGATCCCTTTGTCACCGGTAGGTTCAGCCGGGATTTCTGCTCCCTTTGGAGTTTTCCGTCTCCTCCTCCGGGGCGACTTCCCGGTTCTGGGGGTCCTTGGCCTCGGCCCGCCTCGCCTCTCGGCCCTTCTCCCACGCCGGGGCTTTCACGCCCTCCGACTGCCTGGCGAGCGGGCTGGGTGCCTTCCAGGAGCAGATGTTGCTGTCTGCGGAGCGTCAGCCATCTTTGAGCGCCCGCCCGCCCCCGGCTCCGTGTGTGGTCCTCGGCCGCTCTTGCGTTTTGTTAACAATAGAAGCAACTTTACTCTGGGCCCAGCCCTTTAAAAGAGCCTCCCGTCCCCAGGGCCGTGAATGCCAGGGAAGTTTACACACCTGTTCCACGCGGGAAGGGGGCGGCCAGGCGGCTGTAAAGAAAAGGAGGCCAGGTCTTCGCCCCCCCCCCCCCCCCCCCCCCCCCCGCCCCCTTCCTCTACAGGACGGAGATTTCTGGCCAAAAAATTAGCCCCATCCCAAACTGCAGCTGTTCAGCATTTCAAGACGGGAAATGCCCCCCCCCTCCCCATTTTGTGCGACCGAGCTGCATGCAACGCGAAGCCAGGCCGGGTGCGGGTTTGCTGGCTTGAGTTGTGCAGCTTTCGAGCCTGGTGTCTGTTGGACGGGGCAGAAAGCGGGCCGTCCGAGGCGCTCCTGGGGGAGGTGAGCCGGGCTGGGGTCCCCAAGGGGAAGGATGCGCCTGGGGGGGTAGACCTGCAGGGAGGGGTGCTTTGAGTCGAGGCTGGTTGTCCTGCGGAAGCTCGCTCTGCTCTGCACTGGGTCGAAAAACGCGGGGGAAGGCGGGCGTTTCTGGTGATAGGGAAGCCCGGATCGTGGGGCTGCTGAGATTCTCTGGGTGCCGGAGCGCGGGCCAAGCACTGGCCTGCTGCCGTCCTCGCTGGCTCGTGTTTGCCCCAGAGGACGCTTCGCGCTGCCAGGATGTTGTCTGCCCCGCTGAGCGAGGGCGGGGGGCCCACGACGGGCAGCACGGGGTGGAGGAGCGGTCATGGGTTCAGGAAGCAGGCAGGGGCCAATCCTGGCTCACCCGCCGGGCTTTGGGCCGCTCCTGCTGCTGCTCTGTGCCTCGGTTTCCCCTTCTGTGGAATGCGGAGGATAACTTTTACCTGCCCACTAGCACACTGTGAGATGTTTTTGGGGGGGGCGGAGGGGGGGGTCTGCCCAGCACCGTGGACCGTGCAGGGTGCAAACGCCGCTGGAGAGTGCTCACTGGCCCCCCGGCTCCGGGCGGGGCCGCGTGTCGGGATCGGCGGGACGGTTCTGTTGGAGCGTGCGGCAGAGACCCTGGCAGGCCCTGGGCATTGCAGGGCGGGGGGTCGGCGGGGGCCTTGCAGGCACCTGGGAGGAATCCGGCCCCCTTCAGTTCAGTCATGCCGAACCAGGCCCGCCCGGCCAAGCTGGCCACCGGATCCTCCCCGCTGCCAACGTGACTGGTGGGACTGGGCCGCTGGTGCCGACAAAGGCCGTGGTAGCTAACATGGGATGTGCTCAGACGCTTGCTAGCCCCTGCGGCCTGCACGTCCCCCCCACCCCTGCTCTTGGACGGGCCTTGGCTGGACAGAGGCCCCGGGGGGAGCTCTCCTTTCTCTCTCCCAGCCCGTACAAAAGCTTCTTGGCTGCCCGGGCCTGGCTGGCCCGTGGAGGTGGCTGGAGGATTGAGCCCTTGGCTGGCGAGTTTGGGAGGCTGGCGCTGGGGGTGGCTGGGATTCACGTCGTACCAGAGACCCCCAGCGCAGGTTTCCCGGCTTCGCACCCTGTCTGCTGCCCGGGAGCCAGGCCGGGGCGTATGGGAGAGCCACCCAGGAGACGGGGCTTTCTGTGAGAGGAGTTTTCCAGCCTCAGCTCCCGTCTCCCTTAGGGAACTGCCCTTCCTGAGCCCATCTCCAGGGGCAGCCCAGGGCCACGGGGCAGCCTGGCGGGCGTAGGGCAGGGGAGGGGTCCTGGGTGGGCCCCCCGAGGAGGCGGTCAGGGCAAGGTGCTGGCTCTCCACGCTCAGCGGCTGCCGCCGGGATCCCTTTGCCCAGCAGCAAAGCCCCTCTGCGCTGGTCGGTGTCTGGGCAGCCCCCGCCCACGGGCACTCGCCCCCCACGGCCGGCGTGCGCCGATGGCTTTGGCTCCTGGCTCTGCTTGTGGGCAGTGGCCGCCCCACGGCCATGGCCCAGCCTGGCCCACGGGGACCCCAGGCCCTGTCTAGCGCCTCCATCAGCCCTCGCTCTGCTGAGCCGTGGCCCATCTGGTCAGACAGTGGGCATGGGGGGGGACGGGGGGCTAGACCCTGGGCAGCCCGGCCCCGCCTCTCTGGCCCCATGCGATGTGCTCTGCCGGGTGGACATGAGACAGACTGAATGGGGCGGGGCGGGGGATGCCCCGGAGCCACGGGCAGCGGCAGCAGCTGATCAAGCCCCCACCGTGTGGAGCAGGTGGCTGGAGCCTAGGGATTCTCCCGGAGGTGATGGGCCCAGGGGTTCGCCCTGCTGTTGTGCGGGGGAAGGAAGCAAGCCGGCCCGCGGATGCTGCGTGGAGCCTGCTCCGGGCTGGAGCCGGTGCAGAGAAGAGCTACGAGGATGATCAGGGGAAGGCAGGGCCTAGCCTCTGAGAGGAGACCGGGGAAGCAGAACAAGGGCCAAGATGGGGTCTGATCTTCGCTTTCTCAAAATACCCCTGGGGGGAACACGGGAGGGCGAGGAGCCGTGTAGGCTGAAGGACGCTGCTGGCACAAGAGCAAATGGATATAACCCGGCCATGGACAAATTCAGGCTGCGGCGCAGAAGACAGTTTCCCCTCATCAGAGGGGCGAGGTTCTGGGGGTTGTGGGGGGCAGACAAGTTTGCAGCGAGGGCTGGACACGTGTCTGAGTGGGTCTGTAGCGTGACTGCTGTGGATGGTGAGGGCTGGGCTTGGCGGCCCTGGGGCTCACTTCCGGTTTATAGCTTATATTCCTAACACTCATGCTTCAGGGCTGCAGCTGGTTCCCGGCAGGGGTCAGGTAGGGACTTCCCCTCCCCTGATGCATTCTGGGTTTTTTTAATCTCCTTCCCCAGGGATGGCCCTGGCTGGAGATGGGGCACTGGGCTGGGTGGGCACCGAGCGCTCACTCTCCTGTGTGCATGGCTGGCTGGTTCATGCTGGTTGCCAGATGTGGGGTCAGGAAGGTATTCTCCCCGGGTCAGATTGGCAGGGATCTTGGGGGGGGAGGTTTGTCTTCCTCTGTAGTGTGTGGGTACAAGGATTATCTGGGTACATGTAACTTAATCCTGCATTGTGGGGGCCTCAGGCACTCACCCTCTCCCGCTTCTTTCACTGCCTGTGGCTTGCAATCGTCTGTTCTCCCGAGGGCCGTCGTGCTTTGGTCTTGGTCCGGATGCCGGGTTAGCCTGCGGGGCTGGGTGGTGCTGGTGGATGATCTGGGGGTCCTTTCTGGCTGTGAGCTCCCTGACCTCATTCTGCTGCCCCGGCGCGATGCCTGCGTTACCGTCAGGCTTTAAAGGGCCCCCCGCTGTCGGCAGAGTGGCCTGCGCTTGCTGCAGGGCGAGCCGGCGGAGCCTGTCCTGATCCCCTCCCCCAGGCCAGCGTGGTGGGGAATGCGGGCACCTGGAGAGGGGATGAGAGACAGAAACTGCCCCGTGGCCGGGGGACGCAGGCCGTGCCCACGCTGGGGAAGGGGTGGTTGACCCGACCCGTCCAACGGGGGGGTGGGAAAAGAGAGGGCGGCGCCCGTAAATTGGAAGCGACTGTGGAAATGTTCAATTAGGCGCCTCTGAAGCAATTAGCCTCTTGCAGACTTTGAAAATGCCCCGGCTGCGGGTGTTGAGTTACCTCTGGCCACCTGGCAGCTGTTCGGGCGTCTGAGCGAGTTTGCAGGGCCAGGGGCCGGGCTGCCAGCCCCGGGAGAGCAGAGTCGAGCTCTGATTTATGGGGCCGAGGGCCGGGTCAGGGGAAGGCCGGGTTAGCCTCTAACTGGAGCGTCCCAGCGCCCGCCCTGTGCGGCAGCTTCCCCAGCCGCTGGGCGTGGGGGAATCGCCCCCCACTGGGGAAAGTCTTGCTGACTCCCCCCCACAGCCTGTGTGGGGACTGGGGCGGCAGAGAGAGGTGGTGCTGAGTCTGGGGTGGGGGTGGCGGTACTTTGGGGGAGGGAGGTAGCCGTGGGGGGACAGGAGGGGTAACCTCGGCGTGGGGGAGGCGGGGGAAGAGGGTGGCTGTGGGGGAGTTGAGGGAGTAGCCGGGGCGGATGTTGGGGGAAGCTGGGGAGGGGAGCCACGGGCAGACGGGGGCAGCCGTGGGGGGATGGGAGGATGCTGGGGGGTAGCCATGGGTCGCAGACGCTGTTCCTAGGCCCGTGCGGATGGGGAGGCCGGGGGGAAGCTGCCTGGCAGGCATTGGCCTGCACCCCTCGCTGAGATCCCACGGGCGCTCCCCTCCCCAGGTTTCCCCCTATGCTGGGGGGCTGGTGCCAGCCCCACGGCTCCCGCGCTCCCGGGCGGCAGCGCCCTCTGGAGGCTGAATCGGCCGAGGTGCTTTGCTGGGCCCATCGCGCAGGGACCGTGCGTCCCGCTCAGCGGCCAGGACGCCAGCCATCACCGCTGAGCTGGGGCTGGACCCGGACCCAGGAGGTGCCGGTGGGCCTGCAACGTCCCGGGGTTGGGGGGGTCCCCGAGCCAGAGCCCCCTCTCCGCTCTGCACAGGGCACTGAGCTTTTCCCAGATCCCGATGGCCGTGGGAGCAGGCCCGGGCCCAGGGCGTGGTGTCAGGTGGAGCTGGGCCATCCGGACACCCCCCATGCGGCGCCCCTTGAAAGAGGGAAAACCGGGGAGGGACGAATCCACCGATCAAAGGGCCAGCGTGGGGGGCTGGCGGGAAGCCTGCCTACGTTCCCGGAGCTGCTCCCTGGCCTCTGCTCCCAGCTGGGCTGGGGCGCGAGGAAAGCCAGTGGGAGGAGAGGGCAGAGGAGAGGCTGGGGGTGAAAGATGCCTGGGTGGGCAGCGGCGTGGCGGGTGGTCTTGTGGCTGGTGGCGGGCTCCAGAGAGGCCCCGGGGGTGCTAATGGCCGAGCGAGGGGCCGGGCTGCAGGAGGAGGGGTGTAGGCGCTGCGTGGGGTCGGCCGGGCTGCCAGGGGGCTTTGCTCCAAACCAGTGCCCGTGTACGCCCTGGAGGGGGATGCGGGGCCCAGGATAGGGGGGATGTAGCCCATGGGGGCAAGTCACTGGGGGGTGCGGGGAAGGGAGATCACAGGAAACCCAGCCGGGGCAGCTGCATCGGATCCCCGCGGCAGGCGGAGTCGGAAGCACTGGGGAAGGGCAGCAAAAGCAATGGGGCGACCGGGCGCAGGCCCCGTTTTCCAGAGGGACATGGGGAGCCCGACCTGGGGCGCCTTGATGTGGCGGGGGGGAATGGGACGCTGTGCTGGAAAGAGCAGAAGGCCTGCCCTGGGACCCTGCCGCCTGCGGAAGCTGGCCCACCTTGGGCGGCCCCCAACCCCAAAATCCCGTGGCCCTCCAGAGCCGGCAGTGGGGCTCCTGGCCATAGGCGGTCCAGCAAGCAGCGCCCCCGGCTTGCTCGGGTCCCATGGTCACTTTGACTCCCAGGGCGGTTTTTGCGGAAGCCGCTTTGCTTCTTATCGTGGCCGGGACGTCGCCCTGACTCTCGCTCTCATGGTGTCTTGGCTCGGCTGCCCCGGTGTCTCCCACCCCTCTGTCCTTTCTGCACGGGAGGGGGCGCCCCAGACGCCAGCCCAGCACCGGGCCCAGCTGGCTCTCTCCCAAAACACACCCGCAGCCTGCTCCAGTCGGCTGCCAAACCCGCTTTGTTTGCTCCGTCCGCTGTGACGTTCGCTCCGAAGCATCTTCTCCTCAGCCGTGGCGGGCTGGGAAAGGCGTTCTTGTCTGGGGGGCCTCCGAGCCGTTCCGTTGTCCAGGGCTGCGTGGGATCTGAATTCTCTGTCAGGGGGGGGGGGGAATCTTCCTGGCTTTCTTCTCTGCCCCCCCCTTCCTCCTCCCCGAGTGAGCAGCGGATGGCTTGTGATGGATGGGAAATCTGCTGATTTGTAAAAAACAGCCCAGCCCGCGGGAGTTGTGTAGGGCCGCCGCGTTTTAAGTGTGGGTGTTTTCAGCGGGGGGGGGGCCGAGCAGCCGGTTTTATTATCCGCTTCCTCCTCGGGCCTGGTGCAGTGGCCCGGGTTCAAGAACTCCATTTCTCGCCTGACTGCCGCGGCGGTGTGGAAACACTCGGCCATTGAGGGGCAATGAATGCGCAGCGCGGCCCCGCTTGGAGCCGCATTAGCAGGCAGCGCAGGGCCCGACGCACCCATTTTTCACAGCCGCCGACGGGGGCTGCTTAGCATAATTAGCCCGGCAGCCCCATACATATGGAAATGGCCAGTGCCGAATGCCAGCGCCAGTGGCAATGCATGTCAGCGCTGACAGGAGTCTGAGCCGTGAATAGCTCCCACCGAATCTCACCCCCCTCTTTTGGGGGGGGTGTCGGGCTGCCCCCCATTCCCGGCTCTGGGAGCTCCTTCAGGGGAGGCTTTTGGCTGCCCCCAGACGCCAGCCCTTGGGATTTCTGCTAATAAAGACGTTCATTTGGCTCGGCCGTGGACAAAGGCCGGGGCCAGGCCTCTGATGGCTCCGGGAGCCAGTCGCCCTCTGCCCCGTGCGGGTAGAAAGGCGGCTGCTTTTGGGGGGCAGGGGCTGTTAGAGGAGGATCCTGGGGGAGCACAACATGCAGCATTCACCCCCCAGCCTGGCGTCTTCTCCGCCCACCACGGGGACCCCTGTCCCCTGCCCCAGCCAGAGGGGCTTCGTGCTGGTGGAGAGGGGGCAGCGAGCTGCCCACCCACCCCTCCGGTCTCCGGGGGGGCCGCGGCGCTGAGCGGGGGCCCCCGTGACAGGCCCTTCCCCCGGCGGGCCAGGTGCAAATGGCTCTTCTAGTGAGCGCCGGGCCAGACTTCCTCCGGAGCAGCACGGCTCCTTTCACTGCCTGCCTAATCCCGCTAATCCGCCCCACAACACTTGGGAGGTGGCCCAGGGCCTGTGCGCCGGCCCCGTGGGCCGCGGCTAGCCAGCGGGTTCGCCGTGGGGGGGGGGGGGCGCGGCTCTTGTTCACCCCACCCCTTGCACGCACACGCTTCAGTAGCCTGGCCCTGGAAGGGAATGAGGGGCAGAGAAGGGCTGGGCGGCCGCCCCAGAGCAACCCTGCCCCATAGCGCACCGGATCAGGGCAGCGATGGTCCCCCCCCCCCCCCAGCCACCCTGAGCCCCCTGCGGGTGAATGCTGGGGGGGCTCCCCTGCAGATCGTGACAGGCTCGGGGAGATGGCTGCGCCCCCCCAGCACATCCGCTCCTCGCCAGTGCTGGCCCCATTAGCCTAGCCCGGCCGGCGAGAGGCTCCGGGGGGGCAGACCGGTCCCAGCCCTAGGGAAACTCCTCTCTGGAAGGGCCCCGCCCCATTGACTCACCAGGCTTTGAATCAGGCCCTTGACTGGCCCCTGCAGCCCGCGGGCCCTGGGCTGCCGGAGGGAGAGGAGTGGGGGCCTGGCACGGGGGGGGGGGGGGTCTTTACGCGGTGTGATTGCGTGTTACACGGGGGGGGGGGGGTCGTGGCAGACGGGGGGAGCCACAGAAACAGCGAGTGCAAGTTAACGGGGGAGGGAGGAGATTCCAGGAGCCCAGACACCAGCGTGGGGGGCTCCAGCCACGATCTCCCACGACTGCGCGGGTGGCAGGGGGGCTGAGCAGCACCGGGGGGGGCGAGCAGGGCTCCGGGCCCATGGCAGGTGGTAGGTGGAGTATGCCCCACAGCCGGGTGCCCAGGGGCCGTGGTGCTAGCTGGGCAGAGGCCCAGGGGACGCGGGAGGCCCAGCCTGGCGCCGTGTGTGGGGGGGGGAAGGTCTCAGCTTGCAGCTGGTGAAGGTCCCAGCGAGCAGAGCTTGCCCCATGGGCCCAGGGAGGGCTCACTCCATAGCCGTGTCCAGCCCAGCGGGCCGGCCCCATGGCGGCCCCAGTGTCCAGAGGCTCCGCGTCGCCGGCCCTGGCTCTCCTCGCCTGGCTGGCGGTGCTGGGCTGCGTGGAGAGAGCTGGCTTTGCACAGGGACTCCGGCGGGGCGAGCGAGCCCACAGGTGAGTCAGGAGACCCTTCCCCCCCCCCCTCGCCGTTTGTGTCTGGACGAGCCCTGGGATTTTTCCCTTCTCAGGGGCCCTTTGCCCCGGGACCTCAAAGCGCTTTCCAGACAGTTTGGCGCGCAGCCTCCCGCCCCGCAGGATCTTTGGTCCCATTGCTGCCGATGGGGAAACTGAGGCACGGGGGCACATCCTCACTCCCCGGCCGGGGCTGGGGGTGGCAGCGCGCGCCTCGCTCCGGGACAGGGCGGATCAGCCTAGAGATTTCCAATGCACCCGTCACTCTGGCATCCGGCCCCTGCAGGCCCAAGCCCATTCCCAGGCAGCATGTGGTGCTAATCTCGATGGCCGTGGGACGAGCCCCGGGGATCTGGGGGGCAGCTTGGGTGCCCTGAAGCACTGCTGGGTGCCCCACGCCTCTGGGAGGAGCAGTGGGGGGCAGTGGGGGGGGGGGTTCACAGGCCTGACAGTCCCGGTTGAACGATGGCGCGGTCGGGGGCGAAGGGGGCTTGTGGCGGGCGGGTTTCCTGCTGGCTTGGCCACCGTTACATTGTCCTGGGGAGAGGGGCAGGTGCTGGGCTCCAGCCTCCCCCCGGCCCTGCCTCCCGGTTGCTGCCCTCTGGGTGGCTCGTGTGATGAGCTGGGTGGGGCTCAGCCCGGCTCCCAATGGCCCAGAAGCCGCCATTGCCCGTGGCCCTCGCTGGCGGGGGGGACACGTCGCTGCTCCTCCCGGGTGTGGGGGCTGGAGAGATCTTTGAGGGCAGGTTGCAGCCTAGCCCGCCTGGGGTAAGGGGGGGCCCTGGGCCTCGGCCGCGTGACTGGCCCCGGTGCCAGGGCGGAGGGGATGATGGGGCGTTGGGCCCGGGGGAGGGATGTGGTCCATAGGCCTCGCCCCGCTTGTGTGCTGCTGCCCTGGTACCCGTCCACTCAGCTCCTGAACGTGGCACCCCAACCCTGGGGTTGAGGGGGGGCTGAGGTCTGCGGGGAGGGGGGGGGATGGCTGTTCTGCACAGAGCGGGTCCAGGGCGTTGGTTTTAACCCGGCCCCGGGCCTGGCGTGGGATGAGGCCCGGCTTATAGCGCGGCATTGTGGGGGACCGGGCCTCTCGGGGGCGTGCGGGGAGTGGGCTGGGCACTGCCTCTGCCCCCAGCCTCCTGTGCCCGACCCTCAGCCCCGCGGCTTTCCCAGTGGGGCAGAGGCCCTGGCGCTCAGTGCCTGGGGGCTGGGAAAGGAGCCATGTGCCTCCCCCCTTGGCTCTCTGGCCTGGACGCCGGGGGAGAGGGGGGACCCGGCACCCCACCCCCTCAGGATCTGGAGGGTGGGCGGGGGGCAGGGCTAGGGGGGCAAATCAGAGGCAACGCCCTGGGGGGAGCTGAGGGGGGGCAGACTGGCACCAGAGGACTGGCATCTTTGCCTGAGAAAGCCGAGGGCTGCCTTTGTTAATTGGAGGAACAAAGGATTTGCATCGCGCTGCTCATTAGCATGCCTGCTGCGGCTGGCCGTGGGGCCGGCAGAGCCCCCTCCCTCCCCCCTCCCCCCTCGGCGCCCCCTCGCATCTGGGTCCACCGCGGCTGGCCCCACGGCTCTCCCTCGGGGAGGGAGGCCCCGCTGTGGGGGGGCTGGGCTGGCAGGGCCCGTCTGTTTCCCGGGGCGCGCTCCCCCGCCCCCCCGCGTTTGAAGTGCGCTTGGCAGGCCCCGGCCTTCGGCCTCGTCGTTTCACGCGGCTCCCTGGTTAATTAGGGGCTTGAGCGCTGAGGCTCCCTCCCGCCCTCGCCGCCTCTGAAGCCGTCCCGCGGCTCCGCGCACCCTGCGCTGCACGGACACGACTCCCCCCCCGGCCGCAGAGGTGCAGTTAGTCAGACGCGCCGGGGAAACCCCGTCGGCTGGATGCCCGGGGCCGGTGGGGCCTGCGCTGTCCGTCCGTCCGTCCGTCCGTCCATCCATCCGTCCTCCTGACCCACCTTCTCTCTATCGTCACAGACCAGCCCTTCCCCAAATACTCCCCCCCCTTCCCGCCCTCTTCCTTTTTTCCTCTCGCTCCAGCTGAGCCCAGAGCACTTCAGTGCACCTCCCGCCTGACCTCCCAAACAGCCTCCTCCGACACCCACAGCCCGCCCCCCCCTTGCATCTCACTGTCCCATTTCACACGCTCACACACACACACACACACGCCCTGTCCCTGGCACGGCCCGCTTCACAACTGGCATCCGACTGTCCCCAGCTGTTCCCGGGCCCTTCCGGGGGGGTGGGATGGAAAAAAGAAAAGCCCAAAAGAAATAATAAGTCATTAAAGGCGAAGAGTCTGTTGCTTATTTGTGGTCTCGCTTCACTTGGCCTCCCACGCGCTGGCCGGCGGCCAGAGCTGGCGGAGTCCTGGATGGAGCCGTGAGTGGGGGGGCCGGCTGCCTTCCTTCCCTCCCAGCCCCACGGCCGCCGGAAGCCCACCGGCTCCTGCCGGGGATCCGTGCGTTAGGGCTGAGCTGTTTGGCGTTTCTGGGAGCCGAGCGGCCCCGGCCTGACTGTAAACGGGGGTCCAGCAGACGGCTGTGGGGCTGGGTGTCAGGAGAGCGGGGTGCCAGCTGTGCCACTGCCCGGCTGGGTGACCTTGGGCAAGTCACTCCCCTCCTTGGTCCTAGTCCCCTCGGCGCAGCCTGTCGAGTTTAGGCTGGGAGCTCTCCCAGGCGGGGCCGTGCGCAGTGGGGCGAAGGTGGCATCATCATAAGCATCAGATGTGTGGTGGCCTGATCTGGGCCTCCCGGGGTTTCCTTCTCTCATTCTGGGGTGCCCTGGGCCCATTCTATGGGGTGCCCCTCCTATCCCGGGCCTGCCGTTGCCATGGGCTGTCTCGGGCGGACAGCCATGCGAGGACCCATGGCTGATTGGGGGAAGAGCTGCCCTGTCCCGCTTTCATCACAGCACCCCCTCTGCGTGCCGCCGTCCGCGCCTGCCCTGGGGAAGGGCTGCAGGGTCCCGACTGCCACGTTGACACGTGGGACCTGCAGCGTGTGTGTGTCCCCCCCCCCCCCAGTGCTCCGGCGCTGGAGGGGCAGGCGCTGGGAATAGCGCGACTCAGGCCAGAGGAGCAGCGAGTCCAGAGCCCCGCTCGCTGGCGCGCTCTCGCCTTGTTTCGGGAGCTGTAAAACGGGGGCTGTCGTGGCAGTTTCATGGGGAAGGGCAGAGGCTGGGCTGCGTGAAACGCTCGGCGTGGTGGGGAGCGCTGCCCGGGGCCTGGAAACAGAGTCACCGGGAGAGGAAGTCGGGCGGTGAATGGCGGCGTTGGGGGGTCTGACGGGAACAGGGAAGGGACGGGAACCCCCAGGGTCTGGTGGGGCCCGTTGGGAAAGACCCAGCAGGTTCTAGAAACGGTCTCGAAGCCCAGCGGGGTGGAGAAATGGGGCGGGTCCCCGGGTGTGGTTAGCAGGAGCAATCGGCCGCCTTGGGCAGGCGATGGGAGGACAGCGGTGAGCCTGCTGGGGCGGGGCTCGGGCGGCCCCCCACGAGCGGGCGGTGCCTCGTTCTTGCAGCAGGGCGAGGGGAAGCTGCTGGTCAATACGGCAAACGGGGACCGGGGCGTGGGGGGGTCAGCGAGTGGTGGCGCCGGACGGCCGCGCGTGGCTCTGTCTAGGGCTGTGGGGAGCGGAGGGACAGTGCCGGCGACGCCTCTGAAGGGAGACGGGAACGTTACCCGGGGCGGCCCGTCAGCAGCAGGCTAGACGTGGGAACGGGCAGGAAATGGGTCCGTCGTGGGCAGACGTGCCGGAGAACACGCCTGGGTGGAAGCGGGGAGGCAGAGCCGTGCGCTTGGTGAGCGGGTCGCAGCCTTTTCGGAAGTGGAATGAAAAGAGCCCGATTCGCCCTAGAGAGAAACTCTCAGCCCCGCTGCCGGGTCGTTACAGCTCGCTGCCGGACCGGTGCCACCGGGCGCCGGCCTGAGACGCAGGTGGGGGAAGCGCAGAAATTCTGCCCCAAGCGCCCTGCGGCTCGGAGATTTGGTGAGTGGCAAAGGAGGTGAGCGGCCCAGGGCCCAGCCGTCCCCCGGGCTGGGCTGCGGCTCTGCATTTTGCCTCTGGCTGCCGTCAATCTACCGGCGTTTGTAACGAGCAGGAAGGAGATGGTGGTGAAACCCCCAGCGCGCCCCTTCCTGCACCGAGGGACCAGGCCAGCCTCGCCAGGGCAGCTGCCGGAGCGTGGGGCAGGGCCTGCTGGATTTCAGACGTTGGGATCTCCGGGCCTGTCTGACTCGATCCGATGAGCAGCGAAGAGCCAGCTCGAGAACAGAATCAAGCCATGAGGCCCAGGAGCAAGTGCTGTTTGTTCCAAGCTTGCTGTGTGCAGAGGCCAGACAGATCAGGACCCTGCCCCAAAGAGCTTACAGTGCGGTATGGAAACGCCGCCCTTCCACGCCCATCCTTCCCTTCTCGCTGTGAACGGAGGGTCCCCGCGGCCCCCCCAACTCGGCCTTAGCCACGGAAGGGTGGGTGGGTCTTGGCTTGTGGCATCGGACGAGCGGGGAAGGGCGGGAGGGACGTGACAGCAGAGCTGAACTGAGAATTTGGTCGGTGACCAGACGTCCTGCCCAGCCAGGGTGGCCTCCATCAAGGGCGCTGAAGCAGCAACTGTCTGTGTCTGCGTTCCCGGGCAGGGGCCTTGCCGGGCGGCTGCTTTTCGGTTGGGATTCCGGGGGGTCGCAGGCTCGGCATAACCGTGCTTACGAGGTGGCCGGGGCGGGACGTGCCGGCCCGCGGGAGCCGTTGCGTTTCCCGTCTGTGGGTTTTTGCCGGGGGGAAAGAAAAGGGCGAGGGTTTCCGGGCTGGGAAAGGTGGCTTCTGTGCTGGGGAGAATCCTTGGAACCGGCCGTTGTGAAGTAACCTGCCCCCGGGGGAAATTCCTTCCACCCCTCCCACATCCCCCCACCCCTCCGGCATCTAGCGGCTTCCTCTTCTGTTTCTAGCCCGTCTGGTGACTCGCGCCGGTCTGTTGGGTTAATTTAGATGGAACAAATGGGCGAAAGGTGTTAACGTAGCCCGGTGGCTACCAGCATGAGAGCAGAACGGCCAGAGCAATGGTCCGTCTAGCCCAGCGTCCTGTCTACCCACAGTGCCAGGTGCTGCACAGGGAGCGGAAGAGGGGGGTCAGCCAGTGCGTTGAGCAAACTCCGGGATTGGTATCGAGAGGCCTCCACCTGCTCCGTGCCGTGGCAAATGCACCCTTCAAACTCCTGTAAACCTTGGGTCAGAGAGACAGCAAAGAAGGGAAAAACCAGCGAACGCAGTCGAAATATCCTGTCTGAAACCCGGCTTTCCTCGTAGCCACGTGCCTGGGTCCCTCTCCCGGCAGCTGGCGGCCGCTTGCGGAGGGAAAAGCCCCTTGCGGGCCAGTCTCTTCGGGTGGGATCAAAGCTGGGATTACGGGTCCGGACCTGCCAGCCGGCGTTTGGGGTCAGCTGGAGTCAGTCGGGGTGAAGTCAGCTGGGTCCTTCTCTCTGCTCTGGGCAGGGCAGCTCTTGGGAGCGGCCCGACCACGGCCCGGGGTCCAGGAGACGGTGGGGTGATGCTTGCTCCAGTAGCTTCCGTCTGCCCTTCCTGGCTCTTCTTTTTGTCTTTCTTTCCCCACAAACTCTCTTCCCTTGAGGCCCCCCAAAGGGAGCGGGGGGTTGTCTTTTGTTCTTTTGCCCACCAATTCAGGCCTAATATCTGGCCTGTCAGTGGTGGCACATTCGCTTCCGGCTTTTTAACAAGCACAATTTCAACAACAGTCCTTGAGCTGGGGCAGCTTGGCCTTTTGGGTCAGACTACGTCCATTTCTCTGTCTCCCTGTCATCCCTGTTATTTGAGGGCATTGCGACCGCCCATGAACCTTGTCCATCCTTGCCACAGCTGAGCCCACAGCTCGGGTCTCGGGACCCAGAGAAACGGCTGATCCTTTTTGGACCTTCCTGAGCGCTGTGCTATCCTGTGGCAGGGAGTTCCACAGGTCGATTTTGCACTGTGTAAAATGTGTTCTCTAATTTCTTGCCTCCTCCTTTCGTTAGCGATCCCCTGGCTCTAGCGTTCTGGGCAGAGCTGAGCTCCGGCCTGCCCTATCTCCAGAGGGCTTCCGCCTTCTCCGGTGCTCTCCAGCGCAGCTCCGGGAGGTGCATTAACGCGGGTTCTCTTGTTCTCTCCCCAGCCGGCAGCCGTGTCAGCCAGGAGCTCAGGTACACGAAAGAGAAGCTGGGGGAAGAATCCGTCTACACGTCCCAAATGCTGATCCAGACCCCGAAACGGGAAGGGGAGAACATCCTCACCCAGGAGGCGCTGGAGCTGCACCTCGAGGCGGCCCTGGCCGCCAGCAAGGTGCAAGTCTCGCTGTACGGAAAGTGAGTGTGAGGCAAAAGGTGTCCAAGGATCTGGGATCAGCCCCGCCCACTCCCTGATGCTCCGCCCATTCCCTGATGCTCCACCCCTTCTGACGCCCCACCCCTCCTAACACCTCTAAGAGCCCCGCCCCCTGCCCCACTTCACATCCCTGTTGCCCCGCCCCCTCCTGATGTCCCGCCCTTCCTAACATCCTGCCCCCTGAGACACCCCTCTTACGGCCCAGCCCCCCCCTCAGCCGTTCTCACCTTGCTTTCATTTCTCTGCTTCTTTCCCCAGATCCTGGGATTTGAACAAAATCTGCTACAAGTCCGGCGTCCCCATCATTGAGAACGGCATGATAGAGCGGGTGAGGCCCTGGGCCGCGGCGGGGATTGCCCAGGGGATCCGTGCCTGGGCCGTTGGCGTCGCCCGCGCGTGCGGAGAGCAGGGGCCACCAAGGGCGTTCGCTCTCCAGGGCCGGTGGCAATGGGCAAGAGCCGGCTCGGATCCAGAGCTTGTCTGGAGCCAGTGCGGAGGCGGCATGGTGGGGACGGTCCCTGTGCAGGGGCAGAGGCACGGGGAGGGATGTGCTGGTGTCACGGGGGATCCGGCGTGTCTGCTGTGGTGCTGATCCCCTCCCTTTGTGTCGCCCCCTCCCCAGATGATCGAGAAGCTTTTCCCCTGCGTGATCCTGACCCCGCTGGATTGCTTCTGGGACGGTGCCAAACTACAAGGGGGCTCTGCCTACCTTCCGTGAGTGCCTCCTCCCTCCCCGCTGCTCGGCGGGAGCTGCTGGGTCCCCCCCTTTCCCGGTGGGGTCTCCCTGCGGGGGTCTCGGCTGGGCTGGGGGCTTGTCAGGGGGGCAGTACGCACAGCCAGGTTGTCCCTGGTATGCACAGTACTCCCCTTCGGCCACCCCGTCGGAGCTCGTCCCTTTACAGCTTTCCCCCGGCCCCCGATCGTTTTCGTGGCTCTTCTTTGAGCCCCCTCCCCAGCTTGGCAGCATCTTTCTGGTCTGGTCTGCCCAGCCCACGAGCCGTTCACCCGCGGAACTACCCGCCACTGGGATTTTCCCCTCGGGGACTCCCCAGATCCACTAGAGAGGTCGGTGAGCAGGCTGTGTGAGGCCATGGTGATACTCCCTGGGCGGGCGGGCCTGACCCCGCTGGGCAGGGTCGCTGCCCGCCAGGCTGCTGTGGATGGGGAGTGTCCTTCGGGTCCTGGGCTGCCCCGTGGCTCATCAGGGCAGCAGGGCACAGTGGGGGGGTTGCGGGGCCAGAGCTCAGACGTGTGAGCTCACCAGCGGTGACCCTGCGCCCACGGGCGTGTCGGGCTGGTGGGTGACGCGGGTTCAAACGCTTCCTGCGGGCTGTGGCCCGGGGGGGCCAATGCTGCGTAGCCGAGGTGACGCTCCTCTGTGCCCAGCCCATGTGCCAGCCCCTCCCCGTGGAGGCTGTCGGCTGCCCGTGGAGGGCTGGGACGGGGCGAGGCTGTGGCAAGCGTGCTGTGAGAGAGCGGCAGACTCCCAGGTTCCCGACTCTGCCGCCGGACTCCCTGCATGACCCTGGGCAAGTTGTGGTGCCGCCCAGTGCCTCAGTTTCCCCACCTGTCCATGGGGACAAGGATGCCCACTCCCCTTGGAGAGGGGCAGAGAGTCAGCGTTCTGCGTCACTTTTGTGCAGACAGGGAAACTGAGGCGGGGCGAGTTGGCCATGGGGGCCGGGCGGATCAGGCCAGAGCCGGGAGGAGACCCCCTGATTTCTCAGTTCCCAGCTGGGCGTGCGAGCGCGGAGGAAAATCTCTCCCGTGCCCAGCCAGCCCCTCGCGCCCGGCTGGCCGTTAGGTGTCTCTGAGGGCGGAGAGCTGGTGCATGGGGTGGTGGGCCTGGGCCTGCAGCGGGCACGGAGGGGAAGCCCCAGGGAAGGGGCGCAGGGAGGAGGGCTGCGGGGAACAATCCTCGGCTGTTTGTCTGCGAGGGGCCCCCCGCCGCCTCCTGCTTTGTCAGCAAACGCCAGCGCTGCCCATTCTCATGCTAATGCTGCCCTGAAAGCTGCAAGTTGGCCAACAAATGGAATAGTGGCCTTATTCAGCCGGCCGCCCCGCCAGAGGGGGGGAAGGGGGCCCGGGGGCTTCCAAAACCCAGCAGATAAAGGGAGGGAAACAGCCCCCCCCCACGTCCTGGGCGACTTCCCGCCCCCCTCTCCCGCCCCCTGGACTTTGGGCTGGGTGGAGAAACGAGGGGGTGCTGGGTACGGGGGGAGGGTGGCTGTGAACGGCTCTGCCTGGGGGTGGCGTGGGGCAAAGCCAGAGAGGTGCCAGGCCGCGCCACCCCGGGGCGGTTTTGGGCCGCGGCTGTGTCTGCTGAGCGGCGATTCCCGCACGTCTGGGGCGGGATCGCTCCTCTTCCAGGTGTGGGTTTTCTGGCGGAAGAAGGGGATTTTCTTTCTGCCTCTGCGCCCAGCCCCAGCCCGGAGGGCCAAGGGGCTCCCCGCTCGTTCCCAGGCCTGCCGGGAAGCTGCACCCAGTTCTGAGCGGCCGAAATTTCAGGGTTCTTTCCCCCCCTGCCCCGACTTCCGCTCAGCTGCACTGAAGGGGTTCCCTGGGCCCTCCTCCACCGCAAGGGGAGAACAAAGAGCGACAATCTCTGGAAAAACAAAAGGGGCTGCCTTGGCCCAGTGAAGCAGATAAAAGGCGCTCTCTTCGGAGGCGGCGCGCTGCCGTCCGGCATGTGGGAATCTCCAAGCGTTCGCTCTGCTCCACGCCAGCCCTCATGAATGATTGGAGTGAGGGTCTGCCCCGTGCCCAGCTCTGCTCCCCCCCCGTGCCCTCTCCCTCTCTTTAGTCTTTCTCCTCCTCATCGGGACTGGGGGCGATGGATTCTTTGCCCGCCCTCCCCACACCCAAGCGTTGTTCTTTTATTACGAAGATGGAGGAATCGCTCCCGTTCCACCACTGACGGCCGCACTGCCTCCGAACGCTGGCAGCCAGGGTCTAGCCGGGGTCCTGGGTCTGGCTGAGCAGGCGAGGGGAAATCCGGGAAATGCCTGAAGTGCCGGGAGGCCTTACTGAGGGAGGCAGTCGTAAGACCGGCCTCAGAGCCGTCCCGCTCCCGGTGGGTGCCGAGCACCACACCCTCCGTGGCACCGAGCTTCCGCTTCGCCGTCGGAGCAGCAGCAGAAGAAACAGCGCTCGGAGAGGGGTCGCTGCCCCGCGCCGAAGGAGACCAAGGACGCGGGGTCGAGCGTGGGGCCGTCGCGGGTCCAGCAGGCCGAGCAGACACGGCGAGAGCAGGGCTCGCCGCCTAGAGCCCTGAGCCCTCCGCGGGAGCCGCCTCCGACTCCGGAGAGCGGACGGTCACCTCCGCAGCTCGTGGTGCCGTCCACGCCGGAGGCATTTCAAGCAGCGAGAGACGTGATGGCCCTGCCCCTGCGCCGACACCTGTGCCCCGGACGGAGCAGATGAAAGGAAAGGCACCGGCGTCAGAGGTGAAGCTGGCCCAGCTGCACCGCTCTCCGGGACCCCGGCATGCATCTGCACCAGCCAAGTTGCCACGGAGAAGGTCTCCTCCCTCCAGGCACCGATCCCCGAGGGTGTGTTCCCCGTCGCCGGGAAGATCGCCGGAGGCAGCGTGCGGACACTGGAGACACTCAGCGGCTGAGCGTCCCAGCGGGGTAAAGGGACATCCACGGTGGCCAGGGGAGATGCTCCCACCTCCTGCGCTGGGTCAGTCGCCGTCCTCCCACGCAGCCGTCAGCTCCCCTGGACGACTTCCCAGCCCACCACACGCTCCTCGAGAGGGCGGCCTCAGACGTGGGTTAGAAGCGGAGCAGCTCCAGGAAACATGGACAACCTCTTCGATGTGCGGGCGCCGGGTCGCCCTGCCCGTCCACCAAGGGTCTCTCAAGGCGGTGAAGGCCCCGTGGCAAACGCCAGCTTCCCTGCCAGCGAGCTCGGAAAGGGTGGAGGAAAAGTCTTATGTCCCCGCAAAGGGTTTCGAAGAGTTACTCACCCCCCCTCCTCCTGGTCCCTGGGAGTGGTGGCCGCCAATGAGCAGGACAGGCCGGGACAAGCCGGCACAGCCCCCAGAAACAAAGACAATAACAAATGGAATTTGTTTGGGAGACAAACGTATTGTACGGCGAGCCTGCGACCCCGGATCTGCTGCTAGGCAGGTGTAATTCTAACCGCTGGGACTCCCTGCGGCGTTGCGGGGAGGCCCTGCCCCAGGAACGGGCACCGGACTTCGCCACCATCCTGGAGGAGGGCAAGACGCTGGCCTGGTGCAACAGGCTGTCCAGGAGCTGCCGTTGGCTGGCAGGGCCCTCTGCTCAGAGCAGAGCAACGGCCAACTCCCCGGGCTGAAGGGCCACTTTGTGCTCGTTGGGCCTTTGCACGCCCCGGGCCTCGAGGAGGCTGTCCCGCCCGCAGCAGCGGCCCAGGCACCCGGCCCAGCGCTTCGGGACCGAGAGAAGGAGGGACAGAGACAGACGGTTTAGGAGGTGCCGGTGAACGAACAAAAATCCACATTAACTCCGGGGCAGAGAATAGAATTGCCGTTCTCGACTCTGCGCGGGCCAGGGCGTTTCTACCACAGGCTCGGTCCAAGGCCACGTCAAACCTGATCACGAACCTACGCGCCTGTCCCCTTCCGGCGGCGCAAACCTGCCTGCAGTTACTGGGCACCTACGGCGCCACGTCTGAGACTCGGGCCGCTCCAGGCCTCTGCGTACGCCCCGAGCCGGAACCCCTTGGACAGGGTGGGCACCGTGGCCCCGCCAGTCCTCGCCTCCCGGGCTTGGTGGTTGGAGCCCCGGTCGGGGATGGAAGGGGCGCCCTTTGCAGATCCGGCCTCCTCGGTGACTCTGGTATCGGACACTTCGGACCTGGGGTGGGGGGCGCATATCAGCTCCGGTCCCAGCACCCCAGGGACCTGCTCGAGGGAGGACTGTGAATTGCACATAAAGATCAGCGAGCCGAGGGCGATGCACTCAGCGTGAGGGGCGTCCCTTCCCTTCTCGAGAGGCAAGGCGGCCCCGGTCCTGACGGCCAACAGCGCGCGAGGTCTTACAGCAGCAGGCGAATGTCATGCTCACAGCGCCCCCGTGGTCTGTGACGCTCCTGGAGCTGCCGCGTCGGCGCAGCCTGCTTTCCTAGGACCGGGGACGAGCCCTGCACCCGGACCGGGAGCCCCTGCACCGACGGCGGGCCAGCTGAGCCTAGAGGAACGGGCGTGTTCGTCTCCGGTGCAGCAGGAAACCTTCCTCCAGGGCGTCATATTTAGCCAGGTGGAAAAGGCGCCCAGGCAGTCGCGCCCCACCAGGCATCAGTCCAGCCGGTCGCGGACCTACCTGCTGCACCGCAGACTTCCAGGCCTGGCCACGGCCTCGTGGAAGGTGCAGCTCGCCGCTAGTTCAGCCTGCCAGCCACCGATTCAAGGGCGGGCGGTTTTCTCCCATGCCGTGGCGGCCAGGATCCTGACGGGTATAGGGAGGCTTTACCCCCAGGTTAGGGACGTGTTACCGCCCTAGGATCTGAATTCAGTCCTCGCCAGGCTCACGGGGGCACCGCTGGAGCCTGTGGCTACCTGGCCCCTCCTGCGAGTGTCATGGCAGGTGGCCCCCCTAGTTGCCATCACCTTGGCTAGGAGGGTATCTAAAATGAGGGCACTTTTCTCTGAGCCGCCTGACAGTTTTTTATAAGGACACGGGCCGGCCTTTCTCCCCAAGGCGGGGTCACTGTTCCATTCCCATCGGGACGTTTTCCTCCCGGGTTTCTTCAGACTTCAGAGGATGAAGGGAGGTGACGCACGCCGGACGCGTGGGCCCCGCGGGTCGCAGGCTCAATTCGGAGCCCCCCTGCGGCGCTGCGGGGAGGCGGCGGGAGGCGTCCGTGCTATTGGGGGCATTGGGCTGGGGAGACACATTAGAGTCTGGGGTGGATGGCCAGTGGGCGTGGCAGCTGCTAGCAGGGGCGGGGCAAAGGGGGCTGTGGGAGGGGCCTTTCCCCACCTCTGAAACGCCCAGCCCTGCCCTCCCCGCTTTGCTATTTCCCGGGGATCCCTGGCTGTGCAGCCCTGTGCTGGGACCCTGCCGGGCTGTGTGGGGCTGTGGGGCGGGGCGGGGCGGGGCGGGGTGCGCTCTGGGGGAGATCACACACGTGGCAACAAACAGCCCCTGCCCCGAGCAGCTAGCAGAGGCTGGCACAGGAGGGGAAACTGAGGCACTGGGGAGACGGGGGCTAGGGAGCGAGTGGGGGGCAGGTTGCAGTCCGTCTCCCTTTCCCCCGGCTGCCCCGCCCCGGCTGGCCGCTCCCCGCTATCAAGACGTTCGGGCCCAGGCGCTAATTGCTCTGACGGGCGGCACAAAGGAGGGGCCGGGCCGGGAGCCGGCCCTTTGTTCTCGGGCTAACAGGATCAGCCATGCTCCTTGACTTGGCACCTGGCGCCCGCCTCGGGGCAGCCGGCTGGCAGCGGAGGTGGGGGCAGCGGTGGGGACAAATGTGAGGCCGGTCGCCCGCAGCCCCATTGCTGCAGCTCCCACCCCACACTTCCCCTCGTCCCCTCCCACAGTGGGGAGCGAGGGGGGCGCTCGGCCCGGCCTGCCACACAGGGGAATCCTGGGGCGCCCCGTGGGCACGGGGTAACGGGTGCGTGCCAGGGACCCGGGCATTTTGGATGGGGGGGGCAGCCCGGGGTGCAGCCAGCCAGCGCAGGGGGCCCCGATCCAGCCGGGGGCCCCACCCCCCGAGATCAGTCGAGGCGCGAGCCCTGACTCCCGGCCTCGCTCTGGTTCCGTAGGGGCCGCTCGGACATCCAGTGGACCAACCTGGACCCCGCGCAGCTGCTGGAGGAGCTGGGCCAGTTCACCTCGCTGGAGGGCTTCCGGGAGCTGCTGCACAAGGCACAGGTGGGGCAGGCCTACGTGGAGCGGCCCTGCCTCGACCCCCACGAGCCCGAGTGCCCCGCCAGCGCCCCCAACAGGCAGAGCCGGCAGGTGGGTGCCGCCGGGCCGCTGGGGGCTGGGGGGCTGTCCCTGGCTCTGTGTGCGTGTGGCTGTCTATCAATCCCTGATTGTGTGTGTGTGTGTCTGTGTGTGTCCATCCCTGACTCTGTGTGTGAGTCCCTGGTTGTGTCCGTGTGTGTGTCTGGCTCCCTCTGTGTGTGTTTCCCTGACTGTGTGTGTGTGTGTGCGCGCGCACGCCCCTGGATTTCTCTGCCTCTGCATGCTTGCACAAATATGTATGTGTGTCCCTGATTGTGTGTGTGTGTCCGTTGCCAACTGTGTGTGTGTCTGGCTCCCTCTGTGTGTGTGTGTGTCCTTGACTCTGTGTATGTGGTGGGGGCTCCCTCTGTGTGTGTATGTGTCCCTGACTTTGTGTCTGTCTGTCTGTGCCTGTGTGTGTGTGTATGTGTCTGGCTCCCTGTGTGCGTGTCTGTCCCTGTCTCAGAGCTCAGCTCACAGGGCGCTGGGGGTCGGAAGCGCCCCGGGACGCTGTCCGGCTAGGAAGGGGGGCTGGCCCCTCGCTGGGGTCCCGGCCTGGAGCCGGGCATGGCCGGCCCGTGTCAGGGGCCCTGCAGGGCCATGGGGGGAGTCGCGCTGCTGCTCTCTGCTCCGCCTCCTCTCCCGTCTCAGCACTGCGCCCCCCGGCCCTTTCCAGGGCTGCGTCGCCCCCCTGGCTATGGGCCCAGTGACCCCCGAGACTGCCAGGCAACACCCCCACCCGCTGCAGTGGGGGACATGGAGGGGGGTGCCCGGGCGGGGCAGCCTGCGGAGGGCAGGTGCTGGGGGGCAACCCCACCTCTCGGCACCGGGGGGGCCCCTCTGAGTGCGAGCGCCACGCCTGGGGGTTGGGGGCTGAAAGGGCCCCCAGCACGTGATGCGGTTCTGGCTGTTGCCAGGCCGGGCCCCTCCCGCCGAGGACACCCTGGTCCTGCCTTCGCAAGGCGTGGGGGCCATTTCCCGGCTTCCCCGGCTCCCGTGCCCACGCTTACCCCCCCCCCCGTGTCCCCCCAGCGCCCCGACATCCCCGCCGAGCTGGCCGGCGGCTGCCACGGCTTCTCCAGGAAGTTCATGCACTGGCAGGAGGAGCTGATCCTGGGCGGCGCCACGAGGGACGCGCAGGGCCGGCTGCTGAGGTGAGCGGGGGGCACCCCTGGCGGCGGGGCGGGTCCCGGGGGCGGGGGAGCTTTCTGACGGACGAGCCCCCCTCCATCTCTCCGGCTGGCGTTTGGCCCGGCAGAGGGGGGGCCTCGGGGAAGGGGACGCGGCTGGGATGCCGAAGCTGCTCCGAATTCGCTGCCCTGGAGCGTGGCCCTGCCCACCCCGCCCGGGAACCACGCCACGAGCCACGTTTGGCCGGCTGGTTTTCGCGTAGGCCAGCCCAGGGCTCTGCTGCCTGGTGCTGGGGCTGGTCCCTCGCCCCGTGCACACCTGTTGGGAGCTGCCCTTGCACCGCCCAAGAGGTGAGGGGGTGGGAGGTGTGGGGCGGGGGCTGGGGGGTGCCGCTGGGCACAGCACTGGCGGGTGGGGGAGAGCAGAGCGTGTGCTTGGCGTGGGGCAGTGTGGGCCAGCGGTTAGAGCGCAGGGACTCCTGGGTTGCCAGCTCTGGGGAGGGAGTGGGGTCCAGTGGTTAGAGCCGGAGGCTGCGCGTCAGGGTTCGGAGCTGGTTGTGGAGGGCAGGGTGCTCTAAGCCGGGGGGCTGCAGGGCGGAGGGGGCTGGGTTTGGCTCTGATGGGGAGTGTGGCCTGGTGGTTAGCGGAGCAGCCCGGCTTGGGAAGGGGAGTGCGATCTCTGGAGTCGCGTGGGGGGCGGGCCAGGGGTCAGGGCTCGGGGGCTCCTTTCCCGGCGCTTGGCTGCGTGATGGGCTCGATCCTCCCTCCCGGCCCCCCACCCCGGGCCGTGGGGCTGGCCGGCTGCAGCGACGGGGGGCCCGCGGCTGGTCTGATCGGGGGGGTCCTGTCCCGGCAGCGCGGAGGCCCTGCAGAGTATGTTCCTGCTGATGAGCCCCCGGCAGCTCTACGAGCACTTCAAGGACGACTATGAGATCCAGGACATCGGCTGGAGCGAGGCGAAGGCAGCGGCCGTCCTGGAGTCCTGGCAGAGGAAGTTCGTGGAGGTAGGAGGGACAAGGGGGGCGCAGGCGCGGGCAGGGACCGCGCAGCCAGCGTGAAGCACGGGGGGATTTGTGTGTGCAATCGAAGGGGGGGCGTGCAAATGAGCGCATGCCATCGTGGGGGCGCCCCATGAGTGTCCTGGCCATGGCCATGCCCTGGGGGCTGCCCCAGGCCTCTCCCAGCACGCGCTGCCCCGGTGCTGTGGGGGCAAGGCCAGCGAGCCCCCCTCGCTCCAGTGAAACGGGGGTTGGGGGCAGACCCCCATGATCTCACAGCGTGGCTGGCATAGGGGGCTGGCTGGGGCAGTGCCCGGGGCTGGGCGACCCCCTCCGGCTGTGGCTGGGTTCAGGGCGCCCCTGTTCTCCCAGCTGTCAGCTCCGGGCACCCCCCAGGAGCGGCCCAGGGCCGGAGGGAGATGGCTGCCTGGCCAGGCCTGGCCACGGGGCGCGTGTGCCATGATCAGGCGGCCCGCGGCGGGCGCGATGCCCTGGGAGGGGAGGTGCGCCGTGGCCGGTGCTGGGCCAGGGTCCCGTGGCCAGCAGGACGCCCGAGGCTTGGCTTAGATCCCCGGTGTGGCGGGCGGGCACCGGAGGGCAGCCGCGGGAGGGTGGCAGAGCACCCGCCGGCACCCCCTGCCCGCCTCTCTGAGGGCCCCGCTCTCCCCAGCTGGCGCAGGAGACCCTCCCGCAGAACAGCTCCCAGCGGGTCCACGCCTTCTCCACCACCACGCTCAGCGACATCATGAAATCCTTCTCGGACGTGAGCGTCCTCCGCGTGGCCGGGGGCTACCTCCTGATGGTACGTAACGCCCCGCCCCCTCCCTGCTGGCCCCACCCACCGCTGGCCCCGCCCCCTCCACTAACCCCGCCCCCCCGGTGCTCTGCTTCCAGCTGGCGTACGCCTGCGTGACCCTGCTGCGCTGGGACTGCTCCAAATCCCAGGGGGCCGTGGGCCTGGCCGGCGTCCTGTTGGTGGCCCTCTCCGTGGCGTCGGGGCTGGGGCTCTGCTCGCTGCTCGGTATCACCTTCAATGCAGCCACCACCCAGGTACCGCGGGCCAGGGTGGGCTGGGCCATGGGGCGGACCGGCCCCCTCTGTCACGCCGTACTCGCCCTCCTGCAGCGGGGACTCCCGGGACCAGGATCCCGGGCTGGGGGATGGGAGACCTGCAGGCGGGGCTGGCCCCAATGCCCCAGCAGGGCATAGGGGGTGTTGTGCTAAAGGGGGCGGGGCAGGGGGCTCCCTAGGGGGTGCTCTCTCCCGTGTCTCCCCAGGCTGTGGGGGTGCTAGCTGCCCTTGTAGGGAGGCAGACAGCGGAGTTCCCCTGCCCGTTCCTGTCCTGTGCCGGTGGCTCCGGGGCTGTCCGGGTGCAGCTGTGACGGGTGCTGGGCAGTAGCTACTGCGGCTGCTCCTCCCCCAGAGGTGGGCGCATTCTGGGGTGGGGAGAAGCCGCTGCCAGCTGGGGTTGGATCTGGATCCTTGGTGCTGAGGCTGGTTTCTCTCCCCGCAGGTGCTGCCGTTCCTGGCCCTGGGCATCGGGGTGGACGATATGTTCCTCCTGGCTCACGCCTTCAGCGAGACCAGCCAGCACGTCCCCTTCAAGGTGAGACCGCCCCGGCCTGGGGACCTTCCCTGGGGGTGGGGCCAGGGATGGGGTGCTGGGGGACCTGCCCCGGGGCTGGGGTGCTGGGGAACCTGCCCCGGGGCTGGGGCCGGGCGGGCGGCGCTGGGTGAGCCATCCTGTTTGTTGCCCTGACAGGAGCGGACAGGCGAGTGCCTGAGGCGCACGGGCACCAGCGTGGCGCTCACCTCCATCAGCAACATGATCGCCTTCTTCATGGCCGCCCTGGTGCCCATCCCCGCCCTGCGCGCCTTCTCCCTGCAGGTACGGCCCCCCCCCCACACCTGCCCCACGCCCCCTCACCTTGCAGGGCGCCCCTGACTCCCTCTGCCTTCCCTGCCTCTTCCTCTGCCCGCTGCACCCCCCAGGGACGCGGCCACCCGCCCCCCTCTTTGCCCCCCCCGCAGTTCTCCCTCGGGGTGAGTCCATCCGTCTGTCCCAGGCCAACGCGTCAGCGTCCTGTGCCCTTAGAAGGGACGGGTGAAGAGATGGGGAGACGGGGCTGGGCCAGGGCAAGGGGGCGCGAGGCAGCCCCAATCCAGGCCCTTGTCCCCTCCAGGGGGGGTCCCGGCGGGAGCTGAGCCCGGACCAAGGGCATCCCAGCGTTCAGGGGAGGCTGAGAGATCCCGGCACGTCCCCTGGGGGGGCGGGAGATTTCCCTGCCCGCAAGCCATGGGGGTTTCAGCAGCCCGTGGCCTCTGGGGACGGGGGGGAGAAGGCCCCTCTGCCAATGCGGCCCCCTGGGGCCTGACTCGCCCCTTCCCTGAGGGAGGGCACCCTGGTACCGAGCCCCGGGCTCTGTAACTGGCCAAGGTGTGACGGATGCACACGCGTGTCAGACACGCAGCCCCTGGCTCCCCGACTTAATCCCATGGCCTGAGCTCCGTCCTGTGTCCCGCAGGCCGCCGTGGTGGTGGCGTTTAACTTCGCCATGGTGCTGCTCATCTTCCCGGCCATCTTGAGCCTGGACCTGCACCGGCGCCGGGACAAGCGGCTTGATGTCCTCTGCTGCTTCTACAGGTGCCGTCTCCCGCTGCTGGGGAAGGGGCGGGGGGCAGCCAGCACCCGGGGGCGCCCGGAGCGGAGCCTGGCTCATGCTGTGCTGTGGGAGGGGGCAGGACCAGCTGCAGGGTTGGACCCAGGGTATCCAGGCAGCCCTGGTGAGGATTGGACCCCTGGGAGGCGGTCAGGGCCCCTGTCGGGCTGGCCTTGCCCTTTGGCTTGAGGCCAGGTGGGCGCCTTCACTGGGTCGGCCAGGAGTGGTCGCTCCAAGGAGAAATCCCACCGCCCACCGTGCAGGTGCCATGCAGTGGGCGCATGACGGCGTGCGTGCGGTGCCCAGGGCAGCTGTGTACGGGCGGGGAAGGAGGGGGCCCTGGGGCACCGGTGCAGCTCCCTGAACTTCCCCTGGCTCATTCTCCCCCCTCCCAGCCCGTGCTCCTCCCGCCTCATCCAGACCCAGCCGCAGGAGTTCGCCGACACCAACGACAACCGTGCCACCCACCCTTCGCCCTACGGGCCCCCGGTCGGGGCCCCCAGCACCCAGATCACTGCCACGGTGCAGGCCTTCACCCGCTGCGACTCCACGGGCCGGCACTTCGTCACCGTCCTGCCGCCAGCCGCCCAGGTCTGCACCGCGCCCCCCGCCGACCCGCTGGGCTCCCAGCTCTTCGCCCCGGCCAGCTCCACCCGTGACCTGCTGGCCCAGCTGGATGGGAAGGGGGGCCGGGAGTGTGTCCCACTGCCCCTCTGCCACTGGAATCTGGCTGACTTCGCCAGGGAAAAGTACGCCCCGCTCCTGCTGCAAACCCAGACCAAGGTAGGGGGCTGGGCCCGCCGCAAACACGCCAGGGAGGGGAGCGGCAGAGGCCCTGTCGGCTCACTGTCCCCAGCTCGTGTGGGCCCCACATTGGCTGGGGAGTGACACAAGGTGGGGAGGGGAGACCCTGGTGCTGTGGGGGGAGCTGGGAGGTTGAGGGGCCCCCTGGCACTGCCCCACAGCTGGATGCCCACAGCTCCCAAGCAGAGGTGGCACCATGGAGCCAAGGTGGGCGGCCGTGGCCCGGTGCCTGCTTGCTGGCAGAGGGGGCGTCTCTAGCAGGAGCCACGGGGCAGCTGGTCTCTGCAGCACACGGGGGAGGCTGGGTCCGTGCGGGGACGGGGCGGGGCAGCTCTGCCGGCACGGCCTGACGGGTTCCCCGTCCCCAGGGCATCGTGGTGCTGCTGTTCCTGGCGCTGCTGGGGCTCAGCCTCTACGGCACCACCCTGGTGCACGACGGCCTGTACCTGACGGACATCGTGCCGCGGGGCACAAGGGAGCACGCCTTCCTCGCCGCCCGCCTCAAGTACTTCTCCTCCTACCACGTCTTCGTCGCCACCACGGGCGGCTTCCCCTACCCCAGCTCGCAGGAGGCGCTCTACAGCCTGCACCGGGCCCTGGGCGCCCTGCCCCACGTGGTGCGCGACCAGCGCCGCCAGCTGCCCCGCATGTGGCTGCACTACTTCCAGGACTGGCTGCAAGGTGAGGGGCCCCCGGCTGCCCCCGGCCCTGCCCCCGGCCCCCCTGCGTGCCCCCGCCAGCCTCCATGGGGGGGGGGTTGTCACGCACCTACCCCCTCCCCCCCACACACACACACGTGGCCACAGCCTGGTGCCTGCACACACGCACAGGACGTCTCTTGCACACGTGCCCAGCCCTTCCGCTGCCCACCCCCGTGCCCCGGCCCCACTGCAGCCGTGGCTGGGGGCAGGGCTCGTACGGCGCTTGGGAGGTTCCCTGCTGTCTCGCGGCCCCTCTCCTGCTCCCGGGGCGCGTGGCTGGGGAGGGGCTGGGCGGTGCAGCCGGGCGCCCCCGTGACCCCCCTCCCCGGTGCCGTGTCCCCAGGCCTGCAGGCCGCCTTCGACCGGGACTGGCAGGCCGGGCGCATCACCCGGGACAGCTACCGCAACGGCTCCGAGGACGGCGCGCTGGCCTACAAACTGCTCCTCCAGACGGGCAGCAAGAAGGAGCCGCTCGACTACAGCCAGGTGAGCAGGGCCCGGAGCCGGGCGGGGGAGCAGGGGGGCAGCCCCCCGGGCCCTGCCCTAGAGCCGGCCTGGCCCCACGGCGCCCGCCCGCCCTCACCTCACCCCCGCCCCGTGTCTGCTCCCCGCAGCTGACCACGCGGCGCCTGGTGGACGAGAACGGCATCATCCCGCCCGACACCTTCTACATCTGCCTGACCGTGTGGGTCAGCAGCGACCCCCTGGGCGTCGCTGCCTCCCAGGCCAGCTTCTACCCCCCGCCCCCCGAGTGGCTGCACGACAAGTACGACGCCACCGGGGAGAACCTGCGAAGTGAGTGCGGCCCCCCCAGCTCTGCCGGTGCCCCCCAGCCCCCCCCAGCTCTGCCGGGTGCCCCTGCCCCCAGCCCCGACCCGCAGCCCCTGCTCGCCCAGCCCCGGGCCCCCCACTCCCGACCCGCAGCCCCTGCTCACCCAGCCCCGGGCCCCCCCTGGCTCTGCCGGTGCCCCCCACTCCCGACCCGCAGCCCCTGCTCGCCCAGCCCTGGGCCCCCCAACAGCTCTGCTGGTGCCCCCCACTCCCGACCCGCAGCCCCCTGCTGCCCCAGTCGGGGCCCAGCCAGCGGCGCTGTCCTGTGCGAGTTCTGTCCTATGGAGAAACGCCCGCGGGTCTGGATCAGGGGCTCCCACTGCCCCGTGGGACCTGCAGCCAGGTTTGCCCCCGATCCCCAGTGGGGGGGGGGTCTGCTGTGCCGCTGGCACCCTGCCCGCACTGAGGTGCAGTGTCGCCACCCCCCCCACCCCGTCTGGGCTGGCCCGGGCATGGGAGAAGGGAGGGGCAGTGCCGGGGGACGGGGGCCGTGGAGTCCCCCCCCTGACTGCCCCCTTCCCCGCCCCCCCAGTCCCCGCGGCCCAGCCCCTGGAGTTCGCCCAGTTCCCCTTCTACCTGAGCGGCCTGCGCCAGACCTCGGACTTCGTGGAGGCCATCGAGAGCGTGCGGGCCGTGTGCGAGGCGGCGGCCCGGGAGCGCGGCGTGGCCAGCTACCCCAGCGGCTACCCCTTCCTCTTCTGGGAGCAGTACCTCGGCCTGCGCCACTGCATCCTGCTGGCCGTGGGCATCGCGCTGGCCTGCACCTTCCTGGTGTGCGCCGCCCTCCTGCTCAGCCCCTGGACCGCCAGCATCATCGTGAGTGCCAGCGTCGCCCCCCTCCCCGCCCTCGCTGGCCCCCCGCCCACGGAATGGCTGGGACGCAGCCTGGAGCTGGGTACCGGGAGCCGGTGCCTCCCCCTGGCCTGACGCGGCCCCCCCGGCACCGGCGCTCTCCTGGCCGGGGGGGTCCCCAGCACTGCAGTGGCTCAGGCGCGGCTTCCCCGCCGGCCCCAGGGGGGGCAGCTGCTTGCAGGCCCCGATCCTGCAGTTGGCTCTGCTGCCCGGATTGCCGGATCGGGGCAAACCCCCCTCCCCCCACGCCCAGCCTGGTGTCTCAGGCCAGCCCCCCTTGGCGGCTGGATGCCCCCTGCCGGCCTGGCTCCGCCCACGCTCCCGGTGCCCCCGCGGCTGGGCCACGCGTCCGTCCTTGGCATGTTTCTCAGCGATGGGGCCTTGATTGCGGGAGCTGTAGATGAATGGCCGGCGGGAAGGTGCCCGTCACCCCGGCTGCTGCCGGGCACCGTGTGCAGCCTGGCCCAGGCGTGAATGAGTTGCCGTTTCCAAGGGGGGTGGGAGGGGTCGCAGCCTTCGGGCTGGGGGGCTGGAGACAGGCCTGTGGCTCTGCGGGGGGCAGGCACCACAGGGGAGATGAGCAACGCCGGGCAAAGGAGCCCTTTGCGAGGTGCGTGGGTGCCCGCCTAGCCGGGACGTGGCGCTGGGGTGGGCGCCGTGGGGCAGTTCCTGCTGCCCCCCCCCCCCCCCCCCGCCGGCTGACGGGCTCTGCCCCCCGCAGGTGGCCGTGCTGGCCATGACGACCCTGGAGCTTTTCGGGGTCATGGGGCTGCTGGGCATCGAGCTGAGCGTCATCCCGGCCGTCATCCTCGTCGCCTCGGTGGGCATCGGGGTGGAGTTCACCGTCCACGTGGCCCTGGTGAGTCGGCACCGCCCGGCAGGGGGCGGATCCCGGCCCCCAGGGCACCAGGAGGGGGGCTGTCGGGCCAGATGGGAGACGAGGGGGGCCAAGCGACACCCCCCTGCAGCTGGCACCCAGATCAGAGCCCCCCCCACAGGGGTGAGGGGAAGCCAGCCTGGGGGCCACCAGCCAGCCTAGCTGTGCGAGTCCTGGCGTCTGGCACGCTGGCCGGCCCCTCCCCCGGTCCTCGTGGGGTCCCCCCCCCTCACAGAGCCATACGGGCCCGGCCCTGAGCCCTGCCCCCTCCTGGCTAGGGACCCTGTGAGCCCTGCCCCGGGTGGCTCCCCTGCCTGGGGAGGCGTGGGGACGTCTGTCTGTCCGCACCAGCCCGGAGCTGACGGGTGCGTCCTGCCCGCAGGGGTTCCTGACGGCGATGGGCAGCCGGACGCTGCGCTCGGCCCTGGCGCTGGAGCACACACTGGCGCCGGTGCTGGACGGGGCGCTCTCCACGCTGCTGGGCCTGCTGCTGCTGGCCGGCTCCGAGTTCGACTTCATCCTGAGGTACCCGCGCTCGGCGCCCCCTCCCTCCCCGGGCGCCCCCTCGGCATAGCGAGGCGGGCTGTGACTGCTGTGCGTAACGCGGGGACACCCGGGAGTGCCCAGGGGGCTGGGCGTGCCCAAGGCGTGTGCAGGCGTGTGTGAGCGTGCCCAAGGCATGTGCAGGCGTGCCCAAGGCGTGTGCAGGCGTGCCCAGCTGAGGTGTTCGGAGGCCGGGCAGAGGGGCCGCGCTGGGGCAGCGGGGCGGGGGGAGCCCCCATGGGTTCATGGCGGGGGATGAGCCGTTTACCGAGGGTCCCTGGGGATGTGCAGCCCGCCCCCCACGGCTGTGCCCGGCCCCCCTCCAGCCCACCGCCCGGATCCCTGGCACAGGCTGGGCCCTACGGCCGGCGGGGGCTGGCGGCTCTGCGCTCTCGGCCCTCCCTGTGCGGCGGCTCGGCGGCGCCTGGACCTGAGAGGGGCCAAGTGCCCTTGGTGCCCGGGCGAGACGGCGTCTGCAGCCCCCGCCCCGGGCACAGCTCGTGGCACGGCCACGGGCGCTCGGCTCTGCCCAGGCCTGGGGGGAGGCTGGTTCCAATCCCGCGGGGGGGGGGATGCTCTGGAGCTGCAGCGGGACCCGGTGCTCTGTCGGAGGGGCACCTTGGCACCCGGGAGAGGAGCTGGGGCGATGGGCCCCCAGGGGCACGGCTGGCTGTTGGCTTTTTTGGAGAGGAGGGGGGTCTAGTGGCTGGAGAGGGGGCGGCTGGGAGCCAGGACGCCTGGGTTCCCATCCCTCCCTGCGTCTCCGGTCGCCTCTGCGCTGCTCCTGCTCCGCCGCGGGGGGCCGGGGGGCCTGTTTGCAAAGCACGCCGGGCTGCCCCGGGGCACGGCCGGGCGCCTCTCACCCCGTCTCCCCCGCCAGGTATTTCTTCGCCGTTCTCACCGCCCTGACCGTCCTGGGGCTCCTCAACGGCCTCGTGCTGCTGCCTGTCCTGCTGTCGATCATCGGGCCCCCGGCCGAGGTGAGAGCCCCCGCCCCTCCGCCCCCGCAGTGGGACCTGGTGCTTAGGGAAGGGCAGGACTCCTGGGTTCATTCCCCAGTCTGCCTCGCTGGGCGCTAGGGTCAGATCTGCGTGTGTGTGTGGAGGGGGAACAGTGGTGACGGTCTTACACTGGCCCCGCCCATGCCCACAGGCTCCACCCACAAGCCCACGGCCGCAAGATGCTTCCTGGGAAACAGCCACCATTAGGTTCCAGGCTCAACGCTCGAGCGAGCTGGACCCGAGGGCCCCCCTCCCAAAGCTGCCGCTGGGCGGGCCGGGAGCCCGCTCAGAAGGGCCGGCCCTGGCCCTGATGCTGCCCCCTGGCCCAGTGCCCCGGAGCCCCCCAGGCACCCCATTGCCTTTCCGTCTCACTCTGCGCCTTCCCCCTCTCCAGGTGACCCCGGGGGACAGCAGCAGCCGCCCGCCCTCACCAGAGCCCAGGCCCCCGGCGCTCAGCCATCACGCCTTCTACGTGCGGCGCCCCCCGGCCTGGCCCAGCGCCTTCGCCGACGCCCCGGATGCGGAGACCCCCGCCCAGCCCTACGACCCCGGCGCCTACGTCCTGCCGCCCGCCCCGCCCCGTGTCCTGGTGCAGGCCAGCAAGAACCCCGGCTTCCCCACCATCACGGTGAGCCCGGATGTCGGGCCCCGGCCTGGGGGGGGGCCCTGACACGGCCCAGCCACCCACGGAGTTGTGCCAGGCTGTGCCCCTGCCAGCGTTCGTCTGTGCCCCGCCGGGAGGGAGCGTGTGCTAGTGGTTAGAGCATGGGGGGGGGGGGGTGGCACCTGAGGCTTGGCTATAGTTTGGGGGGGGTGAGCCGTGATCTTCCCCATTAGCAGCCGCCTCCCCCCCTCCCCCCCCGTTTGCCCACTGCACTGACTTGGGTCTCTCTGCCCTGCACAGGTGGTGAAGACCTACCCGGAGAGCCAGGAGCCGCCGAACGACCCCCTCCCTGCCCCCGCGGCCTGCCCGGGTCTCAAGGACATGCCCCCCCACAGGCCGCCCCGGCCAGGGTGGCCCTGCCCACCCGGCGCCCAGCCTGCCCCGCACAGAGCCCCCCAGCCCCTGCGGACTGCCCTCCCCGCCTACGGCGGCCCCTACGCCACGGTGACGGCCACGGCCTCGGTGACGGTGGCCTTGCAACCCCCCCTGCCCGGCTCCGTCCGGCGCTACACGCACGAGGGGTACGAGGGCAGTGAATCGGAGTGCCCGGAGCAGACCGCCCCGCCCGCCTGCAGTGCCCACGGCTCGGCCGCGCCCGCGAGCTGCCAGCTCCAGCACCTGGACCGGGCCGAGGCCAGCACGCCCTAGGTGAGCCACGGACACTGAGCTCTGTGCCACGGGCCCGGCTGCTGGTCCTGGGGCCCCGGCACCCTGCTGGTGACCTCCCAGGGCATCGGCCAGGGTGCTGGCGTGCGCACAGACACACGGGCAGGACACACACGGGGACAGGGTGAGCCCCCGCGCTCACGGAGGATGCACACTTGCACACTCAGCCCCGCAGTGTGCAAGCGTGATCACAGTCACGGGCAGGACGCACACAGATGGGGCGCACGCCTGCACACACACGTGCAGGGGGCAGGCGTGCACACAGACAGCGCACGTCCGCCCACGCCCGGGGCTCGCACACTCGCACTCAGACAGGCGTGCGCACGCCGGCGCGCAGGTGGGCCACGGAGCGGGTCGACTCCATCAGCGCGTGGGTGCCGTGGGGAGCCCCCCCGGACGGATCCAGCGGGGAGGAGCTGGTGGGCGCAGGGGGGAACCCGGCTGACCTGTCTGTCTCGTGTCTCCTGGCAGGTTGCCCCGGGAAGCACCGTGGTTCCTAGCCCGCGCCGGCCGCATGGCCGGATCCAGCCCCCGCGCCCTGGCACCGGGCCGAGCGTGCACCGCGGAGAAGAGATGCTGCCAGCTCGGGCCCCCTGGCGTGCCCGTGAGCTGAAGCCAGCTGTCGGACTGGAGACCCCTGCCAGCACTGCCCCCGTGGGCAGTGCCCCCGGGGGGATGAGAGGGGGGCTGCCGCCATCCCTGCGTCGTGCTGCTATTTCCCAATGTTAATTATTATTATTGTATTATTATTGCTCCGCTCCGGGGACGGTTGCCCCGGCCTCACCCGCAGCGCCCTGGCAGAGGGGCCCCCGCCGCAGCAGGAGCTGGAGGGGGGCACTGGTCCTGGGGCGGTGGCTGGGTCTTGGGGAGAATCGCAGCGTCGGCATTTCTATGCAAGGTGTGTGGGGCCAGGAGCTGCAGGTGAAATCCCCGAGTGGCCGGGCTGCTGGGACACCCCCAACCTGGCCCGGGGGCTCTGCTTTTATTTTAACCCCCCCACAACCCGCTAGGTTCCCCTCCCGCCTCCCAGACCAGGGACTGAAGCACTAAACACGCTGTGCCCCCCAGCTCCCTGCCCCACTGCTGTGTCCCCCCCCTCCCCCGCAGCTCCCTGCCTGTGGCCATAGCTCTGGCACTGGGTAAATCCTGATCTGGCCCAGGGGGGGCTCCTTGGACTCACACGAGGGTCCCTGGGGCTGGGGCGTCTCCTCCCACCCTGGGAACCGGACGTGGCCGTGACGTTATTTATGGAAAAGGGAATCTCGCTCGCTCTCCCTGGAGGGCGACATTTATTTTAAAAGGAAATTTGATTTCTCTTCCTCGCGCTGGAATCCTGATCCCAGCAGGCCCTGGATCCTCTGCAGGCCTCAGGCTCCCAGGCAGCGTTGCCTAGCGGCTAGAGCACTGGCCCAGGGGTCATCCCAGCTCAGCCTGTGACCTGGGTGAAAGCCTCCCTCCCGGCCTCAGTTTCCAGCCAGCCTCCTGAGACTGAAATGTGGGGGGGGGAAGCGGCGGGGTTGCCATTGGGGGAGGGGGAACGTGTCCCGGTTGAAATCGACGAGGAGGTGGGGCAGGGAAAGGAGGGGACGGGTCCCCCATAACTCCCACTTAGCCCCAGGCTCCCCCTTGGCCTTGTTGCCAGCCGACGGAAGTTGATGGGGCGGAGGGGTGTATTCCAGACAGCCCCTCACCCTCGTGCAATCGCACGGTGCCCCCGACCCTCGTGTGAGTGCAGGACACCCCCCAGAGCAGGGCACCTTGGAACACAGAAATGGGGTTTTTTCCCCGCTCGCCGGGGGCTGCTCACGGACGCAGGCAGAGCTGGGCTGGGCTCCCAGGGATTTGGCACGCGGTCCCTGGCAGATGCCTCCCCATAACCCGGCACTTTAAATCCCCCCTCCCGCTCCAGGGCCCCCTTCCCAGCCCCCCGTGTGGGGTTTTCCTGTGGGTCCCAGGCCAGTGGGGCTGGGCGAGTGAGCTGAATCCCCGGTCAGTAATGCAGAGGGCTGGCGTGCCAACTGCCCCCCCAGCTGCCAAGCGAACAGGGCCTGGGGGTGGGTGAGCGGGGCCCCGATCTCGGCCGGGGCCAGGCCATATAAGTTATTTATATTAAAAAGAGGAAAGTTTTATTTTTGTAGGATGTACAGCCCCGTAGCCGTGGGACGGACGGTTTATTTTTAAAGAGTAAAATCTATATTATATATCACTGGCGCCGCGGGTGTCCCGGCCTGCTTCTTCCCGCGGGCGGGCTGGGGCGTGTGTGTGTGTGTGTGTGTGTGTGTGTGTGTGTGTGTGTGTGAGCACGTACGGGGGGGGGGGGGGGCGTGTGTGTATCTCTGAGGGTTGTGGGTGGGGCTGGGGGCAGCATCAGTGAACACAAGCGCCTGTGGCACGGTTGTGGTGGGGCGCTGTGTGTGTGTGCCCGTGTGTGCACAGCACTGGGGCGTTGCCGTGTGTGGGGCTGCAGGGGGGGCAGTGTGTGATGGGCACCCCCAGCTCTGGGCTCGCAGCCCAACCGCCCTGGCACGCTGCCCCCCCCCGCCGGTGCCCCTCAATCCCACCCCACAGCCCCCTGCTAGGCCCGGCCTGGGCTCCCCACAGCTCTGCCGGTGCCCCCCCCCCAGCTCGCTCACGCCGCCTGCCAGGGAGGGCAGCAGCCCTGTGGGCTCAGGGTGTGTGTCTGCCCTGGGGGCGCTGGGGGGGGGGTTCAGACACATGGGGGGGCTGGAGCAGCAGGTTGGGGGCAGTGGGGCTGTCCAGCTGTGGGGCGGGGGACACTTAGCCAGAGACAGATGTCAGGGGTCAGGTCTGTGGGGTGGAGATGGGGGGGCAGGCTGCAGCGGAGGGGGCGTGTGGCGGGGGGGGGTGGTCAGGATGGGGGGGGGGGCAGGTGTCTCTTTGGAAGCCCCCAATGCAGGGTCCTACCCCCCCCCCCCCGCGACCACGGGCTCCTATGACACCGCCCCCCGCCCCCGGCCGACCGCCTCCCTCGGGGGGCTGCAGCCTGCACGGCGCTCCGCCGGCTACCGGGGACCCCGGTTTAGCGCCAGCAGAGCAACCGGGCGCTATAGGGCGGAGCCCCCCCAGCCCCGCCGCCCGGGTCCCTTCCCCGGGGCGGGGCCACGAGGCGCCCACAGCCCTGGGCTGCGTGTCGGGGGGTCCCACGCTAAATGCCCCCCACAGGGCATTACGGGAAGTGTAACGCCCCGGGCTGTGCCAGCCTGGTCCTGGGGAGGAGGCTGGTGCATGGGGACCGGGCTAGTGGGGGAAGCACCGGACGCCTGGGTGCTCAGCGCGGGGGTGTTGGGGGGGGGGGTGGTCCTAGGGTCAGAGCCGGGGGGGCGGGGGCTGGGCAGGGCCGGGCACCAGGACGCCTGGGTTCCAGCCGCAGTCTGCGGCAGGGAGGGGGGACTCTAGGGGGTCAGGGCAGAGGGGCTCGGCTGCCTCCCATCCCCAGCAGGGTCCTGGCCCGGCCGTGGGGTGCGGGCTCCCGCTGTGCCCCAGGGACCCCCGCTAGGTCGCGGATCCTCCGTGGGGCCGCCGGGGAGGGCAGAGCCGTGTGCAGGGCTGGCCAGGGCCGTTGGGAGGCGCGGGGGTGGCGAACCCTGTAGCCCCCTGTTGCAGGGGCCTGGGCAGCGCCGAGCACGGCGAGCTCTGAGCCAGCCCTGGTTCCCCGCTGTCTGCGCTGCCGCTCCTCCCCCCACGCGCAGGCCCCTGGCCCATCGGCCCCGCCCCCCCCCCCGGAGCCCAGAGGGCACGAGGGTAACGCAGGGGACCTGCCCCCCACCCGAGAAACCCCCCCCCACGAGGTACTTGCACCTTCTCCCTCGCACCACAAGGGGGCAGCAGATGCCCACACAGCAGGGCCTGGCCGGCTGCCCCCCCCCCGGCAGTGTTTGGGGCCAGGGCAACCCAGCTTAGGGGTGCCAGAGGCCCCCCCCCCCCCAGCCCTGGACCTGGCGGTCGTAGGGGGCCAAAGGGGATGTCCCCTCCCCAGCCTGCGGCCCCCCCCCCCCGCTGCCTGTGCCTCTGCCAGGGGGCCCCCCCGCCCACAGCTGGGAGTGGGGCAGGGTCCAGCCAGCCTGGGCCTGCAGCCCCCTCGCCTAGGCTGGCCTCTGTGGAGTGGCCCGGGGGGGCTGGACACCCGGCGAGCTGCCCCATTGCCCATCTGCCCCGACAAAGGGGTGAGGGCGGTGCCATGGCGTGGCATGTATGGCCTGCATCAGGGCCCCGGTGGAGCAACCCCCCCCCCCCCCCCGGCCCTTTGAGCCTTGGCCTGTTAGGCTGCTGTTCCCCCTCCCCCAAATCCCTGCCCCTCCTCTCCCCCCCGGCCACAGCATAACTGGGTGAGCTGAGACCAGCAAACTCATCACATGTGTGGCACCAGGGCGGCCCCCATGGGCGCTGGTCCAGGCAGGTCGCTTGGCGCCCCCTGGTGGCCTGTGCCTAGCCAGCCTGTCCTGGTTGTCCCCGAGCGGCTGTGCCAGGTCTCTGCACTAGCCGCACACAGTCAATATGCGGCCACTTCTGGGGTGGAGGGAAACAACCCACTGGCGTGCAACAGCCCCTCCCCCCCAACCTCTGCTGGTGCCCCTCACTCCTGACCCACAGCCCCTGCTCACCCAGCCCTGCCCCCCGACCCCCCGGACTCAGATCTGAGGAGTTGCTGAAAACAAGACGCTGACTCAGCTGCAAGATCCAAGATGCTTTATTGACCCTGCCCGCACCCTCCCTGGCCTGGCTTGCACCAGGCTCCTGGTACCACCGGGGCTGGGTCCCTGGCAGGGATCTGACCAGCCCTGTGCAGGGCTGTGCCCGGCCCCTTCATGCCACCCTTGTGTCCCAAGCTGGGGGGGCTCCCTCCCTGGGCACCACACGCCCCAGGGGGAAAGAAGCAGGGTTTGCCCCCGGGCAGTGCCCTCTGCCTGTTCTGGGCTGCCAGCTGGGCCACAGGGACTGTCGCAGCCCGGGTGTATGTTAGAGCAGCCTCCGGGCTACTCCAGCTGGCACCGAGGGCCCGGCCAGGGCCTGACACTAACCCACCTCGGCCCCTGGCTTTGCCTCAGGAAACTGTGGGGCGCAGCCCGGCTCCCCCGCGCAGGACAGTGGCTGCCCCGAGGCCGGCCTGGCGCTGGCTGGGGTGGGACAGGCAGGCCCCCGGCTCTGGCACGATGGGCACCCGCAGCCAGCGTCCTGGGCGCGGCGCTTTGCCCCGTCACGTCTCCTACTGCCCCCAGGTGCGTCCCGGCGCCCGCTGCTGCCCGGCGCCTGTCACTCGAGGTAGCCGTGGTGCTCCCGGGGCTGGGTGCCCCTGCGACGCCGGCACAGCCGGGAGGGCGCCCGGCTCCCCTTCCTCAGCGCGTGGCGCTTCCAGGCTTCAGCAATGCACTCGACCTGCAGGGCAGAGGGAGCCGCAATGCTGGGGGCTGGCCAGGCCCGGCCACGCCTGGCGCCCGCTGCTCACAGCCGGGCGTAGGGACCGGCACAAGGGCAAGTGATGGGGCGGGGAGGGAGTGGGCATATGGGTCAGGGCCACAACCATCCCTGCGTCTCCCGGGCACCAGCTTCCTCCCCGGGTCCCTTGGCAGCTTTCGCCAGCCCCTGGCCTGACCCCCACCCCAGGGGGTGGCCCGAGGGCCTGGCACGGGTCCCATGGGGCCCGGATCACCCACCCGAAGGCCTCAGGACAGCCAGGCCTTCCCAAGGGCCTGAACTGAGCCGGGGGGGGGGGGGGGGGGGGGGGGGTGCATGGACAGATGGACACAGACACAGCCAGGAGCACCTGGACAGACAGACACAGCCGGGGACGCCTGGACAGAGGGACACAGACACAGCCTGGGGGGGGGGAGGGGCACAGATAGACGGTCACAGAACAGCTGGGGCACGTGGACAGACAGACAGATATGGCCGGGGACGCCTGGACAGACAGACGGACCCAGCCAGCCAGCTCCAGCCCCTCACCGGGATGAGCTGGTCCCGCTGGTTGTGGGTCTCCAGGGCCGCCAGCTCGCGGGGCGACAGCAGGGCCAGGCGCAGCTCCTGCACCGGTAACGCCGCCAACTCGGCCACCGGCCGCTCCAGCACGGCCTGCAACGGGGTGCGGGGTCAGGAGCCGGCGGCCAGCGGGACTGGGGGGGGGTGGGGGGGGGTGCAATCGGGGGGGGGGGGGGCTGTGATTGGGGCCAGGCACCTCAAGGGGCAGGGCTGGGGCGAGGGGGGGCTGGCCACCAGGATGCCTGGGTTCTCTCCTGGCCCTAAGCGCATTTGAGGGGTGGGGAGGGGCATTCCCAGCTCACACTCGCTGGGTGTCCTTGGGCACATCCCTCCCCTCCGCATGCCGGGGGGTGGAGGGGGGCCCTGCCAGCCTCCCCGTGCTGGGGGGCTGAGCTGCCCAGCGAAAGCCCCCGGCCAGCAGGCACCATGCCCACCCCAGCCCCAGCTCCCCGCCCCGGGGCGCAGCCACGCACCGAGCTGACGTGGGCCCATTCCCGCACGGCCCGGACCAGCTCCGGCTCGTCGATGGCCAGCCGGTCGCTGCGCAGCACGGACACCAGCGCCGGCGCCGACAGCTCCAGGAAGCCCCGCGTCCGCACCACCTCCTGCAGGGCAACCCATGGGGCTGGGTCATCGCCTGGCATGGGGGGGGGCACAGCACCCTGCCCCAGGCCCCCCAGCAGCATCCTGCCCCCCCACCCCTCCCATCACCCCTCTGCCCTGCCCCCGCCCGTCCCACCACCCCTCTGGGGCAGGCTCATTGACCTGAAGGCCCTGGGGGGGGGGGGGTTCCAAGCGCTCAGTGCCCCCTGCGTGACCCCAGCCCCTCGGGCTGAGCTGGGGAGTGAGACGCGCAGCAGGACGGGGGATCCCCAAGGCTGCGGGAAGCTGCTGGGACCAGTCATCGCCCCTCTCCCCCCCCCCAGGGCCAGGCTCAGCCTGGGGCACTGGGCCCCTGATCCCACATGGGGCATGGCGGGGGGCTGGGGCATTGCCAGAGCTCGTGGGGGCTTGGCTGACGCACAGGATCCCGGCCCCCCCGCCCACCAGGCAGACATTTGGTGCTACCACCCTCCCCCCCCCGGCTCCCCGAGCGCACGTACCCGCGTGTGGTCCTCCACGAACGCCAGGCAGTGTTCCTGCAGCGCCGCCTGCCCGTAGGTCACCGCCGCCTGCGGGGAATGGCACAGAGACGGGGGCTGTGGGGCGGGCGTGAGGGGCACCGGCAGAGCTCTCTCTCTCTCTCTCTGTGGGGGGGGGCAGGGTCGCTGGGGTGCTGGCACCAGGGGAAGGTTGTGGGGGGCAGCCAGGCTGCTGCTCTGTGGGGCGGGGGGGGGGAGGGTGGAGAGAGACGCGCTGCCAGGGACAGGGAACCCCTGGGACGGCCGCTGGCATCTCACCAGACCCCAGCGATGGCAGCGAGCGCGCCGTGGGGCAGAGCCAGCCTTGCCCGGGGGCTGGCTCTTACGTGGCATGGGCCAAGCACGCACAGATACAGCGCACACCCGGCCCAGACGCAATGCACACAGCACACAACGCACACCCAGCACAGACACACAGCACACAACGCACGCAGCCACTCACACACGGACACGTGCCTCCCTCGGCGGGGCTCGCAGCCTGTCCTGTTCACCAGACCCCACAGGGCCGTGGGCCACTGGCCGCTCTGAGAGGCACGTAGGCCGCGGTGGCATGCATGGCTACCTGGCACCCAGGGCGGGGCAGATCCTTGGGCCTGTTCCAGTCGGTGCCACGGGATTCACACCAGCAGGGGGCGCCCCAGAGCTGGAGCACGGTGCAGTGTAGACGGCTGCTGGCTGTAATGCCCACCACACAGCACTGAGCTGCCCCTTACCCGGCCGGCTGCGCCTACAGCCTGCGGCAGGGCGGGGGGCTGGCGGGGGGGGGGCAGGACGAGCCAGTCTCGCCCCCTGCCTCGCCCCTCTGCCCTGTGCCCGTCAGCCGAGTCCCGTGGCCGCCCGGCCTCGTCTCGAAAACCTCCGGCTCCCGCCCTCCCGGGGCCTCTGTTCCGTGGTCCTGAGAGTTAATCTGGATCTGCTCTGCTGTAGTGTGAACCCGTCCGGGGCGCGAGAGAACAACTCTCCATCGTTTTTATGGCAGCCTTTCAAGTATCTGCGGCCCTGCCATCGTCCCCCCCTTAATCGCCCCTTTTCCAACCCAAACGCCCCGGCCCTGCGGCCCCAGCTTGCGGCCACCCCTTAGCGCCTCTTTGGCGCTCGCCTGCGGAGCCTGGCCCGGTTCTCGCCCGCCGTGACCGAAACCGGACCCAGGTTTCCACGCCGAGCGGAGCGGGGCCATCGCGCCCACACTGGCTGTGCCACGCCGCCGCTAACGCAACCCCACGTGCGTTGCTGTTTGTGCACCAGCATCGCCGCGCTGACTCCTGGGGCTGCGACCCGCCGCGCACCGGGCTGCCAGCAGAGCGGCCGCGGCCGAGACCGGCGTGAGGCTGCGCACCCAGCCGCAGGGGCCGTGGAGTGCCCACGTGTGTGACACCGTGTGTGTGTGTGTGTGTGTGTGTGCGCGCTGTGTGTGTCCAACTACTGGGGGGTGTACTGTGTGCACGCACCTGACGCTGTGTGCACCAACCACACGTGTATGTGATTGTGTGTGTGTGTGTGTGTTTGTGCATCCATGGAAGTGTGTGTGTGTGTGTGTGTGTGTCCAACCACGGAAGTGTGTGTACCTGTATGCACGCACCAACCACATGTTTATCTTTGTGTGTGCACCTGACTCTGTGTGTGTGACAACCACATATGTATGTGTGTACATGATTGTGTATGTGTGTGTCCAACCACGGCGCCGCGCGCGCGTGTGTGTGTGAGCACCAACCACGTGTGACTCGCTGTGTGTGCACCTGACTGTGTGTGTGTGTGTAGGCACCTGACCATGTGTGACCCCCCACGGGCTGTGGGTTGTGACACATGCTGACGCCCTAGTTGTTTTTAGGACAAACAGTCCCAGCCCCCCCGCCCCCCCTTTCCTGTCCCTGCTCTGGGGCCGGGCAACCACAGCCCGGGCAAGCGGTTTGGCTTTAACGCCTCCAGGCAACGGCCGCCCGCCGCAGGGTAAACAGGAAGCGCCTGACTTGCCCCGGCAGCGCGGCCGCCAAGGGGCCCGAGAGAGCCGCGCTGGGGGCCCGGCCGTGGAGCCGTGGCTCAGAGCACGCAGGGGAGCCGCCCGGGCCTGCAGCCCCCTCCGTCCCCGCCAGCTTTCCCCGCGGCAGCTGGTGCCCCCCCAGCCCGTGCCACTGACGGGCACCAGGCCCAGGGCTCTGTGTGCCCCGCGCCATCACCAGGCGCCCCGCAACATCTGCCCAGGGACATGGGCACCCGGGGCTGGCGCTGGAAGCTGGGCTGGTGCCTCCAAACCCTGTCGGCCGCCCCCGCGCCTGGCCAGGCTCTCGCCCCGGTGCCCGTCGCTGCAGTGGGCGGGCGGGCACAGACGGGGCCGTAACGGTGCCAGGGAAAAGCCCTTGTGCCCACACAGCCCTGGAGACGTGGCCCTCGGGGGGCAGGGACGTGCGATCAGGCAGCGGGGGGAGGGGCACCGAGGCCTGTGTCGTCTCCCCTCCCCCCCCCGCGTGGACGGCAATGGGCCCGGCCCCCCTCCTCTCCCCATGCCCTGGTGCAATGGGACCAGCTCATCCCCTGCTGACTGCACGTCTCCCGCCCCCGGCCTGGCACAGACCCCCGCCCCCCTCAGCCAGCTGCAGCGGGTGACTCTCCCACACCAGCGTCAGGGCCTCATGTGCCAGCTCTGTGCACACGTCAGAGCCAAACCTGCCCTGAAAGCAGAGCAGGGGGAACCCCCCCCGCACCCTCCACTGGGGGGCGGCTCCTTCCCTCGCTAGACGTCCCGGCCCCTGGGGAAAGGGCTTGTTCCACGCACCGGGGCCCAAGCATCGCCCTCGCATACCGGCACTTTCCGAGCCACCTGACACCAGTTTCCCCTGCTGCTGCTTTCCACCGAGCCGCCCCGGGCCAGGGAAATCCTGCTGACGCTGCCCCAGCTGCTTCACAGCAACCACAGAGCTAGGCACCGTGGGCCCGCTGCCAGCAGAGCAAAGGCCCACGTGAGGGCCTGCTCACAGGGGCTCCCCTCCGGGGCTGATGGCACCAGGCCTAATCGCCACGATGCACCCAGCCCCACTCAGCCCCGCTGAACAGTAGCAGTTATCCCGGGCCTTGTGGCTTCCCAGCGCAGGAGCAAGCTGTGCTGCACCATCGGGGGCCACTCGAAGTGTAATTGGCTTATTTACCCATCTGCACCCCTCCAGAGATGGCCACAGACAGCACCCGGGCAAACCCCAGCTCCCAGGGAGCAGCCGCTTCAAGTCTGGACTCTAATCAGAGCCCAAGGCAGAGAGCAAACTCTGCAGCTGCTCGCACGGCCGCCTCTGCACAGAGGCAAGGCCTCACCCCCACAGCATGTCTTCCCAAGACTGAGCACTTGCTCGCGCGCTAGGCAGACTGTGTAACAGCGCCACCTGGTGAGGCCTGCCATCACGCTACATGAGCCCCTGTGGAATGTATCGGCCTCAGAAACCACAGGAGGCAAAGTCCTAAGGACATAGGGCGGTTATAGTTGAAGAGATGCATCATCGGTCCAGCCAGCCCAGGGCCAACTCCCCAAGAGCAGCCAGCTCTGGCAGCAGAAACGCAATAGCAGGGGGAGTTTTTCGCTCAGATCATTTCATGCCGAGCGTCAGCAGCTCCTGGCGGGCTCTGTGAGCCGGAACGGGCATTCGGGCAGTACAGGGTCTCTGACCTCCAGGCCCCGGCCTACGGCACTGCAGGGCATCTCCTCGGCACAGGTGTCCTGCCAGGCTGGTCGCGTCCAGCTCCCCCCATCAGTCAGAGGCGCGGTTCCCGGGGCCGCCTCCTCGCCGCCAGCCCTGCTCCGAGCCACTCACGAGACCGAGGAGGAAAATCTCCCTGCTCCTCGCAACGCCACCAACTTCCCCTTCCCCGGCCCTGCCCTCGCCGGGGCCCTGGCAGACTCACTTCCTGCAAAGCCAGGGCCTGCTGCCGGCCCCCAGCTGAGAGCAGGGTCCCTGCACCAGGCACCGCGCAGACATTGCTCCTGCCCCCAAAATCTCCCTGACAAAGGGGTGAGGGGAAACTGAGGCACAGGGAGGGGGAGGGACTTGCCCGAGTTCACCCAACAGGCCAACGGCAGAGCCGGGAATAGGACCCAGGTTTCCGGAGGGCCAGCCAGTGCTCTAACCACTAGGCATCACTGCCTCCCTGGGCTGTTCTCTGTCAGTGCCTGCCCTCAGCACTCCCCCCCCTGCAGAGCCAGGAACAGGCCAGTCTGAGGGGTGCGTCCTTCAGGAAGGGCATCTTCAGTGGGTCTCTGGAGACCTGCTGCAAGGAGCGTCCTTGTGCCTCAGTTTCTCCACTCTGCAGGCTTGGCTGGCTCCTGCGGCCAGACAGAGCAGGGCATGCCGGGCCGAGTAGGGCAGGGGACACCCCACTGCCACCAGGGGCTTCATTCAGGGCCCGATCCTGCCAGGTCCTGAACGGCCCCCACCCGGGGTCTCAGGCCCAAAGCCTGACGCTGGGGGTTGCCCCCGCCTCGTGACCTGCCTGCCCCATGGTGTAAAACACAGGGGCTCACGCGCCCCAGATCTCGCACCTTGGGACCGTTCTGCACCATGCGCCCGAATCCCTGCGCCCAGGACGAGGCTCAGCTTGGTCCCTCCCCTGGGGCCCCGATCCCCACTGGGACACTCACTCACCTCCCAGGGCTGGGGGCGCGGGGGGGGAAGGGGATGCCCAGCAGGACCCAGCCAGCGTCACGGCTTTTACCGCTCCAGCCCGTCAAGCCGGCCAGGGGCAAGTGTCCAGGGACCGTCCCACAGCCGGGGCCGTCTCTGCTGCAGAACCAGCGCCACCCTCCCCTGGGGGGGTCCAATGAAACCCAGAAGTTGCCCCTGAGCGGTGCCCAGGGCTGGGTCGCTGGGGGACGGGAGGTTCAGCTGCCTCTGGGGAGAGGCCCCGTCTCCGGGCAGGCGGGCGCAGAGTCAGTTTCAGCCCCGGTCCCAGCGGGACCTGCAGGGCAAAGCTCGAGCCCCCCGTACCCAGCGTCCGCCACCCCCTGGATCCACCCGCTCAGCCCGGCCCCCCAGCGTCCCTGTCTGAGGGTGCAGGCGATTCCCTGCCAGGCCCTGCCTGACCCAGAGCGGGCCAGGTGCCCCCAGGGCTGCCCCGCCTCGCACCACTTCTCTTCTGCGTTCCTGGTCCCCTGCTCCGCTCCTGACTCCGCCAGGCAGGCCCCCTGGCACGGCCGGAGCGTGGGGGGGTGCCCTATGCCCAGGGGAGCTGTTTGCCCAGAGGGTAACACCAGGCTGCGGGCAGGAACCTGGAGAACATCTGAAGCGCGTCACCAGCGCGTCAGGCCCAAGGTGCAAACGCCCCCAGCAAAGGTGACTGCACCGCCTCGCGAGCGCTCCCCATCCCCCCCCGCACCCGCAGACGGGGCCGTTTACAGCAAAACAGGAAGCCCTGGGGAACGGTGCTGAGCTCACGGCGCTATTCTTAGCTTCCCGGCGCGCTCAGCGGGGCCCAGGAGTTGTTTACACACCGCCTCCCCCACGGGGCCTGGGCTCCGAGACCTGCAGGCAGCCTGGTGTTCCCAGGAGGGCTGCGCGCGTGGGGGCGCCCCGACGCCCCGGTGACGGACGCATCAGCTCTGAGGAAGGGGGTTTCCTGCAACCGGGGAGCTAGGAACTTGCTTCTTATTCAAATGAAAACTGCCTCTCTGGCAATCACGGGAGTCCGGGAGCTGGGGCTTCAAGGGAAACACCCGCTCTTCCAAGAGCTGGCAGAGCTGGTGAACCCTGGAGCTAACCGCGGGGAGGAAAAAGCGCCTGCAGAGTCTGGGCCCGCCGGGTCACTGGCCGGGGAGCATGAGGCCTAGGCACCGGCAATCGCCCCCTTGCCTCTGGGCGGGGTGGGGGCTCCGACCGGCTCCGAGAGGGCAGAGCGGGACCGAAGCTGCCCCCCCCGGAGACCCCTAGGGTTCCTGTCCACAAGCAGCGCCACACAGGCGGCTACCCTGGGCGCCCAGGGCTCCCGCCTGGCGTCAGGGCCGCAGCCACGAAGGCCTGGTGCAAAGGCTGGTCAAGGCCCGGTGGCTTCAGGCTGCTGGCAGCGGGGCTCTGCGTTCTCCTCCAGCCGGGTTTCGACCCGGCGCTCGGCGCTGCAGCTTCCCACCGCCCAGGCAGCGAGGGTCCTGCCTCGATTTCCCCACGGAGCCCACAACCTATCTGGAGCGCAGGTTCCGGGGGGCCGGCCCCTGGTCGCTAACCAGCCTGCAAAGCGCCTCACATGCCGGGGGCTACTCCAGTACCGTCCCCGGGGCAGGGTCATACTGGGATACCTGCTGCCCCCCCAGGACTGGGACCCACCCAGCGCACTGGCTCTAGCCCCCCACACCCGCAGCCCCATGGCCAAAGGAGAAATCAGGGCAGTGGAGACCAGTCAGCGGGAGCCTTTTGTCAGGCAGGATCAGGGCGCCGGAGCCGGCGGGGTGGGGCGGGAGCCGTCTGCACGGGGAAGAGTAAATGCCCCACTCGGCCCCGGCGCGCCCCGCCAAAACTCCTCCGTCAGGCCCACGATCTGACCGCTAGGCCATGCTGCCTCCCTGGGGAGCGGAAGGGGGGGCCAGGCTGCCATGGGAACCACCCAGCTGGGGCTTAAAAGCCCTCTGTGGGGAGACCAACGTGGACGACCCCCTCCGACAAAGGGCCGGCTCGGCAGACAAAGGGCCGGCTGGCCAGCGCAGGGCCGCGGCAGCTGCCTGGCTGGGCTCCATTGTGCCGGCCTACGGGACCCCAGCTGGTGGGGCTCAATTCCCTTCCTTCGGGACAGGCGTCGGGCCACAAAGCCCCCCCGGCACAATAGGCCCCCGGCTGCCCTCCAGCCTGGATGGGCCCCTCCAGCCACCTGGCTTCCCCCATCCCCAGCAGGGTGCACTGTGGGGCCCAGCTGGGCCGAGCTGCAAGCTCCCCCCCCAACAAGGAACTGGGGCTCGGGCTGCCCTGGGGGGGCTCAGGCAATAACCCAGAGCGACGCCCCCACCCGGGGGAGCCTGCGCGGGACGCGTTCCCTGCTCCCGGACGCTCGGGGAGGTGGGGACAAAGAGAGACGGGGCTCGTGCCACCTTCCACTTGGCGACCCTCCGGGGGGGGGGGGGGATAACCTGCCCCTCTCCGCCGACGTGACGCCACGCCCGGCCACGCCCGTCTGCAGAGGGGTTTGCCTGGGCCCAGCCGGCAGACGTCCGGGGACAGCTCTTTGGGGCTGCCCTGTGCGTGGTCCGTGGGCAGAGAGCCGTGCGCGTGTCCGGGGCTGTGCGTGTGAGTAACGGAGGAGGAGGAATCACCACCACTCACAGCCTCCTGCGGGCAGGACCCGGGCCCCAGCCAGCTCCGGGGAGCAGAGCCCGGGCAATGGGCCTGGCAGAAGGGGAGGGGGAGGACTCACCTGCAGGGCCTCACACACCAGCTCCACGCTCAGCGCGCCCTCGATGAACTCGACACACAGCTGGAAGAGACAGGCGGGCAGAGACGGCTGTGGGGGCAGAGCGGAGACGCCACCGTCATGCCCCCTCCCACGCCGAGCGCCGCCAGGAGATCCCCACAGCGCCGATGCACCCGTTTCCCCTCTGACTCAGCACAGGGGAGACGCTGGCAGCAGGGGAGTCCCCGGCCCTTCACCGGGGCTGCGGGGCGGATCCGGGGGCTGGGGGGGGGCCGCGTTTCATGGAAGATGGGCTCAGAGAGGGGAACAAAGCAGCGGGCCGGCAGCCGCACATCTGTGCCCGAGAAGGCAGGTGAACGGGTCGGCGAGTGAAACACTCGCTTGGCTGATCTTGCTACGATGTGGGGCGGGGACACCCCAGGAGAGCCAGGGGACAATGGACGAGCTGTGCTGGGAACTTTTGAATCCGGGATGTGCCCATGTCAGCTCAGCCTGGGTTTGAACCGGGACCACGGGAAGCCAAGCAGAAAGAAGGCTCGGCGGAAATCCCCACATGCCAGGATTGGGGCCCGCAGCGTGCCAGGCGCTGTACAAACATAGGGAGGGCTCAGAGCTTACAGCAAAGCTAGCCCAGGCTGGGCAATTCCCCGCACCTCCGAGGGGGGACGCAGGCCAGGGAGAGCCAGGCCTAATCTCTGGAGGCCCCTGCTGAATTCAAGCCAACCAAAGCGCCTCTGGCAACCAGGCCATAAGGGGCTTGACTGAGGTCACCCGGGGAGTCTGTAGCAGAGAATCCAACCCAATCCGGTGCCTTACCCGCCCACCAGCCCACCAGCGATGAGCCCTGTGCCTGGCTCCCATTGCTCAGGAAACGTGTCCCTTGTCTGCAGGCAGGGTGGGGGCATGGCCGGGATCTCTGGTCCTCAGCCCCACGCCCCAGCCCTCGCTCAGCAGGGTTCCAGTGACAGCGGCACAGGATGAGACAGCACGAGCTAGAAGGAGGCCTCGGAACCATGCCCCCCCTTACTCATCATGCCGGCTGTGGGAGGGCCTAGAACCCGCGTCGTGCAGGGGCCTAGAACATGCACTGTGCAGGAGCCTAGAACCCACACTGTGTAGGGGCCTAGTACCCACATCATGCAGAAGGGAGCTACTATAACCCAGCGGCCAGCGGAGGGGAGCTCCAGCCAGCTGCCCGCCCCACTCCCGCCCACTCCGCCACACTAACCTTGGCCCCACCTACCCCACCACGGCCCCGCCCACCTCACCACACCTACCCTATCATGGCCCTGCCCACCCAGGCACGCCCCTCCCTTGGCACCACCTACTCAGCCACAGCCACGCCCTCCTTGGCTCCGCCCCACCCACCCCATCACCGCCTGGCCCCCCCAGCCATGCATCCCATGGCCCCACACAGCCAGCCACGTGCACCCCTCTGCCCGCCCCCCTCTCCCTATGTCTCTGGCTGGGCCCTCCGTTCCCCTTTGCTGTTCAGGTGGAGCCCCCCTCCACCCCCCGTTCTGTTAGCATCATCAGCCCCAGACACGGGGCCCCAGGCAGCCCAGGGGAAAGGCGGGGGCGGGATCTCTGAGGCCCACGGGCTGGAGCATCTGGCCCGTGGCTCTTGCAGGGCTCAAGGGTCTCTGTGCAGAGGTGCCCCGGAGCAGAGCCCTGCAGCGCCCAGGGCAGCAGGCCCATGCGGCAGAGCCGGGGCACAGAGCAGGGGCAGGGCGAGGCTGGCTGGATCCGCGCTGGCAGGGCGCGGCGTGGGAAAAGCCAGCTCAGGGCTGCGGGCCATTGCATCAGGGGCGGGGGCTCCCCAGTACCGGGAAGGGAGCCTAAAAAACCACAGTCTCCGCATCCCAGACAAACCAGGCCGCCCGGCCGGGGATTTCCCACTCCTTCCTGCTTACGCCTCCGCCCGCGTCCAGGGGACAAGCCCCCCACTGGGCCGGCCCAAAACCGCCTCACCGAGAGCTGCTGACGGACCCCCCACGGGCAACACGCTGCTCCCCACAGGCAGCTGCCCCCCCTCCCACCCACCAGCGCAATGGGCAGCGGCTGGCCCCCTCGGAGGCCGCGCGTGGGCAGATTGCCTGGCTGCCGCCTGCCTTGTACCCGCCATGCGCCGCCGGCTCAGCTGCTGTCACAGCCCCGGAGGACGGGTGGCGCCCTGCCCCGCCCCGGCAGCGTTTGGGGAGACGCCCGGCTCCTGTGCGTGGGCCTGGGAGCTGGCAGGCTGGGCTGCCGGCCGTGCCAGAGCGCCGGTGAGAGCCGGGCCGACGCCGCGCCCTCAGGGGGGTGTCGGCGTGGCCAGGCTGTGGGAAGCAAAAGCAGGCCGGCCGCCCAGGAAGCAGCACCACTGCGGAGCCTCTGGCTGCAAAGCCGCTTTTGCTGTTGCAGCAACGCCAGGGCCCGCCCGCCCCACAGCATCCTGCCGCCCCTGCCCCTGGAGCGAAGGGAGACTCCCCACTAGCTGTGAGCAGTGTAGGGCCCATGACACAGAGTGGAGCCAGTCTGATTACAGCCTGCAGGGGGCAGTGGTGCACCAACAGCCCAGTTCTTTCCAGAGCTGGCAAACCTTCCCCTCCCCCCCCGCAGGCATGCATCCCAGATGTGCCGACGGCCGGCAGCTGCTGCCGTGTTGGCCCCAGGATAAAGCCTCCTGGAGAGGCGAGGAAAGCAGGCCCAGCCTCTCCCAGCCACAGGTCCACTGAGGCAGAGCCAGGCTTTGCCCCCGGGGGGTGGCAGAGGGGCCGGGGGTAGAAGCAGTGCCAGGCAGGCCCGGCCGCGCTCGACCTAGTGCCGGCCCCGCTGGGAATGAAGTCCCACAGCAAAGAGCCAGGCGCCAGGGACAGCGAGAGCTGAAGTTGGCCCCGCTGCGGGGAACATCCCGCCTGCCCCGGTGCGCTGCCAGGCGCCTGCGTGGCACGGATGGGCTGCAGTTATCAGCAGAGCCTGCACCCAGTCGCAGGCAACACCCCCCGGCCGGCTGCACCAAGCCAGCTGGCACCTGAGCGACGCAGCAGGCAAGTGCAGCCAGGACCCAGCTCTGCTTCTGCCCGGTGCCCGTCAGTCCTGCTCTGCCCCCTGCTAGCCCAGCCCTGGGCTCCCCCCCAGCTGTGCCAGTGCCCCTCACTCCCAACCCGCAGCCCCCTGCTGCTGTGAGCTGGCCTCAGGAGCCGGGCAAACCAACCCACTGCAGGCGCCTGGTTTCAGTGCGATGGAGGCGGAGCGAGATTTTCCCTTTGCGGTTTGACACCGGTGCAGCTCTGCGTCGTGGGGCGCGCATGGGCTCCCTCGGTCGGTTCCTGACGCGAGCTCTGCCCTGCAACGGGCATTATTCACCCTGAAAACACCCTGCTGGATTCTCCGGGTGTGGGGCAGGAATGGATGCGCAGGGCATAAAAAGACGCCGACCTGAACTGCTCCGACAGCAGCCAGGGGAGTAAAGACACCGACCCCCATCCTGCCCCCGAAGGCTGAAGAATCCCCAGCCACGGCCCTAAAGCGCAAAGAGCCGCCCCTGGCGTACGGCAGGATCCACCCCGGGAACACGCACAGCACAGAGATAAGAGCCGGGCCAGGCTTGCGGGTAGCTGGTGGTTAACAGCCGCACGGAGCTGCAGGCAGCACGACACAGCCAGGCCAGAGACTGACCGGAGAGCCGGCAAGCGTCAAAGCTGGGGAAACGTGGAAACTCTGGGTTTCGTTATGCAATCGTCAGCGGCGCATCGGGTTCGCGACCGGCAGAGGCCCGGCTCCCTCCTCGGGCCCAGCCTGGCTGGCCACTGGGCTGGCTCGAGCACCGCGTAAAAGGCCGGGTCGCTATAGCACAGCAGCATGCAGCACTTCTGGGGATGAACGTGCGTGTGCGTGGGCCGGCTCGTTGCTGTTCTCACACGTGCAGTAAACGTGGCGAGTTGCCTTGTCCCCCCCCAAACACGATCCTGCTCGTCTTTTCTTTTACAAGAATAACACTACCCCAGCCCTGGGCTCCCCCCAAAAGCTCTGCTGGTGCCCCTCAATCCTGATCTGCCCCCGATACCCCAGCTCTGCCGGCGCCCCTCACTCCTGACCCACAGCCCCCTGCTAGCCTCGCCCAGCCCAGCCCAGGACTCCCCCCCACAGCTCCACCAAGGCCCCTCTTCTCCCCGTGACTCCAGTCCTGGCCCGCTCCCGCACAGGGGCTGCCTGCCATGACAAACTGCACATGACAAACGCAGTTGCTGAATCAAGCTGCACCCGCCCTGGGAGACCGCCTGGCGCTCACTGGTTCTGCTCCTGGCAATCAGCCGGAGAGGGGGGCCAGCTCTGCCGAGCCGCAGCGCCTCTCCTCTGCCAAAGGAGGGGCCAGCCTGGCACCGGCTCCCCCTGCAAAGCAGAAACGCTGTCTACCTTGGCGCCAAGCAAGGGGGTGCGGAAAAATTATTCAGGAGGGAGGAGGGTGATTTTAAAATGCCACATTCCCTGGACACCTGGGGCCCAATTCTCTTTTCATTTACACCTGTTTTACACCGGCTCCTGTGGAGTTACACCTGATTTACACTGGGAATCGGGGCGTGCGGTGCTTTGCAGGCTCCCCGCAGCTCTCACAATACTGCGCCGGGCTCTGACGCTCCAGCCAGGGGCCGTCTGTGGCCATGGGGCGCTGATCTCCAGCAAGCAGCTGCCAGGTGCCTGGGGAGCAAGGCCTTCGGAGGTGTGAACGGGGGCAGAGGAAGTGGGATTCGCTGTCACAGGAACATCCCCAAACAGGCCTCTTCCCTCAGCGCGTTCCCGCGAGGGCCGGCTGGCAGGTCGCCCCCCCCCCCCACCCCTGGAGGTAACACCAGAAGGTGTCGAGACTGTCAATGGCCGCAGCTGCTTCCCGCCACCCAGAGCGACAGGGAAACACGGCCTCCAACCTCTTCTCAGACCGCAGCAGGGCACCACCCCTCGCCCCGTATTCCTCGCCGGATGGCTTGGCTGTGTGTCCACATCCCTCTATCGCTCCCGGTTTATGGCAATTCGCTGCTGCCAACGATGGGGGCTGAACTCCAGCCCCTCTGCGGCTGGGAGGCTCCCAGGCACGTGGCATCGTCACCGTCACGGCAGGCGACCGCAGTGCTGTCACCAACAGCCCCTCGCTTTTTGTTTGGGCTTCCTGGGAACGCCACAATTAAATCACTGGCCCCCCGGCCCCTGCCCTGCAAGGTGGGCAGCAGGATTTGAACCGACAGCGGGTCCGAGAGGAGGCTGGCTGTGTATTCCATGGGCCAGGCTTTTTACTGTCCCCCCTACCCTCCCGGGCCCCCAAACTCACCCTGCGGGTAGGCGGGGAGGGACAGGGAAGGACGGGCATGGGGAAGAGCCGGGGGCTAGGGATCAGACGCCCAGGATTCTGTTCTCAGCCCTGGCAGATTTCAGCCAGGCCCCTTCCCCTCTCCCTGCCTCAGTTTCTCTAACCCAGCAAACCGGAACAATGGCCTCACCAGGGGGGCTGGCGACGGGGGTGGTTTCCTAGCTCGAAGGTGCGGCTGCAGAGACGCGGGGATGAGGCTGCGCCAATTCTTTGGCTTCACCAAACGGGAACAAGGTCCACCAAGCTGAGCTTTCCCATCGGTCCCCCCGTGTCTGCGCTGCCAGGCTCTGCTCCGTGAACCGGGCCGCTTGAGTTACAGCACCAGCGTGGGGGGGTGGGGGGCGACGGCTGCCGGTGAAGCCCCTGGAGATCTAGGGACGGGAGGGGGGCAGGTGAGTGAGGATCCAGGCGCAATTCCTCACGGGAGGAGAAGGAAAGTTGGCGCGGAGCCAACCCCCACTGAGCTGCCAGGGACGGGCATGCACCCCCGAGCTGCCCCGAGCCGGCGCACAGAGCGTCCCCGTGGGAACACCGAGCACTTCACGCAGGGCTGGGCAGCCGCGGGGGACTCGGCCTCCCCAGGGGGCAGAGATTCCTCTCCGCTTGGTCTGCAGGGGGAGGGACACGCACCGGGGGCTCAGCACCGCTCGCCCCTCGCAGGTGGCATGTCCTCCCCCCAGCCTCGCCCCCACACCGCTAGGGCCGGCGGCCGGCGTGCCCAGACCTGCTCTCTGCCCCTTGGCAGGCTGGCTGCTTGGCTCTGGGGAGGGGAGGGCAGCGGGGAGGCACCGGAGCTGCCAGGCTGTAAAACACTCGACCAGGCCCCAGAGGGTGAAAGCAGGACTGGGCTGCGCTGTGAGCGCACGGGGCAGCTGCTGGCTGTGTCCTCCGGCCCCCCATCCAAAGCACCTCAGAGCCACCCCACCCCACCCCACGCCCCACCCCAGGCGGGACGTATCGGGGTCCCCGTTCGGCACAGACAGTGAAGTCTGTGTCCCCCGCTCAGTGCCCATGCGCAGGGAGAGTCGTGTCTGTCTGTCTGTCAGGGATACTCTCACCCTGCGTTCCTACAGCCAGGAGTGTGCATGGCCCTGTATAGACAGATCAGGCGGGTGTCGGACCCGACAGCTGGGGAGAGACACCGGGCGAGCAGCAGGGGCGAAGACAGAGACATGCCAGCCTGTGGGGTGAAGCCCTTGGGCAAGCAGGGGGCAGACACTGGAGGGGGAGCTCACCCCACAGCCCAGGAGATGGGGAGCTGCTTGCCCCAGCTGCCGGAGGGGCTGTTACCCCAGCGGGGGGAGGGAGGAGACTCAAGGGTCCCCCCCAGATGCCCCTCGCTGCGTGTGCACCTGCCCGTTGGGGGCAGCCAGCAGCGGGCAAAGCCGGCATCACAGCCACGGCGCTGGGCGAGCCGCACCATCTCCTCTGCCACGGCCCAGCGCCACGGCCCACCGGGCTGGAACCCGCCCCGGCTGGGACGGGCAGGGAGCAGCTGGACGGCCCGGCCCGGGGGGCAGCAAGGACTTTCTTTGGCTTCACCCAGGGCCGCTCTGAACGAATTCGTGGAACCCCCCACCCCAGCCTGAGCTCCTCTTTGTCTGCAGGACGGGCCCAGCGCCGCAGTCATTTCCTGCCCCCCACCTGCCTGCCTTGCTTTCATTAGCACAGCCCGGGGGGCCGGGGGACGACGGCCGGGGCTGCTGGCGGGAGCGGGGCCACGTTCCCAGGCACGGCCGGGCGAGGGGACCCGCCAGCTACTTCCAGGAGACAAGACCCACAAAAGCCACCCGGCCGAGGAACCAGGCAACACCACAATCCAGAGAGGCGCATTCCCGGGCCATGGGTCTGCTGGCCCTACGCCCCTGGGCTGGCCCCATGGCTCCCCCGGCCTGGGCCTGCCAGCCCCACACGGCTCCCTCACCGCCGGCCCCGTGCCCCCTGCTCCAGCCCCTGCCCCGCCCCACCTAGCTGCAGTTTAACCCTGGGGCACTGCTGCTGTGCCCCCAGCCAGCTGCCTGCTTCCTTGCCCACCCCCTGGGTCTGCCGTGGGGCAGACGACAGGTCCCGTTCTCCTGTGACTCCTCGAGGGCAGCGCGGGGAGCTCGCTGTCTCGCCCGGGGGACCAGGTCCGGCCACCTAGGCCCGCCCCAAGGGAGGGCCCAGTGAGGGAGGCCTGACCTCTCCTGGCTGTGGGGTGCTGGCCCAGCCCCCCACGTGCCCGTGCTGAGGGGACGTTCCCACGCGCTGGCTGGGCCTTGGCCGGGGCCTCGTTTAGGACGTGCTCGTCCAGGATTTAGCATGGGCCAGACCCGTCCCCCACCCACGTTCTTCACACTCAGCCACGTTCTTCACACTCAGCACACACTCCCTGGGTGCCCTGGCTGTGGGTCCCCCTGCCCCACACGGCCGGCTCCTCCTCCTCACGCAAGATGGGACTGGTGCAACAGTGAATCCCCCGCGGCTCAGGAACGGGCTCCGGCTCTGGGTCCAGCTGGCCGGGGCGCCTCCCTCCTTAGTTACAGAGGAAGCCCCGCGTCAGCAGACGTAGGGGGAGAAAACCAGCCGTCCGAACCCCTTCCCGCAGCTGTCTGGGCTGGGAAGGCCTGGCAGAGGAGGCCTCCCCGGGGTCACGGGGTTGGTTTCCTCAGTGTTTGGGCGGGGCTGGTTTTTAGCTCCCAGGCACAGCCCTCGCGGCTCAGCAGTTTCCCCTCCGCCCTTCCGCCCACGCTGGCTTGGCCGTTGCTTCCTGCCCCTTGCGCCACCGCAGCCAACCCCTCTCCTTCCTTGGGCCCCCGTCGCCCCCTTTGCGAGCCCCGGCAGGGAGCCTGGGCGACGGCCAGTCAGCCCCCACGCTGCACCACTGGGGGGGCGGCCTCTGCGTACCATGGAGGCCGGCGATCAGACGGCGAATTAGGCCCCTCACACATGCCGGCTCTACCAGGCGAGATGCAAAAACCCAAAAGAAAACATGGCCCCCGCCCTCGGGCCAGTCGCACGCCCACCGAGCTCAGGGGAGCGGGAGCAGGCGGGTGTGTTTCGAGTGGAGGTTTCCTCTGCACTGAACGGGACCGGAGGTGTCGTTTTCCACCCCGCTGCGCTCTGGGAACCCACAGGAGCTGGCTCGTGCAGGGCGGGACGCGGGGGGGGATCTCAGGACTCCCCGGAGGCCGGTGCAGCGGCTTCTGCCCAGCACAGCTCCCGTAACACAGCGTGCGGCCATGCTCCCGTCAGGCCGTGATCCAACATGCCCGCGTGGCGCAAGGCGGAGCGGCGCAGGCCGGGAATTACCGTCTCGGCTGGTCGCAGACTGAGCCCAGAGACCCAAAGGGCCCTATGTCCGTGCCCATTCCCTGTGGCCTTTGGTCTGTTGGCAAGCTGCCAGCCCGGCTTTGGTTGACCCTGCAGAAGCTACTTTGCTGGGTTCTGTCTCAAGCCCAGGCTGGAAGAGACGCAGCCCCGGGGCAGAGGGCAGAAGGGCAGTGACTGCAGGTTGCTCTGAAACGGCAGCTGCTAGAGATCAGTGAGATCGTTGGCAGCCTGGGCGGGTTCCCTCGCTGACACAGCAAACGCGAGCCGGACGAGCCATGGGAAAGGAGAGGCACTAGTCCAGAACAGCTGCCGGGAAGAGGAGGCGACACATGGGAAGACGGCTAGCCACACGTGCGCCTGGGGCGCGTTACGGGAAAGGAATGCAGGTGTGATCCGGACTCTGCAGGAAGGGAGGGCGCATTCCCGGTTGCTGACACCGCCTGGTGCAGAGGAGGATTCCTGATCAACGGACAGCGACTAGTGATCCGTGTGGCATGCAGGTGGGGAAAGAGCCAGGAGCAGGTAGCCAGGGGCCGCTGGCTTCGTCCCAGGGCCTCTCTGAATCACACGGTGCAGAAACGGGAAGATGCGTGAGATCATCGAGTCCGGGTCCTGCTGTCACGTGCAGGACGGTCCCAGCGCTGTGTCCAGGGCGCCGGTCTGCGTCACACCAGCAGCGGGGCTCCCGCCGCCAGGAAGTTTATCCTGACAGTCAGCCCACGTTTCCCCCTTTCAAAATCTCATCCGACTGCTCCTAATTAGTCCTCAAAGCGTGTCTCTAAATAATTCCTCTCCGGGTTGGGCACCGAGTCGTTCCTATCGATGCAGGTTACCGGGACTCCCCTTCCGCTACGGAAGCTCACCAGGCTGAGATATGTTTGCACCTCTTGGAGTGCTCGTAACACCCGTGTGCCCACGCGCCCAAGGTCTAACCCGTTCACAGATGTGCTCAAGAGACAGCGAGTTCTCAGGGCTAGACCGAGGATGCAGACCCTCTAGTCCTCCCACCACTATCCCACAGTGCACCAGTGACCTGGGGACATCTCCCACAACGCACTCTTTCTAAAAGCTTAGCAAGGAACTGTGGGATAAGTACCCAGAAGGCATTGCAACTGACATGGCTTAGGAAAATGCTGACAGCGTGACTAGCGAGGACGCACGGAACCGTCAGCGTCTGAACCAGTTCAAGACAGACGGCTCCGAGAACGAGGCACAAAATCCCAGAGGAGATTGCAGAGTCAAACAGGCCCTTCCCTCCCTGCTCTGACCTGCCGATTCTGTGACGCCGCCCACAGCGGTCCTGCCTTGTCTTTGATGCAATACGACACCGCAAACTTTCTGCCCATTTTCAGGCTGGGTCTCTTCCAGACATTGCGCCTTCCCTTGCGTTCTCCCTGGATCGACATTGCTTTCTCCCTGGATATGGATATCTGGTCTGAATTACTTCTCCTTAGCTTTACTAGCTGGATTGTTTCTGCTCAGGTGTCTAGTCTCGCTAGGTCCTAAATCGGCCTCACAATCATCTGCACACTGTGTTTTTCCCCTCTTCCTGATCATCAGTTAAGGTATTGAATAGGAGAGCTCAGACAACAGACCGCGTCACCCTGGGATCCTGATCAAATACCTTGCAGTTAATCATTAGTCCTTGCGTCCATTCCAGTTTTCAGCCCATGGAACAGTGCATATCAAAGCTGGTTTGTATTAACTTCATGCGCGATTTCAAACGCGTGGCTAATGTCCAAGCACACCCCTCAGAGCCAGCGTTCCCTTCATCGCTCCATGTCGGTCCAGCCAAGCCAGCAGCTTTGCCTGACGAGGGCTGATCTGCGTAAGCGCATGTTGCTGATAGCACTTGGTTCTGTTAGGTAGGAGATGGTCACGCCCCTCCCGCCTCAGATCTGTTCTATTATTTTATTGCGGTAATGAATCTCGTCGCCCAAAGGGTAACTGCCTGGGTGACCTTCCTTTTCCACTGGGAAGATCTGTACCAGGTGTGTCAGTTGACAATTTTCTAGTGCCTCCCCTATTCTCCCTGACATTGCTCTGTGCCTCAGTTTCCCCAGCTGTAAAATGGGGGTAATGATACCGATCTCCTCCATAAAGCACTTTGAGATCAACGGAGGGAAAGCACTGTATAAAACTTGGCTGGGTGTTGTTATTGCAGGAATAATTATCAGCTGTTCCGTGTGTTTGGAAACTAACCCCCTTCACACCTTAGGGTGTCTGTCACCTGGGCTTGCTAAGACATAAAATCCCTTTCCCTGCTTGCCATGAAGATCCAGTTTCTTCTAACCCCCATGACTGTCCTTCACTTGGTCTGCATCCCCCGCACCCTCCTCTGTAACTGTCTGTTCTGATTTGCTTCCTTCTCTTTCACCCACATTTTAAACCTCAGGGTTTCGAGCAGTCAGCCTCCCGGGATCCCTCTATCAGCCGGTTCTCCTCTTCCCCAGTCTGTTACGGCCGAATCCTCAGAATTCCCGGCTCGTTGGTGTTAACGTTTCCTCCCTTGTCCCCTGGCTCACCAGATACTTGAATTCGCCCTGAGATCTCTTGCTGCATTCACCCTGAATTCAAGCAGCTCCCGGGTACTTTCACATCCTCCGCCAGCCCCTTCCTTTGGGGAGAAGTACAAAGCGAGGGGAAACCCTGGTGCGAGTCTCCTGATCATATGGCAATTCCACTGTAATTTAGGAATCTCTTTGATGACGCACATCTGTCTGTGTGTAACCCAGCAGAAGAAATACCAGTGGTTAAACGCCCCGCGACTGCTATGTCCCATGCTCTCAAGTCCCTTGGCAGCTGGCCCAGGAAATTTTCGCTCCCCCACAGTCCTGGGAGTGGGCAGGAGCAGCAGACTGTCACTTCCCCTTCATTTTTCCATTCCTTACCCCCTAAAGGATTTTCACTAGTTCACTAGCCCCGGCTTCCCTGCCGGTGTTATGAGCTCTCACGTCTCTCCTGGCTCTGGGAGGGATGGGTCAGCCTGGGAGAGACGGATCAGGGGGTTTCAGATCGTCTCATGCTGCCTCGTTCACAGCTGCGCGGGGGAAGTCCCTTGCTTAGTGCAGGATCAGCCATTCGGCTCTAAAAATAAGAATCTGGAGTCACTCCAGAGTTAGGCCAGCGTGTGTGAAAGAAGCCTGGAGCAGCGCGTGGCTCTCTTGCGTAGGACGGGGCTGTGTGCTGTAGGGAAAGCAGCCATGGCAGCAAAATGACACGGTGGCGGCCGCTCCCGTGCTGAGAGCGCCTGGCCTGCTGGGGCACTTGCGCCGCGCTCAGCCCAGTCACTGCGGGTTGTCTCGTCAGCCCGCCTGGAATGACCCAGCCACTTCCCCCGGTGCAGGTGGCTGGGAGGGGTCTGAGTCATCAACTGTTTCAGGATCTTATTTAGAAAGCCAGGAACTGACCAAAGGTCAGGGACAGCTGGCGTGGGGTGGGTCTGACCTCATGGGGTTTTCCCACCTCTGACCTCGCTGGGCCCCGAACTGCAGCCAGGGAAAGCAGGGCCCCGTCCACCCCCTGGAATGGAGAACAAGGGCAGCTGCCCCCTCCCAGGCGGGGGTTGAAGAGACAAGCTCTGAGCCACACGGGGCATGGGGCTGCGCAGCTCTCGGCTGGAGAGCCCCCATCAGCCCAAGTGGGTTTGGACCCGGAGAGGGGCCAGAGCTCACGGTGCAAGGGCCCGAAGGCTGCCTAGACGCAAAGGATAGCGCTGGGGGTAAGGCACCGGGCGGGCAGTCAGGAGAGCTGCTCTGCTACAGAGGTGAGGCCTGTCATGATCGCCCCCTGCCTCAGTTTCCCCATCTGTAAAACAGGGATAATCATCCCTCCGTCTCCTCAGGCGAGAGCCGCGCCGTCGCCGGGTGTTAATGCAGTGCCCAGCGCGCCGGGGCCCTGCTCTGGGCTGGGTCTCGAGGCAGTACCGCCATCAGACAAGTGACTTTTCATCACCTGCCCAGCGGAGCCAGAGGGCTTGGCTGGGCTCCCTCCAGGGGAACTTTGCTCCCTTGGCCGGACTGAGAGCCAAGGAGTTTTTGCCAGGTTTTCCCAGAAACAAGAGTAGCCCAAAGTTTACTGGCGCAGCCCTTGACTCCCTCCCTGCATCGCAGCCGGGCGGCCAGCTACTGACCCGCCAGGCACGCCGGCCCAGCTGCTTCCTCTGCAGCAACTCCAGACAGTCTCCGGCACGGCAGATACTGCTGGCAAGCAAACAGCCCGGCTTTGCTGTCCTCCCTGCGACCCAGGGACTCCTGCCCCCCCGACAGCGCCGTCTCCTCTGGGCGCTCCTGGTGGGGTGGGACGGGCCCAGCCCGCCGACGGTGCAAATCAGCATTGCTGGGGGAGAGCTCAGGACATGCCCCACTGTGTCAGCAGACCTACATCGAGCTAGAGAAATGCCCCCACCCGCTCCCTTCCTGCCCCCGGGGGCAGAGAGGGCAAAACGTGCAGCCCACAGTCCCTGGCCCAAAGCAGCTGGTCCCCATCCCCTGACACCCCCCGCAGCACCCAGGTATTTAACAAGCGTCGGCCCAGGCCGCCAGCGAGGGTCTTACCTTCCTCAGCTCATCCAGCCCGTACTCCACAGCCGAGGTCAGCACCTCCAGGGCCTGCCGAGCAAAGAAACACACCCGTGACCCAGGGAGCGGCCCAGGGGCTGGAGCCCTGGGGCCTGTTCTCTGCCCTCACTCCCCACCTGCTCTTCTCTGTCCCCCAAGCCAACAGAGCTGGCGGGGCTGGCGCCGACCCGGGCCAGCGTGTCCTGGCTCCCTGCCTCTCTGGGCAGCGAAGGTTTGGGGTTGCCAGACTGACGGGGGACCCTCTGCAGCCGCTCTCAGCAGGACTATAGCGTCGGGGCTATTCCACAGCTTCCCAACCGACATGCATGGGAAAGGGCCGGGCTACGGGCCGGGGAAGGGTCTTGGGGGGGCTGGCACCTGCTGGAAAGCAGCCTGGCCTGCGCACGGGATCTGAGGCGGTGACGAGCGCCAGGAGATGCACATCTGCATGTGTCCCCCTCCTCCCTCTCATGCCCGCCCCGCCGAGTAGGCCGGCAGACCCGCCCCCACCAGTACATCCCACGGCAGGTTTCAGCGGCCGGCGCCCAGGCTGACCCGTCGGCATTTGGCAAAGCCGTGGGCAGCGGAGACTCGTCGACAGGGGGACCCGGGGAGTGCGCAAGCCGGCCGCGGGCCTGGACACAGCTCGGGGCACCGGGCCCGCTAACGGCCGGCAGAACTGCTGCCGAGCTCCTGGTGACACAGATCTGCCTCCTGGGCTCTCCCGCATGGGCCTGGAGCAAGGATTCCTCTGCTCCTGTTCCCTCCCGCAGCTCCCCATCCTTGGACCCAAGCTGCGACCTAGAGGGACCCCCCCTCTCATTAAAGGGAGGGGCGTTCAGTCTTCACGGTACCACACAGCATCTGCTGCGGATCTCACACGGGGCGTTGCTAGCCGGACATGCCCCAGCCCGGAGCAAGCAGAGCCTTCAAAGGCGTCCCGAGCTGCGTGGGAAGGAGGCAGGAGGCAGAGGTGCTCCGAGAAGAAGCTTCCCCAGGGAAAGCCGCCCCGGCGCCGCAGCCAGGACGCCAGGAAAACTGGAAGAGCCTGATTCTTAACTTCCCAGCACCGGCGCACAACCCAGCCTCAGCCGCTCCCAGCACTGCTGGGCACAGCGGGTCACACAGGGAGCCCGGCTCCCTGGCGTGACGTACACAACTCATGCCGCCTGGGGCCCAAACTCAGCTGCCTCATTGCTGGGCTGCTACCTTCTCCTGTGCAGGTTAGCCAAGGGCTGGGGCCTCTGCGTCCGCCTGGTGGGATGCGGCGGCAGCGCTGTGAATGCTGGGTCCCCGGGTCAGGATGCAACTCCCTGGGGGGGCAGCGGCTTGGACAGGACAAGGCACCGGGCGGGCCAGTGAAGGAACGGGACTCGCTGGGAGAGCCAAGTCTAACCTTCCCTAATTCCCAGGGGCCTGCGCCAGTCACTGCACGCTGAGCGGTTTGCTTTTGTTCCTGGCAATGCCATGGCGCAGGGGTGGGGGATCCCAACTGTTGCAGAGCTGGACGGCCGGATGGTGCGGGGATCATTTAATCCCTCGGCAGGAGATCCCCGGGCTAGACAGATCCACGCTCCATAAGCCCGGGTCTCTCAGAACAAGCACCACCGCCTCCAAGGAGAAGCAGCCAGGGCTTTCCTGCAGAAAGGGCAACGCTAATTGCAAATGCACGTCCCTCCCAGCGCCCTTGAACACAGGGTCCTTCCCGTTCATTTTCCTCACTGATCAATTAAATAGGAGCAGGGGCTCTCGCACTCAGACACGAACCAAGCCCTACAGAGAGCGTGTCCCACAGACGCCTTCCATCCCCGTCTGCAGACCACAGGCTGGCTAGCTACAAATGTCTCCCTGCCGAACCAATCCAGCCGGGATCCCTGCAGGACAACGTGAGCCCAGCAAGGGCTGCTCCGGGACCGGACGGCCGCAGGCTCTGGGTGTAGGCAGTGGGGCCTGCTGGCTAGAAACGGAGATGCAAATCGGGACTCTTCAGTGCTATTCCCGGCTCAACCCGCTCTGTGCCTCAGTTTCCCCATTGGCCTATTACTTCGCTGCCTCACGGGTGTGCGGAGAGGCTTCCCCAGCTCACGTTTGCCCAGTGCTTGGCTTCTGATCGCCTCAGAGGAAAGCTGCTATAGAAGCATCAAATGCTGTTCTCATTAGACCAGTAGCTGGGATCCACCAAACAGCGGTGTAGCCCCCGCAGCGGCCACCCCCACTGCCGTACCGTGCGTCCCTTCCCAGATGCCAAGGTCTCCCCCGGGGGACGAGCATTTCACACGTCCCTTGTGCTGCGTCCCCATCCGCTGGCCACGGAGCCGGGAGGGTGGAAGAAAGGCCATGCTGTGCCGCCGGGCTCTGATCCCGCACGGAGGCTGGGCCGCGTGTGAATCTCGGGGCTGAATTTCCCCATCTGCAGGTGCCACCTCCTCTTCCGCGGGAACAGTCACGCCACGGGGAACATAACTTGAGCCCCGGGGCCGGCCGGTGCTCCTTCCCATCAAGGGTGGTCTCCCAGGAAAGAAACCGTCCCCTCCCCTCCCACTGGGTGTCGCACGCCCTGAGCGAGAGACACGTCCCGCCCCAGAGGGGTCTTCCCAGGCTGAACAGGTCAGAGCTGGACTGGGCTCATGGTCAGGCAGGCCATGGACGCTGGCCACAAAGGGAGAGTTTCCGTCCCCTGCCAGCCTGCATGGCCAGGTCTGTCCGTCTACACTCTCTTTGCTGCATGGGCCTCTGAGCGGTCAGAGCCCAGAGCCGGGCCAGCGGCCGCTCAGTGCAATTGGCTCGCTGCAGTGAGGGCCGTCAAGAGACCAGCCGTGGAAAGCAACGCTTGCGCCCGGCTGCCTGGGGAGAAGGGAATGTGGCACAGGCCCCTTGCGCCGGTCTGGACCCCTGTACGAAGTATACCGTGGGAGGCAGCCCTGGAAAAACTCCTGAGTCGCTGGTCGTTGTCCTGGGAAGATACGTGTGGCAACCTTCAAATAATCAGCTTCCACTCTCAGGAGTTGTTCACACACGTTCCAAGTCTGGGGAGTGGCCAAACCAGTTCCTCAGAGACAGGCCAGCCAGGGCCTCGACCAGGTGTGACCAGGGGCACACGGGCCATCGCCTGCTAAGCGACCGTTCATCGGCTGGAAAAGGGACATGGGCAAAAATCTCCCTTGTCGCAAAAAACAGCCTGTGGTTCCCAGCCGCCCGCCATGCTCCCAGCTGCAGCTGCTTCTCACAGCAGGGGGAGGGCTATAAAAAGGGGGCAGACACCCCACAGGCCTTCTTCCATTCTCTCTGCCTCCGGCATCCCAGGCACCTGAAGGAGAGATGCGGTGCTGGGCTGGGGCGAGACCCACAGGGAATTACTTCACCCAGCAAAACTGCTGTAACCCGCGGGCAGAGAAAGTTGGCTGGGAATTGGACCCTAGTTTGGTGAGTTAGGCAGTCTTTGCATTTCCTCTTTATTTCTCTGGCCGCTTTGCCTTTTATGCCTCCTGCCGTGTGTTCGCTGCAAATCTCCCACTCCACTTAATAAACTAGTTTTACCTACTCCCGTGGGTTTAAACGGTCGGGTTTGGGAAACTCCACGTGAGGTAACGAAGTCCGTGCAAACCATTTCCCTGGATGAAATCACTGCCCTTTGTGAACTGGTCTTGGCCGGGGGAGGGCCAGGCCGTACAAGACGTGTGTGTGTGTGGGGGAAATGGGGACCGGGGCGTGTTGGTGTCCCCAGCTGCAGTTCACACGCCCACGTGGTTGCGGGCGCCGTGGCCCTGGGAGGGTGGTTGTGAACAGGCTCGGACTGGAAGGGGCAGCGGCAAAGCAGCGTAAAGGGTACCCCCGGGGGACACAGAGACTCTCTAGTCCGGCAGGGGCCTGGGGATGTCACACCCCCCTGCGTCGCCACCTCCGCCCCTGCAGCTACCAGGGGACCCCCCAAACTCGCCACAGCTGAACCGGCCAGAGGGGGCGTTGATGAGATAATATCGACCTGACTCCCCATCTCCCCCGTCTTTCACCAGCTCAGAGTTACGACTCCCGCAGGGCCCTGGATATATCAGCCCAGGCCAGGGCCGGCTCTGGGCTCTTGTGTGTTTAGATTTGGTACCAGGCAGCCAGTGCCAGGCCTCGGAGAGCTTCTTCCCCGGGCGGCAGGAGCCGAGGGGCCAAGTGCCTCCCGGGGAGTCTCCCGCAGCAGCTTTTCAACACCCCGCTGCAGAACCGGGCTCTCCCCAGCTCCGCCAGCCACCACCCCGGCCTCCTGCCCCGCGCCAACGCAGCCCTGAGCGCCCCGAGCTGGACCTCCCAGGGCTCAGCACCTGCAAGAGGAGCCGGATCCTGCCCCTTGCTCAGCGCCTGGCGTGCATCCGACGTGCCAGGCTGGCGGGGAAATCCAGGCCTGCAGAAAGAGCCAACGTGCAGCCCAGGCGCGGCTGGATATTCCACTCGGGCTCTGGTGGGACAGTCAGGCCAGGGACAAGTGGGCTGCGATATACACCCCCGACTCCCCCCGCCCCCCATGTCGGGCTGAGGCTCACCAAACTCATTGCACGTCACCCCGTTTGGTCACCGTCAGCCTGGCCTAGAGGGGAACCCAACCCCTGGAGGGGAGAGGGGCCCTCGGCCATCCTGGCGCCAGGGGTGGGTGGTATTAATACTGCATCCCCTCCTCCTCACCCTCCCTCCTGATTTCTGGGGCCCTTCCTCTGCACGGCGTGCGGGGGCTGGAGCAGAGGTTAAAATCCATCTCCGCCACCACGGGATCACCGGGCTGAAGCGTGCTCCGAACAGCCACAGACTGGTCCTGGGCCTCTGCCCGGCTGCCCCCGCAGGGGCTGGGATGCCAGTGGCCCAGGCTCAGCAGGTCTGTGAGTGAGCGGGGAGGGGGCTGGCTCCGTGCAGGGGCCGGGAGGTGCCCGGGATGGCCCCAGCGTGCAGGGTTTTCCTGGTGGGGTTTCCCATCTCCCTGTGCAGCGTTTATCTTAGTTCTCCCATGTAGGTGAGTCACCCCTGGCTGCTCTGGCTCTGCGTGGGCCCCCCCACACACAGACACTCACCAGCACCAGGCTGGCACATCCCCACCTTTTCCACTGAACCCCCTGGCAGGCACTCCGCCCCCCACCGGCCTCTTCCTGCAATCCTCAGGCACCCAGAGACCCCTCCCCTGGGCCAGGCTCAGGCTTGAAGGAGAGCCCGGGCCGGGGGACTGGAGCAAAGCGCACGCAGGGAGCATTGCAGGAGACTGCGGGAGCCGAGCTGGGCAACCGCAGCTTCCCCTGCAAGGGCTGGCCTCGAACCCGGGACTTGTAGCACCGCCACGCAACCCTCGACCCCTGGAGCTAAAGGAAGAGCTCCCTGAGGGGGCAGCAGCAGCAGCAGTAGGCTGTACTCCTCGCTGCGGCTAATGCGGGATATGACACGCGTCATCTCCACGTGTTGTCCTGCCACGCCCTCCCCGCAGCCCGGCTTGGGGTCCCCCGAGTCGCGTTGCGTCTGACCCCCCCGCCCCACGGCGCCCGCCCCGCCCCGCCCCGCCCCACGGCGCCCGCCCCGCAGGGCACTCACGATGCGGCTGTTGAGGGTCACGCTGTTGGTGTACAGGAACTCGAGGACGGCCAGGAAGACCTCGGGCTGCACGTGGCCGAGGACGAAGGGGGCCTGGGACGGCTGCGGCTCCTGGGCATCCGGCTGGGGGGGGCTGAGCAGCCCCAGGAAGGCCTGGCAGCGGCAGGCGAGGATGCAGCGATGGGCGAACACCTCCTGCCTCTCCCTGCCCACCACGAACCGCACGTCGCTGTGGGGACCAGAGACAGGCCGTGTGGGGGGGGGGGGGGCTGCAACGGGGCAGCCGCTGCCTCAGTTTCCCCGTGCAAAGTGCCCCCTTCCCCAACTCTGCCCAGAGTGCTCCCCTCCCCCACCCCCTGTCCAGAGTGCCCCTACCCCCACCCAGAATGCACCCATCCCCCATGGAGAATGCCCCCCTCCCTCACTCCCTACCCAGAATGCCCCCACCCCATCCCCCACAGTGTCCCCCTCCCCCACGCAGTGTGCACCCATCCCCCACGCAGAGTGCCCTGCCCCCATCCGGAGCCTAATGGAAGCAGGAGTCCAGCATCTGGCTACCTCCCCCCGTGGGCCAGGCTCAGCCCTCTGTGCACCAGGCCATGCAGCCTTCACCCCACTCCCAAATACCGATCACCGCAGGCGACGGGGTCATACCCCACTGGGGGTGTACGTCCCTGCACAGCCACGCACTGCTGCCTTCTACGGGCTGCGCCCAACCGAGTGTCATGGGCCCTGTACTGCTCACGGGGATTCCCCCTTGCGTATCCCCAGGGCTTGGTGAGGCGCTTCGGGAGCCCCGGGGGATGGGGCGGCGGCCAGGCCGGGTGCGCTCATTGTTTGCTGGGCTGCTATTGTTTGCTCGGCTGGTTGGTTCAAGGCTCCATGTAGGGCAGGTGAACCACTTCCTCTGGAAGATTCACAAAACTACGGGCCACACCAGCGCGCGGAGTCAGAACTGAAAAGGAAAGTGCCGTGGGCACCAGCGCCTGCACCGAGGGGTTTTCACTCTTCGTGCCTCGGGGAAGGGAAAGTCCGGCTGCTGAGAATCCGCCATCCGCCTGCCAGCTCCTTTGACTCACGCTCCGAGCGGCAGGCAGCCGGGCTGTGCCCAGAAACGCTGGTGAAGAACGGCACCGAGGGCAAACGCCGCCAACGCCCCTGCCCGCTACAGACGCCAACGTCGGGCTGCGGCCGCCAACGCCCGCCCGGCTGGCACAGGAGGGGCCGCGGCTGTTCACAGCGCACAAGAGGCGGCAATTCTCCCGCCCTGGGCTCGCCCGTGCCCCCCTCCCCACGGCATCTGAGCCTTTCACACCCACCCAACGGGCCGCTCCGCCCAGCGGCTCTGTGAGGCGGCCGGGTTCTTCTCAGCCCCGTTCTGCAGCTGACGGGCAGCTCCTCACAGACCCCCAGGATTGAGGTGGGAGTTTGGGGCCTAAAATACCTGTAAGGATCTGGGCCTAACTGACGCGTCCAAGCCTGCGGCAGAGCCAAGCCCAGAACCCAAATCTCCCGCGTGCCAGTCTGACCCAGCACAGGCGTGCTGGGCGCCAGGGCGTGGCATGAGGCAGCTGGCACGGGCCCTGTTCTGTCGTCAGTGAGTTCTGCACATACAGGTCTGAGGCAGCCATCTGTAAGCATCATCGCTGGGGCCAGCCCTCGACCGGGGTATCGCACGCACACCTGACTTTCCCAGGGCACTTCCCAACCCAAAGCACTTTACCGACGCTATACCCACTGAAATGCAGCCACCTCTGGGGTGGAAGACATCAACCACCCAGCACACACCACGCTGCAGCAGCGGAAGAGCGGTGAGCCTGGAATTTCGGTCAAGAGCAGCACGGCCAAGCTGCCCTCTTCTGAAATATCGGCTCTTTAACACCCACATCGCGCAGACAGGACCTCGGCTTCACGAGCTTCCCCAAAATGCCACAGGGAGTGAGCAGCTGGAAAGCTGAGTCAACGGGGATACGGGCTGTAGTCCCGGCCATGCAGAGCTGATGCTCAGATCAGTAAGTCACTCCATTAGCGCAAAGGGTCAGCAGATGTTGCGTACCCGGCCAGAGAGCCTGGGATATTCTCCATTGCATCACCCAGTCCAGGCCCAGGAGACCCCAGGAATGGAGCTCGGCACTGAAGACAGCCCATCTCACCAAACCAGGGCTCGACACCCAGGGAACGCCCGACAACACCCACCCGAGTGGCCAGGGCTCTCCAAGCAAAGGCCAGTGCGGCCTGGGCCCCGTCTCCCTCTGCAGACTGCACTTTCCGGGCTTGTCCCAGCCTGTTCGCTGGCTATGGAAGGTGGGCGGTGGGAGCCAGAGACCCAAGCAGCTGGGAAAAGCCGCCTGACTCATTGAAACAGGTCCCCCCCATGTGGGGCTGGAGTTAAGGAAGTTGGAATCCCTTTCAGGAGCTTTGCCAACATGAGACGAGCCAGGGGCTCGCTCTGCCTGGGGTCCTTATCTGGCCCCGGCACGTCTGAGCCCCTCACTTGCTTCAGCGCAACCCCATCATCCAGCTGGGGAACTCAGCTGCAGAGGGACCAAGGGACTGTCCCAAGGCCACACGGGCAGTCTGTGACAGAGTGGGGAATCAAGCCCAGCCCTCTCAAGTGCCCGAGCCAAGGGGCCATCCTTCCTCTCAGCCCCCCGGGAGGTGTCCTGCTCCGTACTAGGTGCATTGTAGCCATGGAAGGGAGCAGGGGCTGGGAGCAGCCGGCTGGGCCCCGGGTGTATATTTCGTGAGCCTGCCCCAGGGAGGAAGGCGCAGAAATCAACAGGCCTTGGGTGCCTAAATAGCCCTGGGGATCTAGGGCGAAGGGGTTAAATACACCCGCAGCCCAGAATAACCCTGAGCAAGGGCAGAGCCGCCTCCTGAGGTCTCTTGCCTCGCAGCCAGAGCTGTTGCGTAACGAGGGGACATGAATGAAGGAGCGAGCGACACGTGCCACGCTCCATATCCCAGCCCCGCAGCCGGCCCATTTCACCACAGGCCAGGCACGCCAGGATTGTAGCGTCAAACTGGCCCTCGAGGCCCAGTGAACCCGCAGGAATGAAAAGGTTGCGTTGTCCCTAGGGCTGCAGCATCTCCTGGCCCCCGCTCCGTGCAGAGCCCCGGCAGACAGGGCCGAAGGCAGGGGAAGCAATCCCCGCTTGCTACATTTCATCCCACGCGGCTTCCCACACCGTACCTCTCCAGACTTACTTCCCAGGTCCCAAAACTGCAGCCACCTCTGGGGTGAAGCGCAGCAGCTGTTTCACAGCGCACAGCAACACGGCACAACAGTTGAGGCCAGGCAGTGGAGAACATGGGCCCCCCTCAGAAAATGCAGGCTGAAGTTGTAATGCCTGGGGCTCGCCCTCAGACAGTTACACGTCATCTGCCAGTCCTAGCTACTGCATGGCCGGCGGCTGCTCCGGGGACATGCCACCGGCGTGTGGGCCTCAGCTTCCCGGTCCGAAAGGGAACAAGAGCCGTGGGAAGCGAGCGCTCAGGCCTGGGCGTTGAGAAACCTGCCCCTCGGCCACAGATGAAAGTGCTGATGAGGTGCTAGAAAATCTGTCAACCACATTTTTCCACCAAGTCGGCAGGTTTGCCTTTGTGCTGTCAGCAGCCGCGCTCACCGTGCTGCTGGAGAGGAAACCCGGCTTCTGCTCGCGCCACACGGCCTCCAGCTGCAGCACCCCGCAGCCAGGCGGACGGGCTAGCGTGTTGCTTTTCCCTGCACGCCAGGCTGACCGCTCTCCCCGAGCGTCTCCTCCTTTCTGCGGCTCCAGCTCCTTTCTCCACCTCAGGACCCAGAGACTTCCTGAACCCAGAGACTTTTCCAGCCCTGGAACAGGTCCAGCCCAGGCCAGTGGCCACGCGACGCCCCCAGGCTACCCGCCCGGGCGCCCTGATTGCTCAGCCCGGGGCTTCGCTGCTGAAGCCGCCACCCAGGGACACAATCGTGGCCAGTTGTGCCAGCGGGTGGTGGGAGGCGGGCACCAGGCTCAGCCCCACCCATCTCCTGGCCCTTGGCACAGCCCGGCCTGGCCCCTCGCCGTGCAAGACTTGGCAGGTAGGGCTACAAGAAAGGGGCAGCTGGGCACGCACCTCCTGGCGGGCCTGCTCCAGAGCCAACGCAAAGGTCGGACCAGTGGCACGTGACCGGAGCTCCAGGCTGTGCAGATGCCCCTGGGGGGCGGGGGGGCCCCACTGGGGTTTTTAATAGCGCCACGTCACTGCCCCCACTGGCGAAACCCACCAGCAGGGCAAACGCCGCTGCTGCGATTGGCCCGGGCCCCTCCTGTCTGCGGAGGAGCAGCGCCGCGGGGGGGATGCCATGGACCTCGCTTCTGCCCCCATGTCCCCGCTCTGTCCTCACACCAGCGCACGGCTGCCGCCCCGGCACGGCCGCACAGGCCCTTCCCCGCCCACCGTCGGAGAACCTGCCCCGGTTATGATTTGCTCTTCACTGGGACAGTCCATCTGCCTCCATCACTGGGACCCTGTTGCATCAACAGCGCCGGGGCGGAGCGCGTCCCTCCGGCTCCCTGCCCGTGCTGAGTGAGGCTCCCCCCTCGCACGCCCCGGTGGGGAGGAGGCGCCTGCCCTGCTGGGACCGTTCAAGTCCCCCGGGGACCGCCAGACGCCTCGCAAAGCTGTTGCCCGGCTGCCAGCTCTGGTGTGCCACCGTTCCCAGTCCCGGCTGGCACGGGAGGAAAGGCAGGGGCAGGGGCTGGGGGTCCAGAGCCCTGCCCCTCGGGTCCTCGGCCCTTCGCAGACAAACGGAGACAGGGCAGGGGGCAGGACGCTGCAGAGAGGACGGGTGAGCTGGGCACACGGGCACCTACGCCAGTGCTGGTTACGTGATGGGCGGGAAGGGGGCTGGAGCAGGGAAAGCAACTAAGAAAAGGGTGAGAGAAAGGTAAACTGCAGTCGTCGTCCCCCCCGTTGTGCCCATCACCTCCCACCCCAGCCCCTGGGTTCCTACAATCAGACACCTCCCAGCTGGGCTGTCACTGTACTTAGGGGCCTGGCTCTGCTCCATGTGCCTGGGTCTAGGGCATACCCTGAGGCTCAGCCTCCACCCCCTGGCAGGGGAGAGGGGCCACGGACCCCAGCCCGGGGCTGGCAAGGCCTGCCGTCGAGGGTGTTAGCAGCCGGATTCCAGGCAGCCGGGTTAGTCTGCGCGGCGTCACCTGGGAGCGCGAGCCAGTCCGGTCGTCTGCAGCCTGGGAGCGGGGCAGAAGTGAGCAGAGCCGCCCTAGACCCGGCTAATCCCATCTGCGCTGGGGCCTCCTCCCGTCCCCTTCCCCGAGAGGCAGGAGCCAGGTTGACAGGATTCATCCGTCGGCCTAGCGCTGTCTACACGGGGACTGAGGGCGCTTTCTGGCGCCGCTCCGGGGCGTGGCTTGTTCCATCTCTCTCCAGCGCAGTTACATGGCCCTGTTGTACCTCCCCAGCGGAGCTGCAAGAGGAGAAGGCCGGGATCTGACCCGTTTAGGTGTTTGGGAACAGACGCCGAGGCTCTCCCGCAGGTATTCCCGCCCCACCCCTCGGTTTCAGCGCTCCGATGGGCCCAGCAAGCTGCCTCCCGAATAAAGAACTGCCAGGGGCTAAGCTGACAAACAAACCGGCCCCGGGGCCCCATCCCCTGCCCCTAGACTGGATTTCAGAGGGCGACTTGCTCGCACCGGAGCGCAGAGTTGGCCCTTTGTAGACGAAATCAGCCCCCAGGTGCCAGCCGGTTCCGCACACGAGCTTGTCAAATGCTTTGGGAAGGAGAGGGTTGAAATCGCAAAAATGTGCATAACGCTTCTAACGAAAGCCACCCTACCCCCCCGGCTTGCTGGCGGCAACCGAGTGCAGGAGAGTTATACATGACGACGCTTGATCTCAGCATCCACCTGATGGGCCTCAGACACTGCGCGGCAACCAACATCTTCCCCATGACATTCACAGAGTGCCGGCCCTCCTGACGGAGAGCTTTGCAAACTTACACTGACAGAGACGCTGGGACTGAGATTGTTCAAAGCCGTCTAGGGGACTTAAGACACGTTTAGATGTATGTGTCTGAACCCTCTGGGCGGCGCTGAAATTTTCAACCCAGGCACGGAGCACCACGGGAATGCAGCCATCTCTGGGGTGGAACGTGGCGACTGCTTAACGGCACACAGCAACGCCGCACGAAGGGTTAGAACAGGAGGTAAAGGGAGTAGCCCATGCAGGCCCTCAGGAGGGGGCAGGACAGAGGGCCGTGCCCGCACACGGTTTCTATACACGTAGCCTCTCCCAGCCTGTGGATTTCAGTGAAGGCTAAGGCCATGCCCTCAACGCCCTCCCACGCTGACACCTCTGCTTGGTGTCCGGCCCCACCAGCCCTCGCCCAGCCGGCTCCCCCCGCCCGTCTCACCTGAACTGCGGGTTGTTGATGAGGCTCCTGACGGCAGCGCTGAAGGCCGCTGGGTCCCCCTCCAGGACGGTGGAGCCGGCGCTGGCCATGGCCCGGCGTGGCCAGGGGAGAGCGTCAGAGGCAGGCGGGAGGGCAGCCGGGCTGCGCGTGTCGCAGATGGGGCCAGGCGAGGTCAGCGGCTGGGCCAGGGCCAGGGCCCCCCAGGCCCGCGGGTCGTGATCTCGCTCTGTCTCCGCGAACACGTTGCTGCGGAGCAGGAGCGGCTGGGGGGAGCTGCCAGGCTGGGAGGCGCAGGAGCAGGACCAGAGACGGGCAGGCAGGCTTAGGCCCAGGGGAGGAGGCCCCGGCTACAGGCCACAGAGCTCAATCGCTAAGGAAACCGGCGCTGCCCAGCTCCAGAAATCCAGCGGCTGCCGACCAGGGGCGCGGGAAACCCGGCCGCCTGAAACGGGAGGCCTCGGGAGCAGAGTCGAGAGCGAGGCAGGCAGCCGGCGCGGGGGCCAGGCCGAGGAAACGCAGCCAACCGCGCGGGGAGCGGGGCCGGAGTTATGCCGGGGCCGAGAATCACGCAGGGGCCACCTGGAGGGCGAGAGGAAAGCAGCTGGGAAATAAACAGGAGCAAACCCCAGCCAGCTCAGCTCCTTCCACAGGGGCTCTGGGCTGGGCCACGGCTCCGGCTTGGAACGGAAGGGCTGGTCCACGGCCAGCTGCTGGGGCGAAGCTACTGAGCCGAGATCAGCCCCTGAAAGAAAGAAAGAAAAGATCCTGGTAGCCGAGTAATCTTTCCGGTCCCCCCCCAGCCCCACACGCTGTTCGGGCCGGCTGAATAGCTGCTGCCCCGTTGGGGGGCTCGCCGGCTCTCTCTGATCTCCCAAACGCAGGGCGAAGTCGCAGCTGTGGGGGCGCAGGGACCCTGGCTGCATGCGTGTGTGCACACACCTTGTGCTGCGGCGCCGTCGGGGGCCAGGGGAAATCCTGGCGCTTGCAGGCAGCAGTGGGGTTGTTTTATCCTGGGGGGGTCTCTGAAAGGCCGTAGGAAGTCTACACACACCACCCCTGTGGATTGGAGCCGGGCCCCTCTTGGCTAGCGCTAGCCCACCGGGGTAGCCCTCGCCTGTAGCAGCTGGGCCAGCGCTTGACGCCAAAGATCTGTCTCCAGCCTCTCCTGCCTGGGCTACTGGTCCTGTGGCAAGTCCCACAGCGAACGCGCTAGTCCCCGCGCAGCCAGGCCTCGGAGCCAGCTGACGAGGGCGGGCGGGCGGGCGGCGGCTGCTGGGATGAAGGGTCTCTTTGTGCCGGGAAGGAACCGGGGCCCGTGCGCTGCAGCACCAGCAGCCTTCCCCCGCCCAGCCTCCCGTCGCTGTGGGCACAGGGAGCGTGAGAGGAAGCGCGGACGGCACCCGGCGCCCAGCCCGCCTTCACACGCGCCCTCAGACCGCGCTGCTGGGTGCTCCCTTGTGCCACGCCGCGTGCTGGGGCTGTCTCCGGCGCGTCGGCAGGGAGCCCCGGCGGCAGATGGTGCGGCGCTAACCTAGCTGCATTCGTTCCGCTCGTCCTCGCGCACCTTCCCGGGGGGCGCCCGCTGAGATCACACTCGTCCCCCCTGCCCAGTCAGCAGAGGCCCTGGGCCTGCTACCACTAGCCCGCCAGTGGCTCCCCGGTGCCCCGCTCCTTTGCAGGGGACGCGACCCGGCCAGGTGGCACGGTCTCTGTAAGAGAGCGGTGCCTGGATGGACAAGAGCCAGCTCTCGACCCTGGGAAGGCAGGAGCCATGCTGATGGGCAGCGCTGGGGGAGCTGGCTAAAGCCAGCCCTGCTCCCCGGGGACCCAGCCACCGTGATCTGTGCACTTGTCACCCCCAGGCTGGGCGACTGTAACCCCCTCCCAGGCCTGGCACTCACAGCCGCACGCTCCAGCAGGCGCAGCTCGTGGTAGCCTGTCGTCTGAGCAGGGTTAGCCGCCCCAAGCACACCCCATCTGTGCTCTGCACTCTCCACGGGGCCCAGCAGGACCCCCAGGATCTGTGAACCTGCCCGTCCCTCACCACCCGCCCTCAGACCTCGGCCCACAGGAGACAAGGTAAGGATCGGTGCCCGGGGTGGGACCGGCAGGGGCAGGGGAGCTCCTGCGGCACGGTCCTTGATTTGCCGTCAGGTGTGCGCTATGACGGGCACGCTGGCCACGTGGCAAAGCAGAAGACGCTCTGACCGAGGCTGCACCAGCGCAAGATGAACCACTCGTGTTCTGTGTTAGTGTGAACAGGATTCTGGAATAAACAGCCGCTACACATCTCAGGCTGTTGCCATGCTGGACAATACTGCCTCATTGTTCACTTGTACGCCCCCACCCGTCTGTCTTCACCTGCTCGCGCCTGACTTAGACTTAGATTGGAAGCTCCCTGGGGCAGGGACCGTCTCTTTGCACGGTGTTTATACAGCACCTCGTGCAATGGGATCCTGCTCTCTGATGAGGGCTCCCAGGTGCTATGGGAATACGAATTATAAAGAATAATTAAAGGGACACACACTGCTTGCAAGCACGTCTTGTTAACGCATTTCCTTCCCTGGGCCACAAACAACACCTTAGATTATCCAAGAGGAAAGAATGTTAAAAATCCACTGAGCTTTTCCCCGGGTTCTGCTGTTTGTTCACTCCGCGTCTCCCTTTTTCAGCCAACAACAGGGAACGAAATCCGGTCGGGATCCAGATAGCTAGCTACGGGCCACAAAACAATCCGAGGCGGTAAGAGGTGCTTCTTGGTTTACACACACTCACCCCCTGTATTGAGAGCATAATTATTCCAGGGCAGTTTGTTCACACACTCAGATGCTACAGGGAGGGAGGACAGCTAAGCAGCTAAATCAGGTGGACAGACGGACACAGATTTTGGGGTGTGTCACTTCCTTAAATAAATCCACAAAGAGAGAACATGGGGGTCAGGCAGGATGCAGACGAGACCTCCTGGCCCCGGGCAGCAAAGAGTTAAAGCTATTCTGCACACTGGCCGGAGGATTTCAGTGTCACATAGCAACACATAATGTTTCACTACAAAATAAACACAATGCCTTTCTCATTAGGCAGCGTCCTTACGACACAATGTCTCGGCCCCTCCTGGAAAGTCACACAGGAGCCGAGGAGCAAAGGTAGGTCTGGAGGTGAAGAAACCAGAGGCGAGGCGGTGGCTCCCCGCTCAGCGCAGCCCAGGCTAGGAGAGTCGGGGTGGGATGAGAGGAGGGGGCAGAGGCAGGGCTGAGTGCGTGGCGTGGATGTCACCAGGAAGGTGGGCGGATGTGAGCGGGCAGGTGGGAGGAGGTGAGAGACATGGAGAGCTGCAGAGGAAAGCAGCGAGGGAGGGCAGGGGGGCAGCAGGACAGGCGCAGCGTGACCCAGCAGGGAAGATGAGCAGGGTGAGGGCTGGGGGGTGCATGGCGCTGGTCCCGGGACGCTCTGCAAACGGGGACGGCAGCGCTGAACTGGATTCTGACGGAGGCCGGGGCGATAGGGCCCAGGTCCTCAGAGCCAGAGATCAGCGGGGCCGTGGCATCGGAAGGGCAGGGTGGAGAAAAAGGAGCTCACGAAAGGCGCTGGCATAGCCCGGGCAGGAAGCGATTAAGAGAGAACTGAGGATCTCATTGGAGGGTCCAAGCAGGCTCCGTTCCCACGGGGGACTCAGAGACCAGGGACAAGATCTAGCAAAAGTGACCCACGATTTTGGGTGCCCAGCTTGAGACACCTTACAGCCAGATTTCCAGAAGGCGCTGAGCAGGGGCCCGCCGGAGCCGGAGTCCTTGGTGCCCACTCGCCACTTCTGACACGACTGGCCAAAGCCCAAACGGGAGGAAAAAGGCGCCTGGGGCCACATGGGACTCCCAAGGTTCTGGCCTGCCTTGGGGCTGGGCTAAGGGACAGGCCGCGCCTGGAGATCTGTCCCTAGCAGAGGAGTGAGGGACTATCTCGACGGGGCAGGGAGGGCTCAGAGGCAAGCATCAAGCGAGGAGGGGGCCTGTAACACCCCCGGTGTGCTGGGAAGAGACGGTGGAACGTCATTGGCTGCCAGCCCCTGTCATGTGACACGGTCGGGGTACAAGAAGGTGGTTCCCGCCGGCACATGGCGAGGGTCGCTCTCGGCTCCCTCCGGAGGCTGCTGTCCCTTGGAAAAGAAAAAATTACAAACAAACCATAACCCCCCCCACAAAAAACGCAGCAGCAGCTGCAAACTGAGGCCCCGATCCAGCCATTGGATCTCCGCCGGTCAGGCCTAGCCACGCGGGCGCAGGGGTTTGCCCGCTGGGATCCGACCCCAGGATCAGGGCCGTGGAGCCAGGGCAGGGGATGGCGGCAGCCTGGCCTAGCCCGCTCGCACACAAACCCTGCTACCCAAACCCCCCGCAATTCAGAGGAGGAAAAGAAGAAGGAAAAAAGCCCAGGGCCTCCCCCGCGCACTGCAAGCGACCCAGCCGTGGAGCTGAGCTGGCAGCCTGCCCCAGCCCTTCTGCAGGCTCTTGCATTGAACTGTCACATCAAACGGCCACTGATTTACTGCAGCAGGGGAATTATTAAGCCAGAGGAGGCAGGGGCCAGGGCAGCTCACAGCAAGCCTGTGCAAGCGGGCTGGCGAGATAACAGGTATTAAAGCTGTGCCCTGGGATATCTCCGCTCCCAGGTGCGGCAGGCGGCGACCCTTCCAGCAATCGCACAGCCTCAGAGCGGGTGGCATTGCCAGGTGAGATCGCCTCAGAGGCTTTCCTGCTTCCTCTTCCCTGCAAACGCCTTTCGCCCCGGCCCCGGCCCCAGCCCAGTGCATTTGGGCTCAATGATTAATTGCAGGCTCTTTTACTGCCCAGTCATTGCAAAGAAAACGCAAATGCCCTGACAACAGTGCCCTTGCTTCCACTGTAACTCACCTGCCTGCCTCCATCTCTCCTCGCTTTACCCGAAAATCCCCCGGGGCAGCTGGACTGCACTGAACCTTTGGGACCATGGACCCCCATCCGGCCCCACTCTACAAGGGTCACGAGCCGGCACCCACTGAAGTGGATGGGAAAACTTCCATTGACTTCACTGACAGTGGATCGGACACTGGGAGATTAGGTGGGAGGGGGCTGGGTCACAGCCTACGTCTATACTGGGGGAATCACAGCTCCAGCTCCAGCTCCAGCTCCAGCTCCAGCTCCAGCTCCAGCGTAGACGCAGCTATGGGGTGTTGCACTCACCCACGCTTGCTCACCAAGAACCAGGCACACAGGGGGCTCTGGCTCTGCCTTTATACCCTGACCCAAAGAGCCGGGAGACTCCTGCCTCGTGGAAAGATGAGGCAGGAGCTCTTTAGCGGCTGCGGATGCCTTGGATGGCGCCCCCCAGAAACGAGGAGGCTCTGTGCATGGGCCAGGTTAAACCTCAGCTGGACAAAGTGCCAGGGAACGAGCGTGCCCTGACCCCAGAGGCACATTCGGGGGAGGGGGGGGTTGGGTCCATCCTAGCTCCTGTACTTCTCTGGCTGGAATTTGTTTCCTATTAGTCCATTTAAAAGGGGGCTGGGGAAACAAGCATGCACATCTTTGCTGGACAATCCACGGCGGTAACAGTGAAAGGCGCTGAAAACTGGGACACCCGTGTTAACGCGAATCCCATACTCAGAAAGGGATGATGGGCGAATTACAGTGAAGTTCCTGGGTTGGGGCCTGCCAAGCCCCCAGAGGATCCGATCCATAGTCCGACGCTCTGCAGATCTGGCAGGGTGCAGGGGTGAGAGACGTCCTGTATCCAGCGAGGCCAGACACAGCACAGAAAGTCAGCCTCCCTCCTTGGCATTTCTGCTGCATGACCTCTGGGTGGAAACCCAAGAGGCAAATCAGCCAGACTCCTTCACACCTCCAAGACAAGTTGGGGTCAGGCCTTGTTCTATCCAAGTCAGTTTTCAGGCTACCACTTCCTAGATTCTCAGCCCCAAAGGCACCAGATACCATGGTGATGGGGCCCGAAGAGACTAGAACAGGAAACCCCTTGCAGAAGCCAAAGGAGCTAGTGCGCAGTTTAAAATGCCCTCGTCACATACAATGGGACCATCCTCCAGGCCTTAGTGTAAATGAACGCCCTTGGCTGAGTCATCATCCTTTCCTGGAGGCCCTTGTCTTTGCTGGGCTCCCCGTGCTGGCCTGCCTGCGTTGGCACAGCTGCTCCATCCGTGTCTCCTAAAGCAAACAGGGATCGTGTCTCTGCCATCTTCCCACAGAGCAGCCTGTCTCACACCCCAGCACTCACACGGGTTCCTCTTCTCCGGCTCCCTCGGGAGACATCCGCATCACCCTGGAATGCAGGGACTTTTGCACAGAGCAAATACTAGCGAGCCAGAAAGGAAACAACCTTGAGATAAGCAGCCTGGAGCATGTACGCTAAACCCACCAATGCTGGAGGGTTCAGAGCAGGGCTAGCGTCTGACGCGGTCGATGGCTAGATGTAAAAGGGGTTGCGGGGAGAAAGCAGCAGGCGGCGAGTTAATTGAATTAACTTGGACCTTCCTGGCTTCTGTGGGTGTCACCCCCAGAACGCCACCTTAGCGTGACGGGAGAGTGAATCCCGGAGCACTTTGCAGAAGGCAACTGCAGAACCGGGGTCCCTTGCTGAGGGCTGGGGGGTGGAAGCAGGAGCTGACGGTCCCAAACGTTTTGCTAAGGGCATGCAGAGATATGTAACGCGCCCGATCACAGAGGTGCCTCGCGGTCCCGCTGCACCAGGGAGATGGCCCATTGGTGCCAAGGTTCGTCAGTACTGGGTCTGCCCAGGTCCCCTTCCTCATTTCGGGCTGACCGGGTCACCATATCCCTGACCAGGCTGAGCCCAGGGGACCCCGGCTGCCATCTCCCCAGATGGCCGCGCGCTGGGCGGGTGGGGGAAGTAACTTGCCAGCCTGGCTCTTCTTTTTGCCTGGACCCAGGTGGCTCACGGCGTGGGCATG